>NC_080855.1:10303836-10903836 GCF_030435755.1 Ochotona princeps | reverse complement strand
CAGAACGCTTTCTTCACTTCTGGCTTTTTATGAACTTTGATCCTCACAGGATCTACTCCAAGCACTTGGGGCATGAACCGGTGGCGCGCTTGCGCTCTCTCTCTCTGTTTCTCTCTCTCTCTCTCTTTCGTTCTCTGGCTGTTGGTAGAGCTACAGGGACAGGCAAATGTGGTGGAACTTGTCTGAGAAGTGGATGCATTAAGCAGGTGCACAGCAGTCAAGATGAATAGGGATGCTCCTTCCAAGGATGAGGAGGACACACAGAGAAGTATCAGTGAGACTTGTTCAGGATTCATCTTCACAGGGGAGTTCACTTCCCAGAAAAGACTCAGGCTACTGACACAACCAGTGAAGCCAGAACAAGGTCACCGCCCACCAAGGGCCATGCCCAGACCCTACTCAGCCCCCAGCAGCTCTGGCGTCAAAATCACCCTCATACAGTTCCTCTATAAGAATCACGGAACAAATGAGGGGCAAACAACTGGGACTCAATAACACTGTGAAGCTCAAAGATGTGTCTAAAATCACCAGCCTGCCTTCATGGGGCTGACATGATACCTGCCTCCTCTGCCATTCCAAGATGCACAGACAACCTGACAAGGTGGATCATGAGACTCCTGCCGACTCTGTCCATCTGCACAATCCATGATCTCACAGCCCGCACTCGAGCTAGGCAGCACAGAAACCCAGCTGCTACCCAACCTCCAATGATGTCCAATGAACTCTGCAGCCCAGGAGGTGAAAGCTGGACAGCCCAAGCCTAAAGACCAAGGAAATGTCAGGGCTTTTTGAATACAGTGAACAAAGGAAGAGAACCAGAAGCAGAAGGACAGGAAAGGCCACCAGCCCTGGACAGCTACCCCTGACCAAGGGTCTTCCACAGCCTGGCCATCCACACTAACAAATCATCCAGGAAGGGGGGGAAGCTATGATTTTTTTCCCATCTGTTTCCCCTTTGAACAACTGAGGGTTTTTCCAAAAGGTTCCAATTTTTCTTTGATTCTGTGGTTGCTGTTGATGGCATTCAAAGGCCTTTGGGGTAACAGGTGCATTTCAAATGAGTGGAAATAACAAATAAATTGGATCCAGGATTTACAGCATTAGCAATATCTTTGTTCTCTTGTGTCAATCCCTGGCTTATGGACAACAGATCTGCACAGCCCATGGGAGCCCAGGGAAATGGAGGGCAGACATGGGCTCCCAAAGGAGGAAGAAGGAGGGGATGGCAGGGGAAAGAGGAGGAGGCGGAAGAGGACCTCATGGACCCTCATATGCAATACAGCAGTTTTAGGCTCTACCACCCAAGAGCTCCTCTCCCCATCTGCCCCACCATCCTGGTCCAAGTAAACACCATTTTCCAATATTTTTAACAGCCTTCTCCTGGTGGCCCTCACTTCATCACTTTGCCTGTTCACCCAATGCTACACACACAGAGACATGCATGCACACACAGGTACAAGCACACACACAAACACAGTCCTCTGATGAAATACTTCACTCCCATACCTTACAAGGCTGCATCTTTCTTAGCTTCAACTGTAGGCTAACCTGTTACTTTCTCAGACCTGCTCCCACCAAGTAATGGTCCTACCCATTATGTTTCATTAATACCCTGTTTGCTCCCCCTTTATAGTTGTTACCATGGTTAGAAATCATAAATTGTTGATATACTAATGAAATGTCTCTTTTGTGTGGAAGGTTGTGAGCATGAACAGATAGATGGGTGGGTGGTGGGTGGGTGGGTGGATGGATGGGTGGATGGATGGATGGGTGGATGGGTGGATGGATGGATGGATGAGTATATGTATTTATGGAAGGAAAGGTGAATGGGTGGCAAGGTGGAGATATGAATGAATGGATGGGTGGGTGGATGTTTGGATGGATGGGAAGATCGATGGTTGAGTGGGAAAGTAAGTGGAGAAATGAATGCATGGCTGGGTGGGAGGAATGAGAAGGTAAATGCATTGATGGATAGGTGGGAGAATGAGAAATGCAGACATGTGGATCTGCTTTCACAGGAAGATGGCTAACATATCGGAGAGACTTGAAATCAGGGTTTTAACAAACCAGGATTTGTACCTACCATTTACCTGGAAAGTTGCCACACCCACTTGTTTGCACACTGTCCAAGGCTGCCTTCATACTGCAGAGTTGAGTAGTAGAGACAGAGAGAAGACCTGAAAGCCTACAAGTCACCGTTTCCTTTCCTGGAGAGGGTGCTGCCTCTCAACCTAGAAGGAAGGAGTTCTCAGGATGGAAAAGAAAGGTCGTCAAGTGCTGTGCAGATGTGAAACTTTAAAACGGACAAAAACAAGGTCAGCATCTAGTTAGTAAAAGAGATACTGATGCTGAGTCAATAAAAGTCGGGGGTATTCACACAGGCACAGACTTTCCTGGAAACAGTGAACACTCTGCCATTAGAGGTTTGTAAACAGGAGTGAGATAAACACAACATAGAATGCTGCCAAGATTTTCTAGCATCATCCACACAGCTGATCAAGGACTCCAGACTTTTTCACTTGTCCCTGACATGAAACTCTTCGGACGTTAGGTGAAACCTACAGACCACTTCTCAGAATATGATTTACAAATGTATAAACAATGCACAAGGACTTTATGCTAAAATATAGATGGACATTTTAATAGTGGATTACGAATATGCTGTTAACTATCATATTACATCACATGCACTGGTAAGTCATAACTAGAGTTTGCTTTCTCTGAAGATCAGTAAGCAACAGCCTGCAGAACAAATGTGGCTCACCACTTGCTTTTGTAAATAAAGTTTTATTTAAACACAACCATACCTATTTGTTCCCACAGTATCCATGCTGTTTCCATGCTAAATGGCAGAACTGAGTAGCTGGGAGACTGACCAGATGGGCTGTAACACCAGAAACACTAGCTGACCTTTCACAGGAAAACGCAGCTGCCTCCTGGCACAAAAGGCTTCCAGACATCTGTGACATTGTGATGTGGTATGAAAATGCCTGGGATGTCCACTGCTGACAGAGTGACAAGGACTGATCATACGACTGTGCTGTGCTCCAAAGTTCACACTCAACAGAGACAGCTTCACATGACAGTTAAGCAAGAAAAGTGCTACGAGAAGGAAGGAAGGAGAAATGAGGGCTCCATGGTACAGGGATGCTGTGGGGGTGGCAAAAAGGTTTCCAAGGAGACAACGGTGATGGGAGAACAGTGCTCTAAACGTACCCAATGCCTCATGCTGTACACTTTAAAACACTTAATAATCTTTAACCATAGTAAGATGCAATTAAAGCTAAACAAAAAATGACATCATTTTCACCCAAGTTTCTAAATTCCATACAGAAACCGCAGGTAAAATCCTCAGCCGCCAACCCAAAGGTCTCTTTGCAACCTCACAGTGCGAGGCAGCATCTGACCTGCTCTTGATCCCCCAGGAAGTGGCTGCAGAATGGAAGAAAGTGCTGCAGGGAGCATGCACTCAGGGCCCTGCGCCACCACTGCTCCTGGTGGGGGCCCCTGCCCACGAAGGTGGCCTTAGTGGCTGCACTGCCTGGTACAGGAGCCACCTGCAAAGGCTCCCACAACCTGTGATTGAAGATGAGCAGTCAACCCTGAGACCCGGGTCCTCAGTCATAAACCACAAACAACTTCCCATTCTGTCCAACCTGGATGTTTCAGAAGTCCACATGCTCAGGGATAAGCCTCTCCAGGCTGTGGGCTGCAAGGCCTGGGAGGATTTCATTCCACAGCAGACACCTTCTATTGTGCCCTGGACATGGGAGGCCCCACCCACGGGGCATGGAAGGAGAAGCAGAGCACCCACCCCCATCCTGAAGCACAGCAGCCAGGATGGAGCACACGCAGTCACGTGGAAGACACCCTCTAGCCCTCATCAGAAACCGGTGCCACGAGGCGCCCCATGAGACTCTCAGAGCCAACTCCTAAGCTTAGTCTCTGTCTAGGTGTGCTGCTGCCCTGCACCCTCTGAAGACACCAGGCTCAACGCAGGCGTTGGCAGAGGGGAAGGCGGCATCTGGGAAGACAAAGGCCTTGCATGCCCTGCAAGGCAGGGCGCCTAATTGCGGAACTCAATTTTGTTTTCATAGGAATCAATTTGGAGGGATTTTCATTTTCAATTATTCAACAGCATCCAATTTTCCCTCTACACCTCCACAAGGCAAGGGGAGAGAAATTGCACATGTCAATCACCGTGGAAAGCCACTGACCGACCTGAGGTCACCCTACAACAGGCCCCACTGGCTGGTGGAGGGGCAGCACCACCAGAGCTTGGCGACATGCCCTGGATTTTTCCAAAACAAGTGAAGACCCCAGGTGGCCTCTGGACACTGATGGGTACTGTTCTCCATGTAAAGGAGGAAGAGGGGTAGTGCCATGCCACAAAGTGTAGCACCCCCAGGGGATGCAGGTGGCAGCCTCTCTATCTTCACAGTCCTTCCATCCCCTGGAGAAGCAGAAAACTTTACTAAGTCCTTGCAGCCAAGAGAGGACATGGGGGTCCTCTCCCCCACTCTCCATGACCCTGGGAGATTTAGTTTAATTATTCTGAACCCCGGCCTCTTGCTTCTTCAAAGGGAGTGAGACCTTTAGGCTCTCAGGCCCACAGAGGTTAAACAACTGGCTCAAGATGCAGCAAACACTTAATGGCAGGGCCTGAACTGGCACTGGGGAGTGAACTTGTCTGGAAGAACTGGGCCTTAACTCTGGCACATGCATGGCCATCAAAACACCCCATCCTCCCACTGGAAACGGTTCCATGCTTTACATCTCAACCTACCACGACTGTGAGACTCACCAGGTCACCTGCTCAACCCTGACCCACTTCCAAAGTAAGTGCCTGCCCTGTACCAGACCTCGCAAGAGCAGATAACAGTGACAAAGTGAGGGGTCATCTGTTAGTACACAAGGATTGGATGCCCCCTTCCCTGTGCTAGGAACCCTCACCACCCTCCAGGATCCACAGCAGGATGCTCCAGGGGGAGGCAGACAGTGAGCAGCCAGAAGCTAAAGATGCTGAAAGGAACTGGGTCTGAGTGGGGTACAGCAGAGGCTGTACCAGAGGTAAGCAACATAACAGTGACAGATGCATTCCGCAGGTCAATGCCCCAGCCTGCTACCTGCAGTTGGAAATGCTTCTCTGCAAACGTAAAGCACACTCAGGGAACAGAGCTCAGGCTAAGTCTTCGTGTCAGTTGAGGTTTGAAAGTTTGTGTCTCCTCTGGAACTTTTATCAAAACTTGACCCCAAAGGTTTGAGGAGGTGATCCAGCCACAAACCTTCTACCCTCAGATCTGGGGGTGGGGTGTCAAGGCTGGGTGCACTTCTGCCATCCACCATGTGCAGGTACAGCAAGAGGATTACCATGGAAGCCCACAGAAGTCCTCAGCAGGCACGTAGTCTGTGGGTGTCTGTCTTTCAGCAGCTGCATCCCTGTTCTTGAGGAGTTGCCTAGTGTTTGGTATTTTGTAAAAGCATCAGAAATGGACTAAGGAAATCGGAAACAGAATCCTCACAAAGGAGCAGGGAACTCTGGGAGGTAACAGACGCAGTAATAGCTTCAGGGATGACCACTGACCTCCGGTGCCTATATTACACAGAGACAGCTCCGCACCTGCCAGTCACACCTCACTCAGGCTGTCTTTCAAACACAGTACCCGAGTTCCCATCTACGCTTCCCCTCCTAACAGGGCAGAGCAGTGACCACATGCCCAAGAATGCCCGTCCTGCTCTAGGTGCTGTCCTAAGTGTGTCTGCCTAGCACTGAAGCCTCAAGTCCATAACAAGAAATCCAAGGACAAAGAGGGTAAATACTTGCCTGGTGCCCAGACTGTAAGGGAGCCAGGGGCAGTATTCTCTCCAGGGAATTGAGTTTCAGAGAACTTGCCTTCACTTTCACTGTCCCATCAGAGCCCACCCCTTCCCTGCCCCTCCATCACACTAACACATGTATACAGGATTGATCTGGCTAGGACCAGCCGAGAGGGCAGTGTGGATTGGCTGCCACTGGCCCAAGACAGAGATGGAGAATTTACTCCCAGTTCCCTTCAGAATGGAAGAAGTCCAGAAGAGGGGAGCCTGAGAGGTGTCAAAATGTATTGGGGGGAGGGTTTTATCTGCTCTGCTCTCACAGGTGTGGTCCCCATGGAGGTAGAGGCTGCAGGGACCCTGGCAGGAGTTCCTTGGGCAGTGCTCAAAAGGGGAGGATGCGTGCCAGGCTCCTCAGAGCCCATGGTTATCAGGGTCCTGACTGCAACCCCAGGAATGCCAGACTCTCAGGTGGGTGCTGTGAAAAGGGGTGCCTTAAACCTCAGGGTCCTGAGGCTAGGAATGCTATCAACCAGAGAGGGCAGAGAGAAGGTTTCCTCTTCTTAAGTTAGGGCTGTCAGAGCAGGGCCTGGATCTAGACAGGCTTGTGTAACTGTCTGATCCACTTAAAGCTCCGTGAGTTGGGGAGAGCGGGGAGACGATGGGGGGCCGTTGCTGGAGTGGCGTTGCGATGATTCAGGAGCAGGTTGCAATGCAAGAGAGGGAGGACTTCCAACTCTTTCCACAGGGAAAGTGGCATCCTCAATCCACATCCTCATCCACATCCTTTTCATATGTCCTTGGACAAGGTCACTTGACAGGATGGTGGGGGAGGGGATACTTGCTGGGTCTGGGACAGCTGGACAGGGAGAGGGCCTCACTCCCACATGTCCACCAGACTGTACACTAGAGAATAATGAACATGCTGGAATCACCCAGCCACCAAGTCACAGCCACAGAGATGAGCCTTCCTCACCCACCTCCTCCCAGATTCCCCTGCTCCTGCTTCTCCTGCTCCAGGATTTACAGTCCAGATACTCGCACCCTTCAGCAAACACCTGCATGCTCAATTCCAGCCAAGGAGCCAAGGACATGAAGCTGACTCTGGAATCCAGGCATGACACATAGCAGAAGGGACCCAAGGTCACAGCCCTGACCATGAGCAAGTGTTTTTATCCGAGAGTCCAGGTTCAGGTCCGAGAAAGAAAGAGAGAGAGAGAATGACCATCTTTGGTTCCAGGGTTTCTGTGGGCAGAGCAGTGTCTCTACAGGGTCTCAGAGAAGGTGCCTAGTGAGGTCATAGCTGGGGCAGGGTAAGGCTAGAGGATCTTGCTAAACTCCCAGGCACCCCACCAGCTTCCCAAGTACATCTGACAAAATCCTAATGCCTGAAGGGATGATCTCAGGAGACAAACCCCCACCCCATCTCCCAGAGACCACTCAGAGGCTGCAAGTCTTGTTGATGGATTCCTGACCTTAGAAAAGGAACCCAAGAGAGTACAGCTGACTTTGGTGCTGTGAGGGGTCTTCACCCCTCTGAAGACCCTGCTGCCGTCAGCATCAAGGCCAGCCCCCAGGACCCATCTCGGTCCACTCCTTGCTTATACCCCAACCCCGATGGCCCTCTTTAGCTCTTTCCCCCAGCCCAGCTTCCACCATGAGCTCTGCAACCTTCTGTTCACTGCACGTTGTGATGTCTGGCTGCTCTCATGTGTCCCTGCATTAAGTTTTCACTCTCTTTACTCTCCCAAAAGGCATTGGTCTAACATCTGCTGTGTGCCAGACACGATAGAAACCAAAGTACCTGGAACTCCAATCATGAATGGGATATTGGGAAGAGTTGCATTACCTATTAGAACAAGCTTGTCAGCAAGGCTTGGTTTGAAAAGAGGTGAGAGAGGAATGAGGCAGATGGGTTTGGATGGTGGAGACCCGGCTGGCTCCTATTCACGTTCAATCATCGTCACAGAAGTGGAGCTATTGTCAGAAATGCCTGCCCCAGCATACACACATGCACATACAAGTACGTGTAGACACAAAGCAGCAAGAGACCCAAAGGAGAGATACTGAGGAGGACAGGAAGGGAATTATCCTCAGCTGAACCCCAAATGGGATCTGACAGCTGTCATTTGTGGGTGGACCTCTTGCCTGGAGTGTTTATTTGCTGCTGAGGAAGAGAAGCTGAGAGAAACGACGGTTTTTGTCTTGGATCCCCAAGGGAGACGTACACGCAAGAAGCACAGAATGCTGATTTCCCAGCCTTAATCTAAAGATTAAGAGCTCCTCAGAAAGGAGTCAGGAGATGCAGGGTGTACTCTGATGAGACTGTGGAGAGCTCGGGTCTGGGTGTCATCCTTGCTGAGGAAGGAGATGGTTCTGGAACTTGTGCAGAGAAAAACAGGCTGCAACACCAGTGAAAGCCCAACACCATCTGGAAGGGGTTCCAGGAAGCTTCCTCACTAGGCGAGGGACAGAACTCATGGGACAGGTAGCAAAGGCGAATGCTGTTGCGCCTACCTGGAAATCCCAGCTCCCTGAAGCCTAAGGCTGCAGCAGGTGCCAACAAATAACAGAGAACACCCTGAAAGAGCCACTGGGTGCTGACAGTGGGTCCTGGCCTACTAGTAGAAACCAGTGGTTCCCATCACCCCAGAGATCACCCCAGAGTACCCACGGGGAGCAATGGGGGCACTCACAGCACAGGAGCTCTAGTAAGAACTGCTGTCTCACCAGTCCAGTCCAGAGGAGCTGAGGACCACAGCCCTGAGAGCTGTGAGATCCGACTGAGCCTAAAAGATAGCAGCCCAGGTGAAATCTCCCTGCAGAATGCATAGCACGCAGTGGATTTCAAGCCCCTGCCTCCACCTGAGTTCATTAGTGAGCCCAGCGCTGAGTTCTCCATGGCACCAATTTCTGTGAGCTCCACGGTTTCTCAAGAACGGATAATAGATGTATTCGGAAGCGTGGGGTGATTTATTAAAGTGCATTGTATTGCAATGGCTTTACAAGAAGATTAATTTTTAATAAAGAAACCTATTACCTCACTCTTTGAGGAACTGCACACACATAAGAAAAATGATTCCCTCTTCCTCTATGGAAAGTGCCATGACTCTTTTCCCGGAAGAGGAACTACCACTTCTCTCAGTGCCTCCCGAGAGAAGAGGAAGGACTTTCTAAGTGGCATTCAACCAGAATCTGAGCCTCTTCTTGGTCCATTAGTGACCGAATGCCCATTTTTCAAGCTCCTCTCTCTTACCCAGGAGCCAACCATGGAGCATTCAGACAAGGGCTTGAGAGAAGGACAGATAGCAAGAAATGAAGAGGACCCTGCAAGGGAAGCAGGTACCAGGGAATAAGCCAGAAAAGACAGAGAAACCAGGCACAGAAACACAGAGACAATGGCCAAGAGATGAGGGATGGGCTATCGGTACCCTCAGGGGCAAGTGCTGGAGTTTCCTCATCTGAAAAATGGGCACTGAGGAGATCCTGGGGTGCAGCCAGTGAACCTGAACGAGGGCTGGTGTGCTGGGAGTGCTAGGGTGCTGAGGGTGCTGGGGCTCGGAGGGATGTGAAGAGGGGAAGAGGGGAAGCAGCAGCTGTCAGTACAAACTCAGATTTTCCCAGGGACTGAGACTCTCTGTTTCCTTATTGTTAGGAACAGCAGACAAAGGGAGGGAGTACTCGGCCAGAAGGAACATCAGCCTTTAGCGGATGAGCTGTGGGGATCCAGGCTGGGGAACTTTATGGAGGGCAGGCGCCCTCTAGAAAGAGTAACCACAGCTTGGTGACCTTGGAGACAAAGCACAGTCACTGAGGGTAATATAGAGAATTACTGTTCTTATCATCACCATCAGAATTGCCTTAGGTGAGTCATACATATGCCACAAACCAGTTAAGAACCTACCATGTGCCAATCCTGGCATTTCATTAAGTGCCACCCCAGGAACCTGTGACAGGATTGGGGGACCGTCAGGCTTTTTCCTGAGTTTAGGGTAGAATGAATCACCACAATTCCTGATAAGACTGGAGCCAAATAATAAAACAGCAATAGTGGCTAACAGACAGCAAGCACTTGGTCTATGCCAGACACCACATGAGGTATTGAATGTATTAACTCATTCAATCCTCAAAACAACTCCACACATGAACAAACCATCAGAAAATTCTGTATCTTAAAGAAGAGCCCTATTAAGTAGGGCTTAAAACTCAATAATAACAAGCCTTGCCTAGTCTGATATTTAATGTAAACAAGAATCGTATAATATGTGGTGTTTTGTAACTGGCTTCTTACACTGAGTGCAATGCTTTCAAGGTGCATCCACATTGTAGCACGCACTACCTCCTTCCTTCCTGGCAGGAATATTATCCTTCTGTCTGCACAAGTCACACGGAAACAGTCAGTCAGGAGAACAGAGGCAAGAGTGACACTTGGGAGGAGATTCTTGAGAAGGAGGTTTGTTTTGGCTCATGTTTCAGCACCCAGAAGCACACAGCCCAGGACAGGGCAGCCTCATCGGTCTGCTCTTAAGGACAGAACAGGTGAGGAGGTGGGCACACATGGCAGCCCAAGGAGAGACAGGGAGCACACTCCCCCTTACACACTCAACCCTCTAGAGGCAGTCAGCCTCCAAGGGCAAGCTCCCAGGAGACACCCCTCACAGACACGGGAATTAAATCAAGCCTCCCTCTTCATCCACCAACAGCAAACCACGAACCTTTAACGTAGGACGCTGGGGGCTCCAGCCCATGCATGAGCCATGCACCACTGAGGCAGTAGCAGAGAATGGTGGTTCCACAGGTGGGGGTGGTACTGACAAAGATGTTGTGGTATCACGGAGGGCATGTCTGCAATGCCGCTGTCTCACTGAATCCCACTGGACTGTATGTTATAAAATGGCTAAAATGATAGGCTTTATACTACATGCATTCTACCACAACAAAATCATTTCATAATAAGAAAATCTAAAACCCTAAATTCTTCGCAGCATGAGCAACAGATCTGAATGGAAACATCACCCACAGAGACACCCACCTGGTAACAGCAAGTCAAAGATGTTGCACATCCTTAGGGTTAAGGAAATGCTGATCAAAATCACAGGATACACTGCCACACAGCCACAAAACATCCAAGGGGATGAGAGACTGTACCACGTGTTGGTAAGTACAGCCAGAAATGAGACTCCCCCATACTCTGCTGGTGGGAATGTAACATGGGTTGATCACTTGAGAAAATTTGAAGAATTCTTAAAAATCTAAACATTCATCAACAAATGACAGAGCCATCCCACTGTCCCACTTCTAGGTCTTTTTATTCGAGATAAACAAAAAAATACACCCACACAAACACTTGTCCATAACTTGTAACAGTCCTGAAGTGCAGAACCTATGACACATCAACTGCTGAATGGATACACAAAATACAGCCTATTCGCATCCCAAACTACAACTTGGTAATAAAAAGGAAACATTATTACTTGCAGAAACACAGTGCACTGAAATCCCCTGTAAGTATTCAAGGGAAATCAGACACAGAAGACCACACTTGTAGGATAATTTCTATTCAATTCCTACGAAAAGCCCAAATCATAGAGAAAGGCAAATTCATAGAATGATCTCACTGGCTTGCTGTACTTTCAGAAGTTTCTTGGAATTGGAGGTTCTGAGAGTAGAGAGGGACTTGATCACAGTATTTGGGGGTACAGGAGAGGTTCTGAAACTGGAGTGCGGCAAGGGTTGTACAGCTCAATATAAGAACACTGCATCCCACCTATGAAGCTCCTTTTGTATTCTACCTAACAAGCACTGTGTCTCTCTAAGAAACATTATATTCCCATCTAAAATATATTGTGTCTAAGAACTATTGTATCCTACACACATAATGAGTGAATAGGACACTGTGTCAGATTCCAACAATGCTTTAAAAGAAGACATACTACATGATTCTATCAGCCTAAGATTCTAGAAAAGAAACCAGTCTACTGATTTGGGAAACAGATGGTGGTGGTTGCAGGAGGAGCAGGGAGTAGCAGCAGCAGGTATTGAGAAACTGCAAAGAGGGCACAAAGAAACCCTCGGGTGATGGACTTTCTCATCACTCTGTGCTAATGGTTTTATGGTCAAAGAGAAATGTAAAGAGGTGCCAGACTTACTCCTGTGGACTTGTGTTGTGGTACAGTAAGTGAAACAACACCACCTCATATTGAAGTGCTGGTTGGAGTCCTGGATGTTCTGATTCCAAATCAGCTCTCTGCTAATGCTGCTAGGAAAGAAAAGGAAAATGGCCCAAGTGCTTGTTGCCCTGCCACCCCCCGCATTTGATACTTTAATGGAGTTCTGGGCCACTGGCTTGGGTCTAGCCTAGCCCTGGCTATGGCAGATACATGATGAGCAAAACAGTGGATGGAAGATTGCGCTTGCGCGCTCTCTCTCTCTCTCTCTCTCTCTCTCTCTCTGCCTTTTAAATAAATATTTTTTTTAATTTTTCTCTTGATATATATGCAGCTTTCTGGATGTCAGGTTTACCCCAATATATTTCTTTCCTAAAGGAGAGGAGATTCCAGTGAGAGTAACCTGATTCTTGGTGGCCATCACCTTTTCCACAAATGAGTGGAGACACCGAGACTCCACTCAGTATAAAGGAAACAGCCAGAGGCTCCTGTGCCAGGAGGAGTTTTACCTGAACTTCGCTCTTGAGGCCTGTTCTGGAGGTCCAAGGCCTGGGTCTATGTGGCAGTGATGTCAGAGATGACATCACACCTACTCACTCCTCTCACCCCACCACAGCATGGCTTAAGTCTCCCTGAAGTTTGGAGTACATACCACTTCTCCAACCACAGCAGAGAACAGGTGTCAAGTGTGCTTTCCTTTCCAAAAGCTAAAGCCCCGACAGTGAAACCAGTTCTCAGGAGTTCTCAGAGGACTGGGATCAATGGAAGAGACAGGAGCAGAAAGTGAAGCAAAGCTGGCCAGCCCCCGAAGATGGCTGCTGTGGTCAAGCGCCAAAGTGGAAGCCAGCTGCAGATGCCCTCAGCCAGGCTTGGCCTCCAGGGAGCCAGTCTTCTCCTTCCAGGGGCCCAGGATCCTCTGTGGGTTCTCCCTGAGCCACTTCCCAGGAAAGTCAGAGTTTTCTGCCTGAAGGGCAGGACTTCCAGGCAGGCGTGAAGTGAGTTCTGGAAAAATACCTCAGCAAGGCCCAGGAAGAAGCTGCAAGTGACCCCAGCACCTCTGCCAGCAGTAGCTGAGCATAGTTTGGGGAAACAGTTGAGGATTCAGGCTCTGGTGTGAGACATTCAGGTCCAGATCCTGGCTCCTATGTTCATTCACTGGGTGCAGTGGGCATGACTGCTCACTTCACTCCAAGCTTTATTTCCTTCTATGCAATGCAGCCAGAGATGTCCTGGACAGTAAGACACTGCCCCTGACCCCTGTGCTCTTCACTGGGACTGGAAAACTGGGCCTCACCCCTCACTGAGCCTTGGTGTAAACTGTTTGTAGCTCCCACCACCCAAGCACCTGTCTTAGCACCCCATTTGCCATTTTGTAACGTCCTGGGAAGCCACAGGCCAGGATACCCTATGAGCTGGCTCCCTCCTGGGTCATCTCTGAAAGCTATTTGACTGCCAGAGTTAGAGCTGGGTTTCCAGGTTATTTTCACTTACTATTAAAATTGGGTCATTACTGAACACATTTGCAAAACCAAGAAATCAACTGGGTGTAGACTAGTTTGCTAATAGGGCTCATTGTAGTTTCCTTATAACTTCATCGTATAGGCAGCCACGCAAGTGTGTACACAGGGATGCACTGAAGGGGAAGGGTGAAGCTCACAGAGATCAACTCTAAGAAGTCTTGGAGTCTGAGAGGCAGGAAACTTACAAGTTGGATTCTCCACCAGCTCTTCCCAAACTTTAGTAGGCATAGGAGTCATCTCGGGAGCTTGTTACTACGCAGCCTCTGGTTGAGCTGGTCTGAGGCAAGGCAGGAGATTCTTCAGCTCTAACAAGCTCCCAGATGATGTGCACGCACAGGTCCAGGCTGTGCCTTGAGGAGTGCAGAGCGAGACCACTGCAGGCCTCCAGAGTCACACGCACCCAAGATGGAGGAGCAAGCGGAAAGGATGGCACACATCAGCCTTGTTTGTGGGCATCATATCCAGGGCCACCTAGACCATTTCTTCCTGAGTCCTCGCTCATCGTCAAAGTGCCTCCTGGTTTTATACTACTTGTGTCCTCACAGGTGTCACAGGGGTGACAGTCTGAATGAACATGTTGAAGTGCTAACCCCCATGTTGGAGTGTGACTATATTTGGGGATGGGTACTTAGGGTTAAATGAGGTGACCAGGTTGTTGACATCAATTGGAAGTGATTGGTTTCCTTATGAGACAAGCACCAAGAGGTGCCCAGGGGGGTTTCCAGGAGAGGACTCAGGGAGACAACAGCACCTGCAGCCAAGGAAAGGAGCCTCAGAAGAAACCAGGCCCACTGGCACCTTGAACATGGCCTTCAAGTCTCCAGAGCTGTGAGAAAACTCATTTCAGTCGTTTGGGTCATTGAGATCACCTAGTGGGCAATGGGTTATTACAAAAGCCAAAGCAAAGAAACTCCCAGGGAGAAAGCAGTCAAGGACAGCCCAAAGCTTTGGGACCCTGCACCCACGTGGAAGACCCGGAAGAGGTTCCTGGTTCCTGGCTTCGGATTGGCGTGCACCGGCCCGTTGCGGCTCACTTGGGGAGTGAAACATCGGATGGAAGCTCTTCCTCTCTGTATATCCGGCTTTCCAATAATAATAAAATCTTTAAAAAAAGAAAAAAGAAACTCCCAGGGAGCATCTAGCCCAGCAGCACACCTGCAGTGCCTTCCCAGGGCTTGGCAGATGAGTGTTTGCCAGCAGTGGCCCAGGTGCTTCTCTGCTATGCAAGGCCTGTGTTTCAGCCCACCCCTTCTGCCTCTGGAGGTGCTCCCCAGGCACCAAACGCCAGAACCTCAATCCTGCATTTCCCAGCCTTACACACTCCTCTTCTTCCTCCACCCAGGACCACACAATCTCTTGTAGCAGCACAGTCTATGACACCCTCCCTCTGGTGACTGATGAAGAAGCAAGAGAATCCTAACACCTAATAGCACCGACAATACCAGATGTCCTGGGGGTCTTCTGCGGTTTCATGTGCTCCTGACGTTCAGTCATCCCATCCTCTGACTCCCTGGACAGAGTTCCCAGTCATTCTCCAGGCTTCAACCCACGCTGGGTCCTGGAAGGGAGTCCTCTGGGGATTGTCTCTGTGAATTTGTTTCCCTGACAGGTTTGGCCAACGGGAGCCATTACAGGATAGCAGGAGGTAGAAGGAAAGGAGGACTTGGTCATTTGTTCTCCCTCCTCGCCACGTGCTAGGAGATGGAGATGTGATGACTTGCCCACCCCCCCACTCCTACCTCATGGAAAGTCACAACCCATCCATACAGCAGCTTCACCACAAAGTTCCCCAAGCCCTGTCCCTCACCCTGCAGACTGAGAGGTAAAAGCAGTCCCCAGGGCTGGGGGGTTGTTGGCTGGGGGATGAAGCTTTCCTTTCATCTGCCTCAACCCTTTGATAAGTCATCTCTTCATAAAACTCTTTTCACTTCTCCATCAGTACACACCATCCACGCGTACTCCTTGGAGTGCCCTGACTTGCATGTCATCTTGCACTTTCGATCTCCAACCATCATATTGAATTTTGAAGAACTGGCATTAATTGCTTCCTGCTGGAGGTTAAGGGAACCAAGGCGCTGCACCCACATTTACATAAACAGCCCCAGGCTGTGAATTAGTTCACAGAATTCTGAACGTATAGAAGTTAATTTGTATTTGCAATGCATGAGACGCAGGTAAATAAGCCCTTGTTGAATGGAGAGATGGGTCAGTGAGCAAGCACACACTCTGATGGACTCTCTTTCACCCAGCGTTTTCATCCACACCATACGTCACACACAGGCCTCACAAGCCACTGCTTTGTGCAGCCTGATGTCCAGCCCAGCAGACCCTCAGCTAATTGGTCTCCCCCTGCCCTATCCCTGCAGCCAGCTTCCAGCCCCGGCAACACACCCCGCCCACTGCTTTGAAGAGAACCCCTTGTGCCAGCAACCTAGGGTTCCCAAAATGGCATTTTTGCACCCCAGGGCCTCTGAGTCACAGCAGCCCCTCATAATTCCTCTGCAAGCTTTTGCAATATGCTGCAGTTTCAGTGGGACTATTAAAAACCTTTCACAGAGACACTGGTAATGGCAAACCCATTTCTCAGCACCCATCAGTCCCCCACATATCCATGAGAAATGCACCGTAAGGAGGGACTCATTTAGAAAGTGTCAATTCTGATTATTAGTGTGGGGAAAACACCTGCTAAGCATGTCTGCCTGTGAAGGGAGCCTGGCAGGACGCGAGGGCCACCGACAGCCATGGTTGCAGAGAAAACCCTGGAGTACAGGCCCCGCCTGCTAGGAAGCCTCCATGATTAATTATGACTTGGCTACTACAGTGCCAGAATGAGAGGCAGGGAAGACAGAGGAGGGTGCAGGAGAATGGAGGGTAGGGAGGATGCAACATGCAGAGGGCAGGCTTCCCCCATATGCCATCTGGAGATTAGCTCATGAAATATCCTGAAGACTTTCGTACAAAACTGCCTCCAAATTCAAACCCTTATCAATGAAAAACAACCTCTACTCCTATATCTCACTAAAATTTTCTAGATTGCAGGACTCTTCACTACTACCACTAAACCAAGTTATACAGTACTTGTGTTTTAATTCATTTATCTGTAGATCCATCCATTCTATTTATTCACACAAAGGTGTATATGACCCTCTCATTGACCTAGCTCCTCTACAAATCTATCCATCCATTGTCTGTCTCTCCATCTATCCGACCATCCATCCATCTGTATGTCCACCTATCTACCCATCCTCCACCCACTTATTCATCCATTTATCTATCACTCTGTCCAGCTATCCAGCTGTCCATCCATCCATCTATTCATCTTTTTGCCTACCATTTCCAGAACAATGACTCAATTTCAGAAAATGTGCTGGGCCCAAAAGGATACCAAGATTAATCAGGTAGCTCTCTGTCTAGAGAAAGAAGTAGACATGCTCTTGGGCACTATTGCCTGGAGGCCATCTACAGTACTAAGGCAGGACTTCCTGAGGGAGATCCCCAATCTGGGTTTTGAAGGGTAAGCGGGAGTATGCTGGGTAGGAAAGGACACAAGTTGGACAGGTGAGTCCCAGCCACAGAAAGCAGCCCAGGCAAAGACATGCAAGTGTGATGTGTAAGACATGAGGCAGAAGGCCAACAGGGGAACAGAGCAGGCTCTGTGATGTCTCAGAGCCTTCACTGCAGCCACATAGCTGTGGAGTAAGAGATCCTCGAAAGCATGCCGGGTTCCCTCCTGTTCCACTCGGCATAGCCCCTCCAAACCTGAGGTGGTGCCCTCAGACATCAGGAGCTCAGTGTAATACCTACAGCATTCTGTCACTTTCTGAATCAAACCCTGCTGCACCTGATACCTGGTGAACACCCAACACATGAAGCTTTGTAGAGCAAGAAAATGAATGGCAGAAACCATGCATGTGCTTCCCATCCTTCATTTCAATATTCACTACAACCTTACAAAAGAGCACCAAAAGAGCACTATTTTTCTTTATTGAAAGATTTTTAAGAATAGTTCATTTTAAAGTCAGGGTTACACAGAGACAAGAGAGAGTGAGTGAGAGACAGACAGACAGATATTTTCCATCTTCTGGTTCACTCCCTAGACAGCCACAACGGCCAAGACTGAGACAGGAGGAAGCCAGGAGATGGAACTTCATCCTGGTCTCCCATGTGGGTAACAGAGTCCCCAACACTTGGGCCATCCTCCACTGCTTTTCACAGGCTGCTAGTAGACAGCTGCATTGGAAGTGGAGCAGCCAAGACATGAACCAGCACCGCAAGATCTGTGGCTGGGAACAGGCCTGGTTGTGGAGCAAAGGGGATGCCCTGGCTGGGTTGTGGTTTCCACTGGTGAGTGTGAAGGCCAGAGTGGGGGCTACAATCTGAGCTGGACATGGCTGTGGTCTCCCTTGGCACAAGTATGAACTGGGACTGGGGTGTGCCAGACTGGGTTAAACTCCAGCATCCACTAAGAAACAGGATAGGTGTAGGATGGGCTGGGCTAGGTCTCTGCCCCTGCAGCGTCATGTGTGAGCTGTGTCTGGATGCGGACAAGGCTAGGTTGGGCTATAAAACCAACAACAAAAACCAAAATGGGTAAAGGCCAGTCAGGAAAGGCCACTGTTCCTGCTAGGACAGGAGGTGTACTAAGTAAGGCTGGTCCATGGACTCACCACAGGGCATGAGATCTGGCACTAGAAAAGGTTTGGATGGATGGAGGAGCTTGGGGAACTCCTCTGTCAGGACACAGTCCCTGTAGGTGAGTGCAAGAACCACAACAGGGAGCAGCCCAAAGTAATGGTACGCACCAGCATACATTTGGCTCAGGTCAGGGGTGAACCAGGCTGGACCAGCTTTTATCACCTGCTGGTGAATCTGAGCACCAGAATGGAATGTGGGTCAGGCTGGGTTGGGCCGCAACACAAGCCAGTTCACATGAGGGCCATGACTGGGCCGGGCTAGGCTGCAGTCCCCACCAACGTGATCAGGAATTGGGGGTAGGCCGGGTCTGACCAGGCTACAGTACCCACTGGCAAATGCCGAAGTGAGGTGGGCCATGTCAGACTGGGCCACAACGCCCAACGAGCACATGTGAGACCTGGGGGAGGCGGCAGAACCAATAGGGGGGTTGCATGGGACTCCTCTGCTGGACCACCACTCCCACTGGCAAGTGTGAGAGTTGGGATAGGGGCATACCAGGCTGGGCAGGGCTATAACTCCTGTTGACCTCATGTGAGCTGGATCAAGGGAAAGCCAGGCTGGGTTGACTGTTCCTACTGGTGCATGCATAAGCCAGAGTGGGTGTGAGTAGGCTGGACTTTGCCACAGCATCAGTTAGCAGATGCCGGCACACGGGACAAATTCTGTCAAATCAAACTGCAGAACCACCTGAAAAGTACAATATCTGGGAGTGGGAGCGGGCCCACTGGGGAAACAGTTGGCACCTCCCTCTTGGGTTACAACTCCCACTAGCGAGCATGAGAACCAGGACTGGGGCAGGCATAGTAGACAGAGTGGTACCCACCGGCACATGTGTGGGCTGGATAGTGGGGCTGGTTGGGGCGAACTAAGCTTCAATGTCCATTAATATATATGAGAACTTAATGAGATGGATACACTGGACCAGTCAGCTGTACATATTGAAAAGCATAGGAACCAGTGCAGGGGCAGGCCTGGTAGAGGTTATTGCAGGTTGCTCCAACTAAGCTGTAGCTCCCACTGGTTAGCGTGAGGTTTGAGTATGTGGTTGGTAGGATTGGGATGGGCTGTAACAACCATTGGTTTGCATACAAGACAGTGCTGGAGACAGAACCGACCCAGCAATTGCATGTGCATAAGCTGACTAGAGCGACAGACTTGCATACACACACAAAAATCAGGTCTGGGATCATCTCAGAAGAAATTTCTTTGGGAATCCCACCAGTTGTACCACTGGACTCAGAAGTCCAACCGTGGAGAGAATTGCAGGTTCCGTGGTCTGACTGTGGAGTGCATGTGTCAAAACTGGGCCTCCTCAGTGGCTCAGACAGAGCACTGGACAGCATATCCAGGTGCACGTGGAGGATATGGCAGTACATTGGAGTCTGCAGAGGACACCTGATACCATAGCAGAGGACAGAGGACAGAACAAATTGATTAACCACCCTAGCCAAGTGTTGGTAGTGAGTATCTGGGCAAATGGAAACTCTAATGTAGACTATGTCAACTAGTGGATTCTGGAGAGATTTTATCGTGCTTGGAGCGGCGAGATCGGCAATAACTCAGAACTGTTGAACTATCAAAACCACTTGAGCAGGTTCCTTGAAGCATGCCCCACAATGGGGACCCTGGGATGGCACTGGGTGGCTGTCCTTCATCCCAGGGAACTGAGGTGGTTGGGAGGCTGGGTGTGGTTTCTCCCCTTATGCCCCCCTTCCTCCAGATACAGGAAGGAAAAAAGAGAATGTGGAAATAATGGTCTTATCCACCTTCCTGTAGCCCTTGACCCTCTGCACCCTAATCAACTACATAAAAATCATCGAAAATAAAAATAATTATCTAAAAACAAAAACAATTCTCCCAGGTTTGCCCTGGTGCTTCTGAAGAGGGAGAGGCAAAGAACCACTTTCCCATTTAGAGTATCAGGAGCCCCAGCATCAGGTCATCCTTGCAAGGCCAACACCGTCAGAGTAAGCTTTCCCGCTGTGAGCAGAAACACCTCTGGGGATAACAGATAGAAGGGAAAGAGAGAATGGAAAAAAGGCTTCCTGAACTTGGTCCACATTTGAGCTCAACACTTCCAATTTGGGGAATTATTTCAGGCTTGCTTTTGATGGGAAGCGTAAAGGGCAAAGTTTGGGCTGCAAATAAAATTGAGTGCAAGGAACCAGGAGAATTAAACCGCACCAGGAGCGTTTTAAGGAGCTTACAGGCAACTCGGGAGAAGAGCTTATTACACCGCAGCTTCCAAGGAGCCGGCGGATCAGATTTAATCTGTAAAGAGGCCCCGTCAAGGTCTCCTCCTCGGGCAAACACAGCCTCCCGCAGACCCAGGCTCAACAATGGGCTTCTCCCAGGCCCAGCCCAGCAGGAAAACAAATGGGGCTGGTTGGCTGTGCCTAGAGGACCGACTTCCAGCTCCAGCCATCTCCCCAGAACACTGGGCTGCTCTGCTCACGTGATCCAGGCAGCCAGTGCACAGGACGGTTCCAATTTCCAATACTGCTAGGCAATCGCTTTGGCGCTGGGCTTACTCTCTCTGCCTGCCAGCACGAGCAGAGAAGAAACAAACCTCGTGTCGCTGCATCAGCCCTCCAGATGGTACATCTATCAGTTGTGCCCGGTGTCTGCCACGGCGCCCCACTCTTTGTAAATCTCAGCCGTTTAGCGGCCATCACGTCGGTATTTTCTTGGCCTACTGAGCCTTTCAGCCTCGTCGCCTCAAGTAACCAGAGTTGGCTTCTTCCCCCACGCACCCTTGTCCCTGTGCCTGTTCAGAGATGTGTCTGTCTTCGGCTGTATGAGTCACTGCCCGATGCCAGCTAAGTCTATTACTGCCTGGAAAATTAACTCGCACACTGAGAATAATCACAGAAAAGAAATTTGTTTTCCTACAAGGTTGTTTTCCAGCTGTTTTAATGCAGATGATTTTACCCTGAAACCAAAATTGGAAAAAAAAAAAAGACAGACCTTAAAATCTGCATAATTTTAAAGTGCTTAATGTAAATTAGATAGATCAGCCTAATTTTATTTCAGTACTTTTTAATTGCATTTATAATTAGTAAAATACATTAATGCGCTACACAGAAGGTCAGAAGTTCTGGAAAAGGGATCTAATTAAAACGCTCTGCTGCATTTCTGTCACACGTGTGCCTGGGAACCTGCAGGTCCGCTTCTGGCCACACTCTGAATAGGGGTCTATTTTTAACTCCTTTGTGTCTTTGTCAGAACTGGGGATCTTGAGATCTGACGGTCCTTGGTGGGCGATACCTTGTTCTCCATCACACTTGTGCATTTGGGCTCTCTAACGCAGTGTCCCATAAGTGCATCCCACGTGGAAGGAGCCAAACCTCACTGTCCTCACAGGGCAGAGTATATTCAACAGTTAACATGCTGCCCTTCTCCCCCTTCCATGTGCCTCCCAGGACATCCTCCCTCCCTGACCAAGGCCTGGCTAAGGAACTGATAGCAGCAGGCAGTGCTCCACGGAAGCCTGAGCCTCCAGGGGGCGCTGTGCGCTATGCGGGGAACCACTGAGGGCAGGCATTCTCTTCTACAATAACCCAACAACAGGGAGGCAGGATCCCCTTTTATCCTCTGGAACTAAGTCACGTGTCCAGAAGCCACATCAGTTGCTCCTTTGCTCTGGAGCCCCTGACAAGGCGTTTGACTGCCCACACACACCCTAGCCAGGGGCCCGGGTGACATGGAGATGAGCTACTCACAACACGAAGGCACAGGATGTCACAGCCCAGTTTATACTTCGCTTCCTTTTACTGGTCACCTTCACATTGTGATGTGTGTGCTTATTCAGGAAAAGGAGAGATGCAATGGAGTTTCCTTAAGCATGCTTGACTGAGCCAGAATCATTGACTCAGCACTGGACGTCCACGCCACAGCGTCAGCAGCACCCAGGGGGGTGGCCTTGGGGTTCATCAGCACCCTCACCCCCACTGTCCCTAGCTTAGCACTTTTCACACTTTTCCTGGAACCATCTGTCTTAGTCTACACTTTCCTGTATCTCCAAGATCTACCTCCCCCTGCTGAATATATGTAACAGACAAGCACATACTTAATAGGAAACATGGAACATGCAAATGTGTCTTCAAAGAGATGCATATTCATTTTCTGGGCACACATAGTGTATATTTAGCAAGTGCAACAGAACATCCATAGATAGCAATGCTCCCCCACTTGTTTTTACATTAATTTTTAAAAACCAAATAGAACACTTGAGTTCTGGGGCCCTCACATTCAGTGAGCAGGTGCAGAGGCCCAGCCTCGTGTTGAGCCTCGTGTTGAGCACTCCTGGCACTGTCTGGCTTTTCATGCTGTTCACAGCCCAGTAGGAGCACTGTTCCAAACCTCCCTTCACAGAGGCAGAGTGCGAGCTTCAATCACACCCACAGTGGTGCTACGGCCCCCAGAGCAGGCACCTGGGGGAGCCTCACAGCTCACACCTCCGGACCAAGCACCTGAGCTCCTCACCCTGCCCCCAAAGGGGAAACCAGAACACTTAACAGAAATTCAGGAAAAATGCATATCACTCCCATGCCGAGTGACATCTGACACATGTGTTTTATTCGTGTGACCTAAACCACAAGACAAACCTTTCCAGGCATGGTGCCCAGACAACCACCCAACAGAGATGCCCTACGCCCTGTAATGCTGAAGTCCAGGTGCACAGCTTGCCAGGTGGCTCCAAATGTCCACTCTTTGCCCATTGGGCCCCAATCCCTGCAAACTAAACCTGATCATCCTTGAGGAAGAAACTTGAACATGTCCTTGTCAGAGAAGCTTTCTTTGATCCTAACACATACGGGGCACCCAGCAAACAGAAACCCTTCTACCTGTAGGGTCAGCGGTACCGGGATTATCTGAGGGCAGAAACCAGTCTGGTATATAACTTTACTCCTATAACAGTCAGTCAGGTTGCACCCACCACCTTCCACCCATGCTTTCCACAGCTTCTCACAACAGCCCTGTGAGTCATTTATTGCCACTTATCAGGTAAGGAAACAGATCCAGAGAGGCCAGGTCACACAGCTGTGACAGACAGGAGCTGGTCTCCAGGGGCTGGCTACTCTATATATTTCTAGGACAGAGGATGCACTCAGCGCATGGTGAAAGCCACCTGAAAGACCAAACAGTGCACACTGACCAGAAGCCTCTTGTACCACGTCTCATCCAATTAACCCTAGGCAGACAGAGGGAGGACATCCCTGCAGAGCTCGGCCTGCAATCCGAGGGTCTCGTGTCTTCCGGAGAAGTCAATATTTCATTAGGGTCCATCATGCAGGTCAGGGTAATAATTAATGACTATCTTCTGGTGTGACTGCTTATCGTATTTTAGCTTGATTCCAATAAAATCTAAATGGTCTATTAATTTTCCTAATAAATTTAGATATGGCCTCTGACTGCAATCTGGCTTTGATTAGCTAACAAAATATTTGAAGATAGGCCAAGCCAGCTATTTCAAATATTTCAGGCAAATACTTAACTGGATTTAGGATTTTTCTGTATCAGCTTGTGGCTGGGCTCAGCAGTGGGGACGGCTTCATAATTGGCCCCCAGCTTTCCAGAACTGAGTCATCCGGGAGAGCCAACCAGATTAGAACCTGGAAGCCAAACACTATCGCAGTGACGAGGAAATGCATCTTCAGCATGAGAAGGGCAGAACAGAGCAGCAAGGTAAGAAGTCTCACCAGAGGGCTCCCCGAGAGCAGGTGCGGACGCACACCTCTGCTGAGGCTGCCCACCCGGAAGATGTGCTCAAATCTTCACCACTGATGACAACCCAACCCACAAGGTTCATCGCCAGACACCCAAAAGGCTGCAAGGTTGTGAAGGGAGAAGGCGAAAAAAGGACACTCTTTGCCCCCACCCTCTTCGCCCCCCCCCCGTCCTATGACTGATCTCTTTTCTCCTCAGGTAGCAGCACAAATATCAGCAACAGCAAGCCCCTCCAAGATGCACCTTCCTACACAGAGCTAGCTAACCCCTCTGCCCCCATCAAGAGTCCTTGTCACAAGCCTGTGATAGCAGAAGTCTGGAGCCGGGCTTGAACCTTAGCATTGCCATTGCCTCTTGTTCACTTGTTCACCACAGGAAAACTACTAACTTTTCTGTGCCTCGATTGCTCCATTAAGTGGGGTTGATAATGTAAGAGTACCAAATATTGACAAGTAAAATACTTGGTACCGTAGCTAGTACATAATTCCTGCTTCTAAAGGCTTGGTAGCTGCTGTTACTTTGTCACTGTCATTATCATCATCATCATCATCATCACTATCATACAAGGCAGATAGCTCTGATACAGCCTTGCCATTTGCTTCTGGGTGCTACCTCGTTATGATTCATCTCTGACATCCTATTCGTGGTAAGAGACTCCCTTCTGCTCCTCTTGGTGCTGATCCCATATGATAATTATGAGGTCAATGAAACATGGCCCCAGAACCTACAAAGCACTCCTCCCCAACAACCTGGGCGCTCACAGCACCCTTCTGTGATGCTCTACATTGTGCTACTCAGCCCCAAGCCAGTCTGCTCAAGCAAGGTGCTCAAGCATTTGAGAAGGAGGGACAATGGGCACATGAGGTAAGTGCTGCCAGACCTGCCACTGGCAGAGCAAATAAAACAAGTAACTCATCAGAGGGTACAAGAAAGATTATGAGGTTCCAATGGCTTTGGAAGGTGGTACAAGGAAGGAAATGGAAACACACCAAAGAGAACAATGGAAGTGAACAAAGTGGAGAACTGACCTCTCCAGGAGACCAGCAAAGGCTCCTGAAGAAATGGTATTTCAGCAAAGATTTGCAGGCTGGGAGACTGGGAAGAAAAGGATTCCAGATCAAAGGAACATCGCAAGATCTTCAACCAAAAGATCCTAGCCCTTAAGACCAAGGAGCCCTGTGGAACAGGGCATAGTGATAAGGAGGCCACGGGTGGGAGAGTACAGCTAACACAGAATCTCTGTAAGTTTAGTCTTTGGTGAGACATTTCAAAAACATCGTTATTGATTGCTAAATCAAACATACAGGTGCTACTTTTCCTGTCCTCTGGATGAGAAACTGGGATTTAGATCATTTAAGGAGCTTGATCAAAGTTATGAGAAGATATTTCAGAAGTTCATAAAATATACAGTCACATTTTAATTCATATGTGGAGTCTTCAACATGCTCATGGAAAATGCATGTCACTTGAAAAATGGGTCTGGCTCCAAAATAAACTCATTTATTGATTTATTTTCCATGAACTCCTCAGCATACCTCTATAGCAAGGGGGAGGTTAACTGAGAGGATGAACCAAGGCATCAGGTTTTATATATGATTTCCCTTCTCAGTCCAGGAATCAGATAAATGAGAACGTGTGTATGTCTATGGTAAGGGACAGAGTGCAGACGGATTCCAGGTGACAGACTGGGCTTCCATCTTGCTCAGTGTCACTGTAATAGGATTGTAGACTCTTGGTTACTAATACATAAGAGATGCCAACAGCCTTTGCTTAGATTTAATATTGGTTTAGCAGTCAGGAGTTAATTAAATGTTAATGTTCAGTCACTTGAAATTAAACATTAGGAATCTCAGCTTTATTTGGAAGTTTCTTAAGCCATCATTAAGGTGTTCTGCTTGGAACCCCTCCTGCTGTGCTGCCCGACTCCTCCGGCTGGATCCCCCATGTACAGGCAAACTCATTTTGCTCACTGCATGCCTTGACACACAACATCTGACCTGCCCAAGAGCTATCCTCCTCTGCTGAAAAATTCAAGTGGCTGTTGAACACACACACACACACACACACACACACACACAGTGACATGGAGCTTCACACAAGGTGCATCTGTCTAGAACATATTGAATATTGCACAGATGACAGCATTTTCAGGTATGCAATTGAATTTGGCATCACAATGGAATGATGGTGATGACAATGGAAGAAAAATGACTAAGGGGGCAGGGTGTAAAAGGAGGCCACAAAGTCAAAAACAGAAGGGAAGAGGATGGAGAGAAAGAGGAAAGAGAGGAGAATGCAAAAGAAAGGGGGAGAAGAGACATTTCTAAAGCCTTTTGGGTATATCTTCATGTGATGTTCAGAACAACGCCATGACATTGGGATTGGTGTTGTTCCCATTTTAGAAATGGAAAAACTGAAACCCAGAGAGATAAAACCATACGACAAAGACCTAACATACACTGGGCATGGATGGCAAGTTTAAGACTCCAAATGGTTATTTCCATAACCACAAATGAGAATAAGTTCAAAGGATTCAACAGGTTTGGAGATCTTAATTGACCAATGCTCCAAGTACAGAAAAAGGAAGCTCAGAGAAAACCATTGAAGAGCCTGGAAGTTTTCTGCCCTTTGTGATCCCGCCTTGACGGCTTGGCTGGGGGCTGTGTGGATTCTAGGCCTGACACCCAGCAGGACACCTGGCAGGTCACGTAGGCAGACCACTCCTCAGGAAGGAGGTACCTGGTGTTTGATAAGATCCACCGCCCTATACTTTTTGAAAGTTGCTAGTTTCAAACCCACCAATAGAAGCCTGCTAGATCATGACTGTTTAATTAATAGCCTGAAATGTATAAAAACTGGGGAGCTTGGGCTCTCGGGGTCTTTTTTTTCTCTCGGGCTCTCTCTCTGGCTCACGGGCTTGCTGCGGATCCTGCAGCGGCTGCCCCTCCCCCGCCCGGCCATGCTGGGCTGGGGGAGGTGGCTGGGAGACCTAGGTTAGTTTGAATAAACCACTTTTATGCCTTAGCACCGGCTTCAGACTTGATGATTATCTGGGGATTTCAGAAACCGGCACAACATTATCAAGTCTCAACATCACACAGACTACACGGGGAAGTCTGAGAGTGTTGCCCAGATTTCAGTTCCCTCCAAATCTAGAAACCCCTCGGACAAAGCACCTAGCCTGGGGCACCTAGCATCCCCTTGAGTTTCTGGCTGCATCTTCAGCCTGCTCTTGAGAAGTGAGCAAGAGGGTGGGGTGGGCAGGAAGAAGAGGAGGCATACACTGCTCTTCCCCAGTGCGGCAACACATCTGTTTCAGGACCCTGCCCAGAACTAGGTTGCCATCTGGACGCTAGAGCCCCAGCACCCAGCACCAACCTGCTGAGCTGAAAATCAGAGTTAATCCGCACCGCACTGAGGGAGATGCCTAATCAAGGCTCAGGTTTGCATTTCCTTCTCAACAGCATGTTGACAAAACAAGGAAAGACAGAAACAAACATTGTTAAGGTAAGCTTTCCAGGGAAAGGGAGAGCAGCAAGGGCTGCCTGTGGCCAGCAGAAGGAGCCACTGAACATAGCAGAGGCATTCCAAGGCTGGGATCTGGGGCCTCCTAGGCATAACTGAAGGGCTCCAATGCAAATGTATGGACTACTTAGACCAGGTCAGTCAAGGTCAAGTCAGAGACAGGTGAGGTAACTACACACACCTTAACATGGTGTCAGAGGAGAGACGGTTGTGGTGCTGCCTCTTCATCATACTCAAGGAACTTACAAAAGCTTACTGAGGTGAGAACAGGACCACCTCAAGAGAATCCAGTCTATTCCAAAAGCAAGCACAGATGATTTCTTCAAAAGCAGACTTGTCCCAGGGGCTAACTTCACAAACCCTGAAGCTGTAGTCCCAGAATTTTAAATCCTTGCCCATGATCAGCAGCTTTAAGGGAATTATAAATCACACAATTTGACTTTCTGGCTTTGCAAAGAGCCAAGCTCTAGGAAACAAAGCCCTGCCCACCTGATCCTTCCAGTCACTGGCACACAGCAGACCTCCATGCCCCAGAGATAACCCCACCAAAGACAGGTGGTGGTTTCAGTCACCTTCTTGACCCTTTTAAAAGAGTCATCTGGAAGCACCAACAATCTTCCTTTTTCCTAACTCTAGTTCCATAGCAAAATCCTTTCTGACATGGAAATCAAACGAGGGATAATTCGGTCAAGCAAACATATCACAGGTGTTTTGGACTGCCTACTTTTGGGCATGTGACACCAAACTTCTGGCTCTTTGCTCAGTCTTTCTACTCTGCAATATTCAGTTTCTGGCAAGACAGACCAGTGTGTAAACACAAGTCTAATGCTCACCAGGTTGAACTCTCAAGGAGCTTCTTGAAGACCCCTGGTTTCTGCCCCCAGAGTCACCTGCACATCCGCATCTTGGAACACTCACTCCATGCAAGTCATTGTGCTCAACACTGGGAGTGGAGAAGTGAATACAACAGAATAGACCCAGCCCCCTTGGCTAACAACTGAGGGAGGGTGGTGAGAGTTCCCAGACAGCAGGGCTGTGTGAGAATTAAAGAGATCCAGGCTGAGTCAGGCTGTCCTGAAATGATCAACGAGGCACGTTTTCAATTTGAGAGATGCTTTTCGTTTTGGTTTTTTAGTTTATTTTGTTGTTGTTATTTGTTTTTAGGATTTTGCAATTTAACCAACAAAGCATTCATAAGCATCAGAAAATCTCAAATCCATCACATTGGCCATTAAGAGCTATTGGGTTTCAGAGCATTCCATATTTTGGCCTAGGATGCTAAACTTGCACTGGGTGTAAGGCCTTAGTTGAATGTTTCCTCTGAGTTATCATTAAACACATGATGTTTCCAAATGATACAACTATTTAGAGTATCATATCTGTCCCTTTATAATCAATTACAGCTACACTGTTTAGCAAGATAGAAATAGAAGACATTTGGCTATATCTACTAGGTATTCTTGTGTCCTTCCTGGCCATGTGTGCTGCTCCTGAGGACGGTGGGTTCAGGGTCCACAGAAGAGGCTATTTGCACCCCCAATACTGTCCTGACTAACTCTCCGTGTGGGACTCCCATTCTTTTTTGCTGTGGAGGCCAGATGGAGCCTAGAGCCAGAGGAAATGTGAGGGACAGAGTATCCACTCTACAGCCAGGTCTTGCATCACAGACTCCACACCCAGGCCACGCATCATCAGGCTCCATGTTTAGGGTCACATGTCACACAATGGGTCAGACCTATTCTGCATGTCCCCTGAGAATGCTACAGCAACAGTCAAGCCAGGAAGACTGACACTGGGTTAGAAGGATCCACAGAGAGAAATGGAGCACTGGTTCTAGTCAAAGACTTTGGAAAGACTGCTTCACCCTCCTGAGCTTCCATGGTCCCAGTGACAGGTGGGATCCTAAACATGTAGGGAATGTACAGAGGTGTGTCTTGGGCAAGACGGGACTGATAAAGAAACTTAACTGAAAGAGAACATATAAGTTCTCAGTAGCTGTAAAATGCTACTAGTGCTACTATTAAAGATGAGTATAACCATGATGGTGAAATCGGTATTGTTATACACCCCATAGCAAGAACTTAACAACCTGGTGCTTGCTTTCTCTCTCTCTCTCTCTCCCTCTCTCTCTCTCTCTCTCTTTCGCATTCACATACACAGGTGCACCACACCCTCCTATGCACACACAGCCTTGTAACGAAATGCATCAATTCACAAACTGGTAGCTCCCAGAGGGATTCTTTCTCCATAAAAGTAGCAAGAGCTCAGCCCTTTCTGCCAGCATCCACTGCTTCTCCTCCACCTCCCCATCCTCCTCAACGCTACTGCAGGCTCCCTGGTTTCTTAGAAATTATAATTAATTCAAACTCTGGACTCTCAGGATTACAAGGTATTATAGGGTGGCAGAGCTAAGACAAATGCTTTAATTCACCAGCCAATGTGTATTTAATCAGAGATTGTGACAAGCCCTCCTCACACAGACTCGTGTCTTCCTCCCTGGCACTGTATGAGAGGGAAGTGGATAGAGTGATGGATGAGTACACCAGGACTTGGCGATGCTCAGACTACAGTCCAACCTGGGAGCTTCACCCATAACATTGGCACCTGCAGGAAGTTAGATTAGTGCTGGCTCCAGCCACTGCCATGTCTAGGGGTCAGTGGGGATGTCCTACATTAGATGTCTGTCTTCCCAATACTCAGGGACACCTACAGAGGTCTAAGCTGGGATGGGAGCCTGCCACAAACCTGCACCACTTCTGGAGCCACCTGGGTTGCTTTCCTTTGTCAGCTTTCTCATAACTTAGTGGTGGCTGGTTGTGGGACAAAAGCCCTGTGATTCACATCCGCCTGACACTGTGTGTGCATTGCACCTTGCTTACTGAAGAACCAGCAGCCTGGCGGCCAGGCTCTCGTGGATAATGCACTATAGCTTCTTGGAAGATATTTTCATTGCACTGAACATCTCCAGTGAGGACAGACCAGCAGTTAACACATGACAACTTGGGATGAGAATGGAAGAGCTGGCACATTCAGCCGTTTCCTCCCTGATCAGGGGCACTGAGCACTCAGAGCTCCACACTGAGAGGAATCCGCACATGACCTCATCCATGCCCCAGGAAGATGATGCACCCATTTTGCAGGTGACAGTGGTGCAGTTCCCTCCCCGCCCTCCCAGAAGAGACACCAGGGAGCTTACAACCTTCAGCCCCCTTTGCCTTCCTCTGGAATCTGCCCAATTCTTGTGATGAGGATCCATGTCCTCGATGCTTTGGGTTTGACCTCAGCCTGGCCTAGCCCTAACTGGAGGAATCTGGGGAGTGAGCCCAGCAGAAAAGAGATCTCTGTTTCTTCACCCTTTGAACAAATAAATATGTGCATCGAACATTAAACATACTAAAGTACAAGTTTGTGTAGGTGCGATTTTTATATCCATTTCTGCATATTGTGTAAAAGCACTCATCATACTTAAAACATTCTAAATTCATACACAGCTTTTTCACAATAGGCATTTCCCACCTATTACGAAAAATGCTTTTTGCAACAAAATGATTTGTTGTAGAAAAACTGACCTCATGCTTCTCTATTTCCCACAAATTCTTTGCAGAACCCATGTGTAATGCATGGTACATATCAGGCACATATGGACGATGGAAGAAAACAAGAATGAATGAAGGCATAGGTACAGCTTGTACCATCCTCCCTGTCCTTACCTTTATGAAGGAGTAAGAAGCTGATAGAAGTATGTGAAAGAAAGATAAGGGTAATCGTACCATGCTCCTTAGACCCGCAGCCTCTCCCAAACATGCACAGACCTGAGCTCTTGATCACTGCCACCAAGTCCCTGAGACCAGCACTATTAACACTGCTATGTATTTTACAAACGAATTCACCAAAAGGTCACAGGATGGGCCCACAGTCACAGCAGGGAAGAGGGGGCAATTCATATCTCACAGTTTCCTGTGCAGGATTCCTAATCACTCCCAGGTCCTGCATTCAATGCCAACTGCTTGACAAGACATTCTCATCCTCCTTCCCTGGGGTGCATGGCAGTCCCTCCTGTGGGATCCATGATGCACAGAATGAACTGAGAGGGAAGACCATCTGACCAGTCAACACTCATGAGAAACAAAATTCTCCTAAAAACGAACGCACAGAGATCTAAGGAATACATAGATGCTGAGATATTTGATTCTGCAATTTCAATAAAGCAGAGTTTAGACCCCACACTAGGTGATAAACGGCTCAATAAGTGGTGCAATACAACAGAGTCAGAAAGAAACACATTCTTATGTGCCAGATGGAATTGTCTAACACCAGCCACAGCTTGGGTGATCTTCTCATGGAAATGTGTTGTGCGGGGCTGAGTACGCCAGGGTGAACGCAGCTGAAATTTGGATGTTGAACAAGAGTGTGTGTGTGTGTGTGTGTGTGTGTGTGTGTGTAACAGAGAAAGAGAGATCTTCGCAATCTACATTCAAGACACATGGAACGGTCTGCTGGGAAAGAGACCAGTCCAGGCACCACCCCAGATGGGGTTTTGCACAAGGCCAGGGGAGGAATGGAGGCTAAAAAGCTGACACTGCTTGGAAAGCAGGTACACAAGTTATTTTCAAAGACACCCTGAATCTGTAATTAAAATAATTAAGTTCTGGGCCCACCTACAGCACCCTAGCATCCCATGTGGGCACCTGTTCAAGTCCTTGCTGATCCATTTCCCATTCAGCTCCACACTAATGTGCCAGGGAAAACAGCACAAGATGACCCAGGTGCTTGGTCTCCTGCACTCTTGTGAGAGACCCAGAGGAAGTGGAAGTTTCTTTCTTTCAATTAAAACAAGAACCTTTTAAAAAAAAACCTTATGTTTATGTCCATGTGCTGAGTGTTGACACAGTCATCTAAGTTTGCACCTGGAGTCAACAGTTTCCTGAAAATAGGTTGGCTGCTTCCCACACTTCAGTGAGTACCCAACACACATTGGTTAAATGAGTTAGTGAATAGATTAATTAATAACTAATCTAAAAGTATGTTATAAGAGGTCTTCCAGAAGCTTACAGAAAATTTGTACTATGAACAAATCTACATATGGATTATATATTTTGGCAGCATCAAAACAAAGTGCTCTTATAATTTTATTTTTCATGAATGTTTTGAAGTCCTCTTCTACATGCCAGAAATAAACATATATTTTCTTTAACTTTCATAGGTGCCATGTCAAATGTACACCAGTAGACTCCCATTTCTGAGATGAAAAAACTAAGGTAGGAAGTGGACAGAGTTGGAACCCAGACTCGGGGGGACCATTCTTGTTCTTCCCAGTCACTGCAATGGTGAAGGAGGAGCCCCCAGACAGCCTGAGAATCCCAAGCCAGGAACTCAGCACCCAAAAGTAGATGGGGAGATGAACACAATTTCTCAGTCACATCTCTAACATCCCGAGGGAGGCAGACACTGCCAGCCAGGCAGGTGCACATGGGGATGCGATGAGAGCAAAAGCAAGCAGCAGGGCCTGGGCAAGGTGGTTTTCTCAGACATGGCAGAGGACGTGGCAGGTCTGTTTGGGTAACTCTATGGCTGGCAAAGAAGTGAAGCTATATAGGAGACCATAAGACCAAGGGATCATCTTCCAGGTGATAAGGGATTAACAAGTGGGAACATAATCTGGTGAGTTCAGGTCACTCAGACTTCTGGGACCATTGAGGCTCAAGCAGCAAGGAAGTATGTGTGATGCTGGAGTCTTCACAACATATTCATTCCCCTGAAGCCACAACTTTCAGAAACGATATAACCCACACTCTCTCACCTCTTCTACTTCTCCACTTGCCAAGCTCCAAAGCCACTCCCTGTATCTCTCTGTGGAGTGGGGCTGTGGGGGAAGCTGAGCTGCCACCTGTATCTCACTACTGAGGTGGAAGGTGGAGGATGCTGGGATCCCTGTATCTTGCCATTGAGGGGAGGTGGGATGAACACCCACCATTCAGAAGGGGTCTGTGTCCTCACTGTGCTGTCCAGCAGATCCCTGGCCCTGAGTATGTCCCTGAATGATCCCAGCTTTTGTTTTCTACTCTGGAACATGAGAGCATTACTGCCCACTTAGGATAGGGGTTAAAAGGAAATAGGGAATAAAACACAACCCTTTAGAAGGCAATTTTGATGAAAAATTATTATTGAACATCACGGTTCCATCATCTCTGTGTTTCCTTGACCCAGGGCTACTTTTCCAAGGGGCTGAGTAGAAGGCAGGAATCGAGAAGTCCTACTGCACCAAATCCTAATGGAAGCTAAGTGAGAAAGTGGCCTCCCACACTCTTGTCTATCATACATCTGGCACCTGGGCAAAGCGCCAGTTACCACTATCTTGTGGCTTTCTCCCAACAACCTTGTCAGATGGGTAACTACATCACTCCTCCATGAGAGAAGTGACATGACCTTTCCAAGTCAAGGGACACAGACAATAATCAACAAAGTGCCATCTAACCCAAGTCAGCACCACTTTAGGGTCTGCAACTGAAATCCCAAGAGTTGGTCTCCCAAGGACACTTGGACAGAGTCTCACTGAAGTCCTTCTAAAGATGCCTTGGCCCTCAGCTCCAGAATATCCTGGGATGATGTCACCTTGTAGGCAGAAACGAGACTGCTGAGGTGTGATGAATTTAATGGTCTTTGGAGGGGGCAGGGAGCCCACAAATGATGAAATTATTAGTGTCCTATGAGAAGAAGGCAGTGGGTCAGACTCAGAGAGGATGCAGGGAGAAACTGCAAGCCAACAGATGCAGGCACCTGCCAAGAGCCAGAAAAGGCAAGAATTTAGCTGAGATAGAATTTGGCAAGAATTTGGAGATATCTAGCCTCCAGAACCACAAGGTACAACACACTCATTACACAACAAAGGCTGCATGCTTCATGCGGGCAGCAATGGGTGGGGTCCGATACCAGAGTCCAGTATAGCAGCCAAGAGCCACTTGTCACTGCTTAAGGCAGCAACAGCTGAAGTGAAGCAGGATGTGACCACACTGGGCCTGGTGCCATTCTTTCTGAGTAGCAGCTGTGAGGGGCAGCATGGACATAGCTCCCATCACAGAGCACCTCCTGGACATGGCTATGTTGGAAGGGGAACAGTGGCCATATCCCTACCTACACACGCTTCCGTGAAAATGGCAAGAAGCACCCACAGGGTCCCAAGAAAGACGGAGACATGATTCCTGGCTTCAAATCCCTGCCACTGCCACAAGTCAGTTGCGAAGCCTAATGACTGAGAACCTAGTCCAGCAGTTCATTCTGAAGACTAAATGTGGACAATGCAGGGAAAATAACTCAGTACAGTACCCAATGTAGAGCAGTGACTGTCAGGGCTGACCTATGGCACACCAAACTAAGCCACCACCCATAATGCCAGCATCCCATGAGTGCTGGTTAATGTCCCCATGGCTTCACTTCCAATCCAGCTCCCTGCTAATGCACCGGGCAAAGCAGTGAGAGGGCCCCAGTGCTTGGGCCCCTGTCACCCATGTGACAGACCCACAGGGAGTTCCTGCCCCCTGCATTTGACCTGGTCCAACTCGGCCATTGCAGCCATTTGGACTGTGAATCAGCACATGGAAGATCTCTCACCTCCTCCTCCTCTACTTATCCCCATCTCTAACTCTACTTTCAAATAAACAATAAATCCCCCCCAAAAATAATCCCATCATTTTTATTATCATTGTCATTCCCTACTCCCACGGGCAGACTAACGTCCAGCCAGCTCAGGGCCGAGGGGTGCCTCCCTTAGCCTCGTCACTGAGAACAGTGTAGTCTCCTGTTGTCAGAGGAGTCCACCATCCTCAACACAACAGTGCCCACAAAGAAAGCAAAGAGCAGCAGTGCAGCCTGAAAGGAAACTTTGTAGACACCATGGCACAGAGGCAACATGAATGCAAATCACGGCTGGGTATGCGTGCCTGGGAAATATTTATGATGAGACTTCAGCACCAACCCAAACAGCCTTCTCAGAGTGAAAGGAAACCATAAATTATTTCCAAGAACACTGTGATGCCAGGGGAACTCACTTAATTATCCATTATCCCAGAAATATAGACATAACGTTAATTAAAATGAAGGAGCAAAGCCATTTCCATTTTTTATGAAGATGCATTGGGCTCTTGGAGAGCTCTTTGCCCTGAGGGCTGGGCCAGGTGATGGAGAGCCCACCCCAGGGGAGCCAGTCAGGATCCAGGCAGAAGGAAGGCAAAGTCAAGGTCAAGGACTAGCAACCCCCAGCACATGGCAGAGGCACTGGGCTCTCTCAACCCAAACCTGCTTCCTCCTGGATGCCGGTGCTGTCTGTCTCGCCTGGACACTGCCAGTATCTGGTAGCCCCAGCCTCCCTTCCCCACTTCCCAAACTGTCTTTTTCAGAGCCTGGGGGCCACACAGAGGGATGGGCTCCTGGGGCTGGCTGCAGGGAACAGAATGGGTGGGCACCAGGAAAGCCCATGGAGGTGGATTCAGGCACTTGAGCTTTTACTGCTGGTAAGTGACAGGTCCAAATGTTACAGACACAAGAGCAACTCTGGCTTATTTTCTGCTTTTCCAGCCTTCAGAATAGCCTGTCCTGGCCTCAGTCCCTCCAATGCAGGGCCACTTCAAAACAGACCCTGTCACCTCAAGGCTGCAGAACTGGGTAAGGAAGGCACAGAGGATAGGGAGCTGAAAAGAGAAAGCTGAGCCAACAAGAAGCCCAGAAATAGCCACGTCTAGCAGAGAAGCAAAGATCAGAGGTGTTCTGAACCTTGGCGGTCCTTATTCAGCTCCCCGAAAAGGACAGGTGCTCTCCAGTCCACACACTGCACCAGCAGCAAACCACACACACTGTACCTTCCTAAGTGCTTTATGGTTCTTTCATATCTTGTGAGATTTGGCTGGGGGATATAGCAAGAAGAATTTCTGAAAAATCAGTGTTAAGCCCCATCAAGCCCCTCCCAGGATATAGGAGAGGAAATTGCCCAGGGATCCCAAAGCCTTGACACTGAGAGGTACAGAGCAAATGGTGGCAGAGGAGCCAACCTCTTGTGGCACAGTGGGGTGAAAACACTTGTAATTCCACACATGAGAATGCCAAGTTGAGTCCCTCGGCTGCTCTGTTTCTGATGCAGCTCCCTGCTAATACACCTGGAAGTCAGCAGATGATGGCTCAAATCTTTGACCACTTACACGAGAGACCCTTATGGAGTCCTGGTTCCTGACTTCAGCCTGTTTTAGTCACAGCCATCATGGGCCTGTGGGGATGGAACCAACAGATATAAGATCTCTTCTGTGTCTCCCTCTCTCTCTGCCATTCTGCCTTTCAAACAAATGAAGTAAATTTTAGAAAATAAATCAACTGTCTAATTCTTGATCTCTACCACTTACAGGGCCACCTTAGGGAAGCCAGACCACTTCTCCCTGAGAAAAACAGGCTCCAGAGAGGAGCTGGCTTGACCTGTAGACATCACATCTGCATGTATGTGTGTCAGGGAGTGTTGCGCATGTATGTGTATATGCACTGTTTCTGTGGGAAGAATTCCTAAATTATCTACATGAATGCAAACAGCAACTCGTCCACCACCACACAAGATCAAGTAACACAAAATTATCAGAGGAAGCCAACATATTATTAATCCAGATATGCAAGAGTGACACTGACCTGTGGGTCCCTTTGTGCATCTGTTGACACAGGTTGTATCTCCCCATCACCCTAATGCTGCCTTCTGAGCCTCAGTTTTCTCATCTGCCTTGCAGGAATAAGCCTCCTGCTCTCCCTCCCTCTCAGGTCAAAACTAAGGGCTACACACACAGGGGTTAGTCAGCTGCACCACTCCATGTCTCCAGCATACAAGACACTGTTGCTGGCAGGAATGTGTGGGCAGCCTGGCAGTACTGATGAGAACACAAGACGTGTGCACCCTTCACCCCAACACTGCTGGTTCTGAGAAATAACCTCATACACGGACTTGCTCACAAAAACAGACACTGCAAATATAGGATCTTTCTTGCACTGTGCACAGTAGGAAGACACACACCGAGCACTCTCCCACACCCACTCACACAGGACTGACCCAGCCACCACAGCAGATCCACACAATGAGAAATCCTGCAGCTGGTGCAGAGAACAGGACGCAACAGGGTGAGAGTACACTAAACAGAAAGGGAAATCAGGGAGCAGCCTGTTGAGTCTGATCTCACTTGAGTGTGCGGAGATGTCTGCCTGTGCATTTGCACACTCTGTGTGTGTTTTTCTGTATGACACAAAATTCAGCAGGCTGCACAAGAAAACGCTTCCTCTGAGTAATGGGACCAGCCAAGGGGCTCCTCCTTCCAGGTGCTTTGTACCTGTACACAGGTGACCGAGGTCTCTATGCTGCCCCCTGCAGTCAAAGCTCAGTTCAGCAGCTGGAGTTGGTGATGAAACCTGAGCCAGGTGGGAGTGTCCGCCCTCCCCACCACACTGCAGAGATTCCTGAGAGTCCTAGGTGATCACTAGAGGTATAAGTGACCACTTGCTGTCCTTCTCCGACCTCAATCTCCTGCTTACTCCTCTCTGGGCAGGTGAACAGCCTCAGGACCATTGCACAGGCTGTTTCCTCTGCCTGAAACACTCGCCCAGCTTCAGAAGGAAGAATTGCCTTTTCCTAATGAGGTTTTAGTGGTGGCTCTTTTCCTTTCTTTTCGAACTGACAGCTCTTTGCTGAGTTCCCCTCAACACCCATTCCTTCCCACTGCACTGTTACCTGCTGTCGGTTTGCACAGTCGGAATACAGTTTCCCAGCGAAAGAAATGTGAGTTCATCACCCATACTCCTCTTTCCCAGCCAGTCCTGGTGTTACCTGTCTGTCATTTCCCATTATCTCCTTCTTCATTGCCTATTTCTTCCAGAATAGACCAGAAACCACTCTCCTTCTCATTCACCTGCCTGGAACAGCCAGCCATTATTCAATATTTCCAGAAATGTTTATTCAGACTTTAGTGTAAATGACTCATTCTTCACCCTCCTTTAAAGCTCCTGTCCTGAGACTGGAGGTTTCAGAGCCACAAGACCCCAGGACTTTGTCCATAGTGAAGCTCCCCAAGACATGAGCTTTTCTTTGTCAGGGCTCTCCAGAGAGAACAAACACCACATGCAAAGGACTCAGAGCCTAGCTGTCCTTCTAAGGCACCGTTGTGACTACACTCTGTACTGCTCTGCGACAGACAGGGTCTCAGCCTCGGTGGCTTCAGTAACAGAAATGCAGCACACAGGAGCTCTATAGGCGACACAGCCAAGACCAGGGTGGAAGCAGGCATGGCTCTCCCTGAGCTTTCCCCAGGTCTCTGCTGGGCTAGCGAATACTGTCCACTGGCTGCATCTTCAGGCCATCGCACCTCTGTACCTGCCTGCATCCTTGTATCTCCTCCTCACAAACCCACACGTCACCTTGGACCAGAGCCTGTCATAATGGCCTCATTTTGACTTGATGACCTGTATGATGCCCCAGCCTCCAGTGAAGGCCACACTGAATGACACTGGAACATTGAGGGGACACATTTCAGCCTGTGGACAGCCCCACAAGGCACACCCCTCTGAAAAGGTCAGATGCAAAGGTAGCTACCCTGCCTCTTGTCTGCCCTCTACAGTATCAGCACTGGATTGGCTCCTGGCTTTCTCTATGACCTGCTGGAAGGCAGTTCCCAGGCTGCTTAGGATATTGTGCTCATGTAACGGTTGCTACTCCTTTATAGCATCCAGGGCATCCCTAACATGACATCACCTCTATCCCACCCACTCTGTAATTTGTCTAACCTTCCATTCCTTTAAAAATGAAAAACACTTAAGTATAACGGGCTATTCAAACAAAAGAGATGAACAGCTTGATCCAGCGCCTGGTCCACACATCTCACACCCACAACCCATGGAGAGTGCACCACGCTGACATGACACAAGTCCTTTCCTAATAGAGCACCCCAGGAAGCAGCAGCCACTGGCCTGACCTCAGATTTCAACATTGCCCACGTGAGTTGAATCCAGAATCACCCACTTCCTGCACAGCAGGTAGAGCGAGACCAATGCAGGAGCTGATTCAGTCGACAACCCAGAGTCTCAGGCAGCATAAAGGCACTGCATGTGACTTTCAGACAGGACCGGAGGCCGAAGACACCAGCAAAACAGATTCTGTACCTTGCCCCTTCAGCCATGTCCAGCGCCAGCCACCTGTCACATCCCAATGCTGTTCTGAGGAGGGCAGGAAAGTCAGGTCTGAACAGAGAGGGCATGCACAAGTCAGGCTTTCCAACAAGGCCACAGCCCTTTCTCCAGGAACTCAGCAACTCCCCCTCTGGCACATACTTTGGCATTTCCTTGGTTACAGCAAGGGTGCCTGTGCCAAAGCAAGCTCCCTCAGCTCCTCTGGTTCAGCCCCTCCCCTGCTCCAAAAGAGTAAATCTTACAGGCCACACACACAGAGGGGCAGAAACCCACCATCCTACAGACCATGCACACACAGGCAGAAAACAGCTTCAATACACATGGGTTTGGACAGGATGCTTATCAACACCCAAGCTCCTCCTGCAAATGGAAATGGGCTATTCTGGGATAATTGTATGGCTGGGTGAGCTGCACGTTGTGCATTTACCCTGCTGGGTGGCCCCACTGTTTCTTAACCTTTCTCTGTGTGTGTGTGTGTGTGCACGCATGCACACAAACAGAAACTATCGGTATTTCAAGAGGGTCAGGGGTGTGGTTAAGATGCTTAAAGGGCTGACAAGAAACAGAGCAGGGTGGTGGTGGTCCTTGGAGAGCAAGCGACCCTGGGGGAGGGAGGAGGCGGAGAGAACTGGAAGCCCCCTTCTGATATTGCTGAGTGTTAGACCCAGCAAAGACGGCTAATGAGGGTCTTTAAACATCTAATTACAGTAAACAGGCTTCCCCCTCTGAATCAAAAGCTTCACTTCATCTCTGCCTTTTCAGGACTCAAGAGGAAAGTCACCCCATAAATGCCATGGGGGAGACACGAAGAACGCCCTGGTCAACCCCGCTGTGTCTTCAGGAGTTCTGACCAGGCTCAACAAGTCCATGGAGCCCCTGAACTTGAAGACCCAAGTAGAGTTAGACCAGGACAGACGCAGCCTGGGGTGAACTGGGCAGGGCTTCCTTAAGTCATCCACTTCAGGCTCTGCTGCTCTTGATCCAGTGAATGCTTGGGCTTCAGCCGCCTCTGCCGGGCAGATGGGGCCACAAGGAAATTCATTCGCCACTCTCCCTTCACAGGGTTCAGCCTCTCGGAGTTAGTTAGAGCTTTTCAGGTTTGCCCTGTGAGAAGCGTTCCACTCCTAGTGAAGCAGACAGAGCTACCTCACCCTTGAGTCACTCTAAAGATCTCCAGAGCTCAGAGTTCCAGGCACTCCTCCCAAGAGCCACCAAGGGAGGGCCTACATACTGAGATTTTCCGCCACAAAGGTGCTTTTGCTCCTCCATGGCTGTCAGGGTCTCTAGCACCACAGATTGTTGCTGTTCCCACCTCGGTGACCAGGGCTCTGATTCCAGAATGTCCATCCTGGGTGGGAGGAGGAGAGATGCCAACCTGGTGGGGTGAAGGTAACACAGTCATCAACAGCCTCTAGCCCCACCCTCACTGCCAAAGAAAACTCAAGTCTTCTGGAAGCTTCTGGCATGGAGGCAGAAAACCACAACTGGTACTGCTGGCATTCCAGGGTCCACAGGGATAGTCTGTCCACCCATCATGTGGGAATCAGGCAACATGAGTGGTCAGCTGACACAAAACAACCACCCTGTCCCAGACCATCGCGCAAGCCTCAGGATATCCCTTTCCTTCTGATTCCCTCATCCCTGACACTTGCCCTGTGTCTGACCTGGTTCTAAGTACAGGGCTTTTGCCATGGACACAATCGGCACTGCCCTCAAAGCCCAGGAATCCCAGTGGAGGAAATGGTCAGTCAACAGAGGAAGAAGGAAGTACTCAGAGGCAGGTGCCGCCATAGTGTTTAAGACCCTGCTTGGGACGCCCGTCTGCAGCCCTGATCAGAGTGCCAGGACTGGGCCAAGCCAAAGTCAGGAGCCTCATCTGGGTCGCTCACACAGGCGGCAGGGAACCAAGCGATTAGGAATCCCCCTTTGCTTTTCCCAGGCATATTAGCAGGGAGCAGGATCAAAAGTGGAGCAGCTAGGACTTGAACCGGTGCCCATATGGGATGCCAACATCCTATATGGCAGTTTAACCCACAATGCCCAGAGTGCCTGCTTCTAATTCTTTTCTCTTCCTGCAAACGTATACCCTGGAGGCAGCAGGGACAGCTCCAGTAGGTCCGTTCCTACCAGCCACATGGGAGACCTAGATGGAGTTTTGGCCTAGTGTAGCCCCAGCTACTGCAGACATGTGGGGATGGACCAGTAATTTCTCCTCTCATGCTTCCCCTTTCCCTATCCCATCTCCTCTGTTGCTGTGTCTTTCCAAAAAAATAGTGAAAATAAATTGGTAAAAATAAATAAAGCAAAAAAAAAAAAAAAGCCTGTAGAAGCAGCAGGAAAAGGAGAGCCACCAAGAGGAGGCAACACTTCAGGCAGCGGGGCCACAGGGCGGGGATCCCAGAAGGAAGTCTTGCAGTCGAAGTCTGAGTGAGGAGAAGCTGCAAGCTCCTCATTCTTGCCGACTGAAGGACAGCCAGGTGACTATCCCCTACAGCACCTCGGCCTGTGTGTGGCCCAGGGGAAATCACATTTCAAATCCAAGTTTTAAAAATATTCCCTTAGAGTCCTGCGCTCCAATTTGTGCTGACTTCAGGAGGCCGGCAGACTGCATCAGCAGCGATTTTTAAAAATGAAATGAAAAGCAATTATGTGTCAATGGCAGCAGTTTGCCTGGTTAAGAGCTAGGGAGCACACCAGGTAAACATATCCACTTTTGCCCCACATGGGTCTCCCGGGCTCGGGGTGGTGTGGGAGGAATCTCCTCTCTGCGAGTCTCGGCTCTGCCCCACCGTGGGATGGCATGGCCTTGGGACAGGTGCTCCTCTTATCCGTGTGGCTGGCCAAGGGTCATCTGAGCACAGCCACCCCAGGGCAGGAGTAGAAGACAGTGGGGAGCTGTTTCTGTGTGCTCCCCAAATTTGCTGCATCCAAGCCAGCCCTGCTGAGGTCTCAGGTGTCCTGGAGCCAGCCTGCCATCTAGGCCCATACAGCCAGTGGGGTGCCCCCACTCCCCCCTAGACCCCGCCCCCTCCTTGTGCTTTTGTGTTTTGGTTTCTAGCCACTCACTCCCATTCTAACGAGCCTCTCTCAAACCAATATGTGTAAATAGTCCACAGGCGCAACACACAGAACAAGAAGCAGTAACAGGAATGGGAACGCAGCTCCCAGCGTTGGCGCTCAGCCACAACCTCTCACCACAAGGCTCCAAGTCCTCAGGAGCCTCTCCGCCTGCTTTATTTATGGGTGAACATTTCTAAACAAGCTGCAACCATACAGTATGCCGTTTAACATAATTTCTCACTTGAGGAATCAGAAATATCGTCCCAGGTCTATGTAAATGATGGAGTCACCCAAACGTGTTTACCCAGTCCTATTAGGGGCTGTAGAGGATTCCATTACATGGCCAGACCATAATTCATTATATTTTTCTCCCTGTTATTGGAATGTGCGTTATTATAAACAAGGCAGCCATGAGCAACACGTACTCCTTCACTGAACAACTATTTATAGAGTGCCTTCTGCAGCTAAGTTAGCGAGCACATCCTTAATTATTCCCCATGGGTCAATTTCTCCAAGTGGAATTGCTGGGTCACAGCACAAATGTGCATTTAAGGCTCTGAAACAAGCATATTAGTTCTATTGCCAAATTGCCCCCCAAACAGTTGCTCCAAGTCCTACTCCTCCCAGCCTGACATGAGATGCTCTGGCTCCCAACCTACTTCTCTCTCTTTCTTCTTTTCTGGGAGGAAGGGTGGTTTTGTAGCATAAAAATAAAATTCTTTGTTGCTTTCCCAGTGTGTACATTTCTCCGTGTGCACTGAAGACTAAGGTTTCTTTTTCTGTGAACTCCTTATTGATAGCCTTGATGACACAACTTAATTAAGGCCAGATGAGGAGGAAAGCAGGAGGAAAATTAATAATTATTGAGTGCTTGTGATTTCTCAGTGTATGGTGCTGGCTTCAGGGAGAAATCCATCTATCCTTGTAACAGGTCATGAGGCCCACTTTACAGGGAATGACGCAGCAATTGGAGAAGTGAACGTGTGTGAGGAGGCACAGACGGGGAGGGTGGAGCCAGGACTCAGAGACCACGTGTGTGGGTCTCCCCTTGAAGCTGCTGAAACTTTGGTTCTGGGATCATGCTAGCAGTAGGAGCTGGGGATGGAGCCAATCTAAGCCCTCACAGTGCTTCGTGGGGTGGAGGGGAGCAGTGTCCGAGCAGAGTCCCTCACTGACACGCAGTGGTGTCCTTTGAGCATTTCCCATCTCAGATGTTCCGGGGTCCATCAAGTCAGATAGCCCCAGGAGTGGCAGCATGTTCCCTAGGAAATAACCAAAAAGATTCACTTCCAGGAAGCAGGGACAGGTCCTCCACCCCATCATCTGAGAAGCTGGAGAACCCTTCACAAGGACATCAGGCTCTGTGTGGGTGACACTTCAGCATCTGGAGCTCACATGAGAGTAAGCCTCGAGAGCAGCCTCACTGTGGCCAAAATGTGCATGGATCCCAGACCATCGGGTGGCACACGGGCTTTCCTGCTTCTGCCCCTGACCCTGCTGCTCGGAGCACGGCCCTCCATCTCTTCCCAGACCCTTTGCCCACATGCCCACATTCCTGTCTCAGTCCCTCCATTGGCTGTCAGCACTTCAATCTCCAAGTTGCCTCTCATTCCAGTCAATAAAATATACACCACAAAAACCCCAAATCATTTGAAAGGGAGTAACTCAGTGTCAGTGAGGGCATCCACAATGGTGCCCAACCTCCAACTCCCTCTAGTTCCAAATCTCTCACCTCCCCAAAGGAAGTTGAGGACCCACTGAGTACTCCATGCTGATCTGGTGTTTCCCCCAGCCCTCTCTGTCTTTAAGGATCCACCTCTTCTGAGCATTTTCTGTTTAGTGTGGAAGCCTGTAGTGCCGGCCTTCCCTCCCTCAGTTTAGCCTGCAAAGAACTCAGCGTCTACTCTGCTGCATGGAGGAATCACGATTTCTTTGTCCAGTCCCCGTGTGGATGGACACTCAGGTTGTTTGTATTGTTTGGTTATCTGGAGCATTGCTACTGCCAACGACGTACAGGAACATGCATTTGAGCACCCATTTTTTATTCTTTGGGGTTTATCTCTAAGTGCTGAATTGGTGGATGTGCTGGCTTTAACTTTTTTTAAAGAAAAAGGTTTTTTTTATTTATTTTAGATTTGTTTTATATACAGAGAGGAACAAAGACAGAGAGGAAGACCTTCCATCCGATGACTTACTCCCCAAGCGACTGCAACGGCCAGTGCTGCGCCAACCCAAAGCCCGACGCAAGGAACCTTCTCCAGGTCTCCCACACGGGTGCAGGATCCCAAGGCTTTGGGCCATCCCCAACTGCTTTCCCAGGCCATCCACCAGGATGGGAAGCAGGGCCACGGGATTAGAACCGGTGCCCATATGAGATCCTGGTGTGTTCAAGGCAAGGACTTTATCCGTTAGGCCACAGCGCCAGGCCCAAAAAAGGTATTTTTTATTTTAAAGGCAAAGTGCAATGATGGTGGGAGGAGGGGAAAGAGGAAATAAGAAAAAAGAAAGAGTGCGAGCTCTTCCACCCACCAATTCACTCTCTAAATGACCCATTAGCCTAGGCTAGACCAAGCCAAAGCCAGGAGCCTGGAAGTCCATAACAGTCTCCCATATAGGTGGCAAGGGTCAGGCACCTGGGCCATTATCTTCTACATTCCCAGGCACTTCAGCAGGGAGCTGGATGGGAACCAGAGCAGCTGGGACTTCATCTGGCATTTCCATTTAGGTTCAGGTTGCAAGTCTAGCTTTATGCAACACAGCATAGGGTGTGCCTGCTTCTACTTTGAAAGACAGATCCTTCAGAAGAGGTTTTGTCTCATTTAACTCCTACCTCTTGTGCCTACAGTGATGAACTGTCCCAGGCTCCCAGCATGCCTGGGACCATGAAGCTCCCTAGGACGTAAAGCTCAGCGACAAAACTGAGAGCAGTGTGGGCAAACCTGGGACGTGTAACAGTTGATCTGGTCAGTATAAGGTAACACTTATGATTTCTGCCATTTTTTCACCAATGTCTCAGTGTATTGATGCTCAAACACAGGTGAGTTTTTTTAAGTCTGATGGATATTTATAGCAATCTCTAAAATTCTTTCCTTGCGATAGCAGCCTGCACAAAAGGGGATGACAGTGCTAACTGGAAGCCTGCAGGCATCTGAGGCATCAAGGCTGCTCAACAGAGATACAAGAAAGCATCAGAGAGCAGGAGCAGCTCTGTGCACCAGCAAGCAGAGGAGGATGCTCTTCCCTTGCACGGAATGGGACCTGGCAGATCACACAAACACCAGGCAGACAGAGTGGCAGGTGCCACCTACTCAGAGGCAGACATAGGGCCCTGGGAATCCTGTTCTGTTATTCAGACAGGATTGGAAATCAGCACAAGGGTTGCAGTTCTACACACATGGAGACACAGCCACCTGGCAGCTCCTGTGCAGGATGAAGCTGGGAAGAGGTACACAAACTGCTGCCAAGCCTCTGGGCTTGAGAAGGTGCAGAACAGCCTTGGAGTGGTGTGCACTTAGATGCCTATGTACCTAACAGGACAGCACACAGCAAACACGCGAGAAAGAAGTGCAAGGACACACAGGGGATTGGGAAAGGAAAGGACATGCCATCAGCAGGCCCATTTCATAGGGAAGTTCAGCAAACTGAAGGAATTTTCTCAAAACCTTGAGGCCTCTCCTGAGCCCCATTGCAAATGCTGTCCTTTCACTGTGTCCCACAGCCTCCCTTAGGTCCCCACTGCCTCTTTCTGCCTGGGTGGGCACAAGGGAAGTGGAACTCACGACTGATGTTCCACTGAGGGTCAGCGGTGACACACCTTGTTCCCGCTGGGGACAGCACGTACCACCACAGTGTGCTCTCTCAACCTTTCTCTGCTGTGTCCAAAACACCATAGGCCTGGGCAACTCAGGACATCAAATCCATCAGCCCTGATTCACACTGACATCCAACACCTCGTACTCACACCACATCATCTCTCTATTACTGATGAGCAGGACCAGTGTGCTCAGAGAAGCTTTCCTATTCTGAGTCTTAATTTTGTACATTTCCAGTTTCCATGGAGACACTACATTCTTGCATTCTAAGAATGTTACTGCGAAACAATGTGAAAACAAAGCAACTTCATAGCTTGCTTTGGACATCCCTGAGCAACACTCTAGTCCAACAGACAGGACCACTGTACACTGCTCTGGAGTTCACTGCTGAGGTCAAGTTCCCTTCTCCCACCCCTTACTCTTAGGGATGCTTGCTATGCCCAGCCTGGGCCCAAGGCTCACAGGGACAAGAATACCTCCAGGTCCCCTGCTGCAATTACTGCACTACCATTACCACAGAGTTGAGAGGTAACTATGGCAACATTATTCCAGCGATAAACACCACAATATCCTCTTCAACTTTTTTTTCTCCCCACAAAGAAAACCAAGAGCTGAGGACGTGTAACATTAATAGCAACACTTGTTAAAAAGCCAATGGACAGCAGAGATGAGAAAAAGCAGTAATTAGCGTGCTTGTTCCTGGCTTGGTTTAACACCTGCTCCAGCTCCACACAGAATGTACTCACAGCGCAGGTGGTCAGCCTCATGACTCGGTGACATGGAACGTAGGCCCTGTCAGGCATCCTATCCTGGGTTTACAGGAAGAGTACAAGAAATCTCGCAGGAGCCAGGGGAAAGGGCCGTCCAGTGGAGGACTTGGTGGTGGCCAGTATTAGCTATGGATTCAAAGTGTTCAAAGGAGATAATCACTCAGCCCTCTTCCCTGCTCCAGACCCCATCATCTTCCAGTAGGATAGGAAGCCAATTGAACAACTTGCAGGGAAGTTCCTACAATGGGTCCAGGGAGACTATCAGCACTGCCCTGCAGTTCCCAGCCTCCCCGTGACTGGGTTTGGAATGGACATCCTGAGTGGAATGCACACCTAGCACCTCTTAGCTGTACTAGTGACAAGAGTCTTTTTTTCCTGCAAGGCTGGCCAATTTGCCAGCAACTCTGGCCATTCACGTATCTGCTGGTTTCCTGGTGTGTCTGTGATTCATACATTAGGTATAAGCTTTCCTGATGCAATAAGTAATGAAGTACAAATTGAGGAAATTAGTTATCAATTAGTCATTCGATGGCTGGGAAGGCAGCAGCAAGCATAAATGGGGCCAAATTAGTGAAGCCATGATAAATTCCATTGCTGTACAAGGAATGGGTCTCTATTCATTACTTCTGAAATTCATCTTTATTATTGGCCCCACGACATGAGGCAAGGCCTAGATGTGAAAGGAGGTAAGACACCAGTCAGAACATTTGGGAGAGGGGACAAATATTCTAAAAAGACAGTCCTTGGGACTGGCACTGTGGCTCAGAATATTAAGCCACCCACTGGTGATTCTGGCATCCCATATGGGTACTTGGTTCATGCCTGGGGTACTCCACTCCCAATCCAGCTCCCTGCTAATGTGCCTAGGAAAGCATAAGAGGATGTTCCAAGTATGTGTGCCCTGCATCCATGTTGGAGAATTCAGTGGAAGTCCTGGCTGCTAACACTGGCCTGGCCCTACCTTGGCCACTGCAGCCTTTCAGGGAGTGAACCAGCAGATTGACGACCTCTGTCTCTACAACTACTCCTTTCAAATAAACAAAGAAGAGAAATGACAGTCCCTGCTGGGGCTTTTTCTGACCAAGTAGGGAAGTCCTGTTCATGTTCTCCCACAACCACTTCTATTGGGCTTCCAGACTTTGTAGGGAAGTGCCAGTTCACCTCCCTTCTCCATGCACCCATCATCATGCCTAGCTGCCATGCATGGCATCCCACATGCCCACGCCCTGCTGGAGGTGTAAGATCTGTAAGACATCAAGAGCGGACTCTAGGAGAAAACACCGCTGCTTAAGGCAAGGGCTTAGAACCTGGGGACTGCATGCCCCCACCAAGCTGTTCTCAAGGCTTCTTGCAGCTTCTAGCCTACAGGAGAGCTGTCTGCTTGAAGACCCACAACGGTCTTCCATTGTGCCAGATATGGAATCCAGACTGGCAGCACAACCTCCAAAGCCCGTATAAGGTCTTGTACCTGCCTGCTCTCCTATCTCATTCCTACAAGGTACTTTGAATCCTCTCTTCCAATTCCAGGAGAAAATGGATGGAAACTGGTAAAGCAGATACCTGGAGAAAAGCAGACCTCCATTAAAGCCAATCAAGGCCCTGGGCATTATGGATTAGGCTTCAGCAGAAGATCCAGACTTGGTCTCTGTACAGTATCCAATGAGGTATCAACAGCCAGTTCCTGCGGCCAGGCTATACTATCCCAGGAAGCTCCTGACTGGCCTCCTAGTCTTGACCCCATTTACTCAAACCCTCACTCAGCTGCCCGAGTCCCCAGCTGGAAAACAACCTTGAGGTGCAGAAATAATCACTAACACCCACACAGCAGTAGCCAGGCACAAGGAGCAACACTAAGCAGTGCTACACACTGCATTGCAATCCTCCCCATGACCTCAAAGTGATTATCAGCCTCATGGAGGCTCAGGGAGGTTAAGTAGCTTACACATGGCAGAGCTGGGATTCAAAGCCAGGTGTTCCGCTTGTTAACCACTGTATCACACCAACTCCAGCAAAGCTAATCACATGGCCAAGGTCACCTTCAAAGTTACCCCAGTATGCCCCGAGAGCTCCATACAGGGACCTTTGCAAGATCAGCTCCTGTACGTGAACTCACAGGCACTGAAGTGTGAGATATGCTGAGTGAGATCAGAAAAGGAGCAAAGAGGACAGCCATGTGCTGCCGTTGGATTATTCTCCAAACCCTTGAGGTGAAGGGGAATAGGTCTCCACCATGTCCCTCCTTCCTCTGGGGTGCATGGCTCTGGTTTTCACAGTAAGATATTGGAATCTCAACAGTTATGTACTGGTTGGGATTCAGTCTCCTGAAAAATCACGAGATCGAGTAGGATGGCAGGGGGCAGTGCCTCAAACAGTAAATAATGGTGTCCTGCTGGAGAACTGCCAACAACCAGCTCTCCAGGAGAGAAGCTAGTGAGCCCACTGCATTTCCCAGTTTCCACAGTGTAAGTACTCCCACGAAGGCCAATTTCAAGCTGCCAATATAATATCCACAGCTGGAAGATTTCCTACAATTTCTCAAATGGCCCTCGTCAGGTTCTCAAATGGCTGGCTCCAAGGCAGGAATGAGAACAGGTCCCGCAGGGGGCTGTGAGGAAGAGAAGCAGTCCCCACCTCCACACACTGTGGAAGGACCCTTGCCCACTACACAGGGACTCTTATGCAATTCCGAAGTATAGCCAAAGGGCTATACCATGACATTCTGAATATTTTTTAGAGTAAGCAGCAAAACGATAATTCGTGAACGTGCAAAGTGTAAAATGGCAAACAACTCACATCCATCAAGTTGTTTTCTCTTAAAAAAATAAAAAGAGGCAAAGAGAGAAAGAATGAGAATATGATTGAGAATCTTCCATCTGCTGGTTCCTTCCCTAAATGTCCATAAGAGCCAGGACTGGGCCAGGCTTAGGGCAGGAACCTGGAACCCCAGCCAGATCTCCCCTTGAGTGGCAGAGGCCCAAGCACTTGGGCCATCCTCTGCTGTTTTCCCAAGGAGCTGAATGGGAAGCGGGGCAGCCTGGACATGAACTGGTACCCATATGGGATCCAGGTGCATGCAAGACAAGAACTTTAGGGACTTAAGCTAGCATGCCAGGCCCCAAAATTTATTTTTTGAAAAGATTTTTTAAAAATTTATTTGAGAGAGAAGAGAGACAGAGATCAGTGCACTGGTTCACTATTCAGATAGCTATGGCACACTGAAGCCAGGAACCATGAACTTAATTCAGGCCTCCCATGTGAATACAGAAGCCCAACACTTGGGCTGTCTTCCACTGCTTTCCCAGGTGGATTATCAGGGAGCTGGAATGGAAGTGGAACACTCAGGACCAGAACCTGTGCTCTTGATATGGGGTGCTGAGCTTGCAGGCAGCCACGTGGCCCCTGTGTCTCTCCCAGGGAGCCATCATGGTGTGAAGCCTTGTGAACCAAGTGGGCAGAGCGTTCTGCGCCGACTGCAGCAGTCATTACAGTGTTGGCTTCTGCATGGCATCAAGTGGATTTGCATGTGGTTGGCCCTGGTCACAGACAGGGGAGATCAAAATGGATTCATGCGGTGAAATCTGGAGGTCAGAGAGGGCAAAGCACCTGCCCCAAGACACAGGTGTTGGGCAGCAGTGCCTTGCCAGGTCCAGGCCCATATTTCAGCTGAGGAACGCGGCCTTGGTAGTGACCTAGAAGAACTGGAGCATCATGTTTCTGTACCTTATCACCTATCCTAATGGAATGAGAGCTTGTCAGAACAGCAGGATTTGTTGGAACTCAGAACCCAAGACTCTTAGAACCCTTTCCTCAGTGCCTCTTACCTAGCTGTTTAGTTCTCTTGAATGCATGTGATACTGCACTCACCAGGAGCTCATTAGATTTCTGGGTCACAAAGATCCTTCCCACTGTCCCAGAAGCAATGGGCCCCAGATAGATGCTGATCAGGCATTTTTTTTTTCTGATTTGTGTGTTTTATTTTTTTTTTCTTCATTAATTACATTGTATTATTTGACCATGCTCGGCAGTGCGGTCCGTTAGAGCCAGGAGCACAGCGTCCATATCCAGATCAGGCATTTTTGCAAAGGTTTCAGGACAGGGTGAGAATTCAGCCCTTTGGGTTACTCTCCCTGGAGGTGAAGGAGAAAAAGCAGTCAGGGTGCAGGCACGGGAAACCACGAAGAAGCTCCTGGCTCCTGGTTTCAGATCAGCTCAGCTCCAGCCACTGTGGTTACTTGGGAAGTAAATCAACAGACAGATCTTATTCTCTGTCTCTCCTCCTCTCTGTATATCAGCAAAGAAGCAGCTCCACGGTCAACTCGCCTAAGCCATCATGAATTAAATGCCAGGGCCAGCAGACACAGCTCCTCCAATGGCCTGTGTCGGAAGCAACAGAGACTGCACCTCCCACTACCCAACTACTGGAACTAGCTGCTGTCTTCTGGAGACAGGAGGCCTCTGGCCAAGTCTTTCATTTCCTCTTGCTACAGATTCGTGTCAGCTGACACAAGCCCAACAACTCGCTTTGCCTTCCCTTCCCTCACACAAAGTCCGGATCGCCAACACCCACCAATTTCCATGGTTGTCAACATTTCACTCCAGCCAAGTGAGCTCAGGCTGCCACCCAAAACCATTGCACATGGAGCAGAAATAACACACTCACCTCTGGTGAGCACCAAGACCCAGTTCCAGCACCAACCTGGCTGCCTGCCTCTGTTCCCCGTGTGAGAACCCAAAGCGCCTCCCGTCCGTCCGCAGGGCACACTCTGGTTGGAGTGCTCTAGCTCAGGAGCAGCGGGACTTGTCTGAGTCCAGTTGGCACTGCCTCATAATCCACATCAGCCAGGAAAGCCCAGCAGCCACCCTCCCAGTCAGGGCTCCACTTACGCTCAGCCCTGGCTCGTGAGCACACCAGCTTCTGTATGGAAGGTGAAAGAGAACAGGTGTCTGCACTCACCTGTCTGCCCTCTTCACCCCCTCTAGGCAGAGTGTCTGCACTCACCTGTCTGCCCTCTTCACCCCCTCTAGGCAGAGTGTCTGCACTCACCTCTCTGCCCTCTTCACCCCCTCTAGGCAGAGTGTCTGCACTCACCTCTCTGCCCTCTTCACCCCCTCTAGGCAGAGTGTCTGCACTCACCTGTCTGCCCTCTTCACCCCCTCTAGGCAGAGTGTCTGCACTCACCTGTCTGCCCTCTTCACCCCCTCTAGGCAGAGTGTCTGCACTCACCTGTCTGCCCTCTTCACCCCCTCTAGGCAGAGTGCAGCACAGACCCACCCTCAGAGCCGTGGTAATGGTGTGGAGGTGAGGAGGGGAAGGTTGGGTAAGGGGATCCAAAGGGTAGAATTTGAAGCTGCCGAGAGGGAGGGTTAAGTAGTGGGCCCTCTTCAGTGTCAGGCAAAGAAACACGTACCCTGCCCACACAGTATGTGCCCGCCCTGTTGCACAGGCCTAATGCAGTTGCTCCACACACAGACCTTGAAGCCACTCTCAGTCCAAGTGCATTCCACAGCTCAAACTACCCTAACCCCATCTGTGCAGAACAAACCAGGCCCCCTAGAAGCCAAACGTCTTCCAGTAACCCTCTCTAGGCCTCTCCTCTCAAACTTGGAAGTCTTTCCTTTTAAGGAGTTATAGGTGGGGTAGAGGGAGATAAAGATATCTTCCATCTGCTGGTTCATTGTTCATTTGATTGTAAAAGTCACTACTGAGCCAATGGAAGCCAGGAGCTTCACTTCTGCTGCTCTCCCAGCTACGTCAGCAGGGAGATGGATGGGAAGTGGAGCAGCTGAGACATGAACTGGCACACATAAAGGATGCGAGGGCCACAGGCAGAGGCTTTCCCTGCTATGTCACAATGCCACCTCCATCTTCAGCATCTTGAGTATCACCTTTGCTAATAATAATCGCATCCTCAGTCACGCTCAGTTGAGCACACCTGTCTGGAAATGGACAGGTGGGCGCCAGTGAGTCCAAGGAAGAGCCCTGGTGGACAACTGTGATGCCCACAGCCTCTGCCCTGGAAAAGCAATGGCTGCCTGTCCCTTTCCTTTGACCTCATTTTAGGCTAGAAGCTTCTTTCACAATAAGAAAGACATCCATCGTCCACTTTTCAAATTACCCATAAAAGCAATGAGTTCACAAAAGCTACTGTAACATCTTTGATGGATTGCGGGGGGGCGGGGGGGGGACAGATCTCAAAATGTTCAGAAAAAGAGTTCACCATCTTGGTCCAAAGGACAGAAACATATAAACCCCTCATGCTATTAACCCTCAAAATCCTTCTGAACCTTAGGATCAGAAAAACCTCTCATTAGATAGACATCACACTTTTTTAAAATTCTGGTTGAATATTTTCCCTTACTCTTGAAATTCTTAAAATTCTTTCAGATCTCAGGTTGCAATGGGATTGGGTAGAACTGAGAATTCCTGGGCAATGCTTGCATTAACATACAATTCCTTTAATCCCTAAATACTGGAAACAGCACACTTAGTATTTAGCAAGATTCTGTCTGCCTAATACGGCAGGTATTAGGATAGGCATTAGGTGTCTCTGAGAGCAGCAAAATTTCACAACCCTCTCCCAACTTACACTTTTTCTTCTTTTTAACTTGAACAAAAGTTTCTTCTTGAAGTTTCACTTTAAATATAAAATATGTCCTTGTAGAAGCTGTTACAAATGTCACCACTTTAACCAGCCCAGATTTACGGTGGCATTGAATTTTAATGGAGCTATAAATGTCTCATGTAATGGTGATATATGTGTTGCAATAAATTGTTATAGAGAAATATAAAAATAAGTGTAAGATAAAAGATTGTGTATAAAATATGTTTTTACATCTCCTTTAATGATTAAAAATCATACAAACTTGATACTCTAAATCACTTGGAATCACTACTCGTAGAAGGTTTTCTATCCCAAACGTCTTTCCTGGGGCTGTGCTGATGATGCTGTGGTCAGAAATCACATCCACTGTAATGAGGACACTCAAGATGATTTTTATATTGACATGGGGAAAAGTAATTAGCATTAAGGAAGACAGAGGTGGTGACAGAAACAACCCTTTGCCTGGGGAGAGGCAGGGGTTGATGGGCTGGCGGCTTTGCAACTCTTCCTGCTGCCTCCAGGTAGACTCCAACTTGGAGGACAGGTGCAGGGGTGGTGGGGAAGAAAGGGGACAAGAACCTACAGCGAAGCTGAGGCCGAGGCTCTGGTGTGAGAAGACTGGACCAAAGGTAGACAGATAGACACACATGTTGTATGATATTAAGCAGGGGCTTCCACCTACCAAGTAGTAATAGTCATAAGAGAGAGATGTCTTAATTGTTATTGTTTACCATCTATCTCTCCGTGACTTCAGCCGTGTCCTTAGCATGCCCTGGAGCACCAGCCGCAGGGCAGGGCAACACGACCCCTGACTCCTGAGCGAAGCTGCAGGAATCACAGAAATACTTGATTTCCTCTGACCTTCACGCATGGGAGAGATGGGGGCCTGCGGAGTCCCAGTCCTTCTTCCACCATGACCCCATGTTTCAGATGTGTGCCAAGAATGGGAAGAGAAAAGGAACAGATTCCATAACCTGTTGGAAGCTCCTGGGAACAGCCAGAGCTGAAGCCACATCACACCTGCCTGTCCCATGAGTCAGTCAACGCCTCCCCCACTTGTCACCCTTTGGGGTGTAGTACACAGACACTTGGAGCTGAGAGCACCCTAACTGACACAATATTTCAGAGCCTATGAAGGGAGTGGGGCACGCAGCATGCCCTGCACAGCACCCCACACATGCGATGAGTTTGGCCAGAGCAGCCTAGCTGTATGAGTGTTTGGTACAGCCACCTCTGCCTCTCCAGGGACCCTGCCACATTTGGCCACCTGCTGCCCTTCTCTCACGTCTTTGATCCATTGCCAGGACTCCTGGTGCATATTAACAACCAGCTCTGGCTCTGCTGGGGAGTTCCCGGCTGTGAGGACCTGACCGTCCGCCTCCTCCCCTGATGCTTGCTTCCTCCCTGGCTGGCTCTTCACGGCCTCTCCGCCCTGTGTATCCCCAGGATGCGGCTCCACTGCCAACAAACGCTGGGCCTCTGTTGACTGTGGAAAAATACCAGGTTCAAGAGAGCGGCTGTGCAGCAGTGCCCCTCCCACTAGCAGCCCATTGCTGCAGCCTCAGCCTGCCTCTTCCCTCTAGCTGGGGTCTGCACCCATCTACTTCTCTGACTGCTTTCACCTCTGGAATGCACCATGGCCTGCCAGGAAACAAGGGGCAGATCTTGCCAAAAACAGGCTCTAACTTGGGACAGCAGCTCCCTGTCCTGTCTCTTCACCTCCATGGTGCAAGCACAGCCTATCCCAGCTACTATACCTTCTATTTTGTTCCTAGAATTCCCAGTTTGACATCTTAAGGAGCCCAGAAAACTCCAAAGTGTGAGTTTTCCCGTATTCGTCTCTGCCCTGTGGAAAGGACGCTGCAAGTCTCTGCTTCCAAGCCACTTTTTCCTCCAGTGTCACAGGGATAAAGCACAAGAGGAGTGTTTAGTTAGTGGATCCTGTTCCCTGTGCCAACACCCTCTATGCCTCTGTTCTCCATGACACGCACCACCTCCTCATGACCCTTATGCATTACTGCCTGCCTCTTTGTCCACTGGGCCCCAGGCAAGCCCCACATGCAGCTGCCATGTCCACTTTGCTCACTCCGGAACTGTGGCTGGGACGCAGGATGCTGCAGCATTTGTGCTCAACAGACATGTGCTGGAGCCAGCCCTCAGGTCCACATGGAACACCAGGGTCACCCTGTTTCTTTGGCTCACTCATCCCTCTTCCTCCTCTTCCTTCTCCTCTTTTTGTTATTAACATCTTCTCCTCTACTTTGCTTTTGAGATGTTTAATGCATAAAAGACCCAGAGTTAGCAGGACAGACACTTGGATGGGCCCTCATTAGGCTCATGCTTTGTCATTGGCATTTCAGTTTGAGGGTGGAAGCAGAAAGGATCACACCACAGGTCCAAATGACATCCCCTTGTGAGTCCCTCCCCTGCCCTTCCCCTATCCTTCACTCCTACACAGGACCGTTACCTTTCATAATCAAGCATACAATATGCACTTTTATGATTATATATATATATATACACATTTACAAATACATATGCATCTGTTTTCTATACTGGATAAACAGGATGCAGGGATCTTTTTAAACCTGGGAAAGAGTGGAATGTCTCCCTGTACAGCAGCAAGAGACAACAGTGAAACCAAACTATGAAGTGGAGGAAAAAAGTTGCAAAATGTTGTAATGCAATGGCTATTCCTACATCAGGAAAACACAGCAAAACAGAGTTGTCTTTTGTTTTTTCTCCATTGGCCAAACCATCATTGCACATCTACATGCCAAAGAGACACAGACCTGCCTGGGAGGACAACACAGCGTAGCAGAGAAGGTTCAACTGCGTAGTTGAGACAGTCAGGGAGGCAGGCATGAGAACTGCTAAGTGGTATTTCAGTATATGTGAGGAGGCATAGCCAGAAGGGGGCTTTCTCTCCATCTGGGGTTCAGCCACAGCCTTTGGGAGGAAGAGATGCTGGTTCTGAGTCCCGGGGTTTAACTAGGAGTTAGGCTGTCTGTCAATCCTGCAGAAAGCCAGTCCTATTTAGGTTCATCCCAAGTAAGCAGAAGATATTTGGGACTAAATGTTGCAATATTGAGTCAAATGTCCTTTGAACAACAATTCAGTTCTTGCAAGACAGCACAGCTCGCTGGAGGAAGGCGTCTAAGAAACAGCAGGCCCGTGCTAGTCGCCAAAGTGAATTACAAAAGAAGCAAAAGCCCCATCATCCGCCCTTGCCATCCAGGCAGTGCCCAAGACAAAGAAGGGACAGAGCAGAGCCAAGAACAGCGGAAGGAGGAGATGGAGGGAGTGCTGGCAGGGGAAAGAACAGGAAGACAGAGTCACAGACACACGGAGCCTGACAGAGGGAGGCAATCGGACCCCAGCCCAGGAAAACAGACACAGGGCATTTGTTCCCCTCCCCTCCCCCTGCGCAGGCCTTCAGGTGGCAGAGTGTTGCCCTCACAGGGAAGCTGGGAGGCGTGTGAGGAAGACAAGGACCAGAGACAGAGACCAGCACTGCCTCACCCCTCAAATGGATCACAACCTGCTTCCCTCCTCCCCACCCTTAGTGTTACCCTGGGGGCAAGTGAGCAGAATGATCCCTCTGATTCTCATACACAGAAGGCAGCACTGAATTTCCCAGCCCTGGGTCTAGAATGTCCCCAAACAAAGGTGCCAGCAGCATCCCTCCTGGAGGACAGGTCCACCCTGTCCCCACAGCAGAGGGAAGAGATTGGCAGTGGGCACGGGGGAGAGTGCTGAATGTTAAGCCCACTGCATGGAGTCTGGCATAGCCGCACATCCTGTCACCATGATCATCACAGCCAGGAAGCTATGGAAACGAATGAGACCACAGTGTCCAAGTCCCTCTGTGACCTCTAAGGCCAGTGCACATCTTAGCACCTGCACCTTCAGGCCTGCCTACCACATACAGCCCATACATAAAACAGCTGTTGACTCTACTCTACCACCGAGGCCCACATGTGTTCTCATCACATCTATAACCAAGTGTGTGGGAGCCCTACCGGGTAACGAACACAGATACACTCAGTTATCAGGACAAAAGTGGGGTCAAGAGGGAGCAGCAGAAGGGAAAACAAGGAAGGGACAAGGCTGAGAGATGTCCTTGTTCTTGTCTTCCTTGGAAAGTGGGTAGCTGAGTAAGGAGAAGGAGGCTGCCCTGCTAACACTGAACTGGAGGCCTGCCTGGCTGTGTTAAGAAGTAAAGAGATGGGCAGAGCACGACAGCCTACCAGCTAAAGTCATCACCTTGCATGCCTGGGATCCCATATGGGCAGCTATTCTAACCCCGGTTGCCCTGCTTCCCATCCAGCTTCCTGCCTGTGGTCTGGGAAAGCAGTGGAGGACCGCCCAAAGCCTTGGGTCCCTGCACCCACATGGGAGACCCAGAAGAGGCTCCTGACTTTCAACTGGCTCAGCTCCAGCCAGTGTAGCCACTTGGGGAATGAATCAGTGGATGAAAGATCTTTATCTCTGTCTCTCCTCCTCTGTGTCATGTGAGGGCCACCCCTATGCATCATGAATGTGGGGTGTGAGGCAAGAAAACAGTAGCCGGATGTACCCGCAGCCTTATTAGCCTGCTCAGGCTCAAGGGGCTTAGCCGTTCAGATCAGCTCAGCTGAAGATCAAAAGTCGAAACCACCTCATGTCCTTTCCAGGAGCTCCTTGGGCAATGGGAGGCTCCAAGGCACTTGGAGGAAATCAGAGTTCAGAGGGAATCCAAACAGCAGGGCTCTAAATAGGGCTCTAACTAACAAGTCATCCAGCAGCGAGCCCCAGCAGGCAAGGAGACATGCCTCCAGCCAGGTAGGCAGTCAGGAGCTGGACTTTCTCCCAGCTGTCAACAGCCAGGAAGTGCCTACGGAAAGACCAGGCCACTAGCATGCAAAGGAGGTGGGGGGATGGAGGAAGGGTAAGAATGGAGCCAAGGAGAGAAATGAGGGAAGAAGGTAGCTGGAAGGAGGGTACAAGGAGGAGGGATGAGGCAAGCCTTTGGGAAAGGGTTCTGCAAGAAGAGGAGGTAAACACTAGGAAGGGACCACACTGAGTTCAAACACCTCCCCAGTCTACAGGTTCATGTTGCTAAGCTGCCCAGGAGTAGGCCAAAAGACAAGGCAGGGCCTCCACACTGACAGTGCTGTTGCTAGAAGGACATGTTGAGGCCACAGACAAAAAGCACCCATTCCCACAGAGGAGTCACACTCTGGGTGAGCTGCCCAGGGGGAACTACTGAGCTCCTCCAGCAGCCCTTCTTAATCCCCGGTGAGGTGGGACCAGGGATGGACCAACTCAAGTAATTCCGCTCACTTCCATGAACTGAGAACCAGTCCAGCCTTGCTCTTTCCTGCACTGCCAATTCCAGGCAAAAAGACTGGTATGTCAGACTTACCAAGTTGTTAACCACTGCCCACCTCCCACCACCAACAGAGGCATCATATTTTAGTCAATCTACTGATGCAGAAACTGAAGCTCAAAAGACTGACAGTCACCCACAGTTGGACCCCTGACCATGCTCAGTAGATTCCACAGACCCCAAAGCCTGTGCCTTTCCCCTGTGCCTCACTGCCAGCTCTCATTTCTGCAAATTCTGACATGTGCCCTGCAGCCGCCAGCTGCTGCTCCCTGGTCTGAGTTTCCTAGAGACACAGTTGCAGGACCAGGAAGTGGGCTTGCTCCTGAGCTGCCCCAAGCTTCCTGAGGCTTAGCTTCCTCGGCTGGCTCTCATTGTTGGCTTCTGTAATCTTAATGAAGACACGCCGCTCCCCCTTGGCTCCAGGTCTTTAAACTCCCAAATTTTAATAACCAATTCCACTGACGATTTACAAATTTCAAGGCAGGAATTAGCAGAAAATTCCATATTTCATAGATGCTGAATTGGACTATTATCTCCATGCAGCAGGTGCCAATTTCCCATCAAACAGTGAAATGCTATAATTATCAGCTGAATTCCATTCAAATTCTAAAGGTAGATAGATAACCAATGGGAATATCATTTATTCATTAGAATACGAAGAAAGGGATGGTACAGCCCTGTTGGAGGCTGCACTGAGGCAAGGGGATGCCCAGTGCACGGGTGCATAATGGAGGATTCCAGATTCATTAAGCTCTTGGGTTGGAAAGAGAGAGAGACTTGCATTAAACACCTGAACAGATGAGATAATGGGTCACTGATTGAGAGGCTAATGTCTGAGATGCGTTGGTACCTCTTTTTTTTTTTTTTTTTTTTTTTTTTTTTTTTTTTTTTGGCACTGGGTAGAAAGACACACACTAGAAGCCACAAAAATTTCCCAAAGATTTCCTACTTCCTGTTACACAGTCCTTTTGAGACCCCAACAATTCATCCTGAAATAACACTTTCCCTCAACCTCTTCCAGCTCTGACAAGCAAGCACAAAAGTATGGAGCAAATACAAGAGTGCTGCTGCCTACGTAATGTTCCCTCTGCTCCTGGGAAAGATGACCCCAGGCCTTGGAGCAGATGGGAAAATGGTCCAACGACCCACCTCCATGTTCTCCAGCTTCTTAGGTCAATTTCAACAGCCAATGTGTCTCTCTACCCAGCCCCTCAACCTAGCCCCAGGCTGCTGTAGCCATTTGGAGAATGAACCAGCAGACGAAAGAACTGTTTCTCTCTGTCTCTCCCTCTGTTACTCTGTCTTTCAAATAAATATTCTGAAAAACTAGATTAAAAGTTTTTTAAATATTAAAATGTTGCTAAGTACCCCAAAATTATCAGCAATAATCCTATTATTACTCATAATTTCTATAGTTACCAGGCCTGCTAATAACACACTCTACTGAGAAGCCACAACAATGACAAGATCCTTGGTGTGCAGACCAGCATCAGGCAACAGGGAGACGTGTGGTGGCCAACTGCTTGATGTGGATGCTTCCTCTGCAGCAGCTGTGGACAAGGGTCTGCCTGGAGCGGTATGAGCTCCATGGTGGGGCCACTGCACGGCAGAGGAGAGTGAACAGTAGGCAAGGTCCCGTCAGCCAGGTGGTGACCTTGGACCAGGGGCTGCTGGGTAAGGTCCAGGCGAGGAAGAGGTTCGACGATCTGGTCCATCTCATGGTATTTAATTTAAGGAGAGTCATTCGCAGCAATGCTGGTAAGAAGAAAGTGAGGCCTGACGAATCTGGCTGAATTCTCCTAGTGCAACCCAGAACTGGGAGACAACAGCTCCATAATGGGCAATTTATCTGAATTTCAAGGAGGCATCTGGTCAGCCAGGACAAAACTGATTGATTCGCAAAGGCCTATGTGACACTTTGAGGAAGGGAAATTAAACTGGGACCACAGGAGTTTAAACCACAGAAATCTATTCTCCCTGTAGAAAAAGACTTCTTAATAATAATAATTTTAAAAAAAGAACAAGAAGGTGGAGAAAATCAAAAGGAGGCTGAAGAGGCAGGACTCAGGCATGGAAGGAGTGAGCCTCGGTGCCCAGCCCCAGAACAATGGGCTTGCCTGTGGCTGGTAAAGTGAGTGGTTATGTGCCAGGGCATCAGCTCCCACCTACGATGAACCTGCTCCTCAAAAGCAGCCTCGGGCCCGGCGGCTTGGCCTAGCGGCTAAAGTCCTCACCTTGAAAGCCCCGGGATCCCATATGGGCACCGGTTCTAATCCCGGCAGCCCCACTTCCCATCCAGCTCCCTGCTTGTGGCCTGGGAAAGCAGTTGAGGACGGCCCAATGCATTGGGACCCTGCACCCGTGCGGGAGACACGGAAGAGGTTCCTGGTTCCCGGCTTCGGATTGGCGCACATCGGCCCGTTGCAGCTCACTTGGGGAGTGAATCATCGGACAGAAGATCTTCCTCTCTGTCTCTCCTCCTCTGTGTATATCTGGCTGTAATAAAATGAATAAATCTTTAAAAAAAAAAAAGCAGCCTCACACATGCTGGGTGCTAGCCAAGGACCTGGGAGAGTGACCACTGCCACAGTGCTGCCAAGCATGTTGGAGAGTGTTCTCCTCAAACTGCCTCTCCTAGTCTCCTAACAGAGAAAACAGATGGCAGGACCATTCCTGCAGGCTCAGACAAAAGGACCAGAGAGATGGGTAGTAATGGGGACTGAGCCTGAGATGTCAGATGCCACAGTAAGGCACACCAGCACTGTCTGGTCTCTGGCTATCCTCTCTGGTGAAGGGCCTGTGCTCTGTGCGCTGGCCTCCTCGGGGGCCCAGCCTACAATGCTCCTCTTTGGATGCTGCATCAATGACCCTACCCTCCTTCTGTGTGCACAGTTCTTTGTTCCCTACCAGTCCTGGGTGGAGTTCCTGGACTGCTAGCTTTGATCTGCCCAGCCCTAGCCATTGTAGCCATTTGGGGAAGTGAACCAACATATAGAAGATCTCTCCCTTTTCTCTCTCTCTCTCTCTCTCTCTCTCTCTCTCTCTCTCTCTCTCTCTCTCCTTTCCTCCCTTCCTCTATAACTCCACTTTTCAAATAAATAAGTCTTTAAAACAATTCCTCTTTCAAGACAGGTAACAGGCCTAGGTGCTCAAGGAAAATCACAATAGTTTGTCTTCTCCAACAATTCAGGGAAATATATTCAGGTGGAAGGCAGTCTGTGCACAGGTACAAACACATGAATACACATGCAAACATGGGTGGCTTTGTTAGCACTGGGAGCAGTAAGCTGACACTCTCCTCCTCTGATTTTGACCACCCCAACGCCCCATTCTAAGCAAATGCACTCTATTAACAGAAGCTGCTGTGCAACACATTCTTTGGCTTGAGTTCTTTAAAGAGCTGGCCATATTGGACTGTAAAGAAAGCAGAGGTCCAAGGGATAACTCCAGACTCAAGTAGCCACAAAGCTGCCAACTCCCCACTCCTATCCACTGTCCACAGCTTCCTGTGGGCCAAATACTCAATCTCAGGTCAAGAGTCCCCCAGGCAGACCTCAGACTCCATGCAGCTGGGGCCCCACACATGGCACACATATGGGAGAAGAGGCAGCAACCCCAGCCCCATGCCACTCGCCCCAGCACCATCCTCTGGGAGGGAAAACCTGCTGTGATGACCTAAAGATGAGGAAACTGAGGCAGGAGAAAGGTGAAATGCAGAAGAGTGGCCAGTGGCTGTGAACCACACAACTCCAATGCCACTGTGGTGATTTTCCCCCAACAAAGATGCCCACCTGGAACCTTACTGAGGCCCAACCCAGGTGGCAGGTGTGTTGTCTGTCAGTGAATCCCTTCCCACCTCCTGGACTCCCTGGGAGCACCTGAGCTGTGGGTACAGGTGCAGGTGACAGCGGAATATAATTGGATCTGGATCTTTCTGGCCCAAGCACGTGAACAGTCCAGCGGAGCCCTTGACTAATGACTTTCAAATATAATTAAAAACATATTTCAACAGAAAGCTCATTGCCAAGTCTATACCAGCAAAGTGAATTAACCTTCCAAGGATACTGGAACAGCAGTGAATGGCGAGGGTTTGTCAGAGATTAGATACACTGTAGCCTAATTATGTTACAATAACTCACCTCATTAATCTCCAAGGAAACAATAACGACAACAGTTAAATACTGTAATTAACAAACCCTATTTCAGACTTGATTTTGATTTTATAGGACTTGGTAATATTGTCCAGCATCACTATGGGAGAGACAGGATATCAGTGAGTTATGTGGCTCAGTAAGACTCTTGGCTTACTGAGCTCAGCATCGCAGGTCTCTGGTTCTACTAACAGGGATCTGTGCTCTAAACCTAGCCCAGACCAAACAGTAGCAACAACGAAAACACAACATTTTGCCCCTCAAAGTGCTACATGCTGTCAAAAGCTCCTTCACTCTCCCTCCAAAGAAGGGCCCAGGGAATCAAGTCTGTTTTTTTTGTATTTGAAAGCAGTGGGTCTTGTACTTGGCACTGTGTTTGGGGCTTGCTTAGCATTTGCACAGTCTGGCTGCAAGCCTCGTGCAGAGGTTTCATGGAAAGAGTTAAGGCAGCTTAGATCATAAAGGACGGAATTATTCAGAGTGAGAAGAACAGGAGCTGAAGAAGAATCAAATGGCAGCATCACCCCAACAGACACAGAAAAAGCATCTGTTTAAATCCAACAACATTTCATAATCAAAATAAACACACACACACACACACACACACACACACACAGAGTTAACCATCTACGAAGAAAAGAGATTTTCTTCAAAAGGGTACAGGGAATCTATGAAAACACCCACAGGTATTCCTTATTAGTGAAAAAATGAAATGTTTTCCCCTAATCTCAGGGGTAAGACAAAGACGTCTTCTCTCAAGGCTTCTTTGCTTAATGAGTATTAATCTAAATGGCAGTGAGATGAAGGTGAGGAGGCAGGCACAGACACAGACATCAAGAGCGGTCCCAGGGCCCGGCACGATGGCCTAGCGGCTAAAAGTCCTTGCCTTGAACGCACCAGGATCCCATATGGGTGCCGGTTCTAATCCCGGCAATTCCACTTCCCATCCAGCTCCCCGCTTGTGGCCTGGGAAAGCAGTCGAGGACGGCCCAAAGCCTTGGGATCCTGTACCCGTGTGGGAGACCCGGAAGAGCTCCTGGCTTTGGATCAGCACAGCACTGGCCACTGCACTCACTCGGGGAGTGAATCATCGGATGGAAGATCTCTCCTTCCCTCTGTGTATCTGACTTTCCAATAAAAATAAATAAATCTTAAAAAAAAAAAAAAGGCAGGATTTGAGAACTCCATCCAGGTCTTCCACCATGGGAGGCAGATGTGTGATGGCCTGAAGTATCCAAGAAGCTGAAATCCAGAGCACAGTGGGCTCAGGCTCAGGTCTTCCGTGATGAGATGCCCACAAGCTCAGGTCCTCCGTGATGAGATGCCCAGTCCTGGATGCTGTGATCACTCAGAGATTTAAAAAGAAATTGAGACATTTAACATTATTATACTAAAACTCTACCTCTGAACTGGACTCATAAAAGTTCATAAAAAGGGACTCTTTCCATTGGTGTCTCAGGTCTTCTCAATCAGAATAGCAGTTCCTGGGATTCTGGTTTGTTTTGGCCAAACAAGAAATGCAGGTGAAATCTTGGGCACTTCCAGTCCCCTGTGGCTGCAGCATTTCCTTACAACAAGAACACCTGTTGGCAGAATGGTGCCCAAGCAAGGGATGTGTCAGTGGTCAGCAAGTCCAGAATCAAGTGCAGCCCCAAGCACCTTTTTGACAGAGGGCAGCGGCTCGGGAGAGGCCAGGAGTTATCACAGAATCCAAGATCTTCCACGTACGTTTGTGGGACCTTGGACAAGGCACTGGACCTTCCTTGAGCCTCTGCTTCTTCATGCAAACAGTAAGGCCTCATCATAGCACTCAGCTGCACCATGCACACCGTATGACACCCATGAAGCATTTAACACAATACCTGGTGTAGACAGTCATTACTAAATCAGTGCACATGGGATTGTCCATGATTCTAAAATATGACATCAATCCTGGCCTGTTGACTTTTTTAAACTAAGTGCAATTGAAAGAATTATTAGAAATATGCTTGATCGGCTGTAAGATCTAGACAAACAGCTGAAAGGCCATAGCTGCTAAATGGCCTTGGCTCATCTCACCACTTAACAAACATTTGTGCAAGGAACAATGAGTCCACAGATGAAGTTCAAAAACTCTTCAGCTCTCTGCCTTGGGTCAGTCTGGGATGTCACTGTGGCCAGCACTCCTACACTCAGCTGTGGGTTTCTGCTCCAGGAGCCACTGCTCAGCTCCAGCACAGAGCTGGCTGACTTCGTTGAGAAACAACAAAGAGAGAAGAGCTCAACCTTTACCCTTCATGCCTTGACCTTAACAAGACAGCACGGAGGTTATTTTTTGTCGGAAATCAAAAAGATCACATTTCATAATTCTATGTCCTGATACCCAGGTGCTGGCACGAGAGAAAAAGACATCAACCAGGTGTATACATTCACTTAGAGACGCACACATCTCAATATCTTGCGTGATGCATTGGAGTCTCCTTGAAGAAGACATTCCAAGTCTGAGATGCAGCATAAACACCCTTCAGTGCCATGTATGTCTGTCAGAACGGTCCCATCCTGGACGAAGCAATAGCAATGGGCAGTAGGCACCAGGGCGAGTGATGGCAGAGAACACATTCAACAACCTAATCACCCTGTGGACACCCATAACTTACAGTTTAATCGTCCAGGAGGTATAGTTTCCCTGTAATTGAATTACATTTCGAAATAAGGCAACCCTGATTTATAAGGCTGTTAAAAAAAACCAGGGTATGTTTTCTTGTTTGTAACAATAACCCAATGCTTACTGTTAATGTATTGCCAAGGAATGAAGCAAGATGGAAAAATGCAAGGCATTTGGGGTTCACTGAATGAAGAGGCTACATAAGCAACAGACTGGAGAGGCTGAGAAAGTTGCCCTACACAGAATGTGCACTTACAGCACATGAACTGTTTTCCTCGAATCTGCTTCAGGCTTCTCCAGCTAAGCACCATTTGAAAACACAGTTATTTATCCAACAGACACTGGAGCCCTGACTCTGCTTGCTGCTGTGTTTGGTGCTCAGGGCAGTGAGATGTCCACAACCCAGGTGACCATGACTCCCTGTGCTTCTCTCTACATCTAGGTCCCCATGCCTGTGGACACAATCATTGTTTCTATCCTTTGGGGCTGCTGTGATGAGGAGGCATAAGTCTCTCAGTATAGCACTGCAATATCATACTAAAGTTCCTTGCCCACAAAGAGTTGATAGTTTCGCAGAAATGACAAACCGAGGCTGTTACTAAGTCAGGCAGTAAGTGCTGCCACACCTCATATCTATGGTCTGTCTTGTCTGCAGCCCCAGCATTGCTATGTAACAAATAGCATGACCTCAGAATGACGGTTCACACATGAGGTGGCTTTGCCTTCTCATCTAAGTTCACTGGCCAGATGTGGGTCCGTCCATGCCAGCCTCATCTGGGTGTGTCTCCACTCCACATTCTTCAAATCCAGTTCCTGTGGCCAGCCCTGAAAGGGGATCAGGCACACTGTTCTCACTTCCTGAGACCTGAGCTCAGAATGGAAACATCAAATGCTTGCACCTTGGACTCAGTCTGAGTAAGCTGTGGTCGTACCCAGATTCACAAGATGTCCCGGCAAAGCCATACGACAAAGACATGGAAACAGAGCAGGGTGAGGACTAGGACATTCAGTGGCATCCACCTCACAGATGTTCATGCAGAGATGCTGTGGGATTGAAAAACAGGCCCTGTTGCTCCAACAGACAGAGGGCTCACAGAAGGCTCCTATTCCTGGATACAAGAGCAAGAGACCCCCAGACACCTCAGAGAGTTTGTGGGAACTCCGTTTACATGCTAGGTACGGAGCCCAGTGAGGGAGGTTTCTCAACTGTAGGTAAGGCTGGGAGACCCGCACTCTGCATGAACATCCCCCAGGCAGGGGCTCTTGGAGAGCATGGATGACCCATCCTGACATGCCCACTTCTGCCTATCTCCCGATTTCAACCAAGGAGTCCAGCATAGACTGAGTCTTTGGTGCCTTGGCCGAAACCAACACCAATCATCCTGCATCACTGTCTGAGGAGTCGATGCTCAGAGTCCCAGCCCTTAAGTGAGGCCAGGGAGGCACGATGAGTCTGTGATGCTGAGCACACTGAGAGTTTTTAGGGATCACAAAGAAGTAGGATGGGCATTTGCCTGCATATTCTAACAGCACTGAGTGGGCGCCGCTCCTCTGGGCTGCTAACAGAGCCAGCTTTGTGAGGGGATCACAAGGTCGGACATTTCCAGGTCAGCCGGTCTCAGCTTTCAGAACCTGAAAAGAGGCATTCTCTGCAGAGACAAGCGTCATCCTTGGAACAAAAAGGAGCACGCTGGGAACTCAGGGGACCAAAGCCAGATCCGCTCAGACAGGGGCAGCACCGACTACTTCAGAGACAGCAGAGAGGACATGGGGGTAGGCGGCCCCAATCCCTGCAGCAAAAAGGCAAGGACAAACCTCAGATCACCCCTGTGCTTCAATCCTCAACTCTCTCCCTCCCTTCTTTGTCTTGCTCCTTCTCTCTCCTCCCTCCCTCAAAGGGTGCTGAAGATTAATCATAAGCAAATGCATCATGTAGGATACTTTAGGTCCCAAAATGTCCTGAGCAAAACAAAAGTGTGGTCATGAATAATGAGACAGGCAGAGGCCAGTGGGTTTGGAAGTGGGCTGACTGTGCTAGAGACAAGTTTGGGATTCTTTCTTAAGGTGAAGGAAAACTTTCTGCACTGCCCCCACCAGCAGACTCCTCCCTCACCTCCTGCCAGTCAGAGTAAAGCTACACAGGCCATTCTGGAGAGTGCAACGCATGCCTGTTACAATGGCTGCCCTAGAGACCAATCAAGACACAGACCTGGGGGCAAAACAGGGCTCACATCCACAGATGCTGATGCTTAAAACCCAATGCGTGAGTGGCAGGGGAGAGGGACTTGTGCCTGGCAGCTGGGATGCCTGCAGCTGACACCAGAGTGCCTAGGCTTATGTCGCGGCTTCCTGTTCACACAGACCCTGGGATCCGGCAGTGATGGTACAGGTGGCTGGGTCCCTCCCACCTACATGGCGGACCTGGGTTTAGTTCCCAGTGCCTGGATTAGCAGCTCTCCCTCCTTCCTTTCCTCTTTCTTGTCCTCTTCTTCCTGTTCCTCCTCTTCTTCCTTCTTTTCCTTTTCTCTTTCCCTCCCTCCTCAAATACTTAAAAAAACACACAGAAGTAAAAGCAAATGAAATTCTGAAACACAGATATTGGAATAAGATAGTGAGTCAGGTACATTTTCCAATGAGAACTGGGAATTTCGATCAGAGGGAGTCAGGGACTCCTGCAGGTGGTGGAACCATGAGTCTTCTTGCAGTCAGATGACTTGGGTTTGAATCTGGACCCTGCTATTCACAAGCTATGGGACCAGAGACAGTTCACCTGAGCATCCAGCTCCTATTCTGTGGAATGGAGCTAGTCATCTATGACTCACCAAGTTGCTATGAGAACTACACAAGACGGCATGAGATGGAAAGAAGGGTGCCTGTCCTTCCTCCTCCACTTGACTCTAGAGTTTATCTCAGTGGACAAAAGCCTCATCTTGCGAATCAGAGATGTGAACAAGAACTCACCCTGACAGAAACAGCTGTGCAATGCCCAGCAAACACCACGGCTCTCTAAGCTGTAGGATGCCTGTGAATGGGAACCAGAATGTAGATCTCACAGCTACAAGGGGGTTGCAAAAAACAGTGTGATGTTGCTCAGAAAGGATTCTGTGGCTTCCTGAGCAAAAACTCAGGAAACAAAAGTTGTTACTACTGCTGTCCTCAGCATCAACCCAAGAAGGTCCACTATTTGCCACATACCAAGTCCTCAGGTTCTTGTAATTCTTTTTCTAGAAGCAAACCTGAAGCACTGGCACCTTTTCATAACACTCCTCTTTCCCTGATGGTAAAGACCAAACAATCCTTAGGATGGCCAGCAAAACTCTGCACAGTCAGGCTGCAGCTCCTCTCTCCAGCCTCATGTACCTTGAGCTTGCCAACAGCCTTTCAGTCTAATGTGCCATTCTCTTCCTGGCCACGGAGCCTTCGCCCACTCCTGCCACTGGCAATGCTCTTTCCCTCTTTTAGTCACCTACTCCTCCTTCAAACCTCACTTCAAATGTCACTTCATGAGGAAGTCTGCCAGAACAACGCACAGTGGCATGCCAGTCAAAGGCAGGTCACATGGACATCATTGATGCCCCCGAGATTCAATCACCTGATGATGCACTCACACTTAGTCAGGGTTAAGGACTCTATGATGTTCAAACAATTGGCCTAGCTGTGAAGTAACATCTGACTGCCTTCCAGCAGTGGGGTGGCGTCATACACGTTAACCCTGAAGTAAGACTACATGGTATAGATCTCCCACCTTGCTACTCACCAGCTGTGACGAGGGGTATCTGACTGACCTCTGTGTATTTCAGCTCCCTCACATTTCCTTAAAAATTATCATTCTCACAGGGTTATTTTGAAGACTGAGTTGCTACTGATAGTTCAGATACATGGCAAGTGCTGTGCAAGTGTTTACCACATCAAATCCATAAACTGACCCATACCTGCAGAGAATCTCTTTTCTTTTTTTTCTTTTTTTTTTTTTTTTAAAGATTTTATTGTTATTGGAAAGCCGGATATACAGAGAGGAGGAGAGACAGAGAGGAAGATCTTCCATCCAATGTTTCACTCCCCAAGTGAGCTGCAACGGGCCAGTACACGCCGATCCGATGCCAGGAAACCAGGAACCTCTTCCAGGTCTCCCACGCGGGTGCAGTGTCCCAATGCATTGGGCCGTCCTCAACTGCTTTCCCAGACCACAAGCAGGAAGCTGGATGGGAAGTGGAGCTGCCGGGATTAGAACCGGTGCCCATATGGGATCCCGGGGCTTTCAAGGCGAGGACTTTAGCCGCTAGGCCACACCGCCGGGCCCCAGAGAATCTCTTTTCACCTGCAATTGCATCACCATTAGTGTGACAATCTGGCCATTTCCCCTCTCCCTTTCAGAACCCAGAGTCTGGGGGTCCAAAGGCTTATTTCCTTTCCCTCTCGCTGTGTCCCAGCTCTAGGCACAAGATTTGTTCCAGGGTGGGCCTGCAATAAAGACTCATCTGAAAAATGAATGAAAACATAACCCACAATTGAGCTACTATTTTCCTTACTTCAGCTAAGACAGAGCACACCCCCATCCTGTATGACTTCTCCAGACCTTACAACAGCAACAGCCTTCACCTTGCCTGATGCTGCTACCACCACCAGCAAGCCCAGCAAATGCTGTGGCTCCCCAGGGACTGAGAGCTGATGATATTTCAGATGTTCCAGGCCACAGAGTGATCGTGATTGTATCCAAGATCATGACAGCACCGTTAAGTCTGAATTCCTGCATTTACCCCATGGCTCAGAACTCTGTAAACATCCTGCTTAGCCACAGCAACCACAGGCAGGACATGAGCCCCAACCAGAAAACAAAGGACTAATTGCAAGAGCTGCTTTGAGAGAATCCAAGTGCCTGACCTGCCATCTTACAATACAAGTGAAGAAGACAGCTTCGTGAAGCATGTGATCCCAGCAAGATCTCTTCCTATCTGCATGGAGGCCTGTAGCCCTGGGTGCTAGATGTCAGATGGATGAGGGGGACGCACCAGGAACACCCAGCAGGGAAGGCCCAGGAAGCAAGAAACCAAAGCACAGGCATCGAGCCTCACTCCAGCCCTTGTGCACTACGTGATTGCGGGCTTGCTGCATCAGCGCCCCCATCTGTAAGGTGGCAAAGAAAGGCCACATTCAAGGCCTGAGTCAAAGACCCAACACAATCTCAACCTCCTAAATGTGCCTTAACCTCCTAACGATTAACTAACCTAAAATGTGTCTTAACCTCCTAATCAACTGAAATCAAAATCAATAACACCTATCTCTCATAGCCATGTTGAAGAATAAGTATGTACAAAGAAACAGGACACAGCAGCTTCAGAAACAGGGACCTCATCACGCAGGTTCTCTAGATACACAGTGGAAGAGCAGGTGTCAGAAGGATTTCAACTCCTAAGTGAAGGAGACAGTGTTTTCCTTTGAGAGAAATCAGAAGGAGAGGTAAGTGTCTGACACAACTAGCTAATGAGACTTACTGTTAAGCAGCAGGTGTCAGGAAGAAGCCTGGGAAGGTGGGAGATGGATTAATGCTGTAATCGACATGCACAGGCCAAGAGCTGTCATTTGTCTTATTGAAGACTCACCCTAGGATAATCCAGGAGGTAAAAGGAAGTGAATGATGGAATATCCCTCAATGAGAATCCATTTTAAATTCTCATTATTTTAGCCCTTGACTAAGCCAGGTCAGTTCATCTCAATTAGTCACCCTCATACACAAACACAATGATCCAAGAGAAGCCACCCCTCACTCTCCCAGAACGGACACAATGGAGCCCTTCCTTGTGCTGTTCCTGTTGAAGGGTCCATTCTCTACTCTGCCACAGCGCACTGTGTCCTCATCTATTGTGACACTGATAACACTAACCCATACAAGTCAGTCTTCTAATTTCTCCCTGAAGCCCAGAAATGTATCCACAGGTGTAGCATCCATCAAAATCAGTTGAGTTGCAAGGCACAATTCAACACGAACAAGGTTAGGTAAAAATAGAGCATGATGACATATGGAATCTATTACAGTGTTGAATGTGCAGATTATGGGTAGGGGTAAAATTCACCTACAGCTCAAGAGTAAATCCAGCAAGGGGCTTCAAGTCTACCGCGGTTTCCTTTCACATTCTCTCTCTCCTGCTCTCAGCTGCGCTTTGTGAAAGCAATCTTCACTCTCAATGACAAGCTTGCTCCTCCCATCTCATGAATTCTTCTTTCAGGAAGAACTGATGCTGTGTTGGGCTCAGGCTGAATACTCCCAAGGGGAATTTCTATTGGCCCAGCACAGATCATACATATGTGTGGACCAATCAATGCAAAGGCCTGGGGGCAGGGAGCTGAGCTCATGCACCTAGTCTGCCCTCTGGAGGCAGTAGGTTGGTTGCTGGAAACTGGAAAACCTAGAGGCAGAGCAGAGATGCCAGCTCCATACAGAGGTAGGTAGCTATTTCCACCAGCACAGTGCACATGGGGAAACCAAACAAGTGGGAGGTAGGTCAGAGCCAGGTGGGTCTGTTAATGGCCTAAGATTATGAACTCAATGTGACTATAGACTTCTCCCTGCCACCCATCTGCTTGAACTGTCTCTTCTTGAACTGTCAAAGGAATCCACACATCCAAAAGCTTAAAACCTACTGCTCTGAACTTGAGAAAAAGGGCTGTGTCTTTCCGGGTACTATCTCAAACTCCAGCACCCAACACCTGATCAGCTTGGTACACATTTTCCAAATGGAAGAACTAATCATGAATAAATGGAATGTCAAGTGAACAAACGATGTCATACAAGTCCAAGCTCAAAAGAGAATGTGTCTCTTTCCATACACTGATTTCCCAGATGACTGCTTTTGGGATCTACAAGGAGACTAAATGGTTTGGTTGCTCTGGAAGGCACCCGTCTCCTCCACACATCCCCTTTCATCAAGAGTTACTGCTATGGGGAGACTCGCAAGATGGCCGACATAGGAGGAAGACCTTGAGGGAGCTCACAGACAGAGAGGGCTAGAACGCGACAAAAGCGTAAGTGGAGCAGCATAGAACTACAGGGAGAAGAACGTGAAGTTCCCTGGACAGTGTGGAGCCAAAAAAATCCACACAAATCGGAAGAGCAACCAGGGAAAAACAAAACAAAGGGCAGGGAAGACGACTTTCCGCTCCTGACCTGCTGAGTCACCTTTGAGTGCAGACGCTGAAAGCCGCAGACCGACCCGCAGACCGACCCGCAGACCGACCCGCAGAAGCAGTGATCGTGAGGACCGGCGGTGATTGGGACCCGCTGGCATCTGCTCACCCTGGTCACCAGGAACCGCAAAGACCTGCGCCCGCTGTGGGCACCAGGACCCTGAGTCATTGGGACCCGCCGGCATCCGCCCACCCTGGTCGCCAAGCCCCGCCGGGACCTGCACCAGCTGCAGCCTCCAGGTTCCAGCCGCAGCCTCCAGGTTCCAGCCGCAGCCTCCAGGTTCCAGCCGCCTGCACCCGCCGGGACCAGCAACGGACGCAGTAGCCGGGAGACGCACCCGCGGCTAGGGTTCCCACCAGAGGAAGAGGCAGACTGCAAGAACCTGAGGTTTGAGTGAGTTGGGTGGGGACAGTGGTGGGTTGGAGGCTTCGGGAGTTGGCCCCCCAGGGGCATGCACAGAGCCTGAACACAATTGGTGCTCGTCTCCCCGCCCCTCCCCCCCCCCCCCCGAGACTCCAGCGTCTAGGGACACCGGGCGAGTGCCTTGAAACTGCCAAAACTGTGTCTGGGAGAAAGGCAAAAGGCACACTGAATACTCCCCCGTGCCTTTGCGGTCTGGCACTCAGCTGGGCGGTGCTATACCACAGGAACCCAAGCACGCCTCTGGGCTGGGCAGTCCCGTGCTAGCGCTGGGGCGGTCGGTTCCCTGCAAGCGCTGGGATGGGCAGGCCTGTGCAGGAGGCGCTTCCAGAGAGCACCTGGAACACCCCACGCCCTATAGTCCCGTGCTTGGGAGACGCACCAGGAGAGCACTGCGGACCCGCGTGCAGGAGGCGTTCCCAGAGAGCACCTGGAACCTCCACGCCCTGCAGTCCCTGGCACTGGGGACACACTGAGAAAGCACCTAGAATCCTCCGAGCCCTGTGATCCCGTGCACAGGGGGCATGCACAGAGAGTGCCTTCACTCCCCCACGCCCTGTGGTAGCATACCTGTAGGGGACGAGCTGAGAGTGCGCTTTGAATCCGCTGGGCCCTGGAAGTGGCGCCCTGAGGTCCAGTGTTCTGGAGACGCACCAAAAGTGCCTTGAAAATTCCCACACCCTGCTACTCCACGCCTGCAGACTCCGATCTCTACAGGATAGTGCTTGGAGACCCCTCAGCACACTGGTGCCTAGGTCTCTCAAAAAAGAAACACTAACACAATGGGAAGAAATACCAGAAAAGGTAAAGATCCAGATGAGAGTGCCAACACCCTACCAATAAAGGATCAAAAGCCCATGTCTATTTCGGAGATGCGAGATGAAGACATAGAAGATCTACCAGACAAGGAATTCAAAAAAATAATGTTAAAATATGTCAGAGACAACGAGAAGAATTGGGAGGACTTCAAGGAATTCAAGAACCACATAGCCTCAGAAATACAACAAATGAAAAGTAAAATCCTTGACTTAGAGCACAAAATTGAGAGCCTAACCAACAGAACAAATACAGCAGAAGAGAGGATCTCTGAAACGGAAGACACACAAAACAAACATACCCAGTTCATTAAACAGCTGGAGACAAGTCTGAACAAAGCCAATAAGACCATACAAGAAATGAAAGACAACCTCAGAAAATCAAATATTAGGATTATTGGCCTTCCTGAAGGAGCGGAAAAAGAGTCAGGAATGCAAATGGTGCTTGATGAAATTATACAGGAAAACTTTCAAAACACTTGGAACATGAACCCAGCCCAAATCCAGGACGGTCAGAGGACTCCCAGCAGATATGACCCAAAGCGATCTTCACCCAGACATATGGTGCTCAAGTTCCACTCCAACGAAGACAAAGAAAGAATCCTAAGACAAGTACGAAGCAGAGAAAAGATCACATACCAGGGAAAACCAATCAGGATCACTGCTGACTTCTCTGAAGAGACTTTACAAACAAGAAGAGAATGGACAAAGATCTTCCAAATCCTGAATCAGAACAACTGTCAACCAAGAATATTGTACCCAGCAAAGATCTCATTCGTATTTGAGAACGAAATCAAATACTTTCATAGCAAAGAGAAATTAGAAGAATACGCCAGCACAAAACCAGCTCTACAAAATCTCCTTAGAAATGCACTAAATCCAGAAAAAAAGGAGGTGAATCATAAGCAAAGATGGCAAACAGGAAGGTCTCCCCACTAAAGTCCACACAAGGAAGGGCAATTACACAGATATCAACACCCACAAAAACAAGTATGGCAGGGCAAAATCACAACCTCTGAATTTTAACTCTTAACACAAATGGCCTGAACTCACCAATCAAAAGGCATAGATTAACAGAATGGATTATCAAACAGCACCCAACTATCTGTTGCCTACAAGAGACACATCTAACCAGAAGAGATTCGAAGAAGCTGAAAGTGAAAGGTTGGAAACAGATATTTCATGCCAATGGACGAGAAAAAAAGGCTGGGGTAGCTGTCTTAATTTCAGATGATGTGGACTTCAATCTGACACACATCAAAAAGGACAGGGAAGGACATTATATATTGGTGAAGGGACTGATCCATCAGGAAGTAATTACCATTGTGAACATATATGCACCAAATTCAAACGCACCTAGCTACGTGAAGCAATTACTCACGGACTTAAGGGGAGACATAGATATGCACACAATAATAGTGGGTGATCTTAACACCCCACTAACAACTATAGACAGATCAACAAAACAAAAACTCAACAAAGAAACAACAGAGCTCATACAAACAATAGAACAACTGGACTTGGCTGACATCTATAGAATTTTTTACCCTAAGGCCACAGATTATACATTTTTTTCAGCAGTGCATGGCACCTTCTCCAGGATCGACCACATGATAGGACACAAAGCAAACCTAAATAACTTCAAAAACATAGGAATCATACCATGTACCCTCTCAGACCACCACGGAATGAAACTGGAAATCAGCAATTCAAAATGCCCCAGGAAATACAGAAACTCTTGGAGGCTGAACAATATGCTATTAAACGAACAATGGATCAGAGAAGAAATTAAAGGTGAGATCAAAAAATTTATGGAAACCAATGAAAACTCTGACACAACATTCCAAAATTTGTGGGACACTGCCAAAGCAGTGCTACGGGGTAAACTCATCGCAATTGGAGCTCATGTCAAGGCTCAAGAGAGGCGCCAAATACAGGAACTAAACACACACCTCCAGGAATTAGAAAAACAACAGCAGAAGAGCCCCACACACAATAGGAAACAAGAAATCATCAAAACAAGGGAGGAAATCAACCAGATAGAAATAAATAAAAACATACACAAAATCAATGAATCAAAAAGCTGGTTTTTTGAGAAGATAAACAAGATAGACACCCCACTGGCCCGACTGACAAAGAAAAAACAAGAGAAGGCAAGAATTAACAGCATCAAAGATGAAAAAGGCAACATAACAACAGACACCGCATCCATTAAGGCCATAATTAGAAATTACTACAAAGCACTGTACTCCAACAAATCAGAAGATCACCAATAAATGGAAAAGTTCTTAGACTTCTACCACCTGCCAAAACTTAGCCCAGAGGCAACAAACGACCTGAACAAACCCATAACTGAAGTAGAGATTGAATCAGTGATTAAAGACCTCCCAACAAAGAAAAGCCCAGGCCCAGACGGCTTCACTCCAGAATTCTACAAAACATTCCGAACAGAACTGACCCCAATCCTCTACAAACTCTTCAAAACAATAGAAAAAGAGGCAACCCTTCCAAACTCATTCTATGAAGCCAACATTACCTTAATCCCAAAACCAGACAGAGAACTAACAGAGAAGGAAAACTACAGACCTATCTCTTTGATGAACATTGATGCTAAGATTCTCAACAAAATCCTAGCCAACAGAATTCAAAAACACATCAGACAGATCGTTCATCCAGATCAAGTAGGATTCATCCCTGGAATGCAGGGATGGTTCAACATTCGCAAATCCATAAATGTGATACACCACATCCAAAAACTGAAAAACAAGAATCACATGATAGTATCAATAGATGCAGAAAAAGCTTTTGACAAAATCCAACACCACTTCCTACTAAAAACCCTAACCAAGGTAGGCATAGATGGAAAAATCCACAACATAATTAAAGCCATATATGAAAAACCCAACACCAGCATCATACTGAATGGAGAAAAGCTGGAACCCTTCCCACTGAGATCTGGAACAAGACAGGGATGTCCACTTTCTCCACTACTATTCAACATAGTCCTAGAGGTACTCGCTGAGGCCATAAGACAAGAAAAAGAAATCAGAGGAATCCAAATGGGAAACGAAGAAGTCAAACTCTCACTATATGCAAATGATATGATTCTTTATGTAGAAGAGCCAAGAGACTCAATACAGAGACTGCTAGAACTTGTACGAGAGTTTGGTAGAGTGGCAGGGTACAAAATTAATGAGCAAAAATCAACAGCCATAGTGTATGCGAACAGCCCCAAGATGGAAAAAGACTTAACCAGCAAGATACCATTCAAAATAACAGAGAAAAGTATGAAATATCTGGGAATAAATCTAACCAAAAATGTAGGAGACTTATTTGAAGAAAACTACAAACTACTTAAAAAAGAAATTGAACAAGACCTCAAAAGATGGAGTAACATCCCATGCTCCTGGATAGGTAAAATCAATATCATTAAAATGTCTATACTGCCAAAAGCAATATATACATTCAACGCAATCCCAATCAAATTGCCCAAAACATTCTTCATGGAACTGGAAACAATGATCCAAAGGTTCATCTGGAAGCACGAAAAACCACGGATAGCTAGAACCATCCTGAAGAACAGGAAGTTAGCAGGGGGAATCACAGTTCCGGACCTCTGGACATACTATAGGGCAGTGGTTATCAAAACAGCGTGGTACTGGCACAAAGACAGAGAGGAAGATCAATGGAGCAGAATAGAAACACCAGAAGGAAACCCACACAGATACAGCCAAATAATCTTTGACAAAAAGACAAACGACAATCCAGGCAAATGGGAAGGTCTGTTCAATAAATGCTGTTGGGACAACTGGTTAACAGCCTGCAGAAACAAAAAAATAGATCCACATCTCTCACCATACACTAAGATCAGATCTAAATGGATAACAGATCTAAACCTACATCCAGAAACCTTCAAACTTTTGGAAGAAAATGTTGGAAACACACTGGAACACTTAGGGGTAGGCCCTCACTTCCTAAAAAAGACTCCAAATGCAGTAGAAATCAAGACCAAAATAAACAATTGGGACCTCATCAAACTAAGAAGCTTCTGTACAGCTAGAGAAACAATCAACAAAGTAAAAAGGCAACCCACAGAATGGGAGAAGATCTTCGCACACGACATAGGTGATAGAGGGCTGATCTCCAGAATATACAAAGAGCTACAAAACAACCAAAATGTCAAAACAAACAAGCCACTCCAGAAATGGGCACGGGAAATGGGCAAACACTTCACAAAGGAACAAACCCAAATGGCAAATAAACATATGAAAAAATGCTCAAGTTCCCTGGCAATAAGGGAAATCCAAATTAAAACATCAATGAGGTACCACCTAACGCCAGTAAGACTGGCCCACATGAATAAAAGCACCAACAACACTTGTTGGCAAGGTTGCGGGGAAAAGGGATCCCTACTCCACTGCTGGTGGGGCTGCAGGCTGGTACAGCCTCTATGGAAATCAGTATGGAGAATATTCAAACAACTCAAATTCAACATACCGTATGATCCAGCAATAGCACTCCTAGGAATATATCCAGAACAATTGTTTTATGAGAAACCAACATGCACTCCTATGCTCATAGCAGCACAATCAGTAATTGCAAAAACATGGAAGCAATCAAAATGCCCATCAACAGAGGATTGGATAAGAAAGCTATGGTTCATCTACTCCATGGAATACTACTCAGCTATTAAAAAAAACAAAATGCAGTTCTTTGTGGCCAAATGGGCCAAACTGGAAACCATAATGCTAAGGGAAATGAGCCAATCCCAAAAGGTTAAATACCACATGTTTGCCTTAATTTAAGATGATATGATGTTATTTATAACATGTTATGTTTTGAATGTTATATGTTGTGTATGAACTAAAATTGAAGTATAGGTGAGGTGGTCACAAAAGGTGGCTGGGAATTCACATTTACTTTTAACATATTGGTTACTCATTACTATGTCAATTAATTCCATAATGATGTAAATTTTTGCTGATGGTATGTTGGAGCTTCCAATTGACTGGGATGATACTCTGCTGGCTCTGTCTTCAGGCCAGAGAGGGTATACCTAAGAAGCCGTTGAACTTGACTGGACAATAAGATGCTGGACTCTGTTTGGTATACGCTTGCAATGGGGGAATCTCAACTGAACTTGAGCTGTGGTTATGCAACAAGGTGGAGGAATCCACCATGGTGGGAGGGTATGGGGAGGGGTGGGGAGAACCCAAGTATCTATGTAACTGTGTCACATAATACAATGTAATTAATGAAGTTAAATAATAAATAATTTAAAAAAAAGAGTTACTGCTATGGGGCAGGCACTTTTGGATCCTGCCAAGTTATTGGTTTTGTTTTTTAAATATAACTGCAATGTATCCAGGAACTGTGTATTTAAATTTTATTTATTCTTAATGTATTTATATAAAGGGAACAAATTCCATGTGTTTCATACATACAGTTTGAAGAACATAATACTTTTCCGTCCTTTCTTATTTTTGTTCACTGTTTGCAATGCCATACTTTCAGTCTGCCTTATAATCACATGGATAATGCACAAAACTTTCTCTAGAGAGGGCATTACTAACCCCACCTGAAGAGTGGGAGTGTGAAACCAAGGCGTAGCGCCTCAGCATCACAACAATAGGACACAAGTCCTACAGCCCCTATGTCAACAGGCAAAGCTGAAGCCTGACTCTGTGCCATCTCTGACTCCAACAGTGAGGTTTGTAAGGCACTGGTTTCATACTTAACAAAGGAGGCTACCAACGTTCCCAGCAGTGAAGATTTCTACCTGAGCAGACAACACCGATGCCCATGATGCCAGCTCTCTTCCCTGGAAACTGCTGGTGGAGGTGCCGCTGACCTTCTCAGTGATTCACTGAACTCCATGCACACAGCAGGTATAGATGCTGATTGTCCACACAGGACTGGAGTCTTCCATGGAACTAAACCATGCCCAGCTCAATAGCCTTTAACCCAGGGCCATTTACATATACAACGTCATCAATTTAAAATGAGCATCAACTGAATAATGCTATTGCTATAGATTTACTGAAGTTTGAGTACCACCTACAGCTGCCTTGGCAGAGCCAGACCGAATGATTTCATGAGCCTTCTACAGTTCACAGGCTTGACAGTAACCAGCCCTGCAAGTTGACGAGCAGCGCAAAACCATTCACCATATGAGGCAAGAGACAGCTCTGTTCTGACACAATGCTCCCCCTTCCTCCAGCCTCTTCAAGAACGACTGACTTGGAAAACCAAACACATCAGGAGCAGCAATTACACAAGTGATTTCTTCGCCCACAACAGCTGCAGCTGAGCTGAGAGCTTCCAACTGCACACAGTGGAGCAGCCTGGTCCTGCCTTCCTCTCTCTGATTAAACAGACTTGGCCTATGTGTGTGAGAGTCACAGGTGCCGATCCCTGCACTGGGGGCCTCAAGAGAAACTCCCCAGTAATGAGGCCTGTGCTGCCTGGGAATGAAAGGACTGAAGGGTGCCAAAACCCAACTCAGTGTGGGGATATTGTCCACGTTCAATACATCTGGATGGCCCCTGGTGGACAGACTGGTGGCAGTTACGAGTTAGAGGGATGTCCAGTCTGTCTCTGCTGCACACAGTGTGTGTATGAGGTGTGCTGAGGTGAAGGACAGAGGGTGGTAGCCTGCCGAATGGGGTGTGGTTTTCATAGGGGAACCACACCTTAAATCCCACACCATCCTAAACCAAGAACACCCACATCCTCTTATCCCCATCCGAATGATTCCTCCCTACTCTCACAGTACATTAAGCTCTTCCTGCGAATTCAAAAGGGAGCCCTCTGGAGACAAATCAACCAAGGGGGAAAAAAATAGCAAAACTCATTTCACTTGGCAACCAATGCTCTAGGAAAGACATAAATATTGGATTTGCAACTTTATTTTCCTCCAGAGAGACACTCTGGAGAAAATTAAAACAATGCAAGATTTAATTATTAAAAGGCAAACATTCCTGTACGTGTTTTCTGGCCCAAAGTTCTAAAAACAAACTCCCAGAGAAAATACATTTTTAATGACTAACTCTCCCACCCAGGCCATGTCTTAAATCGTCTCTCCTCCATGACTCATCCAGCACAGATGAAGGGAAAACACCAAGGAGATGAGAGGCAGGCAGTGCTAGAGACTCAGGGAAGTCAGCACCAGAATTACCCTGGTTTGGGTGACATGTCCAAACTCATTTTCCAGACTTAGTACAGCAGGGGCAAGTTTAAACTGACCAATCTCTCAATTTTCTTCTTTTGTAGAAAGTTCCACAGAAACAGAACATAAAGAGAAGATGCAAGATGATATGCTCATTTGTTCAATACACTGTGTTCCTGTGCTGAACTGCCTGAGCCACTGAGGGCAAAGGGACCTCGGTCGTCAATGTCACATCCCTGGTCCTGTCCTTGCAAGGCCTCCCTTGCTGGGATGGCTAAAGCTCACCCAGACCAAGCCTGGCCTGTCTTGCCTCACTGTTCAGTGACTCAGTAATCCCATACTGATCGATTCTCATTCTTGTCTCTAAACATTCACGACTTTGCTGTTAGTCCAGAGAGACCACATGTGTTAAAGTCAGGTGTCTGTTCATGGCAGAGGAACTAAAACACTGTGAGATCCAAAATGGATGCTGGCCTTCTTCAAAGACAGAGATGAAACCTTTTTGGAGTGAGTAGCTAATCCTGTCCTGTCTCTACAGACCAAGGAGAGACTGCTCCTCAAGGGCATGCCATGTGCTGCTTACACATATAGGAGATGATACCCAGCAAAACAAGTAGTTGGAAGGAAGGTGGTCTACCACATATGTCCCCTTGGAGAATGCAAAAGGTGTTACCATATGACTTACTGGTTGAAACTGGGCCACTGAAATCCCCTAAGGAGTAGCAATCTGTAAATCTCAATCCTTACTCAAACCACTCCATGTTACTAAAAGTTCCCGACAACCAACGTAGGGTCCTGGCCTTGGAGAGCTCACCCTGTCACTGTGTGATTCTAGGAGCATACACAGTGACCAAGTCAAGCTGAGGAAGGCAGAGAGTGGGGCTGGCCCAGGGAGGGCCTCTCAAAAATATAAATGGAGCCCAATTTGACCCTTACCACCCAGGAACACTGTAAAAACTCAAGGAATTGGCTGCTTACACTCAACTTGAGGTGCACTGCATTAAAGGCAACTTAAAATAACTTGAGGGAAGAAGGGTAAATAAACCAGGGATGATTTATCTCTGAGGAATACTGGTGTGACTGCTGAATAATTACATGTACCAATCTTTATTAGTATGCAAAATAGCCAGGCTTGGTTGGCTCCCAGCCCTGCTCAAAGGACAAAAGCCAGAAGAGCCAAGCACATTCTAATAATTCACAGCCCACCACCCCCAGTGGGTTGTAGTGACCCCAGACCCACAGGACCCCTCTCTGTGCTCTTCTTCTCTGAGAGATAAGCAGCTAGTGTTTAATTTCCACCTTCAAATGATGGAATAGGCGCCCAGAGTTCCTCCAGAGGTAGGAAGCAGTGCAGCCTTCTCTCTGCACAAGATTCATCCAAATCCTTGCTGTTTCACCCAGCAGCTTTTCCAACTTAACTTTCCTGCCTCCTCTGTCTAGAGAACTCAGTGACTTGGGGAGCTGGGGCCTCCCTTTTCCTTGCTGGGACCACTGGAAGGTTCCAGAGGCTGTGCCTCAGATCTTCTTTCCTGTCCAAGGCAGCTGCTCATGTCAGATCATAAAACAGAACCAGAGAAGAGACAGAAACATCTTCCCGTCTGACGGTTCACTCCCCCAAGTGACTGCAACGGCCAGTGCTGCGCCGATCCAAAGCCAGGAGCCAGGAACTTCTTCCAGGTCTCCCACGTGGGTGCAGGATCCCAAGGCTTTGGGGCGTGCTTTCCCATGCCAGGAGCAGGAGTCTGGATGGGAAGTGAAGCTGCCAGGATTAGAACCTGTGCTTATATGGGATCCTGGTGTGTTCAAGGCGAGGACTTCATCCGCTAAGCCACCACACTGGGCCCTCCAGGTACCTTTCTAAGCCATGCACAACAGGCCATATGTCATATATAAAATGTGGATATCAACAGTTCTTACATCAAGGGCATCAAATGTAATGCATGTACACATACCACACATACACACACATACATGCAGTACTTAAAACACCCTATCCTTGAAAGACTATTGTTATTCCCATTATTTAAGTAACCAAGCTGAAGCCCAGTCAAGTAAGTTATTCACTTAGTGGTTACACTGTCACCCAAACAGAAGTATCTGAGCTCCAGAGCCCAAGAATCAAGCACTGTACTGAAACCTTTGCTTACAGCCTCACTCAAGTAGGTTTCTGTGGGTCACAGAACCTGGACCAAAATGTCTCTAACAGCATATGACGATGGACTATGAAACTGGGTCGCTGGCTTTACCTCATGACACCCCTGCCATGCTCTTTGGGCTCCAACTTCTCCAATTTCCACCAACCCATTTATGAATAAAACTCCACCCCAGCTCAGAGGTGCCAGCCTTCTCCCCAAGCAGCTCTGTGCCCCTTGAGAGTATGATCACTTTCTGTATGATTTCCTTGTGCAAGTGTGTTCTACTTCAGAGTCCACCTTGGAGCCCTGTTCCAGTACCACATATGAAGAAGATGCAGCATCTGATGTTGAGAGCTCATGGTCTGGCAGGCGAGACAGACAATTAGCCAATAATACAGTGCAGGAGACTGAGAACACGGAGACAAGATTGTTTTATTAGGCCCAGGGACCTTCAACAATAAATAGAAGTTGGCTGGTCTCATTAGGGCAAGGAGAAATTGGAAAGAGAAACCACTGGAAGAAGAAAAGCCTAGACCTGCCAAGCCTCTGTTTAGAGACAGCTGGACTCTCCTTTAAGAACCAATCTCTCCTTGGCTACTCTCAGATGCTACAGTCAAGCCCAAACCCACTCTGCAGTTCCTGCAGGGGACACAGCACCTGCAACTGGGCACATGATCAACAACAGAAGAGACAACACTGACAACATTATCCCTAGTGCATGGGAGGGCACAGAGGTCAAGAGGAACACAACTGAGACACAAGAGGGGCTGAGGCAGCGGTCCCAACAGTGAACAAAGACAGGGATAAACAGTTGAAAAGCATCCTCAAGCAGACCTTTACAGACTCTAAGCAATATTGTTCCTCTGAAAGCCCCGATTAGAATAAGTAAAACACTAGTCTCTGTATACCACAATGAAACTGCAAAACATAAAAGACAAAGGAAAGCTGACATGGTGGCGTATCATCCTAAGCCTCCACCTGTGATACTGGCATCTCTCATGGGCAACGGTTCTAGTCCCAGCTGTTCCACTTGTGATCCAGCTTCCTCCTTATGGCTTGGAAAGACAGCAGAAGCTAGCCCAGATGCTTGGGTTCCTGCACCTATATGGGAGACCCAGAGAAGGCTTCTGGCCTCTGGCTTCAGACCAACTCAATTTCAGCCTTCCAGCCATTTGGGAAGTGAACCACTGGAGAGAAGAAGACTTCTCCGTAACTACGCCTTTCCAAAGGAATAAAAAAAAAAAAAAAAAAAAAAAAAAAAAAAACGGGAATAAGAAAAGTCTCACAATTGAGAAATCATGACTGTTGGTAAAGAAAGATCCTTATATTCAACAAGCATTCATCAGGAATACAAGCCAGGGGTCTGCCAGGAAAGATAACTGAATCTAACATTTTAGCTCTGCTGGACCATGGTTTGAGAATCAAGGCAACACAAAGGTATTTCAAGGCTCAGAAAAGCTAAGAGACTCACCAAGCCTTGCAAAAAGAACTGCCAAAATAGGCTACAGAATAAACACATACAGAAACTCCAACCCAGTGACTATCAGAATAATATACATACGAAACTATTCTAAGTGTTGATGACAACAAATAATTGTTTCAAAACAGATCTAGTTACCAAAACTTCAGTTCATCAAAACAGAATGTGTATACATAATGCCTGGGACATTGACACCCAGGGCCACTCAGGATTCTCAGTCTTGTTATTTTGGGACACCACTGTTACTTGGGAATCTTCAATGCATTGTGAGGTGTTGAGACTCCTCCTTGGAATCCTCTAGATGCCAGAACCACCTCCCACCCCAGAGATAACATTGAGAAATGTATTCAGTCAGGGTTAGCACTGTGGCACAGTGGATAAAGCCACCACCTGAAATGCCAGCATTCCATAAGAGCATCAGGTGGAGTCTCAGCTGCTCCACTTGCAATTCGGCTCCTCATTACTGCACCCGCAGAAACATCAGAAGATGGGAAAAGCATGTGGGGCTCCAGCACCCAAGTGTGAGACCCAGATAGAGTTCCAGGCTCCTGGAACCCAGGAGCAGGGCCCAGCCCTGACCTTTTCAATCATCTGAGGAGTGAATCTGCAGATGGAAGACCTCTGTGTTTATGTGTCACTTTCTCTCTTTCTACAGCTCTGTTTTTCAAGTCACTCAATCCCTTAAACAAATACGCACACACACACACCCCTGCATGCACACATTGCTAAATGTCCTAGTGCAGCAAAACTGCCACTATGAGATTTATATTCAGTTGTCTACCAATGTAAAACATGGCTGATCTAGGAGGTAAAAGAAAAAAGAGATAAAAGAAAAAACAGTAGGAACAAAAATAAGATAGTTTCTAAAAGTCTCAATACATCTGTATCACAATAAATGTGAGTACATCAATATACCTTTTCTAAGACAGGACAGGATGGCTCCATAGAAACAGTGCCCAGGAAGATAACAGTTTGTAAGAGCTGTATCTAAAACTAAGCTATACAAGAGGATGGAAAAAAGAGAGATAGGAAAAAAAGTACATACAGATGTCACATTATATACTTTTTCAAAAAAAAAAAACAGAAATAGCAAAATGGATTGAACAAGATACTATAAGAAATAGGAACTACTCCTTAAAATGGCTTTCCAAATAATGAGCTTGTAAATACCCTACAATGTAAAATTGCTAAAAATAAGCAAAACTAATGAAATCATACCAAAACATTAAAAAGATTCATTCAAAATGCAGGAGTTTGATATCTTGTATTTCCAAAGGAAACTAACAAATATAATGCACATTCCATTACCCATAGGACATTGTTCAAAGTCTGATTGGGCTCTAGATCACAAACAGAATCTCGAAGAACCAATATTACAGAGCTCTCAATTTCTGACAACAATGCAAGTAAACCATTAAAATTTAATCATATGAAATATTCAGCTCAAATAATTCATGAGATTAAAAAAAGTAAAAATGTTAAATTATTCAGAAACAGACATCAATAAAACTATTGCACTGAACAAGGTGTAGGATGCAGTTAAAGGGCATAGTTAGAGGTCAGTTTATAACCTTAAAAGTAATTCAGGCACAATAAAGACTGAAATAGGTAAGTTAAGCTTCAACTCCATGAACTACAAAGATTTTTTTAAATTATTTTTTAATAATCTTATTTAGTTGATTAGGGAACAAAGGGTCAAGGGCTACAGGGTGAAAGTGAGTAATCCCATTGTTTCCACATCAATATCATTTTTCCCTGTATCTGGGGTCAGGGAAAAAAACAAAGGAAAAAGCCCCACCCAACCTCCCACCCATCCCAGATCCCCAATGGGAGGCACGCTCTGGGGGTCCTGCTCATACAGTTTTGATAGTTCATCAGTTCTGGATTGCTGCCAATCTCTCAGTTCCAATCGCAATGAACCCTATTCAGAATCCACTGGCTGACAGTCTCTTCATGGTTGGGGTTCTAAGATCAGCAGTTCAGTTGGAGGGATCTCCAAAGAAACTTCGTCTGAGATGATCCCAGGCCTGATTCTTGCGTGAGTTTGCTAGTACAAAGTCCGACCCCGTCCGTCACACCAATCAGCTTATGCACATGCTGGTCGTTGGGATTGCTGGGTTCGTTCTGTTTCCAGCCGTCTTCCTCATGAACCAGCGGGTGTTGTAGTCCAGTTCGATTCTGCCCGCTTCATACTCGGTCCTCACGCAAACCGGTTGGAGCTGCAGCCTAGTTGGGGCGACTCCCCATAACCCCCACCAGTTCTGCCCCCTACCCTGGTTCCCATGCTTGCCAGTATGCACTGCAGGCTTGTCAAGTCTGTCCCACATCCCGTTTAGCTCTCGCACATGTCGATGGGCATTGAAGCCCAGCTCAACCCAACCAACCTACTATCCAGCCCACACACCTACTTGGCAGGTGCCCTTCTGTACAGCCACCCCTGCCCCTGTCCTGGTGTTCATGCTGTCCAATGAGAGTGGTAGCCCCGAGGGAGGTGCCCACTATTTCCCTTCTAGGCCACACTCACGTCCAGATTATGCACTCTCCAGGTACATGAACTACAAAGATTAACAGAGTAAAAGTAAAGAAAGTAAAAGGGAGAAAATTATCAAGATAAAAGAACTTATTAACAGTTTTAAAAGTGGGAGGGGAGGATAGAAAGAATTCAAAAAACCCCAAAGCCAGATCTTTGAAAAAAGTAATTAACAGATAAACTTACACAAGAAGGAAAAAGGGGATGGAGGAGAGAGAAGCAGGGATGGAGGGAGAGGGAGCAGGAACAACACAAAGAAAGCACAAGCAGACATTAGTGGGGAGACCAGGAAAGCACAAAACCTTTATCTACTGACTTAGATACATTTTTATTGTGATAAAATACATCTGATACAAAGTTGAACATTTGGGGTACTTTTAAACATAGTCAAGAGCACACACACCAGCACTGCTGACCCACCAGGACTAGTCAGTTCTAGATCATTTAGGTAATCGCTGTCACTCCACAAAGGAAGCCTGAAACATGCAGGCTGTCACTCTGTGCTCCCTAACTCAGCCCCAGAAAGCACCGACCCTCCTGTCTCTTGGACGTGCCTCTTTGGAACATTTCATGCCAACAGAATCCTATCCCATCAGCCCTGTGACTGGCTTCCTCCCCTAAGCATGTGACTCTGAGGAGCACCCAAGCCCTTGTTAGCTCCTCACTTGTTCCCACAAAGGTCTGATGCCCTGGAGAACACCACATTCTGCTTAGTCGGACATGAAGCTGCTTCTACCTTTGGATTACTGCCAACAGTTCTGCTGTGGATATTCATCCAAAAGCATCTGCTTCAACAGCTGTTTTCAGATCTCCTGGGTATATGTCCAGGAGTGGAATTTCTGGATAATAATGCTAGTTTTACCTATGTTTAAAATCACAAAAGTAAGCTATAGTATTACATGCATTATTTTTTTAAAGCCAGTATATTACATGTGTAGTTCTCTAAAACTTAAATTACTAAAAATTGGCTCATGGAACAAAAACAGAGGAAGCACAAGAAACTACCCGACATAAAAATTAAAAGTTGATCGGTTTCTTTTTCTAATATGCAGACTCAAATGGTAAAAATCTATAAGCAGATTTTACCAGATTCTCAAAGAACAGATCATCTTCTACATACATAAATTCTTTCAGAGAATAGAAGAAAGTTATGACTCCCTGAATACGGGCAGTATTACCTTAGTAAGAAAATCAAATAAGAGCAGTGTAAGAAAATTATAAACTATTCTCACTGATGTAGATGGAAAATTCTCAAATACAGGACTGTGAAACTGAATTTATCAGAGACTAAAAATAAGCACACATCGTGAGCGAATACAGCTTATCCCCCGAGAATCCAATAATTGTTCAAAGTCAGAACTCCTATCACGGTAACGCGCCACATTGAGAGATTAAAGGTGAGAACACGCAATCTTAACAAAGGATGGGCTTTTTATAAAACTTGATACCTACTCATCAAAACTTGGAGTAAACCAGATAATACAGGTACTTTCTGAACCCAAAAAGATTACTTATCAAAAACTATTACAAAGATCATGCTGAAAGGAGAAGCCACAGGGAGATTCATGTCACACACAGACAGGAAGAGAATGCACATGTCATTTCTTCCATTCCCCCGTGAGCTGCGCGAGACAGAAACTGCATGTCGTGTCAACACACAAGCACAGATACACATCATGCGTTCACTACTTATGTCCCTCCTACATGGACACTTACATGTTACTTATTCAATCATTTAGATTAGAAAATAAGAGATAAAATTATCTGGATAAATGATGAGGACATCATAAATATGATATTCAGGAAGATCTACACTCAAATTACTTGAATTACAAAGAGTTCAGCAATACACCAAACTCAATAATACCATTATGTGCAGAAATAAACAATCCAAAATTGCGTAAGGGGAAAAAAATAATCTGTTCCCATGGTACAAAAACCTCTAAGGTACTAAGAAACAAAGTTGACATAAGTTCATAAAGAGACAAAGACAAGCTGTATGCAGAAAATGTGCATATAATTAAGTTATACAGATTATTAACACATATGGAAGAACGCCCTCCAAAACCATGAGGCATACCATATTCATAGATGGGAAAGCAGTATCACATGGATGTAATTTCTCTCCAAATAGATCTTCAAATTCATAGCAAAATTCTAAAACATTAAAATCAATCATTGTCATCAAACTTGAATAATTGTTCAATTCAGGCACAAGTACAAGACTAGCCCAGTGCAGACTTCAGAGAATTCTGAAGATGGCTATGGAAGGGCCTATTAATGCTGAAGATGCATATAGTCTGGCCACACAAATTCATTTCTATGCATTAAGTCTCAGCACAAGGAGGCAAGCCCATTGATACTTATGGCCTTGCTTGAAAAAGCAAAAAATAAAATAAAATAATTTTTAAAATTTTACTTCCAGCAATCAGGGAACCACGAATTATGGTACAATCACACTGAGAGCTATTATACAGGAAGTCAGTTGAATACTAAAGCTACATGTGGTAACAGATAAATCAGGGAGCAACGCTGAACAATTCAGAGGCATAGAATACCATCCTTGTGTGTGGATTCATTAATGTTTCGGATAATCCCAGCAACAAAGGAAGACAGCAGGTGCTCAGAGCTTCGATTCTACCACCATGTTTTAGAAGCTATAAGCTGTGAAGCAAAATTAAAATTATGTGAAGAAAAAGCTAAGAGTTGAGTACAGGAGATGCATGATATTATCCTCTGTGGTGTAGTGCTAGCACTTCCCACTTTCTGGATTTGACAGTTTTAACCCAAATGTAAAAAACAATATTTAGCATTTTCCTCTAACCCTTATGTTTCCTATAGGTGTCAGCTAGATGTGGAAGCTTTCTAAAAATAAGCACACACCCTCTGGCTGTGTTTAAGGTATACAGTGTGACCTCATACACACGATGGCTACATGTAGAGCTATGAAAATGGACTTACTCACCCTCTTCCAGTTACCTCCTCTTTATTTTCACTGAACTTTATTTATAAACTCTTCGCACAAATTTTCAACAGAGAATACAAGATTGTTACCTATAGTCTTCGTATTATATAGCATACCTCTATATTTATATATATTATAAATATAAATATATACTATATATAATACATTATATCTCTAGATTTGCCACCCCACAAATCACCAAGAGTAATATATATATTTGTGTGTGTGTGTGTGTATATAGGATAACAGGAGATACATATGTGTGTGTGTGTGTGTGTGTGTGTATATATATATATATATATATATATATATAAAATATATACAGGATAACAGCCTGTGACTTTTGTTTGCTCACTGGACAAATCCACATCGCAGCTGTCCCAGGCACTGCCTGTGGCTGCCCACAGAAAAGTACACGGTGATGTCAGGACGCACCAACGAGTTCAAGAGGCATCATCCTGGTCTGTCCATCCTTCACATTCGGAACCACCTTCACTGAGTGTTTTTAGTGGTGATTCATCATTATTGTCCAGCTGCATCTTCTCACAGGGAGCTGAACGTGTTGATCTTCCCCCAATTCCTAGCCTGCCCATTCTGCCTGCCCTTATTGCTGCAGCTTTCTGTATAGAAGTTCTCATTAAGCAAGTTCCCTGGTATATGAAGGTAATTACTGGAGCCAGGTGATAGCCACACAGGGACTTGTTACACTGTCCTCATACTTCTAATGTGTTTGAAACTTTCTATTGTTAAGCTTAAAACACTAAACAAAAAAAGTTAAAAATGTAAATGCATAAGGCAAAAATGGAAAAATCCTCCAAATATCTTACGAGAATTAATATCAAGACTGTAGAGGTACAGTGACTTCTGTACATTGCTCTATTTGCAAATATATCCAGATAAACATTACATTTATCAGATAGAAAAAAAAGACGTGGTGACAACTGGGGGAGACTGCAAGGGAGCGGTTTAATCTATACCAGTGGTCAGCCCAGCATCTAAGAAGCATCACTGGAAGGCAGTGACCCAGCAAAACCCCTGGGATATTAGTGTATCCAGAGGAACAAAGCCCCAAGCCCGAGGCAGGACAGGAGAGCCAGACCACCACAAGGCAGGGGACAGAAACCCCCAATAGGAGATGAGCTGATGCTTCCACAGACTCCCACCCAGGTCTCCAGGTGAAGCAGGCATCATTCAGAGGGCTGTGCTCTGTGGTTATGAAGTCACACAACACCTCATGCAGGAAACCTCAGATTCTGCTCCCATGGAGTAGGTAGAAAGCAGGGAATCAGAGAATTCTAAACAATGGAATACAGAGGTTCCACCTTGACAACACAAAATAGTGATAATTAAATGATTTTAACAATGTGTCAAGATGAAGGACAACAGTATTAGAAAATGATGATGGTGAATCAGCACCCTCAGGCATGCATGCAACCCTAGTTAGGACATGAAGAATGCAGAAAGCAAAAATCCCTGACTAAATATTGTTGCCTTACCACAAAACTCACTTCCACTCTGTTGGAGAGACTTCGGGGCCAAGCACAGCTGGGCTACAGTTCTTTTTTTTTTTCTCCTAAGATTTGTTCTTATTTAAAAAGCAGATTTACAGAGAGTAGAGCAGAGAGAGGGAGATCGTCCATCTGCTAGTTCACTCCCCAAATGGCAACAACAGCCACAGCTGAGCTGATCCAAAGCCAGCAGTCAGAAGTTTCTTCCAGGTCTCCCACATAGGTGCAGGGGCCCAGGGACAAGAGCAATCCTCCACTGCTTTCCCAGAATCAGAAGTGGAGCAACCAAGACCAAGACATAAACTGGTGTGGGCTGCCGATGTCACAGGCTAAGGATTAGCCTGTTATGCTACCACATCAGCCCCTGGACTCCATTTTCAACTTGGGGGCAAAAATGAGAGTTGAGCCCAGATTTATCTTCTCTACCAAGTGCTTCACTATGCCACTCCCAAGCTCTGGGAGACACCAGCAACAGAGACAAAGGAGATTGCAGCTAACCAGCAGAAGTAGACAATCCAGGAGTTTTTGCCAAGTGTGACAGGGTGGGGGCCAAAAGCAGCTAGGAGGAGAGTCCCTTCCTGAACCCCCAATTTCTCTGTGTCATGAAAACTTTGACAAAAAAGAAGCTCAAAAGCTAAGTTTCAAAAGCGAGAAAAGGACAGAGCATTCATAGCAGAAAGAATGGCACAGACCTGCATGTAAGCCTGGCTGGAGCAGGAGAGAGGAAGTCACTGCAGGTGACATGAAGACCATTGAATCTCACTGCCACCCACAGTTCTGGAACCAGGATGTGTGCAGTAGCTTCCAGAAGCAGCCACGATTAAATCCATCACCACTCTTTGACAGAGGCAGCAAGACTGAAGAGAGGGGCCTGACCTCCAAGACAGAATCTTCTCCTGTCCCCAACATGTAATGAGTTTTGTAACCTTTCACTGTTGCACAGCCGTTACGCGTAGGACATGAAGAAACAGGCCGAAGAGAAAAGGAAATAGAAATCTGTCATTTCCTCCTCCAAAATCTATCCCTTGTACTGTTTTGATGTGCAGGAACTAAGATTTGTTATGTTTTGGCTCTGCAGGGAGACTATCTCACACCAAGAGTGGAAGATACACTGCAGTATAACTGAGAGTCCATCTTGACTCCCAATGAAACTATTAAACACATTTTAACAATAGGCTGCCGGACTCTCTACCACTGTCCATACTTACAATGTCATGATGCACTTAAATAGAAGAATGATGGACTTCTGACTGTTGCTGAAAGGCCATACTATTGTAGCATAGGGGAAAACGCTAGGGTGGGGAGACGGGAGCAAATGGGGAGGGTTCCTGAACCTATGAAAAACAAATCCAAAAAAAATCAGAAGTTCACTACCAAAGTTGAAAATCTTTTTTTTGTTCATGTCTATAGTTTGGACTGCTTCCAAGAATCCTTACCACAGCTTCCCTCTTGTAATGGATCTAGTGAGAACAAGGGTTCAAGGTTTCAACAGCAAGCACACTCCCCATGTGAGGGACTGATGGTACCAGATGGGTCAGTGTGCTTGTCCCATACCAGGACAAGCAGATGTGCATCTGTCCACCCCACACTCTCCCATAGTAACACAGCCTTCACTGCAACCTCAGAGCTTCCGCACATCTGCATCACCACAAGCTGCAGTGGGAAGTTCACCTCCCAGGTCCCACCTGAGTGCTCACACTCAAGTCCCATCTCTGCTCCAGCTTACCAACAGTGAAGCACGTGATGGTTCAAGTAACCAGGTCCCCACTACCCACATGCGAGACCTGCACTGAGTCTTCAGCTCACGGCTTCGATCCCGTTCCAGGTCCTGCCAGTGTAAGCATTTGAGAAACGCCAACAACAGAAGGAAGCTTGCTCTCTCCTTCTCTATCTCCCCTTCTTTCTAAAATTAAGCAAATAGTCACCCTAATTTGACATGCAACAGCTAGAGATACTGTGGAAAGTGTGACCTGTGTATTAAGTCTGGACATTTGTAAAACTGTGAATGTTCCAGCTCAGAAGCTACCTACTGCTGTCCTCCCAGGTCAAACACTGCTTCTAGCACAGTGCTACCTTTGCCAGTTTTGTTTATACCTGGCCTTCCAGGAGTAAGCTCATGTTTATTTTTTGGCAGCCAGATGATCACACCCCACTGGCCTGGTCTTATTTGTGGTGGGTCATATCTTGGCTTGTGTTCTCAGCAATCAGGTATCAGACGAGAATCACTAAAAGAGACTGAGTTCCCCAGCCATGATTCTGATCTCCCAGAGGGAACACCCAGAGGTCAAGAAACACACATTTGTTCAGCTGTAAGATCCAAAGTTATGCACAGCAAAGCAAGGTTCTCCACTCTGCTGGCTGCGACTGTGTTCTTTCAGAAGCTCAAGCAGGTAAAGCCCTAGGATACATCTGGTCTACCAACTGCACAACTCCTTTCAGCACCCTGGTTTTATCTGGTATCAGCATAAAGCTACTAGCTTCTCAGAGCCATGTGTGCCACAAGTGTCATTTTCACATCCTGGCTTCTATCCGAACTTTCAGGAATCAGATTCTTTTTTAGTTCTTTTAAAAAAAAAAGATTTATTTCTTTTTATTGGAAAGGCAGATTTACAGAGAGAAAAGACAAATATCTTCCACACTCTGGTTCACTCCTCAAATGGCTGCCACAGCCAGGGCTGAGCTGATCTGGAGCCAGGAGCCAGGAGCCAGGAGCTTCTTCTTGGTATCCTACATCGGTTCAGGGTCCCAAGGCTTTGGGCCATCCTTCAATGTTCTCTCAGGCCACAAATAAGGAGCTAGATGGGAAGTGGAGCACGCGGGGCACAAACTGGCACCCATAGTGTGCAATGGATCCCAGAGTGTGCAAGGTGAGGATTTAGCCACTGAGTTATCACACCAGGCATTCAGAGTTCTTAAGTTGCAGACTACACAAACTAAGTATGAAAATCATGCAAACCAGGCCAGGCCAGGAACGGTTACAACATCTGTTGGCCTGCATGTGAACTAAGTCAGGGGAAGAGCCAGGCTGGGCTGACTGACTATGCTCACTGGCACATGCATAGGCTAGAGTAAAGTGCAGGCTGGTTGGGCTTTGTCGCAGCATCAGCTGGCAGTGCTGGAACTGGGGGCAAATCCTGTCAAGCTGGACTGCAGAATCACCTGGAAAGTATAAGAGTGGACCGAGTAGGGAAAATGTGGGCATCTCTGAGGGGCCGCAACTCTCACTGGTGAGCATGAGAATCAGGACTGGGGAAAGGCCTGGCTAGACAGGTAGTGGCACCTGCTGGCATTAGTGCAGGCTGGATAGTGGGGAGCTATGAACAGATTTTTCTGAATGTAAATGTATTAAGCTCTTTTTGAGAACATTCTTGGATTTGGAAGTTCTACCATAAGGGATATTCCTTCCTGGACAGGATTCCATCTGTATTGTGGAAGTCCACTGGCAACAGTAACACGCATTCCAGTGGAACTGGTGAATGACTAACTACCCTCAACATATGCCTCTGATTGACTCAACAGATGAGACTATTATGTGCAAACTGAGACTTCTCCTTAAGAGATATAGCCAACCAGGGTGCTACTGCAAACCAAAGCACCAGTGAAGTCAGCCTCCAGGGTGAAGTCAGCCTCTCCCTCACACGGCTGTCATCAAACCCCTGACAACAATGTCCTCTGCAAAGCTGACACAAATGCTGAGCTCTCTTCTGCGAATACCCCAGCAGGGCACTATGTGGCACCTCCCAGGGCTGAACTTTCCATGTCTACTCTTCACGGGGACTGCTCTTGGCCATCCCACCTCACTGACATCCAGTTTACAGCAGCCTTGTGGCTTCTGTAATACAAACATTCTTTATTCATCTGTTCCTTCCATTTTTGCCTATCTGTACTCCCCACAACAATGACTGATTCATGGCAAAATTATATGTGTTGTTGTCTGCTGAATTTCTATTCTGTTTTAAGATATCTTTATTTTTACTGCAAAGTCAGATATACATAGAGAGGAGGAGAGTCAGAGAAGAAGATCTTCCGTCTGATGATTCACTCCCCAAGTGACCACTAAGGCCGGTGCTGTGCCAATCCAAAGCCAGGAGCCAGGAGCAATGCCACGTTTCCCACATGGGTGCAAGGTCCCAAGGCTTTGGACCGTCCTTGACTGCTTTCCACAAGCAGGGAGCTGGATGGGAAGTGGGGCTGCCGGGATTAGAACCAGCACCCATGTGGGATCCCAGTGTGTGCAAGGCGAGGACTTTAGCTGCTAGGCCACCGCACCAGGCTCTGAATTTCTATTTTTACAGAGTTTCTGGAATGTTATAGTTCAAAAACACAAATTCTATGTAAGAACAAATGAATGAACAAAGGTGACCTCCACCCAGAAATTCTCTAGTCTGTGCAGAGGCCAAAGCAAAAAGCACTACAACTGCTGTAAGATTTCCTATTCAGCTCCAGGTAACATTACCCATATACCAGACCATCTTTGTTTAAGATTACACAAAAACTGGGCCCAGCAGCGTGGCCTAGTGGTGAAAGTCCTCACCCAGGATCCCATACGGGCACCGGTTCTAATCCCAGCAGCTCCACTTCCCATCCAGCTCCCCGCTTATGGGAGCAGTCGAGGACGGCCCAAAGCCTTGGGACCCTGCACCCGTGTGGGAGACCTGGAGGAGGTTCCTGCCTCCTGGCTTCGGATTGGCGCAGCACCAGCTGTTGCGGTCACTTGGGGAGTGAATCATTGGATGCAAGATCTTCCATTCTGTCTCTCCTCTTCTATGTATATCTGACTTTCCAATAAAAATAAATCTTGAAAAAAAAAACTTCCAAAAAAAAAGATTACACAAAAACTTTAACAGGCAACTAATCCTATTTTCCTCCATCTCAAAATCTACTACTACCACAGTCACAATTATCATTTGCCAACTGTATTCCAGGCACTGTGATATGCCCTGCATACTGATTATTTAGCTCTTTGTAACAATCCTTATGAAGTAGACACTACGATGTGCACTTTAGTGGTTGGATTATTATCTGCTCAAAGCCCACATCTGTAAGTGATGGAGCTTAGAAGAATCATTAATGAGCATAGTGGTTAGTCCTGCTTGGCTTGGCACACTAGTTCCCTTGGCAAGACCTTGACACCCAGAGTAGAATCCCCAGTGTCAGGATCACGTTATAACAAGATCTTTGACTGTTGATTCTGATTGAGTATTAGCCAAAGATGGCCCAAATGAAATCCTGGCCTTGAAACTTTTTAAATGGTTGCCAGAGAAGCAGACAAGGTCCATCTTTGGTGGGTGGAGTCATGAATTTAAACCTCTAGAGTTCAAAGTCACATCCTCCATTGCAGGTCTAAGTAGAGAGAGTCTAAAACTCACTTCCCAAGAGAAAGAGAAAATGAAAGTTTCCAGAAAAGGCTAAGTCTCTGCTCTAGCCTTTTTTGAGGTTCAGATGCTCTACCAACCCCCACCAGACCTTGGGTTTCTTGAAATATGCTAAAATTTCTTCTACTAACTCCCTTTTTGCCAGTTAGCTTTTGCTCAATTTTTGTCATTGGATAACCAAAAGTGTCTCATTAATTCCATGTGAGATTCTGGATGTGGAATGAATTCCTCCTGAATCTAACCCAGTTCAGGCTACGAACCATCCAGGCCAATCCAATTGCAATGTCTCAGAGCTGGAGAGAAAAGGGTATCCTAGGGCATTTGAGACGTGCAGGCAGCAACTCCCTGTGTTCTCTCACACAGCGAAAAACACACTTTAGGAGGCTGAAATGCTCCATAGAATTTTTTCAGGCAAAGCAAGGGCAAACTGCTTTGCACCCAACATAAATTATCTTGAGCTATGGACAATGAGTAGCCTTTAAGTCAAAATGGCCTTGCAGATAGGAAATTCTTGTTGCAATTTAAAAAGCTCTTTTCCCCTTAAGTATTCATTTCTGACAAGCAAAATAAATTGTCATGCCAAACACATATCAAGATTGCAAAGATGCACCTCTATTAAATTCTACTTAGCAGTAAAGCGACTCAGGTGTTATCTAAATTTAGCCTTCAGAGCTCTCTTTCTTTCATACCTGAACACGATTTCTTAAAGCTTTTGCTTAGACTTACAAGAGTTTAATAAATAGAAATAATTTTCACAATGCATTAAGATTGGGTCAGCTACAAAGCTTGACCTGGCTGGATCAAATTTTGCATTGATTCCTTAGAGCGTATTTTTTTCCCACTAGAACTTGGATTCTTGCAGAGAAAAGGACATAAATGACACAAGTACGAGTATAGACAAAAAAAAATCCAAACCAGAATATACCCTGTCAATTTCCTTACAGGAGCAGAGAAAGCTCTTGTAGGAATCTGAGGTAGAGGGGACGTAGACCACAACTCAAATCTTTAACACAGCAGGTGCACTCCACATTGAGACCATGGGTGCCCAATACTGTAGGCTCTGACAGTGGAGCTGTGCAAGGGGATTAGGGTACCCAACTGTTCTGGTTGGCAAAGAACTGAAGGGCTTCCAGGATACAGGATTTTCAGTGCTAAAAATGGGGTGGAAGGCAAAATGGAACTGGTCACCCTGAGGGATTCTGGTTTATCAGTTGCGTAAGAATAGCTCTTCCAAAGTGGCTTTCAGAGAAGCCAGAGCCATGGTATTCACTTGAGATGTGCTGGTGGCCCCAGAGCAACAGAACATGGCTTTTAAAACATCTCCTTGTATCTGTCCCCTCACTGAAATCTCATAATAGTCCTGTGAGGCAAACATCAGGAGACCAACTTACAAATGAAGGGAGCTACAAAGGTTGATGACAGTTTAAAGTCATGACATCACAACTGTGCAGGCTGTCTACACACCTGTGTACCTACTGTCCACACTGAACCACCACAGCTTTGCAGGAAGGTACCATGATCCCGTCTTGGGCTTTCACATAACTATTTTATCCCTACTAAGCAAAGACCACACTCAGTCCTAATTCATTCATTCATATGCTCAATCATCTCTGTCTCTGTCTCTGTCTCTCTCTCTCTCTCTCTCGCTTTTTCTCCCCACCCTCCAAAACCCCATATGCCTTGAAGCATTTTTTCCAACCACCAAAGGGTTGTCCAACAGTCAATATTTCATAGTTACCAGCTGAATACATGAGCAAATACTTAACTCATTTTGGAAAAATGGCTGAAATACAGCTCCAGGTTTGTCATACAGGTTAGAGCTATAACTGGTACCAAGGCAAGGGGCAAATGGAGAAGCATCAGAGTGGGTTCTCTCGGAATCTTCCCACAGTGTCAGTCCCCCAGTCTGACACCATGACACCAGTAACAACAGCACAGGCAACTGCCAACTCCATCCTGTCCTGCACTATGACAGCCAGCACTGACTTCACTGCCCCTAATGTAAACACAGATACAATCACATTGTGTCTGACTAAATCCTGAATAAGTGTCCAGGTGACAAAAATGATACTGGTTGAAGCTTTGAAACAAGATCTACAACCTAAGTGCCATCTTATACAAGACTACAATTTTCCATTCTTGGCTAAATTCAGAGAGCCAGGTGGGTGTCTACCCCAGTGACTGTCGACCAGTGGTAATAGAGGATGGTAAGTGAGGTAATAGAGGATACCTCACTCTCAGCTGATTTCCCTTTTTCTCTCTTCGCAGAGGTACCAGCTTCATAAAAGGCCACGAATCTCCCAAGAAGAACCACGACAAAGGCAATGCATATTCTGGTGTGGATCAAGCTGCTGAAACCCAGTGCTTGGCTGGAATCTACAGACAGGAAAATCAACTCCTATGGTGTCTCAGGAAGGCAATGGGTCAAATGCTAACATTCCACAGTGAATAATCAGAGAAATGAGATCCATGATGAAACAGAAAACCCTCAATGGCCTCCTGAACACAGCTGGGTTCTTTCCTGGAATGTCTGCAGGATGTCGCAGTCAATGTCATGGTTCACTCTGACAACAGCTTGTGTAAGTCTTTGAAAGCTTTCCTTTTATTCGCAAAGAACAGCAGAGGAAATAACCATATTCCATCACTTCAAAATACAAATACCTTCATTTTGCCATCATCTTTTCCAATCTTGAAACAAACTGCATGTTTTATATATTGTTCAACTCCATGATGTCCCACCCAACATTCCCTGCCTAAAGTCACGGTCAAGAACTTGAAGTTTATCCTTCTGTCGATATGTTGCCACACTCGGTGCTGATTTAGAAGCAGGGTCACACTTCATACAGGTAACAGAATCCTGTATATATCATGCTGTATTTTGTTTTCTTCACTTAGCACTGTTTCTGAGCTTGTCCCTTGCAATACAGGGAACCCACGAGCAGCCAGATTAGTAAAAGCAACCTAGGGTGTTCTTTTTAGTCAAAGCATAGTAGTCCCTCACAAAAAGTACCCAACATTTTCCCCATCTGTTCCTCCACTAATGAACATCTAGGACATTTCCAATGTCCAGTATTGCAGACACTACTGCAAGACTTTGTCCAAGATCATAATCAGAGGTAAAATTGTTATGTCCTATGATATTTACACATTAAAATTTGTTAGATTCTGCACATTGATTCTTCAAAGACATCATACCAATCTACAATCACACAAGTCCTTGAATAAGACACCATGTACTACTCACCCTTAGGAATATGCTTTGGTTATTTATTTAATTTAGTTATTTATTTATTTTAAAAGGCAGAGTTACCAGCCTGGTGCAATGGCTCAATTGGCCAATACTCCCTTGAAAAATTCCAGCATCCCATAGAGGTGCTGGTTTGAGGCCTGGCTATTTCACTTCCTATCCAACTCCCTGCCTGTGGCCTCAGAAAGCAGAGGAAAATGTCCCAAACCCTTGGGATCCTGCACCTGAATGGGGCATGGAGGAAGTTCCTGGCTTGTGGCTTCAGATCAGCTCAGCTCTGACCGTTGTAGCCATCTGGGGAGTGAACCAGCAGATGGAAGATCCTTCTCTCCTTCTCTCCTTCTCTCTGTAAATCTGCCTCTCCAATAAATTAATTAATTAATTAATTAATTAATCATTTTAAAATGGGGGGAGGGAACATTACAGAGAGATGGAAAAACAGAGATCTTCCATCTGCTGGTTCACTACCCAGATGTCCACAGTGGTTAGGGCTGAGCCAGGCCAAAGCCAGGAGCTGAGAGCCTCTTCCAGGTATCTTATGTGGGTGGAAGGAAATTAAACACCTGAGCCATCTTCAGCCGCTTTTCACAGTCCATTAGCAGGGAACTGGATTGGAAGTGGAGCAGCTAGACTTAAATCTGTGCCCGTATGGGACATCAACATTGCAGGTACTAGCTTTACACACTATACCACAATGCTAGCCCCAGGGACAGCTTCTTATTGCTAGGATAGCCTCAGCTTAGGCCAAGAGCTTAAATTAAAAAAAAAAAAAAAAAAAGGAATGGCTTAACAAACTTAAAAGAAAAAACTGTGAAGCTCAATTTAATTCACCTTAGTCACTAACTGTATCACCTTGAAAGCTAACAATAATGCATCTGCATCCTACCATCTTGTGATAACTTAATGAATTAGCCACTTGGCCATCAGAAAAGAACCACTTAGAATAATAAGTCAAAATCAGGGAAGGCACTCAAACCTGGAAGGGTTGATGGATTTAAGGCAAGACCTCAGGCAATAATTATGTTATTTGGAAGATGAATCTACTCATAACAGCCCCACCATGACAAATGGCTTACTCGTGGGCTAACTATTTATGAGGTCTGGATAGAAGAGGTATAAACTTAATTAAAGTTTGAAAACATAATAGAACCAATGGCAGTGCATCAATTTCTGGGTGTCCTATCAAAAATCCAATGATGTCCTTAATAGGTTGGCAACGTCTGCTTCTTAGATATAATATATAGTCACCCAAGTTGTACTGTTCCAACTGCTGCTGATCTTGCCAAAGTCAGCGCTCCCCCTGTCTCTTCTTTTCTCCTTTCTCCAAGTCTGTTTATGAGACCAATTCATCTCTACTGAGAAACAAATCACAACCACCTCTATCCCACACCTTTCACATTGGATCCTAATAAAACCAAGCAGAAGGCCGGCTGTACCCCTCCCCAGTCACTGGGGACCTCGTCTATCTGTGTCTAGGAAGTTATACAACCTGCCATTAAAAGTCCCCAACACCCAGAACAAAAGTGAAGCATTAAAAAAAAAAAGTAAAGATCAACTTGAACCTCAACCCAGGGAACCAAGAACCCTTCAGAGACGAATAAACAGCTCAGGCCAGAACCCCACAAACCAGCCAGGCATTCATTTTGATATTCTTCATACAGTCCCCAGCACCACAACTGAAACATAATTTGGTGATGTTATAGGCTTCTTGCTGTGGGAGAATCTGATTGAAAAGCCTGAATCTCCCAGCTTGGTGCCCCACATACATGCATAAGTCACTAAACAGTGGGGTCATTTTACAAACTGTTATCCTTCCAAGGAACCAAATACAGATTCCTGGGAGGAAGTCCCACAGAACACACATATGTGTGTGTTCACTTTCTCTCTCTCTCTCTCTCTTTCTCTCTCTCTCTCTCTCTCACACACACACACACACACACACACACACACACACACACACACGTATCCCTGGCTACAGAAGAAAGCAAGAGTTGTGCCATGCAGATAGTAAAGATCACTGTATTAGGCCCAGCGCGATCGCCTAGTGGCTAAAGTCTTCGCCTTCAATGTGCCGAGATCCCATATGGGCACCGGGTCTAATCTCGGTGGCCCCGCTTCCCATCCAGCTCCCTGCTTGTGGCCTGGAAAAGCAGATGAGGACAGCCCAAAGCCTTGGGGCCCTGCACCCATGTGGGAGATCTGGATGAAGTTCCTGGCTCCTGACTTGGGATTGGTGCAGCTCCGGCCATTGTGGTCACTTGGGGAGTGAATCATCAGACAGAAGGTCTTCCTCTCTGTCTCTCCTCCTCTCGGCATATCTGACTTTGCAACTTAAAAAATAAATAAATCTTTAAAGGAAAAAAAAAGACCATTGCATTGTATTGTCCATTTCTCCCAACTAGTCAAGCCTGTTGAGGCAGAGGGAAGCACCCTGTGACCTTTGAACTCCACAGCCAGTCACAAGCAATGGTTTTACCACAAGGAGTTTTGTCACTATCTTCGCTCCACCCAAGAGAACTAGAGTCAGACTCTCTGAGGTAAGATGTGTGCAGCAATATTTTTTAGAAGTTTCCCACTTGCTTCTACCTTGAATCCAAAGAAAAGAGACTGCATCCAAAAACCTGAGAATAAAGTATTTTTCATACTTCAGCAAGCCAAAGCAATTGTTTAAGAAAAGCATGATTATTAATGTTGCAATTATGGCCACCAATTTTATCTTCTCCATATTACATTGCTTAGAAACTCTTCAGGGAGATAAAAGTAATAAGTAACCTTTAGTGTTGATTACACATCGGGCACAATGATAAGCAACTTCTAAGCTTTATCTCAGGATATCCTGGCAATAACTGTAAGTCATGGGAACTTTCTCTTTTTTAAATTGTCTTTAAATTTTACTTTTGATGATGTTCACATAGTTGATTAGGTGAGAAGGGTCAAGGATTAGTGGAAAGTGGGTGAGACCACTGTTTCCAAGGTTTCTTTTTCTTCTTCCTGTTACCAGGGGAAGGGGAGAGATAAGAGAAGCCACACTCAGCCTCCCAATTGCCTCAGTATCTGGGGATGGGGAACAGCCACCCAATGTCATCCCAGGGTCCCCAGTGTGGAGTATGTTCCAAGGATTCTGCTTACGTGGTTTCAATAGTTGCAAAATGCTGTCAATCTTGCTGATACAGTGATGAGGAAGTCCTTCCAAGGACCACTGGCTGACATAGCCCATCTTAAGAGTCTACATTCGCCCAGATATTTATTGTCAACACTTGGCTGGGATAGTTGATCAATTAATTCTGCTCTCCTTCCTCTGCTATGGTACCAGATGGCCTCTGCAGGTGCCAACGGAATGCCATAGCTCCCATGTGAACCTGGGTATGCTGTCCACTGCAACATCTAAGCCACTGAGGAGGCCCAGTTCTGACACATGCATTCCAGAGTCAGACCACAGATTCCACAATTCTCCCCCATGGTTGGAGCTCTGAGTCCAGAGGTTCAGTTGGCAGGGATCCCCAAAGAAACCTTGTCTGAAGTGATCCAACCTGTTTCTCATGTGTGCTTGCCAGTACAGAGTTTGGCTCATTCCAGACCCACATCAGCCTATGCACACACTGGTAGCTGCAACTGCTGCGTCAGTTCTGTCTCCAGCCCCGTCGCTTACGTAAACCAGTGGATGCTGTGGCCCAGCCCAACTCAGCCCTTCACACACTTGGCCTTCACATACACCAGAAGGAGCTGCACCCTAACTGGAGCAATCCCAATAACCCCTACTAGGCTCACCCCTAGCCCTGGTTCCTGTGCTCGCCAATATGTGCAGCAGACTGGTCCAGTATGTCCCACATCCCATTCAGCTCCTATATATGTCAATCGGCATTGAAGCCTAGATCAACCCAACTGAATCCACTATACAGCCCACTCATGCTGGCCGGTGGGTACCACTGCCTGTCTAGCCAGGCCTGCCCCAGCCCTGATTCTCATGCTCACCAGTGGGAATTGCAACCCATCAGAGAGATGCCCATGGTTTCCCTACTTGGTCCACTCCCAGTCTCAGATCTTGCACTTTCCAGGTGGTCCTGCAGTCCAGCTTGACAGGATTTGCTCCCTGTTCCAGCACTGCCAGCTGATGTTGCACAAAGCCCAACCAGCCTGCACTTTTCTCTAGCCTATGTATGTACCAAGAGTAGTCAGTTAGCCCAGCCTGGCTCTTTCCCTAACTTAGTTCACATGCAGGCCAACGGGTGCTGTAGCCCTTCCCAGCTTTATGCGCCTCCAATCCCAATTATCACTGCTCCCAGTGGGAGTAGTGGCTCAGCAGTGGAGCACCCCGCCACCCCCCTACTAAACTCAAACCTCCCCCTCCCAGGTCTCACATGTGCTGGTGGGTGCTATGGCCCAATCTTACACTGCCTGCTTCACCTCGGCAATTGCCAGCAAGTGTTGTAGCCTGGCCTGTCCTGGTCTTCCCCCAGGTCCAGTTCATGCTTTATCCCCATATAGTCACAAGAAAAGGTTCAGAGAAATTACATAATGATCCTGCAGCTGTTGTCAGAGCAAGAGTCAGAGAAGGGCATGCCCAGTACCATGGAGAACCAAGGCTCCTGTCTGCAGCCATTTCCCACAGCCAGTCTTCGACAGTGGAATGAAAGAACAGCAATCCATTCCACATATCAGACTATCAATGCTGGCTGGGAAAATTACAAGGCCTCTCACATACTTTTTCATCAACCCCACCTGAGCCTCTGCATTTCCCAGTCTAGATGATATATATTGGAAAACTCAGTGGCATGTTCTGTAAAATGGGGATAACACCAACCTCACAGGATCATGAGACTTTACACTGATGAGAACTGGCATGGACCAGGAATTAACAAGTGATAACAGCTTCCACTGCAATCTGTAGAAGGGGCACATGATCTGGAACCATCAACCTTATCAAGCAACACCTGATAAATTATAGAATCAATCTCTTTTTCAAAGGACCTTTGTATCAATTACCTCATTGTAACCAGTTCATACCAAATACTCGTTGCCACGGCTGCGAGATGTTTTTCCTTATTCCTAGCTCCCCTCAGAGAGAATCAATGGAGGCCCCATGATGGCGAGATTCAAAATGGATGCAAATGTGCCATACAAGATGCATTCATTAATCCCTCACCGAAGTAAACTGTGACAAAGCCAGCAGGAACGATCATTAATTTACATTAATAGCTTTCAGCCTTGCTTACCCTAAGCCTGGCATGAATCCAAGCAAGGATGCTGTCCTGCACAAACGGCCGTGGTGCAGCCCAGAGGCAGAGGAGGTGCAGTGTCATAGGCACCAGCCTCATGCATTTCAGCTGGCAGAGGCTTGTTCCTGTATCCTGACATACACTGGGAAACAGGCAGACTCCTAACACGGCCTCCCCACCAGACTGAGAGCCTCATATGCACTCTTCCTGGCAGGCTAGCATTGCTGTGTATTCCTCAGACAGTTTAGTCCAACATCCACCGTGGGGCCTCACCTGAGCATTAACACTGCCCCACACCCCACCCCTATTCTTCGTCACCACAGCACAGGTCTCAAGACAAACCTGGCACTGGCAGAGGTCTTTTACAGCCACATGGCCTAAGAGATTCTCCCTGAACACTCATCACTTAGAACATTTCATGGTTTCCCTGGGCTTAATTCTATCATCTTGCCAAAGTTCAGGGATCTCAGCAGTGCTGTTCATGATTCAATCCAGCATGTGGAATACATCTGGGCCATAGCAGGTTCCCAGGAAGTATCTGTTGAGTACGAGAATGAATCATACAGCACCTTCATTTAGACAGCTTCTCTTTGAGTCAAAACACATCACTCACCAGAGTCCAGTGCCTCTAAGGGCCCTTGTGGACAGGCACTCTACCAGGCTATGCCCGAGGATGCTTCACCTCCCTTCTCTGCAGCTTCTCCCTCACCCACTCCTGTAACTTTCACAGCACCTCTCCTGATAACTACCAGCTCTGGGCCTCCAACATTGTCCACCAGGCCATATGCACGGGGCCCAGATGCCTGCAGCCCAATAGAGCTAGAGCATCTCGGTCGTGCAAAGAAAACATGGTGGTGTCCTTCACTTTAACCTGTAGCTCAGCCACTCCCCTTCCCAGACACAACATGCCTTGGCAGCCAGAGCCCATGCTTGTGACCTTGGGCTGGCAGAGATCCCTAAAATTCAATAGCAAGAGGAAGTTTACCAAGACTTAGGGTTTCAAAGGCCTTGGCTACAAACCGAAGAGGTGATGCCTCTATGTTCTTCTAGCAAATGAGAAAACTGAGTAGACTGAGGCTGCCACTGCATTAAAATTGACCCACCCAACAGCATCCCTGATGGTGCCCAGCAGCAATCCCTCCTGGTCAACATTCTTAGCTTCCTGCATCCCTCATGCCTTCCATGTCAGCAGTCATTCTCACAAAGTTCCTTCTCCACAGTCTTTGCGATGAACTTCTCTCCACCTACAATCTCCCTTTCTTTTTTGTTTCTGATTCAACAAACGTATGTGTCAATGTGTCCTTATTCCACCTTTTCTTAAAATAAGTAATGACCCCTAGATAAAAGATGACATAGAGCCAGTGTTGGCTGCACACATGCTAAGTTCCAGGTGTTGCATGATGCCCTTTCCCCATCATCCTCACAATAACTCCTTTTAGGTGTGATGGACAACGAGGTTCAGAGCGGGGAGAACCGTGCTGTGTGTCACACAGGGAGCATGTCATGGCAGTGACCGATTTCATATGTGGACCACTGAGCTGCATTGCCCCCAACACCATACTATGATTCACAACCAAGTACTTACTAGGTGAAGGACTCATGGTCAGCATGACCTCAGTATGTTGTTTAGCACCCATCTAAGAATAAACGTGAAGCCCAGAGGACCAGGCAACTCCTGGCTGGACTAAATGGAGACGTGAACTCACAAACACATCGCAGTGCCTTCAACAGCCTTAACCTTTCTGGTTCCCCTGCCAGACTCCTGTTTACCAATTAGTCGAACAGCTCTGTGCTGCAACAAGGCACGAATGGAGGGATGAATTGAGATGCAGTTTTCATAAAAGTGATTAACTGCTACATTCCAGTTCAGCTAACAGTTCAATTATCCCATTTTTGCATCTTTGCCTTCCATTCAATTCAGCATTCACAGAGCCCCCGCCATGAGGCACCTCCATCCTCTGCATTCCCATTAATGAAGCCATTGCTCTCTCCCAGGCGTCTGTCCACCCCTACTCGTGGGCTGGGTTTGAAACAGTGAGCTTTGAAAAGCACCTAAAACAGCACAGGGACTGCAGGTGGCCCAAAATGGATTCGAACAGCCACCACCTTATTCACACTGCCACAACTTCTGTCAGACTGGAAGTGTAGATGACCTCCATGTATCATCTGCCCAGGAGAACATGCAGTGGTGAGCACTGGGGGAGAAGCAGGGAGCTCAGGAAGTTCTCACTTGCCCGGGAGGCAACGTAACAGCCGGAATGGATGCAATGAATCACCAGACAGCAGCTAGGACCATGGACAGGGTTCACTCCTTGAGCATGGAGGACAGGATCCAATTGTCCAAAAGCCAGATGCTTCCTTATCCAGTCTTCTATTGATGGGCATTTTGGTTGCTTCCAGGTTTTTGCGATTGTAGATTGTGCTGCTATGAACATAGGCGTGCATGTTGGTTTCTTGTGTAGGAGATGTTTTGGATATATCCCTAGGAGTGCTATTGCTGGATCATATGGCATATTGATTTTCAGTTGTTTGAGTATTCGCCAAACTGATTCCCATAGAGGCTGTACCAGTCTGCAGTCCCACCAGCAGTGGAGAAGGGTTCCCTTTTCCCCACATCCTCGCCAACAAGTGTTGGTGGTATTATGTATGTGTGCCATCCTTACTGGAGTTAGGTGGTACCTCAAGGTTGTCTTCATTTGGATTTCCCTTATTGCCACGGAACTTGAGCATTTTTGGGCACTCCAGGGTGGAGCAGGTGGCAAGGAGAAAGCCTGGATCCCAACCATGAAGACTCCCAGACCTTCACCACAAACTATTAATACGAGCAACAAGGACTATATCCCAACTGCCAACCAAGGAGGCCACAGGGAATTGGATGCCCTCGGAGGCCAAGTACTCTGAGGTCACCCACCCCCAACCGGAGCTTCCGCTGGGGATGGAAGAAGTCCAAACACTACCGTATAGAAACCAACGTCATCGGAAAGACAACCAGAAGCCCTGAGCGGTCCGCAGAAACAGAATAACAATAAACGTCCTTCGGGACCAGGGAGGAGAGCTTTCTCTGGTCCGAGCCTGGCTCCACCTCTGGACCCCCACCCTCCCTTGCAATGACCATCAGGATCGCTCCGAAAACCCCTCATAGCAAACAAACAATCATACAAACTAAAAAAAACCTAAAATAAATAGACAAACAACAAAAAGTAGAGCTTGGAATCTGACAGGAAAGAGCTGGCATGGATTTGCTCATGCCTCGCTGGGTGGGACACGAAGATTAGTCACTCTTCACCGTGGTGTTGGGGACTTTCCTGCACACACCCCCCCCCAAAAAAAAATGTTCTGCACCTTAATTGTTGACAAATGTCTTGTTAGAGTTACAAGCCAGTCTAGATTATCCTAAAATCTGCCAAGATCAGTAAAATTATACTTCAACACAACAAATGGCTAAATACTAAAATGAAATAGACACGAGACAGCTGAATGGTACCTTATAGCCATTTTAAGGTATATAGCAGCCGGTCCTGTATACAAACTAAAATTGAAATGTCAATGAGCAAATCATAGGTTGTGGTTAAGAACTTGTTTTTTGGTTTTTTTTAACATACTGGTTACGCAAAACCATGTCAATTCCATAATGTTACAAATTGCTGTTGATGTTATATTGGGACTCTTAATTGACTGGGATGATATTATACCAGCTCTAACTTTGGACCAGAAATGGTCTCCCCAAGAAACTGTTCAACACATCTGGACAATAAGTAGCTGGACTCTATGTTTGGTATATGTTTGCAAGGAAAGAATCTTGATTGAATTTGAACTGTAATACTGCACCAACGTGGAGGAATCCACCAGGGGGGAGGGGCGTGGGGAGGGGTGGGGAGATTCCCAGAGCCTATGAAACTGTCACATAATGCATAATAATTAATAAAAAAAAGTAAAAAAAAAAAAAGACAGATGCTGCCCTTTCAACACCCATCTTCGACATGACCACTTCCGGCAGCAATCGGTGTTTTGGTCACAAACAACAGAAGCAGACACGAAGTTGTTGAACAGAAAAGACTTTCTTAAGGATACTGGACAGCAAACTGGACAGAGACTGAAGACTAAGACAGCACCGTGGAACTGTATCATCAGGACGGCTCTGCCCTTCTCAGAGGATACCAATCATCCAGGCTGGTGCTGCCATTGGAACAAAATGTCAAATAAAATGAAAATAAATACATTTCTAAAATTAAAGATCCTGTGTGTATGACTCTACCTCTAAAGGCAGGTATATAGTAACTGTTTTAGCATGTGTTTTAATAAAAGATGGACAAACAGGTGCATGGCAACTGGGCGATAGACAGGTAGGCCACTGGACCGACACAGGATAGATGAGTGACAGAGGAGTGGGTGACGGGATAAATGGGTGAGTGGTAAGCAGAGCTGTGAGCCTTTCTCCTCTAAATCATTCACCCGAGCCTAACTGTTGACAAAAGTTGACCCCTGAAGCCTCCACCCCAGAGGTCATTTCCCCATACCACATGCAGCTGCAGCTCTCAGCCCTCTTCCTTGTTTCCATAAAATGGCTGCAGCTTACAGGAACTGCAGAGGAAGAGTAGAGACATGCAGGGCCTCTACACACACCCTTCCTGGGTGGGCGGGGGGGGGGGGGGGTGCCCTAGCACAGATGCAGCAAGCAAAACACCTGGCTCTCCCTGACAGGTGGCATCACAGCCTCAGTAAGCACCCACAGCCACAGGAGCCTAAAGAGGACATATGCAAGCTGTTCAAAGCTGGGTGTTGGGGTACCACTTCCAAGTTCCAATGCAAATGGCTCATTTCCCCATGCCTTGTCTTCTGTGCTGCCATCATGTGGCAAGTTTGGATTCCAGTGAGGAGACAGCTGTATTTGGGGAATGACCATCTTCTCCCACAAGACACATGAGATTACTGCCCTCCACTCTCCAGCCCCATTTGCAGCTGTGGCTGCCGGGCTTAATACCCAGAGGTTCTTCTCACCTTCCAGTACCAAAGTCCCCACACAGGAGGACGCCCTGGGCTGGGTCAGCCTGCCTTCACCTTCCTGATCTCCCAGGGCTGGTGCTGAGGTCCAGCAAGTAAAGTAGCTGCCTATGATGCCACATAAGTGCTAGTTAGAATCTTGGTTGTTCCACTTGTGACCCAGCTTGTGCACCTGGGAGGGCAGGGTAAGATGGCCCCAGTGCTCAGGCCTCTGCTCCTGTGTGGAACACAGGAAGAAGCCCTGGCCACTGCAGTCGTTTCAGAAGTGAATCAGTGAATCAAGGGTTTCTCTCTCTCTCTCTTTTTATTCTCTCTGAAACTCATTCTTTCAAATAGATAGATAAATCTTTTTTAAAAATCTCTGGTATGCCTACCACAGCACACACCACAACTTTGTGAACAGGCTAGCACCTGTCCTAGGCTGACTGTGAGATGTTTTCCATTCTAAATGAACAGTGCCAGAACTCTGCTAAAACCCTCCCTCCACCTGTGCTTCCTAAGATTTTCTGCACCACTGTGGCAAAAATCCAGGTAGGATCCCTCCATCCCTAAATCTTGCTGCCCCCACTAGTAAAACAGACAGGATTGTCTCACTCAATTTATGCAAAATTAGAGACAATGAGAGGGACAGAAGAATCTCACCCATCCTTCAACCCTCGTGGCTCTGAACCTTCTACCAAGCTAAATCCCACTAGTATTAAAAATTTTCACAAGCACCTCCTCACCCAACACTTATTATGCTTGTAACTCCTTAACTAAGTGCTCCCTTCTAGGTCCTAGGAGCTACGATGACAGGCAGCACATTCACTTTTTCTCCTGCAGAACCTAGACTGCACTGGGCAGGTGGAAGATATGCAAAAGTCACCAGTGTTACCATGGATGATACCCATGAAGCAGCCAGCACAACCCCTGCTGCACACAGAGCATTAGCTCCTTTCCCTCCACTACCCCTCTGCCCCACCAAATGCCTCAACACCCTCGGGGTTTCCTCACTCCACCTGTGCCTTCTGTGACAAGCCTGGAAGATGGGTTGAGGCAGCCAAGGAAGGCAAACAGGAGACAAACACGAAGGAGTCCAAGGCAGTGGTGGAAAGAGACATGGGGCCTGTGGTGCAGCCTGGAACTACTGAGCTAGGTTCTGGAATGTCAACCAGCTCTGAGGTACAAGAGTGAGGGGTGGGAACAGACGATTGGCTGGCTTGTCCGAGTCACCATAAAGAAAGAAGAGACACAAGTGTAAGATGCACAAGACCCCACCCCCATGGGAGGACTCGCACCTGGGAGCAGACTCACACATCAGTGAATCAACACCAGGGCCCCACACTCGGACAGCCTGCCACTCCACAGCAAGACAAGCTCTAGCCTCATTGACAGGAGTGGCAGCACTTGGACACCAAGCAGTGGCCACACTGTGGCTTGGATGTGAGCATGAGCTGTGAACTAACAATTTTGGGAGCCAGGAATGGGAAACATATTCCAGGGAGCAGTTCTGGACCAAGCCAAGATCCCATGGAGAGGAGATAGCATCTTGTGCACCTGCTTTACAGGTTTATGAACTTGGGGGTGAGCCTGCCGACCCTAGAACCACTTCCTGCCTGACCCACGCTCCTCCTGGCCTTGTAATGTGAGCCATTACTCTCTGACAGGCTCTGTCCCTGTTCTTCCTCGGCGACTCCCACTTGTATCAGGAGTTTAAAATCTATTTCCTTGTTCTCCACCACTTTTTCTTCCTAATACTACACTGCAGGTTTCTGTGTCAGTGGATAGATGGGCCCTGCTTTCTCAAGGGAGGCTGAGAGACCTTGGGACAAGCTCCCAAACTGCTAGGAGGGGCTGGTGAGACCTAAGCAGGAGACATTCACATTCACCAGCAATTATAGGCCCAGCCTTACACAGCCTTATTATTTTTGAAAACACAGAGAATGAAGAAGGAGCTACCTATTAATTATTAAAAATGAAAACCTAGAAACACACACACACACACACGCACAGCAGTGGGCCTCACCACTCCTTTCTTACACAAGTCTCACCAGGACTGTGAACCACACTGAACGCAGCTGCACTGTTTCAGGCACAACAATCCCAGCCAACTAACAGAGCCAGAGCTTTCTACCCTGGGCATCACTATCTCCAGTCAATGGAGGAAGTGATCATTAAAACAACAAAACCAGAGGGGAATGATCCCAACCCTCAGTTGTTGTGCCTCACCCTGGACAGAGCAGCTGGACCTTTTATACTCTGCCTGCTCCCCAGGAAGCACAAGCGCAGTTTTCTCAGCAGCAGGCACACCCATCCTATCTCTAAGCTGGGTCCATGCCGGAGTCTGGAAAGGAACAGTACATGTCCCTTGCAACTGAAGCACACCCTAGGCAGGCCTCAAAGGTTCAGTAGCAAGACGTGATCATGTGTGCAAGGGCCCAGGGGGAGGAGGGAGCCAAACAGTACAGTGCAAGGGAAATGCCCCTGACGTACAGCCTAACGGGAGCTTCTCCATCTCTGCACACATCTTTCCCTGACAGGTCACTGGGCATCTCCCAGACAGCCTGAAAGCTCCTGTAAGGTGACACAAGGAAGTGCAACGCTGATAATGGGATCCCTACATCCCTACGACAATGCCACATGGCCATTTCCAGAATCCTGACATCCTCACAATGCTCCATGACCCTTTCCACCCTTTCCACAACCTGGACTGATACAGAGACCCTAAACAAGCCAAGAACCACAAGCCCCAAACCAGCATCCAGGGCCCAATGCTTTGGCTCAGTGCCAGGATTTCATATCAATGCCAGTTTACATCCCAGCTGCTCTACTTCCCATCTAGCTCCCTGCTTGTGGCCTGGGACAGCGGTGGAGGATGACCTAAAGCCAGCCCCGAACCTGTGTGGGAGACCCAGAGGGGGCTACTGGCTCCTGATCAGCTCAGCTCCAACCATTGCAGCCACTTGGGGAGTGAGCCAGCAGATGAAGGCTCTTTCTATCTCTCCTTCTCTCCTTCTCTCCATAAATCTGACTGCCTTTCAATAAAAAATAAATAAATCTTTTTTAAAAAGCATCTGGCACAAGTTCACAAAAGCCTTTCATTCTGATGTTTTTTTGAAATTATTTTGCTTATTTGAAAGGTAAAGTTTCAGGGGATGGGAAGAGAGTGACAGAATCTTCCATCCATTGGCTCACTGCCCAAATGGCCGCAATGTTGGCCTTCATTCTGTTCCTCAAAAATATATATCCCTCTGCCTGCTTCCCTGGGTTACCTCAGGAACGGGGAACCAGTTTGACTGTTTAGTGCTTTAAGAGAAAACTGATTCTATGTGTGATTTACCCAGGAAAAGTGGTGGTGCATGAAATCTAAATGTCTAGAGAGGTGACCCCCTTGACCAGGTTCGCTCACACTATGGGCTGTATGGAGACAGGATTCAGTCTTTTTAGGAAACAGTGTTGTGAGGTATCTGGTAAAGCTGCTGCCTTACAGGTACTAGTTTGAATACTGACCGCTCCACTTGCCATCCAGGTCCCCATTAACAGCCTGGGAGAGGAGAGGACGAGACAAGTGCCCAGGTCCCTGCCCAAAGCTTCTAGCTTCAGCCTGGCCCAGCCTCGGTGGCCATCTGGAGACTAAATCAGCAACTGATGATATTCTCTCACACACACACACCTTCATTCTCTAACTTTTACTTTCAAATAAATAAATCCTTAAAAAGATAATAAAGAATCACTTAAATTACAAGACAAAGGGCCTTATATCCACAAGAGATGCTCCTCTCTTTGGGCAGCTCTGAGTTAGCAACAGCACTGAGTCCTAAAAATAATGGGGCAAGAGAGGCACCCCTCTTTCAGTGGGATCTGCAGCAGTACTCGAATCACTTGCCTGTCAAACAGCACGGGTCTGTATGGGAGACGAAGAACAGCATGTTTCCTTCGTCTATTATAATTACACTAAATGCTCCAGAAACCTGGCAGTTTTGAATTTCATCACACCCATGACTGACATTCCTAATTAATACTATTGTTTCTCTCCACTGGCTGAATTTCCTGAATGCCAACACGCATTGCATGCACTAAAAACAGACATTAAAGCAAACAGCATCAGTGTTCATCTCCAGCACAAATAGATCAAATGTCACAGTGAAGCAGAGAAAGGAGCTGGCTGCCCAGCCATCCTCCTCCTCCCACACTCATTGCAAGATCACCCCTGCTCCCGCACCCTCACTCGGACTGCCAAACAGCCTCTGGGAACGTGCACGCCCAGCTCTTTCCCTCTCCTGCTCTGCTTTTAGGCTGCACATCGAAACTTCCAAAGAAATCCTTCTCGCCTGCTTTAGAAATGGCATCCACTGAGCCCACACAGGGGAGAGCAAGCTGCTCTAATTTCTGCTTTCAAGCGGATGCTTCTCTGGTCTGTGTGGAGTCAGAGCTCCGAGCATGCAGTGAAGCCATCATTTCCTCTCCTGAGTGGTGCCCAAGATGGAGCTAGGCACTGGGAGGGTTCTCAGTCTAAACTCCCCCACCACCAGAAAGCTGGGCCATTTCCTGGGGCTCTCTGAGATGTAGCTTTCTTAACTGTGAAGATTCTACCAGGGCCTCCATCACAGCACTGCTGTGAGAATCCAGTGAGAAAGCAGTGTGTTTAGCAGGGACTGTAGCACAGGAAATCCCAGCTCAGTTTTGCTATTTGGTTAACTAACCATACACAGTAAGCCACGGAATCTGGTTTGGCCAACACTTCTAAGAAAAGTGTAAGACCTATACCAGGCATTCTGTGAGTTCACATGGTGGAAGTTTTGTTGACTTGCACAGCAGTCTTAAACTGTATTTGAATGAATGAGAAATGACCAACGGTAGGGCCCAGCATAGGCACACGGAGCGAAGTCACAATTCTTAGTTTGCTTTTTTGCTTCTATGTTTTATTTTTAAACATTATTTATTGGAAAGTCAGAGTTACAAAAAGAGGACAAGAGAGAAAGAAAAAGATCTTTCCATTCACGGTTCACTCCTCAGATGGCTGCAACAGCCAGGGTTGGGCCAGGTAGAAGCCAGGAGCCTGGAGCTGCAATAACTGGAGCTGGGTGAGCACAAAGCCCAGAGCCAGAAGCTCCTTCAAGGTCTCCCATGTGCAGAGATCCAAGGACAAGGACCATCTTCCATTGTCTTTTCAGGCCATCAGTAAGTCACTAGATCAAATATGTAGCAGCTAGGACCCAAACCCACGTGGCAGACAGTGACTTCATGCGCTGCACCACACTGCTGCCATGCTCATTAACAGTGGCTTCTCATCATGGTGAAACACACAGAGGACTGACTACAAGCAGCGTTTAGTAGACTCAGGATACAAAGCTGCCGTCACCTCTACTTGGTTCCCACACCCATCAAGTCTCCCCCACAGCACCTGGCAACAACGGATTTGCTCTCAGTCTCCACAGCTAAGCTTGCTCTGGACATGCCCTATGTGCAGAATCATGCCCTGTGAACCTTCTGGGCCCTGGGGCATCAGGGTTTGGCCAGGGGGGCATGGCTGAACTGAGTGTCGGCCACAGTGGCTTGCTCAACCACCTACCTGCAGACAAGCATTGGTACTCTGCCACCTTCTAGCCATGGTGTACCTGGCTGCAGGGAACACATGTCCAAGGCTCCATGCAGTCACATATACCTAGGAAAGGAAGGCATGGAGTCTAGGACAGTTCTGTCACTCTACTTCTAGCATTCTCTCTCTCCATCACCATCTCCCGCAACTGGACCACAAGAAGTCAGATTTTTGTCACCATCCTCCATGGACCAGGTTCAGAGGTAGACACCTCACCCCACCGGGTGAACCCAAAGAGCAGAGATCCTGGTGTTCTTGCAGTTCTGCATGTCCTGGGTGTACAGAGTCTGTGGTTGTTGGGAGCCACCCTCCCACTGAGAGGACAGGGCTCAGCTGAGACAGAACCCCAGCCCCAGGGAAGGAATGGAGGAGGACAGACTCCATGTGACATGTTTTAAGAGCCTGGATCACATTCTGCTGGGAAGGGAAGGCCCATTATCTAGAACTTTCAGCTATAGGATGGCACATTTTATGTCTGAGTTGAAGTTCTTTATTGTGTTTCTCTGCTACTGTTCTGCAGATGCTCAGACTACCAGCAGGTGGAGCCACCAGGCAAGGGCTGGCTCCACACAGATTTCTAAGGTGTCCAGAACACCATCAGACTCCAGCAACAACAGCCCAGTCCCACAGCCATCAGCCACTTAAGACAAATTGGCCAGGAGGACAGAACACCAGTGAATGAGATGTGTGTTCCACCCCCTACCTGTCCAGCAACTTCAAACCAGGCATGAGTGCGTGCAGGACAACCAGGAGCAGTCTCATGCGTTCAACAGACAGGGAAGACAGTAGTAGGAGAGAGGAGGGGCTGAGCCTGCTGTCGAGGGCCTAGCTACACACAAAGGGAGAACAGCGGTGACATCCCCATGACAGGGAGAAGAGAAGGAGAGCCTACTAGCAGGTAAAATGAAGATTTACACACAGCCCACCTACCTGCCACTTTTCTCTGGGTGTACGAGACTACAGTCTAAACTGGAGAGGACGGGGATGTGGCGTTGATCCGCCCTGCTTATGTTCCAAGGTAAGATACTGCAGAGAGCCCTGGGGATGGGCAATTTTCTCAGTGGCTGCTCTGGCAAGAACTTTCTACAGACCCCTTGGTTAGCAGAACAACAGCCAGTGCTGCGGGCTGCCCATCAAGGCGCCCCTCACAAGTACTGCTCATTCCCACAGATCTCCAGAGCTCTGCATTGAGCTTTGCAAAAACACATGAGTTTTCAAAACCATGTCAATTCCATAATATTGTAAATTGCTGTTGATGTTATATTGGGACTCTTAATTGACTGGGATGATATTATACCAGCTCTGACTTTGGACCAGAGATGGTCTCCCCAAGAAACTGTTCAACCCATCTGGACAATAAGTAGCTGGACTCCATGCTTGGTATATGTTTGCAAGGAAAGAATCTTGATTGAATTTGAACTGTAATGCTGCATCAAGGTGGAGGAATCCACCGGGGGGAGGGGAGGGGGAAGGGTGGGGGGATTCCCAGAGCCTATGAAACTGTCACATAATGCAAAATATTAATTAAAAAAAGACATGAGTTTTGCTGCAAGGTTTATTTAGCTAAAAGAACTCATAGACAACCTTAATTTTTATTATTTTTTTCCCACGAATCCTTTATAAGAGTGCTGGGTTATGATAATATGGCTGAGAGACTTTCTTATTTTTCCTGGTGGGACAGTGCTGTATTTCTGGATGCCTCATTAAGAAGCCAGGCAACATAACCAGTGCTGTCCCTGCAAACGTTCCAGAGCGGCTCTCTCAGCCTTGGCAGAGGCGTCCTTGCCAGGGGCCAGCTTCTGTGTGGGAAGCTCCGTCCCCCGCTTCACTGTAAAGTCTCATTAGCCAACCTGGGGAGGTGATGAAGAAGCTGTTTCCTTCTCTTTCAGTTACTTTGGAATTCCTGGCTGGGAGTTAGAATTTAGCAAGAAGGAAAACTGATCTATCAGAGCTGCCCACAGCTAGAGAAGATAAAAGGCAGCCAGAAGTCAAAAATAAGAAAAGCTACCTAGGGTGTGATCAACGGCAGCACTGCAAACGGTCTGCATTTGGCCCTGAGGCACGTTTTCTTTCAAGATTTACTTATTTACTTTAAAGTCAGAATTGCAGAGGAGTGGGGAGAAGGAGAGAGGGAGCTTCCATCCACTGGTTCATTCCCACATGGCCACCAAGCTGGTACTGAGCCAGGCTGAAGACAGGGGCTTCTTCCAGGCCTCCACAGTGGCTGCAGGGGCCCAGGCAGTTGGGCGTTTCTCGGCTGCCTTTCCCAGTCCTTTAGCAGAAAGCTGGATTGAAGATGGAACAGGTGGGACATGAACTGGTGCCCACATGGGATGAAAGCATTGCAGATGGCAGCTTTACCAGCTATCACCACAACGTGGGCCCCCACAGGCACATATTTAAAAGTCAACTTTGTCGGGCCACAAAGAACCTCTCAACCTTTTTAAGCTAATAGTTAAGAAACTCTGTGCCCTCATAGCAACCATTTAAAACTGGAAATCAATAACACAAAAGTCGCTCCCCAAACAATTGATAATCAAATGTCATATTTCTAAAGAAAAAAATCAAATCTGAAATCAAAACTTTATCAAACCAGGCAACAACGTTATGCAGAATGAAATGGTAGGACCCAGGAGCCAAAGCACTTCTCAGAGGAAAACGTACAGCCTTCTGTGTAAATACTAGAAAAGACAACACAGAGGTTCAAATTCAACAACGTGGAAGATAGAGGAAGCCAGACAAGTGCCACAGAAAACAGAACAGAATACCTGACAAAGTTAAATGCATTGATAAGGCCAAAAAGCAAAGCAAGAATCATCAACAGCAACAGTGAGTGTATCAATAAAGCCAAATGCACTCATTTTTACATATAAGCATGACAGGAATCAACTTGGTCTGTAGGCAGAGGCAGACACGTGCACTGTGTCCATTTTGGTCTCAGTGTAAAGACCTGGAATAGCCCACGGAAGAAAGCAGAACCACAGGGCCGTGTGCACACAGCCTGGCCCACTTCTTCAATGCATATTAGAGGTACGGAGCAACCCACACACTAGAGAGATGCAGGATTCACACACACAAAGCCGTGGAGAAATCAGGGTCACAGAAACCAGGTGGGCTCACCAACAAAAACTACACCTCTACTACGTGATGTTTCAAACGGCAACAACAGGCTGCTTCCTTCAATAGGACAAAGACCCAGACTGCAGTATGTCCTTCAGATTTCTGGTTACACGCCAGGCCTCTCCCTTGTCACACACCTTGCCTCTTAAGGAGACCCCATTAGCAAGTCTCTTGCCTGTCTGTCTGTCCTTCCTGGAATTCAGACTCCATGGGGCTGGGGCTGGGGCTGGCCTGCTCTGGTGACTGCTTGCTCCCTAGACTTGGATGTAACACCTGACAGCTAGAATGGATGAGGCATTCTCAGAGGATGGCAGGCAAGTCACAAAACTTCACGGCAATGCTAAGACAGCAGGGGAAGACAACAGGGAGGGGAGGGAACATGGGGAAGGAGACCCCAGTGCCTATTAAACTGTGTCCTAAAATAAAGAAGTCCACACAGGTCCTGCCCTCACTGTCCCACAGGGGCTCAGTGGGTTGTCCAGGGTTTGAGGATTATCACCACCTGGACAGAACATGGATTATGGGGCTGTGAGCCTCTGCGGCACAAAAAGCTCTCATTTCTGAGTCCTAAAACTGTAAACACCAAGCAAGATAGGTCAACAAAAACTCTGCAACATTTTTAAGAGCTTTAAGGGGTCCTGACCTGAAAACAGTCCAGAATCACTGCTCTGATTCAAAGAAACTCAAAGGCCAGACAGTCAGACAGAACATAAGAATTTTAGCGGCAGTCACTTTTGTTTCTGTTTTTGTTTTTCAGAAGCAGAAAGAACAAGAGTGAGCAAATCGCGCCCCAGCCACTGCTTCACACCTCAAGTGCCAAACACGGGTAGAAGTGGGTCAGAGCTCCCACCTCAGTGATAAGGAACCAGTTACCTGACCGGTCACTACTGCCTCCCCGTCCCAGGGTCTGCGGTAGGAAGCTGCAGTCAGGAGCCAGAGCTGGGCATGCTGTCACAGGGACCATGCTGTGACACATGGCTTCACATCCTAACTAATATCCTAACTGCTAAACTTAACACTGGGGAATTGCAATAGGGGAAACGGGGAGAAGATGATCGAAGGCTATAAGGTGTCAGCTTTAAGATCCATAACTTCTGTACCATAAGGGACAGATCTGTGACTACAGCTGACAAAGCATGTTAACAAATTTGATGCCAGAAGCTTTTTAAGTTTGCTCACCACTAACACACACATACAGAATCAAGTACACTCATTTTAATACACACATACATCCTGTGGACAAGGCAAACACGACAGAATATTCACTCACTGGAGCCATGACAACAGTATCTAACACGCATGACTATATTCATTTAAATTCTTCAGAATAAGTAAAAAGATGGAGATAGAATCAACTTTCAGCCATGAAAAAAAGACTGTGAATTTTTCTGTTTGTTGTTGTTTTTGTTTTGTTGTTGTTGTTTCAGGGTTTGTTTTTTTTTTTTTCAGTTTCCCTTCTTTTTTGTATCTCAAAAGGAAAATGGTGAGTGCAGAGTGAGTGGGAGACTGGACAGCCAGGCTGGGGCCAGTGCTCCTGAGCATGTCAGAACAAACCCTGCCGCTAACTCGGATGGTGCCACCTCTGCAGCCCAGCAAAAGCTTGCTTGCTCCTGAACGTGCCAGTCCCACAGTGTCCGTTTGCACACACAGCAGCTATGACCACAGCTCTGAAGGCTTCCTGTTCCAGGGTGGGGGGAATATCTTCCCAGTAACTCCAATACCTGAACAACCTAGCTGGATCACCATTAAGCTTGCCCAACTTAAACAGGCAAAACAGGCACCTTCAAGGACCATACATGGCCAAATGTATGTATCTGTTAGCTTTTTATTTAAGAAAAAAATTTATTTGAAAGGCAGATTTCCAGAGAGAAGGAGAGAGAGAAGAGAGAGAGAGAGAGAGAGAGAGAGAGAGAGAGAGAGAGATCTTTCATCTGTTGGTTCACTCCCCAAACAGCCACAATGGCTGGAGCTGACCCAATCTGAAGCCAGGAGCTTCTTCTAGGTCTCCCACATGGTTGCAATGGTCCAAGGACTTGAGCCATCCTTATGGCTTTCCCAGGACATAAGAAGAAAGCTGGAATAGAAGTGGAGCAGTCAGAACATGAATCGGCACCCCTATGGGATGCCAGGGCTGCAAGGTGGATGGTTAGCCTGTTGAGCCACAATGACCAAGAGTTTGACACTACAAAAATTGCTGGTAATGGAGAAGCAGGTAAGAGCAAGCACAATGACACCAGCCTTCCTTCCTTAGAGCTCACAACCCAGCAACACCTAGTGAAGTTACTGAGCCCACCAGTGCACATGCTTTCAAAGGATCACCAATGTGTAATCTATTTCCAAGGACCGACAAAAACGTTAAATGGCATCTTCTGCCCAGTTGTTCTGCTGGCAAAATCAAGGACCTGGTGTGCATTCTCAAGCCCAGAAGCTGTTAAATTCCACTCTTTTCAACTCTTAGCCCCTCAAGGGTTGTGTTGCATCTGTGAGACGGGGAGGAGCACAAATGAACACCCATGTTATCTACATGATGAGACTGACATGCACTTTGCTATGTAGAAGACAGCAGCAAGAGTTCCTCATCCTATTACTTGTTTCGCAGTTGCAAAAATATTTGCTTTGGAAAATTCTGGCAAAGAATACAAACACCCATTCATCGCTGAACCTGGCCCTGCTGCCCAGGTCCTTGCGGGCTGTGAAAACAAACCCACTTCTTGCCAAATGCACTCATCCAAAAATCCAATGAACACCTACCCTCCCAGTGTCAGGTGAAAGTCTATGGCTACATCTCCAGTAGGAGATGACAAGAGGCACCTAACTAGTTTTTCCCATCATCACTGCCCACACCACAGTTGACAGCACCAAAGCTCGATGCTGCAAAGATTCTAGGAACAGGTTTCATGGTCCGTGAGCACACACCTGGATCACATGCAAGGATTTCCATGGTTCCAGGGTACCAGGAGCCATGCCACTCCAAGCAGTACAGGCGTCCCTGTACCCTGATTCCTTTTATACTTCTGACAGTGTGACTTCAAACAGCTGAATGTACCCCTCCTCACTCCCACAAACTTCTGTCAGATTCTGAACAAGCCCCAGCTTTAACTGACCTTAATCCTTTGCCTGAAGAACAATAAAATGACAGATAAGATGCATGTGTTTATATCCAGATCCAGCTACTGCACACACCCTCAGTGAGTCAGCCTCCTCACTGCAACAGCAAGTTTAACCTTACTACCACTACTGAGCCGCTGGAGAAATGGGGAAAACTTCCATGTTGAGTAATTAACACATTGTGGCACACAGGAAGTCCTAACCTGGTGACTCGCACAGCCCCATTCCTCTAAACCTGAAATAAAAGAATCTACAGAAGAGCTCGGATTGAAGACACAAGTTTTGGTTCAGAGCAGGAAAAGAACTGGCTAAGGCAAAAGAGATCAGACTTACTCTGTTTTGGTTTTCAAGACAGAACTAGGACCATTCATGACTTGTACATTCACCTGCTCCACCAATTCTGGCTGTGCACCGCTGTGATCCAAGCCCCTGTTAGGTGCTGGAGCAATGCTCAAAGAAAGACGGGTGTGATGAACACTGTCATGGGACTGGCGGTTGCAGGCTCAGGAGAATCACTGAGCCCCAGCATGCAGTGAACTGTCTCAGTAACTACAGAACCATCCCAGAGAGGAATATCGCATCATGGCTCTCCCACAGCACAGTGTATTAATCTCAGTGGCTGGAAGTGCAGAGAAGGGTGAGTTCTGCAGAAGGCTGGAGGCTCAAAGTCTGAAATCCCCTCCAACCTGGAGGTCGTCTGACAGCCAAGACCTAGAGTTCATTTTTTGAAGTTTACTGAAGGTAAATTCTCCAGTGTATCTATTCACACAGCCAGTATTTATTAACCCATTTTACTGCCTAGCATGTGGTAGCAATTAAACACATATTCAATTTGTCTATACCTAATTCCATTCCGTGAGTACCCATTTCACACAGTATTTACCTTACTGGAGTTCTTTTTAAACCAATCATGTATTTGATGGAGGTAGTTTGAGAATGTTCTTAGAAGGAAAGGCACAAAGCACACTGAAAATCAATCCACTCATTGATAAATATGCTGGCCCTGGCTCTCACCAGCTGTGCAACCTTGAACGAGGCACTCGCACTCAGGAGTTCCAATTTTCCCAAGAGGACAATCGACAAAGCAATCCCTGGCTTCTGTGATGGTAGGGAGAAGAGACAAAGCATTAATGTGCTTAAGATGGTGCCTGGCATGGGGAGGTGGAGAATGGTAGGTGTTATGTGATCACTGTCTTGACAGAGCAGTGAGTCTTTTTGACCAGCAGAGACCCCACAGGTCCTAAGTGCAGGTCAACCAGAATGTTTATGCTAACTAAGAGTATCAAAGCCTGAGGAAATGAAGCAGCCAGGTTAACACAAAGGGCTCTGGCATACGATCGGTGTGAACAGGCTCAGGTGAGCCTCTCCTTAACCAGAGGCACTTGAACAGCTTTCAGTCCCAGTTCCCCACTGTATAAAAGGGGAGCAGTTATATTTACCATACAGTGTTGCAAACCTAAGTGAAAATACTGTGCAAAAATGGTTAGCCCTGAACCTGATACAGAAGGAGTACCTGGATAAAAATGTCACTCTGGGACTCATGTTAACTACCAAGATTTTTCCTAATAAACTGAGTTTGAGTCTCATTCTACATGAACCAACTGTCTAGGATTTGGGTGTTGTGTTTTTGCAACAGAGTAGAAAACACCAACAAAAAAGGTCCAAGAACCCCAGCACACAGAATTACTTTCACTACTTTCCAAACAATTCTCTGGGTTGTTTTTTTCCCTCCTCAGGACACATGAGGCTGGAACAGTCGAAAAGAAAACCCTGGAACTGCTGAAGGTGCCACCTGCACAATCACATTCTATCAAGAGATGTTAATCTGATTTCATTTCTAAAGTCTAGAAAGGGGCTGCAGATTATCACTCACTTATTCAAGGAGTTTGGTACATCAGACGTTTTCTAGTCATTGTTCTAGGTATTCTATTGGATAATGAGTTAGGATACTGTGCAAACCATACCCTTCATAGAGGCTGAATTCCAGCCTGCTAGCCCTGCCCAGTGGTGAAGACAGAGGAGCTTTCTGTGTGTTCTCACTCAAACTGGAAAGATTGCCTGCCTTGCAGCTGGAAGGACACTCCATGTAGACTTTCCAACACCCCTGTCCTGGGAGCAACTGTCCTTGGAGCCGAAATGCTTCAGGCATGAATGGTAACAGATAAAAGCAACAAAGAGGAAAAGAGAGCGAGGGAGCTGCAAAGGGAGAGATACAGTCCACAGGGCAGTGGCATCCACAGACTCTACCACGTGTCAGTCCCATGCTAGTGAGCCATGGGGGGGAGGGCGGAAGAAAGGAAGAGAGAGAGAAAAAGACAGAAAGTGGAGGATGGAACCATGTGCTTTCACATCCAGAGTGGGTCAGGTTGGACCAGACACACCTGTGCACACAGTTCCAGAGGGCAGAGGAGGGAGAGATTCTGATTGGGGAAGAGAATAAGCTAACAGAAAAAGGAATGGTGTGAGCCTTCAGAAGCCCCCAGCAGGGACTTCCTGCTAGGCTCCAGCCTGGACTCAACCTCTCCACAAACTAGCTCCCGTGACTGACCCTGTGGCCGACCAGGGACTCGCCAGCCTTCAGAACCGCAGGCTCCGGTGACCCAGGCTCCAGCGATCCGTTTCCAGCGCCAGCCAGACATCCGGCGGTGGCCTCCACACGGACGTTGTGACCGCCAGGTTAGAGCCTGGGTCTGTGTGGGCAGCTGGGAAGGCGAGTGTGGTCCGGGACCTGATAATCTGAGCTGGGTGTTTAGGACCAGCTGCAGGCAGAGGGAGTCGGGGACACAGGGAGCCACCTTGTGTGGAGAGGCGCAAAGCGAAGTTGATAGAACAACACACAGGCCCCTTTCTGACTGTTCATACGGATCTGATCTAGAGGTGGAGGGGAGCACCGGCTCTGCTCCCTGCGGGGTCGGTGTGGTCCCTGGAACTGAAAACTAGCAACTGCAGTTCTCCACCTGGAGCCATATCGGGTGGCAGGACAGCAGGTATGAACCCTAAGTGGCGATCCAGAGTGGGCGTGTTGTTGGTTAATTGCGCGGAGCTGAGCCCACGGCAATAGTCTTGCAGCCTGGGGGGTCTGTGTAGTCCCTGGAGCTGACTGCGACAGGCCCCTGATCTTTCTGGCCACCAAGTCTGCCCAGGGTGACCTCAGGAGGTACTTAGACGTGTTGGCTAGCAGGGGGCGACAAGCTCAGTGCTGCCTATAAAATCAGTGCCACGGACAAAGCAATTATTCAGGACAGCTGTGTTTTCTAAACTCAGGGTACTGATTGAACATTAAAGTCAATTTATACACCTGAGGTAACAGACCATAGCGATGTCGTCAAACAGATTGGCAATTACAAAAGGTAAAAGACAAGAAAAAAACACTATGAATGTTACTGAAGTCTCTCCAACAAAGGAGCAAAAGCTTCGCCCATTCTCAGAGCTAACTGAGGAAGACATTGAGAAAATGGGGGACAAAGAACTCAGAAAACTCATTGCAAAGCTGCTGGTCAACAATGAGAAGTACAAACAAGAGTTGAAAGAAGAAACAGCAGTAATACATCAAATTAAGGCTGATATATCAGAAATGAAGAACACAGTAGAGCAAATTAAAAATACAGTGGAGGGTCTTCAAAACAAAATGAATGAGGCAGAAGAAAGAATTTCAGAATTAGAAGATATTTCCTGCCACCACGAAGAAACAAACAAAAAGCTGGAAGCAGAGCTAGGTCAAGCTAAAAAAAAGTATCCAAAAATCAAAAGATATGATTAAAACGTCTAACATAAGAGTTACGGGTGTTCCAGAAGGTGCAGAAAGAGAAGCTGGGATTAGAGGTGTATTCAATGAAATAATACAGGAAAACTTCCCTAAGCTAAGCAAAGAATTAGAAAATAATATACAGGAGGGCTACAGAATTCCCAACAGAGTTGACCAAAAACGAACTTCATCACGACACATGATAATCAAGCTCTCTTCAGTTGAACAAAAAGAAAAAATCCTTAAATGTGCACGAGAAAAAAATCAAGCGTCATATAGGGGAACCCCAATTAAACTCACAGCTGACTTTTCAGAGGAAACGTTACAGGCCAGAAGAGACTGGAGTGACAGATTCCAGATTCTAAAAGAGAAAAATTTTCAGCCCAGAATAATTTACCCTGCAAAGCTCTCCTTTGTCTTTGAAAATGAAATAAAATTCTTCCACAATAAAGAAAAACTTCAAGATTTTGTCTCATCTAAACCTGCCCTACAAATGATATTCAAGGAAGTTCCTATGAAAGAAAAAAGAAATAGCAACCATCAGAAACAAAGGCAAATGTGGAGAACATCCAACTAAAATGCTAACACAAGACCTAATTTAGAACAACACATCGCCAAAATGACAGGACCAAACTGTCCCTTATCTATAATAACGCTAAATGCAAATGGCTTAAACTCATCAATCAAACACCATAAATTGGAGGAATGGATCAAAAAACAAAACCCAACTATCTGCTGCTTACAGGAGACGCATCTTACCAACAAAGATCAGAAAAAATTGAAAGTAAAAGGATGGAAAAAGATATTTCAAGCAAATGGTAAGGTAAGACAAGCAGGAGTAGCCATTCTTATATCAGATGACATAGACTTTGATGTGAAGAGCATCAAAAGAGATAAAGAAGGATACCACATAATGATCAAAGGATACCTCCAGCAAGAAGAGATCAGCATAATAAATGTTTATGCTCCAAATGCCAAAGCATCTAGCTACGTGAAACAAATATTAATGGGATTAAAGGGAGAAAGAGAGTCCAATACGATCATAGTGGGGGACCTTAATACCCCATTAACACAAATGGACAGATCAAAAAACCAGAAACTCAGCAAAGAAACAACAGAACTCATTCAAACTCTACAGCAAATGGACTTAGTTGACATCTATCGAACCTTTCATCCTACTGACAGAGAATACACGTTTTTTTCATCAGTACATGGACCTTTCTCCAGAACTGATCATATTATAGGCCATAAAACAAGCCTTAGCAAATTTAAAAAAGTGGAAATCATACCATGCACGTTCTCAGACCAGCAAGGAGTGAAGCTTGAGACCAAGAATTCGAAACACCAAGGAAGACTTACAAACATATGGAGGCTGAACAATATATTACTTGATGAGCAATGGGTTAGAGAGGAAATCAAAGGGGAAATTAAAAAATTGCTTGAAACAAATGAAGGCATCAACACAACTTATCAGAACGTATGGGACACAATCAAGGTGGTGCTGAGAGGAAAGTTCATTTCAATTAATGCTTATCTCAAGAAACAAGAAAAGCACCAAGTAAATCAGCTAATCTTACAGTTGAAGGAACTAGAAACACAACAACAAAGCAATCCTAAGACTAGTAGGAAAAAAGAAATCATCAAAATAAGGGAGGAAATAAACCAAATAGAGACCAAGAGGACTATACACAAGATTAATCAATCAAAGAGTTGGTTCTTTGAGAAAATCAACAAAATAGACTCCCCACTAGCTCGACTAATTAAAAAAAGGAGGGAGAAAATACACATCAATAGTATTAGAAATGAGAATGGAGATATAACAACAGATACCTTAGAAATACAAAGAATCATCAGGAACTATTATAAGCAACTATATGCGAACAAATCAGAAAACCTAGAGGAAATGGACAGATTTTTGAACATATACAATCCACCAAAATTGAATCAAGAAGCAATTAACGATCTAAATAGCCCAATAACATGCACTGAGATTGAATCAACAATTAAAGCCCTCCCAACCAAGAAAAGCCAGGGACCAGATGGCTTCACTGCTGAATTCTACCAAACGTTCAAGGAGGAACTAACCCCAATCTTACACAAGCTTTTTCAAACAATAAAAAAAGAGGCAATTCTTCCAAACTCGTTCTATGAAGCTAATATCACTTTAATACCAAAGCCAGAGAGAGAAACAACAGAAAAAGAGAACTACAGACCGATATCCTTGATGAACATAGATGCAAAGATCTTCAATAAAATACTAGCCAACAGGATCCAACAACACATTAGGCAGATTATTCACCCGGACCAGGTGGGATTCATCCCAGGCATGCAGGGATGGCTCAACATTCGCAAAACAATAAATGTGATACATCACATCAACAAGTTGACTCATAAAAACCATATGATCCTCTCAATAGATGCAGAGAAGGCATCTGATAAAATCCAACACCACTTCATGTTAAAAACCCTAAACAAGATAGGCATAGAAGGAACATTCTACAACATAATCAAAGCAATTTACGATAAACCCAATGCCAGTATCATACTAAATGGGGAAAGACTGGAAGCCTTCCCGCTAAAATCTGGAACTAGACAGGGATGTCCACTCTCACCGCTACTCTTCAATATAGTTTTGGAAGTCCTTGCCAGAGCTATTAGACAAGAAAAAGCAATTAAAGGAATACAAATTGGAAATGAGGAATTGAAATTATCGCTATTCGCAGATGACATGATTCTCTACATAGGAGAACCAAAAGACTCAGTCAAAAGACTATTGGAACTCATAAGAGACTTTGGCAAAGTAGCAGGATACAAAATTAATGAACACAAATCAATGGCACTAGTGTATACAAATAATTCCACCACTGAGAAAGAAATTGTAAGTACAGTTCCCTTTAAAATAGAGGAAAGGAATCTTAAATACCTAGGAATTAACTAAAGATGTGAAAGACCTCTATGATGAAAACTATAAATCATTTAAAAAAGAAATAGAAGAAGACCTTAAAAAATGGAGAACCTTACCATGTTCTTGGATTGGCAGGACCAACATTATCAAAATGGCCATATTATCGAAAGCAATATATAGATTCAATACAATCCCAATCAAAATCCCAGCAACATTCTTCTCAGAAATAGAAAAGATGATACAGAAGTTCATCTGGAATCACAAAAGACCACGAATAGCTAAAGCTTTCTTGAAAAATAGAAATCAAACCGGAGGAATCACAATTCCAGACCTCAAGACATACTATAGAGCAGTGGTTATCAAAACATTCTGGTACTGGTACAGAAATAGAGAAGAAGATCAGTGGAACAGAATAGAAACACCAGAAGGGAATTCACACATGTATAGTCAACTAATCTTTGACAAGAAAACAGAAAACAATCCAGGTAAAAAAAACCTGGTCTATTCAATAAAAGCTGTTGGGACAACTGGATAGCAGCTTGCAAAATAAAGAAGCAGGACCCGCACCTGTCGCACTATACAAAAATCAGCTCTAATTGGCTCAAGGACCTAAACCTACACCCAGAAACCATTAGACTACTAAAGGAAAACAAAGGAAGCCCACTCCAAGATACAGGAACAGGGAAAGACTTTTTAGAAAAGACTCCTAAAGCAACGGCGATCAAATCCAAAATGAACAAATGGGACTATATCAAACTAAAAAGTTTCTGTACAGCAAACGAAACAATTTAAAAAGTGAAGAAGCAACCAACAGAATGGGAGAAAATTTTTGCATTCTACACAAGTGACAGGGGACTAATATCTAGGATCTACAAAGAGCTTCAGAAACCCAGGGATAGTGAAAAAACAAACCCTGTAGCAAAATGGGCAAAGGAAATGAACAGACATTTCTCAGAAGAACAGATTCAAATGGCTAACAAACATATGAAAAGATGTTCAGGCTCTCTAGCCATCAGAGAGATACAAATGAAAACCACCTTGAGGTACCACCTAACTCCTGTGAGACTGGCCTACATTCAGAATTCGAAAAACAACACATGCTGGTGTGGATGTGGGGAGAAAGGTATCCTCCTTCACTGCTGGTGGGAGTGTAGGCTAGTACAATCATTGTGGAAATCCATATGGAGAGTGCTTGGAAAATTGCAAATAAACCTGCCATATGACCCAGCAATCCCACTCTTAGGAATATACCCAACAGAAGTAAAATCTGCATATGAGAAGGGAATCTGTAATCCTATATTTACAGCAGCACAATCTACAATAGCAATGACATGGAAACAAACCAGATGTGCGTCTAAGGAAGAATGGTAAAAAAAAAACTGTGGTACATCTACTCAATGGAATATTATTCAGCTGTCAAGAAGAACGATATTATTCTATTTAAAACCAGGTGGTCCCAACTAGAAACCATTATGCTCAGCGAAATGAGTCAATCACAAAAGAATAAATACCATATATTCTCTCTCATATAAGGAAGCCAACATGGAAAGGGTAACTCCAATAGTCCAATCTATACTGTTTTTTTGAGCGTCTGTTGGCTGTTTTGGCTGTGACTCAGATGTTTTGATGTTTTTATGTCAGTTTGTTTGCTTCCAAATAATTTCTTTTCTCTATTGGAGTTCATCAAGTGCCCACGGAGTATGCAATGGCAACATAGTTCCTAAAAGACTTCTGTGTTTCCTTTTAGTTAAGCATGTGCTGCCTATTCATTGGCACATTACTTAATCAAGGTGCTACAATTTGTTGTTGACGTTGTTGCTGTTGTTATTCATGCTGTGATTGATGTGCCTGTTATGAAATGATGTCAATCTGAAAAATAGTTTAAAAAAATGTTCTAGATATGAGAAAAAAAATTGTCTTTGGTATTTTGAGATTGCAATAAGCTTGTAAATTGCTTTAAGTATTTTGATGATATTAATGCTTTCAATATATAGGAATTTGATTTTAACAGATAATTTTGTACTATGAATGTTTACTGTTAGTACCAGGTGTGAAATATGGCTTTTTGTTATTGTTATACTTTTGTTTTCAAAAGATTAATTTTTCTGGCCGAAAGTCTAAATTATTTTAGAGGTAATCTGTGACTACTTTGCCATGTGTGTGTTTTTCCTTTCTTCCTGCGTGTTCCATGAGGAAGATATTCTGACTTTGTAGATGAAACATGCTTATGCTTTATTGTACAAGAAGTCTTATGTTTTTAAAGCAAATAAACGTGTTTAAAAAAAAAAAAGAAGCCCCCAGCATAGACTTTCCTGGGCCCCAAGGACAGGGAGTCCTCACTCACAGGACCCTGCTGGTTAAAACCCCCATTGTGCATGGCTGATCATGTTAAATATCTCCACTTCTGGTCTGTAAGATGCCTGATAATGCAACACTCAGCACTTGGAAGCTGATACAAGCAGAGACCATGGTTGACTACTTCACATGTATTAGACAGTCACAAACTGTCAGGCCATGTTTCAGACAGCCCTGTGACTCAGAATGTCAACAGGTCACTGGGAGAGGCAGAGTATTCTGGAGGCAGGACTTCACAAAGACATGCCCCACTGAGAAAAACTATGTACCTTCCACTGCAGGCAGGGATCGAATCTTTACACCCAGTTCATCAACCAGAAGCTGGTGCCAACTGCATCCCCACCTGTCCGTTTGATGGCACAGTATCCATCCAGACAGGATCTCAGAATACTCACAAAGCGAGAAAAAAGATGGACGATAAAGACACCAGCTTTATCCCCTCATCTTTCAAGGACTTGGAGTAGCCCTCTCGACTTGTGGCACTGGCTGCGCTTCACAGATCCCATAAGCTCATCATAAACTCTGAGAGGTCTAGACTCAGGGACTGCAGATGAAGCAGATGGGCTTGAGACCCACCCCTCAGACCTGGCAAAAGGACTTAGCTTGGGTATTCTGTGTGTTGGTCAGAGGTCAGATTTTTGCATGTGAGGGAGAATTGTGTCCTCTACCTTCCCTCTGTAACACCAGGGCCAGGCTGCTCCCAGGGAAGACGGGACAAGGAGGAAAGAAGAAGACAGAAGGACAGAGAAAGAAGGAAAGCAGAGGGGAAGGAGGAGATCAAGACCCAAGAAAAAGCAAGGTGGGGGAAGTGCAGCATCCAAAGCAGGCACAGGGGTTCTCTACACCTGGCCCACTGCAGAGTTCTGTCTCCACCCCTAGCATACTGCTCTACCCTCCACCAGGACAAAGACTTCCTGTCTCAGATGACCAAGCAGAGTGATTTTCCAGCATTTGTGGAAGAGTGAAGGAGAATAGGTGGCAGGGAGAGAGGGGTGGGGAGAAAGAGAGAGCAAGGCAGGCTTCCGGCAGCTACGCCACACAGAGGAGGCGCCATGCCCTCCTGTCACGTGTTTATCCAAGCAGATGGCAGAACTTAGGCAGTTTTGCTTAAAAATCATTTCCCAGTGGGTTAGAATCCCCTCTCACACTTAAAAGCCTACCCCAAAGCCAAAGAATGAATTGATTTTCCTATAACTAATCACCTCCCCATTTAATAGCAGGAAGTCACTGCTGTATTTTCCATCTTATTGTGGGAAAGATGCAGAGTGGGCATTCCCATCGGTCACCCCCATCATGTCCCACAGATTGGAGGCAGCAGGGATGGAAGGGGGCAATCAGCATGGCACCTAACCTTTCCCTAGAACACCACTGTTTCTGCATAGCGTGACCAGAAGCCTTGAGAGCGATCCTTTACTTCTCTCGGGGCCATCAGAGTCAGCCTCATCCACTCAAGCCCCAGAGCTTGCATGGGCATGATTGATAGCTGTAGCTGATGAAGACTTTACCAGGAGTGCATGGTGAATACTGTGGGGTATCCGGTCAAACCTGGGTAGGGCTCATCCACCAAGACTTCAGCTTGCCCTCAAGGCTTGTGTGTGCATGATCAGCCCAGGATAAAGATGTGCAAAGATCCAGCTTTCCACACTTCCCTTGGGTCATTTTTGATGCATGTCCACAGGTGACTTGGTTCCATGGAACACAAGAGTAGTCCCATTCCAGAAAGCAGATGTGCAATCTGCATACATGAAAGGTGAGCCAGCTCCACCCAAGCATGACCCACCTGCTGGCCAGCCACCTACCCTCAAAGGTTTCCTGCCTGGCACAAATCTCCATGCACCTTTTCCAGGACAGGGTGCCCTGGTTCATCTCCTACTCCCTGCAGAAGTGTCTGGGACATGCTCAGGACAAGGTAGGCCAGGATGTGTCATGGTCACTGCTTTCACAACAGCCCAAAGGGTGAGAGAAAACTGTTCTTCACACTGGGAGAACAGTTTTCAAAGCAAGGAAAATGTATGATGAAGGATCAGGCCGATGACCACAGACCATTTGTTTACTCAGAGCTTTTGCAGAAATGCTGGAGGTAGGGCTAGCACTAGCCACTATCTGCTACACCAGCACCCCAAATGTGCTCCAGTTCAAGTGTCTGCTGCTCCATTCTTTACCCAGTTCCCTTCCAATCCATTTGCGAAAGCCAAAGATGATGGCCCCAATGCTTGGGTCTCTACAACCAGGTGGGAAACTCAGGAGAAGCTTCTGGCTTCAGACTGGCCCATTCATTAGGGAGTAAACCAATGAATGGAAGATTCTCTCTCAATCTCTCTCTTAATCTTCTCTCTCACCTCTCTCTCTCCCTCTCTCTATAATTTTACCCTTCAAATCAATAAGTAAATTTTTAAAAATACCAGAGGTACAAGAATCCGGTGGTATTCAATCTGTCCACACTAGAGTACAAGCATCATGTCTGCCTGGTCCCAAACACTTGTACCCCTGATAGCTCCGAGGAAACCCCGTGCTTGCCTGCTAAATGGTTCCCCTACTCTACACAGCACCCTGGCCCCAAGAGCCACAAACTCACCCTGCTTCTCTCTGGATTTGCCCACTCTGCAGCCATATAACCTGTGGCCTCTGTGCTTAGCTTCCTGCCCAAGTATCAGGTTCTTACAGTACATCTGCTCTGTGGGGCGCACGGTGCCTGCTTCCTAGAGGTACACCTCCAGCAGCCAAGTAAAAACACACACAAGAATGTTATTGGCAGCATAATTCACAATGACAAAAAATGTCCACCAACTGATTAGTAGACAACCAAAAGGCGATACATTCATGCGAGAGGAGTGAAGCTGCACATGTACATGATTTCAGGAAGTCATCAGTGGCTGTGGATGGCATAGTGCTTCTAAAATTTGTTAGACACAGAGACAGGGAGATTTTTTTCATCTGCTGTTTCACTCCACAAATGCCCTCAAAAGCCAAAGCTGGACCAGGCTGAAGCGAGGAGCTGGAAGCTTCATCAAGATCACCCAAGTTCACATCAGAGACCTCAGGATTTGAGCCATCCCCCAACTCCCTGCCAAGGTGTGTATCACCAAGAAGGGAACTGCACCACTGTGACAAACGCTGGTCCCATGCACAGTGCCTTGATCTCCCTGGTTCTGGAGGATGAGAAACACTATTACTCTCATCTCTGGCCCATCCTGCTTTGATTAACAGACATGGCAGAGGGCCCTGGGTTGGGGCTTAGGCTCTTCTCCCAGAGGGAATGGAGTGCGAGGTGCCTGTCTCTAGTCCAATAGTCTTAAGTAGGGTCCTCCCAAATGCTCCCCTCCTCACCACCACCATGGACCCTCGCCTCCCACCAAGGCCACCATGATGTTAACATGGCCACAGCAGAGATCTCTGAAACACTACTTAACTTTGCTGCATGTAAATTGCATTTTCTCTCATATATAGCTTTAACCTATTTAATCAGAGCCCTGATTTACTTTTTTTAAAGGAGGGGAAAAAAACTTACTTTAACCCTACAATGGACTAAAATTATACCTTATAAAAAGACGTGATTGTTTCCTGACCATGAACTTTTGCTTTTATGAATTGCTAATTTGGTTAATGGGCTCATTCTGCTCTGAAATTTGCATCATGAAAATTACTAGCTTCAGAGAGTCCTCTGTGTACAACGCAGTTTGCACGTTTTGTTGTAAAGGTCACATTTGACATAGTAAAACAGCGGGCCCTTTTGAAAAGGTACAAATGTAAGAAATTAACTGGGCCCCTCGGTATAATGTCACTGTGAAGGAAGGAGAAAGATTTTTAAGTTATTTTTTATTCTCATTGTTTATGCATGTGCAGGCTGAGCCCGGCTCTGTGCCGGTCCTTTCTCAGGCCTGGCACATCAGCAGTTTAATTAAGGAAGCAGGGGGCAGAGTATCTGCAAAGGGTCTGTCCCAGACGCCAGTGGGATGGGAGGACCCAGACTTAGGCCAAGCTGATTCTGGGAGATCAAACATTACAAGGCAGGAATCCTTGCCCCCAAAGCACTTTGTTGAGCTCTGCAGTCCACAGGGTTAACCACAAAGGCTTCACCAGCCCAACCAACACAGTCTGACACCTGGATGCTCCTGGGCTGAGTTGGGGATTCAGACACAGAGCCAGGCCCTATCACTCGACTGCCAAGTTCTACTTCATGATTTAGTATCTCCTGGGGAACATGGGGCTGTGTTCTTATGCGCCGAGGCATTAGGAAGGAAGTGTTGCTGCCTCAAGCTCACCCACACACCAAAGTGCCCACAGGAAGTGAGCAGAGGTCAGCAGTGTCCCAAGAGAAAGATGTCAGGGGGTCTCTAACGTTGTTTCTGGGGCTGCAATGGGAATAGCCACCCACCTTCTGCCCACAGGGGTCCCAGGGAGGTTTGCAGAGGAAGCAGGGAGCACCTGTCCTGCACACCACCTGGAGGACAGGGAGTAGAGCTCAGGAAAAGACAGAACCTCTGCTTCCTACAAGACTCCCAAGATGCCACATTTAGGAGAGGCAATGGACACTCTATTCAGGGTACCCAGGGAGACAGCAGCAACGAGTAGAGCTGGAGGCAGTGACCAGATGAGGTGCATGGGTTCATGGCAGCCCAGGAATACCCCAGCCCACCAGGTCCCACCTCCTGATTTTCAGGATTAGACTAACCCTAGAGAAAGTGAAAGCGAAGTCCAGGATACAGATCCTTCCAGGGGCCACACCAGGCACCAGGAGGTGCTGGGGATCAAGTGTCACGTGGAACGCATGTGGGAAGATACCACTGGGGAAAACAGTGCTCTGCAGGAGGAGGAAGCAGCCTGCCCAGGAACACGGGGATGATCCCCACCATCTTTCTGTGACTACCTCTGTTGAATCCCACTCTGTGTCTGCAAGCTCCAACCCAGCAGGGACAGGAGGCCACCTTGCCAAAGCAGTGGGATGCCAGGCACAGTCGCACTCACACAGACTCCACAATCTCCAATCAGTGCACCTGAAAGGGACAAGCATTTGCTGACATGACAGGTCCCTTTCGATCTCAGCCCTCGGATTGCACACCATTTCACCGCTGAGCTCTGACACAGGGGCCGCCTTTCTTCCTCCTAGTGCTACACATGTGTTATCCAGTGAGTGTCTAGCCACGGACGTACCCGAGCTCCACTCCTTTGAAATCCGCCATATCCGGAGCAACGGATTCTGACCTCAGATTGTTTCCAGGTATCGCAGGTAATTTGGGCAGCTTCTCAGAGACAGGTATTCACCACCTATAAGCAGCTCCAAGAGCACGTGGCTGCATGAGAAGACCTTTCCACTCCCACTAGAAGCTTACCTCAGCCTGTGTGCACAGCCACGGAACAGAACAGCCCCCTGATGAGTGGACCTGGTGAGTGTTTAGACTCTGTCTGTCAGATAAACCCCCAGTGACTTTCACAGGTATTGGGTGTTATCCCCCTCAACTGTGAGCACATCAGAAACAAAGAAACCAATAGCCCCATCAGAGACTGCAACCAAAGACAGCACCTCTCTAACTGAGGCATGTGCCGGCCTTTAAGGACCCACAAGGACTGACTCCAGCCACCTGTGGGGTGTACATCCCTCGCATCATTATCTTCCTGCCACTCACAGAATCAGCACGCATGTCCAGTCTCCAGGCATGGACCACTACTGTTGCACTCTCTGCCCTGAGACAATGCAGGGTAAGTCATGAGTGCACCTTTCAATGGAAGCTGACAGAAGTGACATTTCCTAAGACCCAACTCCAGTCTGTGATACAGTGTTCTCAGGAGCTGGATAGCACAATGGCCATGAGAGGCCCTGCACATAGGCCCTCTGGCACAACAAGTCTTCCTCCCCACACTCACCCCTGCTTTACAGCTCTTCAAAGAGCAGCACTGAGCACAGCCTGAAATGACAGACACCCTTCACCCATCAATTCCTTTACTTAATGGTGAAGGGATCTTAGCCCTGGCCTAGAGAAACCCAGGAATCACACAGCTGAAATGAGCATAAAACTGGGGCACACAGAGGGTGTGGGAGTAGGGCTAAGAACCAGGCTCAGCACCCTCCAGAGGCCCGTTTATTCTAAGCAATGATGTTAATCCTTTCTCCTGGAAGAACTGATGCTTCCAGTTGGAACCAAGGATACCCCAGAAGAGGGGCTACTGGAGGTGGGTTTCACAGGATGTGGGGAAGTTTGCTGAGAGGAAGCAGCTCTACACAGCAGCAACAGGTGACAAGGGCTTCCCTGGCTGGTTTCTCTCAGTCCATCCAGGCCAGGAGGTAATTGTGTCCTCTCTTCTTCCTTGCATACAACTAGAACCAGCTCAGGGAGCCAGGTAAGCACAGCATGACACAGCACACTGTGGCAGCAAGGACTAGCATCCGTGGGGACAGCCAAGGGTGTGGAAAAATCCATGTTCTTTGCTCCATCCCAATCCTCCCCACCAGATGATCATGCAGAGGGAGAGACACAGCTCCGTGCCTACAGCCCCACCTGTCATGCCCTCCCTTAGACCCCAAAGCCACTACATGAGATGTCTTCTGCTGTGGGGGAGCAGGCAGAGGTGAAAATAGGCAGAATGGAGGTCTCAGATCCTCAGTCCTGCCACTGCTCCTCAAAAGCCACACCATGCCAGCACTGCCAGCCTACATGTCCAGAGCAGAGCAACTCTTGGCATACTCAATCACAGCCCAGAAAGCCTGAGTTGGACTCAAGGCTCCTCCTCCTACGATCCAGGGGCTGGCACTGCCCTAGGGCCCCTTCCCTGAGCTATGGAATGGCAATCACATTTGCACTTCCTCCAGGGGGCTACATGATGACTAATCAGACACGAACAACATTCCCCCCTGGGAACAGGAATGATGTCTAGTATGATTACTTCCTCATTGCCTTCAGTTACATAGACAGGCATTCCCCTGGGGGCGGTGGGCCTGGAGGGGACTGTCTGTCTTCCCCAAAGCACAGAGCCACTGTGGGACAGACAGCAAAAGTTCCTAAGATTGCTCACTAGCACTTTCCCAAAGGGATTCAGTGTTCAGACAAGGAAAGGTCCCTAACTTTCTCCAGGGATGAGCAGCAGTCATTGCTGACGGGATAGTAGAGCCCTCTGGAGCCCAGGGTAAGGACATACTCAGCTGCCCACACCCCTCCCCACTGCCCCAGCTCATGGCAGGAGCCTGCGTTCTCCCCAGCACAGCCTGAGTGTTTAGAACTCCCACTTCACCCTCAGGGCAGCCTACCGCATTGCAGCCATGGCAAACTATTGCAGTGACTAGAAACAGAGAAGGGACAAATGGTGTGAAGTCTACACAATGCGAGCTGCAAAGGAGTCACTGCCTAAGCAGCTCATAAGTGAATGGAGGGTTCTGAAGCCAGTGCTAGGCAATCACTACAGCAGCTCCACTGAACTCAGTGCACTGCAGACATCAGCTTATGAAGCCCACAGTGATCTCGTGTGGGGACGGGGGGGAGGGTATTTTTCCTTTAGCATCTGAGGCTCAGGATTATTAATTCACTTGTCCAGAGTAACGATAAGGAGGAATAGAGCAGGAAAGAGGCACCTGGAACCCTGACAATAAAGATCCTCTTCCTTCACTGTGAAGACCTGAGTCCCTTACACTAGGATGGGGCAGAGGCTGTGCTGGAAACCACCACCTTTCTCCACCTTGAGCAATGACCCAAAGCCTGTCAAAAGCTGTTGGAAAGTCTGCTTCAGGGGTGATCTGCCTCCTTCTCGGTGGTGTGTCAGCTACTGCCCGGCATGACGGCTTATTTAAAAAATCAGCTAGAAATAAGATTCACTGTGAAATTAGTTGTAGACAAGCTCAGAAACTGCTAATGATGCAGAGATAATAAGGGATTTGCAGAAAACACTGATATTGCATTATGATTAGTGAGCAGAGCTTCACCCCTGGAGCCTGCAGGGCCCGAGCTCCCACAAGAAGCATAAATGCATATGCATTAGTAGCACACACTGGCAAATCCCGGCTCCCGGGGCCAGCAGGCTTGGGCCTCCTGGTCAGAGGCTCTGAGCTCAGCTCTGATTTGCAAAAATGATTAATATGTGGGTTTTGAGAATGAGAAATGTTTACTTCCTAGGTCTGAGAAAAACCAAAGGCCGGCCTTAAATCAAATTCCCATTTGAAAATGAAAGCAAGCAGGAGCAGCATGAGAAGGCTGCCCCAGGCAGCTGGCACAGCTCTTGCTGGTGAGGGCTTAAATCCACCCAGAACTTCAGCAGCTCTGCATTCCTGCATGTAGACAAGAGACAGCCATTGCCTAGGATGTCCACTTAGTAAACTGCAGCTGTACTGATCTTGCCAAATGACCACAGCATCATCCTCCCAATCTCTCCGTATCACATTAACCAAAGGGCCCTAGTCTAAGTCCAGCACTACTGGAGTTCCCACAGACCCTGCCTAAGGACTGTGGCCAGCACTCATGCCCACCACTCAGGGCCCGTGCCTTCTGGCCAGCACTCATGCCCACCACTCAGGGCCCGTGCCTGTTGGGTTACTGAATAGCTTTAATCTCACTCCTCCTACCCCATACCCAGCACCCACAAAACTAAAAAATGGCTGGGCATCAATCATGATGGAAATTAATAGGACAACAACAGAAAAGTTCAACAATGCAAACCAGGGGAGTTGTGCCCGCTGTGGCTAGACCTGCCCCACTCTATGGATAAACACACACACAAGGCGGCAATCACCGTGTGCCCATGATGTGCAAACTGGCTAACTGACTCTCTGCTCTTTCAGCAAAGAGGAGATAAAATACAAAATTTCATGCACTGGCAGTGAATAAGTCACTTGCATACCAAGATGTCAGAGAGTTTGAGGCTAAAACTCTTATTTACATGAAAAACAAACCTGTATGAGATACATGTTTCTCAACTTCACATTTGTCACACAGAGCCAGAAGGCACTACTCAACAAAGTCACATTAGTCCCCAGCCCTTTGCTCTCTCTGCCTTGCAGCTTAATTCCTCAACGGATGGACGGGGCCCTCCAGGTGCTTCCAGCAAGTGTGCTGCTCGGCTTCCTGCTCAGAGGGCTATGTTTGAAGAGGGACAGGATTGGAGGATGCATGTAGCCCACCCCACCACCACTGTTTGTATGAATCTTGCACAGAGCATAAATGGTTTATTCAGCTTGACACCAACAGAGAGCCTGGAGAGAGAGGTTCGTCCCTAACACAAACAGCCCTTCTCTTCCAAACACAGGGCAGGTGTACACCAAAGTCAACGGCAGAAAGGTTACAGGTGAGGAGGCGTGCCTCAGTGACAGAATAGGACAGCCTGGCTTATCTTCCCTCCATGTCCTTGTAACAGCAAACCCTGGGCCTTTGTGACCACATGGCTGATACACAATATAGAAACACTCTTCCTTTGGATGCAGTGACTGGTGGAGAGGGTGGCGCGCAACTGAAAGATAGCTAATACAAATCTGTGCTCGGATTTATCTGTAAACACAATCAGAAAAAAAAAACTCTTTCCACTGATGTTGCTAAATATCAGGTTATAAACCCACTGGACCTTGTCCCCATGACCTACGCCATCTGGACAGAATCTGTCTGCAGAGCAAAGCCACACAGAAAGGAAACAAACAGCACACACTGATCCCTGGCTCTTCTGTGCCCACCCCCCACTTCTTCCTTCCCACAAGTTTCCTTGGACTCTGACTCACAACCCCTCTCATCCATGTGGCCCAATGAACATCCCTCGGCTTACATGATTCAAAGTAGTTTCTGAAAATTTGCAGACTTGCACTGGCTCAAATTCAGAAAACAGACAGATATTCTTAGTCACACCTTGACACTTGATCAAATACATGTACCATTTTGTATAAGTTCTTTCATTTTGTTCCCCCTGCATTGTAAGTCAAAATTAGTAACTTAAATCTTGTTAAGTATCCAATTAAAAGTTAAATAGCTTCAATTTTTCACTTCAATTATATATGAGACCTCTGCTTTTTTAATCACTTAGATCAGTGCTTTGATTTACCTGTTTTCCATTCTTGATACAATCTGAAGGGAGAAACAGGACTGAAACAGTCACACAGCTGTACCGCCATGGGCTGAAAGACAAGATCACAGGCTCTGCCAAAGCTGGACCAGCAGCTGGCCGGCAAGACCACAAATCCATGACCCAAAATGCTCACTGCCTACAGATGGATGCCACCCTTACTTTGCTTTGCCAAAAGACAACAGACCAGAGTCCCTGAATTGTACAAAGGTGGGGGGCGGGGGGCGGTCATCTGAAAACCAGGCATCACACATCTAGCAAAGCCCTTTTCTTACTGAAAAAAAAAAATAGTAAGCAACAATAATCAAAACGATGACTCTCATCTATGGAGCTGTTACTAAGTTGGGCACTCCACACTGCCATCATTCCTGTTTCACCATGAGACAGGGCAGCTATTACATGTACACTTTCCTGGGGAATAGAGGAAGGCTGACCAAGAAAGAGCTCAGAGAAATCAAGTGACATGACTAAGGCGCACCCTTATGGTGTGGAATAGGAACTCAGCAGACCTGAGCCATAACCCGTGTCCATAAAGCAAGTCATGCAGAGCTGAGCTGACAGCAGATTCCCTAATAGAGTGGGCAGAGAGACAACATTTAGCTGTGTACTTGTGGCAGGTACCTTACATCCTGCAGTCGCCATGAAGAGACCTTTGGACACACACAAAGCCCTTCGTCTGTCACCTCCATGACTTTGGGGTCCCCCTAACTTAAGTAGGACTGAAAAAGAAATTTCTGACATCTGTTCCTGCTTTGAGATCTCTTAGAAAAGCATAGAGAGTAATGTGTAAGGCTTGGCTCTTCCTTATCACTCAGGGATGCCTTCTCTCTCATCCACCTCCTAGTACTGCCTCGCCCTAACAGACCACCCCAGCATCCATACTAGGGAAAGACTTAGCCTCTACTAGAAGCCACGTTCCTCACCCAGGAAATGATCAGTTTCTTTTTCCTGACTTTATATTCCAGTTAAGAAATATGCAACAGGCCTTGCGAGATGCCAAATCCCAATGCACACAGAATAGAAGAGGAGAGGAGGGATCACCCTACAACAACAGGGCACAGCAAAGCGTCATAAACCACGCACAGTGGAAGTCAAGTTGTGGTGAGCACATGACAGAACAAACTCATAAAACCTATCTCTAGTACCCATGTCATCCTCATCTTCATTAGGGCAAATGCTGATATATTCCATGACTAGGCAAGTGTCCTCTTCCATTCCATTTTAAACATACATGCAGCATCCCCAAGCACCTAGAGGCTTGGTGTTGGAAAGTGGCTTGGCCATATGTTGTGGACAACCTCTAGATGCAAGTGTGACCTTTCTCAGGGAAATAACTTCCCCACCCTACTCGCTCTCTGAAATGTCAAATGCTGCCAGGCTGCAGGTGTTTTGTAACAGAGAAGGAAATAACATCAGAAACTAACAAAAAACCATATTTGGTCATTAAACATCAGAAAGCCAAAAAATGTCAAGTTCTTGTTGCTTCTCTCTGAAATATCTCCTCACCCACACCTCCTTCCTGCTTTGTTGTCTTTTCTTCAGCGACTAAAGCTACAAGGCCACACAGGTTTGAGTGACAATTACATGCTTTCACAGGAATAAGAAAAGCAGTACACCATGAGTTAATCTAAAAAATGTGGTTGATGAGGGCACTGATAGTAACCAGTGGAGATCCAAGCCTTTTCCATGCATACTGTCACGCAGGCCAGCTACCAGAATTCTGAAGGTCGAAAGAGGAACAACAAACAGATCCTCAAGAATTTGCTTAAAGATCATGGTCATTGATTAACTATGGTGAACAGTGATGTCTCAGGTCCCAGTATCTCCTTGCTATCTTCTGCTGCACAAGGCACAAAACTCCTGGACCATCAAGTCACACAGGATCTCTGCAGTGTAAAAGGACACAGATGGTAACAACAGAGGTTCCTGAAATATTTATGCTTTGCCCTCCTGCAAGGGGTACCCTCGGGACACAGGGAGGTCCTACCCAACCACACAGCACCCTCGGGACATAGGGAGGTCTTATCCAACCACACAGCACCCTCGAGTTAAATAGAGGTCCTACCCAACCACACAGCACCCTCAAATCAAATGGAGGTCCTATCAAACCACACAGCACCCTTGGGACATAGGGAGTTGTATCCAACAACACGGTACCCTAGGGACACAGGGAGGTCCTATCCAACCACACAGCACCTTTGGGACACGGGGAGGTCCTAAACAACCACACAGCACCTTCAGGACACAGGAATGTCCTATCCAATCCTGGGGCAAGAGTAACCTGGCAGTGACCACTAGGAGTTCAGTGCCTGACAAGCACTGGCCACCAATTTCTCCCTTCAAATCCATAGGATGAACATGCTGCTGCCCATTAATATATAGAAAGTGAGATTCAAAGGGAAGGATTTCACTACACAAATAAAGAACTCCAAAATCTTCCTCTCCCTTCACCAGGTGGCCCCATGGCCTCTAGCTGAACACAAAGACTGAGCATGGAGTTCTGGATCCACTGCTGAAACAGAGGTGAGCAGTGGAAACTATAGAAGGATGCAATCAAGAGGGAAAACTCTATGGCTCAGGACATCCACCGTCACACAAGCACCCTGGGGAGGCACCAAGACAAGGCTCTTTATAGGCACCAGAAGTCAGGTTCTCAGAATGTTGATGTTTCCAGGCCGGACCAGACATCAGAGGAGCTTCCTTTGTCTCAGAATTCAGAGGTCCATTCTATTCAGTTACCAATGGAAAATAGTCCCAAGATTCAGCAGGGTCGACAATGGGCAAAAATAAGAAGAAAAAGGAGAAGTGGATGGAATTTAGCTATGAGAACCAACAATAGAGAGACTTCAGCTGGCTCCTTTACCCATAAGACTTTAACTCTCGCTGTACTGGATTCTCAGTAGACTATCCAACATGGAACCAGCCACCGAATGACAGATATGGGTGTGTCACAGGCACTGGCACTCGAACTGTATAAAGGTTTTACCTCCTGGGTTGATAGTGGCAAAGGCAGAAAGACTGTCACTGACAATTCACTTAATACTCCATACATAAGACAATCCTCTCACTGACAATAAAAGCATCCTGAAGACATAATTATGGAAAAGACTCAGAGTACTGCCTTGGCCACATCTCCTAAGATTCAATAGCACACATATCCCTGGGATATGAATTCGCTTCTTGAAAGATTTCTTCTTGTTTATTTGAAAGGCAGAGTTACAGAGAGTGATGAGAAACAAAGGGATCTTCCATCTGCTGGTTCACTCTCAAATGCCACAATGGCCCAGATTGAAGCCAGGGGCCTGGAACTCCACATAGGTCTCAAATCTCCCACATAAGTACAGAGGTACCATTTGCTGCTTCTTGCCAAGCACATGAACAGAGAGCTGGGTTGGAAGTAGAACAGCCAGAAATCAAACCAGCACCTTTATGGGATGCCAGAATCCGTAGGCCATGCAATTACCTGCTGTGCCTGAATGCTAACACTTGATTCACCTTTTTAATATTCTTGTCATTCATAAAACTATTGTTTCAAGCCTTGTGAATACTTTGGTATTCAAAAAATAAATATTACTACATTGTGATCAAAACTGACATTTTGTGTCCCCTGTCATAGATCACTTTGGCCCGCACATGCATGTGTGCACACACATGCACACAAACACACCTTATAGTGGCTGCAGCTGAAAGGTGTAATCCCTGTGTGTGGGAAACACAATGTAGCTTACGTTCTGTGATTCCACCTCACTGGGCATGCTGCTCACTGCCTTTCCATTCTATTTACATGTTTATGATGTCTGACTTACCAATAATCAGAGAAATTTTGAGGGGAAATGGTAATTTGGGCTTCTACATGGGGTGTGATAGGATCATGTTCAGCTTCAATTATTTAAAATTACAGAGCTATGAAGCTGAGCTTTAAAAAACCAAATTATTTCTAATAGCAGAATGTTTCAGCATCTTAATTTCAGTAAAAAGAAAAGATTTAAATAGATTTAAGGGCTTAAATACTTCTGAGGGAAGCAGGCACTGCAAAGCCAGGACGTCTCATTCACCTAAAAGTAATTAACAGAAAGTAAGCGAGATCATTATTTCCTCACAGATCCTCATTTAAAAGGAGGCTGAATCATGTGAGCTGATTGGGGCTTTCAATCCCAACAGAAACGCAGACTCCTAGCTGCTCAGGGATGAGCAGAAATGAGGCCCAATTAACGGGAAAAAAACGAAACCAACTGTTCCAGTGTGCTCAGATAGTGCTGAGGAAAGCAGGGGAGTACCCGGTTTGGGCTTTTTTTTTTTTAATTATTATTTTTCTCTGGTGGAAGCCTCAGTGCAACTCATGAGTCAGCTGAAGAGAATTGTGAGCGCCTCAGCAGGTGGGGTGTGGGCGCTTGAGGAGAGGAGGTGACAGCAGGGCCTGGGATGGGCCGAGTCACATCCCTCCTCTCCTCAGAACTCACACGACCAAGTCCATACCCCCTGTACCTAAGAGTGTGGCTGCTTCTGAAGCTGGGGTCTCGGAGGTGACTGGAGTAAGGTCACACAGGTCAGACAGAATCCAGTGGGACTGATGAGAGTGAGAGGAGGTGAGTGTGTGGCACAGCGGTTAGTGTGCCTCTTGGGATGCTCTCAGCCTGTATCACAGTAGGAGGGCTCATGCCTCACCTCTGTGCCCGGTGATAGATTCCTGCTGATGTGGGAGACAGCAGATCAAGGTTTACATTCCCACGACCCACAGGGGAGACACCAAGATGGAATTACGGGCTCCAGGCTTCATCCTGGCCCAGTCCTAGCAGCTGCAGGCATCTGGAGAGAGAACCAGCAGAAAAGAGATCTCTGTCTCTGTATTTTATCTTCCCTCTCCATCTGCCTTTCAAATAAAATGAAAATGCATAAAAATTTAAGAAGAAAGAGCCACCTTAGGCTACAGACACGCTGGGCAGAGGACGACCAGAGCAGACACAGTAGAACAAGCCGAGGAGAAACCAGCCCTGCTCATCCCTGGATCTTGGGTGTAGGACTTCCAGAGCTGGAGAAAGGCAATCTCCAGCTGTTCAAGCTGTCCTAATGCTGGAAGCCATGGTTACAGCTGCAGCTAAGAAACACAGGCCTAAGCTCTGTCCCAGGTCTCCCCGTTTCATGGCAACTCCCTGAGAGCCGCATCAAGACCAAATTCTCTGCCCCGAATCTGCATTCCCAATGCTAATGTGACAGCTTTACTGAGGAGCCAGCCTTCCCCAAGAAGACAAACTGTGGGTCATGAAAAACTAACAAGTGACACCAAACTGGCCCTCAAGACTTGGCTGCAGAAAAGACAACAACACAGTACATGCATAAATTTGACCCAGCTGCACCACGAGGGAGCTGGAAGGCCCATGGCCCTCTTTGTGACCCCCTGTGACTCCTCTTTGGGCCGGGACCTGTGGAACACAGCGCAGCTAAGCAACTCTGAGTGAGGGGGGTCTGCGGCATGCCCTCACAGCATCACCCCTTCAGGAAAGGCGTCCCGAGTGACCCCCACACCCAAGTACTGCTCTACTTTGTGGGGCATAGCCTAAGCACCTTGCTTGCCCCCTCCCCCCAGGGCTCATGTCTGTTGGAGGATTGCCAACAGTGTGACAAGCACAGTTGGGTGCTAGGTGCTTCTTACTGCATAGCATGCTGCATCCCTTGATCCTGTTTTAATTATCATCTGGGATTGCCACATCTGTGATTGCCAATTCCTGTCCTGCCAGGCTGCCTGGCACCACAGGCACTCCAATCATAGCTGGCTCCCTGCAGACCATACAATTTGATGTGTGACATCAGAGACTGGTTGTGTTCCAGGGCCACAGGTCCCTCACCACTCCCAGCACCATAAAGCATGCACATCCCTCCACCTCCCCAAGCCAGCAGCCACTCCACAATACCACTGGTCAGTGAACAAAAAGGTCTCCATAGAGTACCCCAGGTAAGTCCCAGACCAAGCCAAGCAACAGATTGACATGCACAATGGCAGCCCAGGGGCCCTTCAGGGGGTGCCTGGTGGTCTGCACCCATTCCCCAGACAGGCAAGCACACTAGGATGAGAAGCACAAACATGAGCCTGTGCCTATGACAGTCTGGGTCCCAGGAGCTCCGAGCAGTCCCCCACCATGGACATGCACTGTTCGGTGTGAGTAGGAACAGAACCACCACACACTCCTGGACTGAGGAGCTTCCCAATAATACAAACAGCCAGGGACATGCGGGCTCTTCCAGGAGTGCAGGCGAGTGGGCCTGGCACAGTGGTGCACTGGCTAATCCTCCCCTCGCAGCACCAGAGTCCCATATGAGCTCTGCTTCCTGTCTTTGCTGCTCTGTCACTCATTCTTATCACATACTCAGTACAACCACTGCCCTCCTCATCATTCCCTGCCCCCAACCTTGCTCTGTTGTCTCTACAGACCTTGTCACCACTGAACATGGCCAAGGTAGACCTAATTGGCAAGACGTAGGAGGGCAAAGTCATGGGCTCTCTGGGTTCACTGTGGGATATCCGGCAGCCAGACCTGGCCCTGGTGCATTGAAAGAGCTCAAAGCAAATGAATGATTTCATGGACTCCATCCCAAGGTCATGGGTAGAAGAGACAGGGAGATGCATATCAGAGAATTACTCAGACATTCCTTCATGCCCTGAGTGTCCAAGTCTGCACCCCTGCTCTATGAAGTTCACCAGTGCCCTCTCCTCAGGGAAAAGGAAAGAGCCTCTCCCTTGGTGGGGATAACACCACCAGTCCCCCCATATCTGCTTACTTCACTGGTAGCTTCTCGTAGCCCACGCCAAGGCCAAGTCAACATTTCTGCTAACAAACAACAAACATCCTTGATTTTGTGGGTACCCAGTCTTTGCTGCTGCTGTTTCTTTACTACCAGATGGTCAGGGGAAAGCCACAAAACACAGATGAGCAGGGATGACAGTGGGCATGGCTACATACCATTAAAACGTCATGTACAAAAGCAGGCAGTTAGGCTACCACACAAAGGCCTAAGCAGGGGAACAGACAAAGACGCCTGTCCCAGGAAAGACCCACTCACAGACAAGGACGCTTCAGGACCAAGCTCTGCAGTTCCTGAGTTCACTGCCCCACCCCGTGCTTATCTAGTCAACACTCAGTCTGCCAGGTGCTGAGATAAGGCTAAGCTCAGGACACCCTGCCTCCACAGAGCAAGTGTCCAAGGGGAGAGACCCTGAAGGAGAGTATCCACAACTGACTTTCCACACCTCTCAGTAATGTGAGGGGCCATTCCCCAATGTCTCACATCACAGCTGATGCCTGAGGCCAGCAGGTGCACTGCAGACCATGGGACACTGACAGCGATGGAATTCATGCACGATGAACTGCTGGTGAGGCTTTGGGGACGGTTCATAGCTGAGCAGAACTGGGTGAGAAACTGGAATCCAAGAAACTCTGAAAACACTTCCAACAACCTGGATCAGCCACCTCCTGTGGCCATGTTGGTCTCCAACAGGCCACCCAGGGCTTGGCTGTGACAAGGACCTTGTGTCTCCCATGACAACCCCAATTGGCAACTTATGGTAGATTCAATGGTGACAGAAAGGCCTTCCCACAAAGTACACATCACTCCTGCTGTCCCTACACACCACTGGGTGCAGAAATACATTCCTAGACAGACACATACACATGTCTATGGCTTCTCCATGATCCCCAGCAGTTTATGACCAATCCCTTCGCAGAAGGGACAGGGGAAGGGCCCTCCCTGGAGCAAATTACCTCCACCTGGTTCTTCCCAGGCCCGCCCCTCCCAATCTGTGACACGCCAGGGTGACACCTGATATGTGGCCTTGCAGGTAAGGGAATCAGCACTGGACCACCTGCAGCCGGCATCCCATCTTCAATGTGATCAGCCGTGCCTCAGCTTCCACATCCACTCAACCTGGTGAACTGCGAAGCCCATCACAGGTGTTTTCAAAACTAGCAGATTAAATTCATGCAAGGCACTTGTTGGGAGTTGGCACTGAACTTTGTCCCCCAAATATTCATCCACTGACAAATTGACACCCAGAACCTCAGAATGCAATTGTATTTAGAGATAGGGTCTTCAAAGGAGTAAATTGTCCTTAGTAAGCCCTGTCTGGGTCCTATGTGGCCGACAAAGTTACAAGACCGTTGTGGAAAAAAAAAGAGCTCAAAAGATGTCATTCGTTGCCTTCTGCAGAGGTGGAGAGCAGACAAGTGTAGGAGGAGACACCTCAGTTGACAGTGGTGGGTGTCAGGCTGATTCTCCTGGGCTTGGCGTACTGGTGCATAGCATGGTGACAGGGCCAATACCTATGGTCCCAGGAGCATCCCAGGAAATTTGAGTTCATTTTCTCAAGTCTCAGGCATCCAAAGAATGGGACCTTAAGCTTCGTCATATTCCAGTTCAAGCCACAGCTCACTGGACTGGAAACTCAGGTGAGGCCACTGAGAATAAGCAGCAGCCCAGAGTAGACCATGAGTTCAGGTCTTGGGAGGGTCTGCCTCATCCTGTTACATTTTGCTTTGTGAGCATAGCCAAGAAATCTGCCTCCTGCAGAGATGTAATAAAACACCAAGATGGGTACAGACTGAAGAAGTAAGCCCTGGGCCACCAAAGAGAAGGATAAAAGCTGCCACCCTCCACCCCTACCTCCAGGGACTTAATGGGTGTACCTGTCTTCCCGGAAACTCAATCAAGGGAGACCACAGTGAACAGAGGTGAGGCCAGGTGCTAAACAGGACACTCCTGGCTCAGCTCGCACACAAGTCAGGCAGCAGGTGCCCGGCAAGACTCCTCACCGAGAGTTTCTGACAGCACCAGCAGCTGAGCTGGCAGAGAGGTCCCTGTCAGCTGCTGGTGTCAGGCAAGCCCGGGTCACTCGTGGCTGATGGAGAAGCTCTGTCCAGAGGCAGTCTGCTGAGATTTTTCAATCCAATTTCTCTTGAGCGAAAGGCTAACCGGATAAGATCACTCCCTGTTAACAACGCGGATTGCAAGTGAAATCTCAGGGCTGGGGTGAGAGACAAGGTCACCAAATCAAGAGGTGGTTGCACAAAACAATCCAATCTAGGACCTGGAGCCTCCTGCCAGAGCCTGGTAATCTCACGTTGAACACGCCCAGTCCAGGAATTCAGTCACAGATAGCGGGGTGGGAGCCCTGCACAGGTATCCACGGCAGGTAGTGAGAGTCTGAACATGGGTATCCCAGGAGCTCCTCAATGTGAGGCAGCAGGGCAAGAACAAACACGGCCTCGGGGTGGAAATGAGAGGCTGCACTGAGGGCTGGAAAACCTGCTGTGGCCCCAAGCTCAGCTAAACCCACGTTCAAGATCACCCTGACACACAGGCACACTCTGCATCTCAGAGACCCTGCTTGCCTTTCCAGGCTGAGTTCAACTTGACCCAGAACAAGAACTTGAAAACCACGGACAAGTTGTCCAAGAAGCAGCTTCCAGTTCGTCCTTAGTTTGCCATGGGGGTGATGCTGAGGGGCTTGATGTGGGGTTGACACACATCAGGATCCCTTCCTATTTCTTTTTCTCTGCAAGAAACTCACAGAGAAGAGGTGTTTTTCCTCCCTTGAAAAGCTTTAGCAGGTGAAACAGACACACAAAACTTGCACAGATCTCTTCTGTGTGACTTGCTGGCTCTGGTCACAGGCACACGCAGACAACCCCTCCGTAAATGCTAGAGACATCAAGGCAAGGTCCTCTTTACAGGGATCTCAAAAATTGTCCTAATGGGGCCAGTGCACAAGTGGCCCTGACCAGCAGCAGGGAGCTGAGACAGACCACACCCTGACCTGGTGATGGCAAGTCCCCTGGGGCAGGCACACATAACAATGTCTCCTGCTGTGTGCCACAGGTTTGTGTGCCATCTGGATGTAGACAAGACTTCAACTTCAACAATTTCCAACAATTTATTGAGTGCCTGCTGTATACCAGAATTTAGATGCCTATCACTGGGACACCATGGGGAAAGTGAGGGCTCCCCGGTGGTGCTCCAGCTCTAATAGGACAACTGCGCTAACAAGGCCCTGAAGGCTGCATGTAGGCCAGAGGCCCAGAGACCAGCTTGGTACCCCAGCAGCGCCATGAGCTGCAGTGCCAGGAAGCTCCACTGGGTGGCACATGCTCCTTGCTAGCACCTCCTGATTTTAGAGCCAAGACCCTGGGCTAGGGCCAGAGCTCAGCCTGACACAATTCAATTGCTGCCTCAGAGAGCACTTTGGAACTGGGTCTGGGGAAAGAAAGCTCGCAGTCACAGGGGCTCCACCACTGCAAGTTTCCCAGCTACAAATTACAGGACTAATGACAGTGGGCTCCATCACCAGGCCTCCCTGTATTCCTCCTCCTCTATAGGATCCCATGAGTGTATGTGTGCGGTGCCCCCTTATCTAAAACCAAGCATGCCATCAACAGGCATGTGTTAGCTTCCTGTTTCCTTTTGTTTTTTTAAAAGGATTTATTGGGCCCGGTGCGGTAGCCTAGTGGCTAAAGTCCTTACCCACATGCACCAGAATCCCATACGGACACCGGTTTGTATCTCAGTAGCCCCACTTCCCATCCAGCTCCCTGCTTGTGCCCTGGGAAAGCAGTTGAGGACGGCCCAAGGGCTTAGGATCCTGTGCCCACATGAGAGACCCAGAGGAAACTCCTGGCTTCGGATCAGCTCAGCCCTGGCCATTGAGGCCACTTGGGGAGTAACCCAGCATGTGGAAGATCTTCCTCTCTGTCTCTCCTCCTCTCTGTACATTTGACTTTCCAATAAAAATAAATAAATATTTTTTTTCAAAATTATTTATTTATGTATTTGAAAGGCAGAGTTACAGAGATAGAATGAGAGAGCAACAGAGAGATCTTCCATTCACAATGACTGAAGCCAGGAGCCAGAAACTTCTTCCAAGTCTCCCAGTGTGGGAGCTGAAGCGCTCCCATCATCTCCTCTCATCTGATGCTTTCCCAGGCACAGCAGCAGGGAGCTAGATCAAAGCTCGAACTGGCACACACATGGGCGGCAGACCTCACAGGCAGCAGCTTCTGTTAGTTTTGAAACCTGTTCCTCTCCACTCACTCAAGGCATCCAGCCCCTGAACATGCATTCAGGAAGCACTTGGGTCTATGCACCTTCTTGGTGCCAGGACAGTTTCTGTGCAGCAGGTGGGGGTGAAGCAGACCAGGGGGAAGTGAAAGTGTCGCAGAATTACAGACTGTAGGACCAGGGAAACGTCACTTCTCTGATAATTACACTTCTGCAGGCCTTTAAGAGACATCAATGGAGCACAGCATCCAAGTCCAGGCAGTTATAAATCAGCAGCTTGACAGACAAAAGTGCATCTGAAATCATTCAAAGTGTACCAGAAATCATTTATGTCTGGGTAATTAGAACACATCGGAACGGCTCCATGCTGCTGAACTGAAATTGAGCAACATAATGTCCATGAAATCCCCACGGACTGAGGCGTGGTGAAGGCACCGACAGGATGAAAGCTACACTGGAAACCTGCCCCACCTGCCCCCACCCTACACAGCCCCTATTTGGATGCTAACAGACGACAGCTCTTTGCCCAAATTTGCTGGGTTTTTTTTCTCTTTGTTTCCAATTTGTTTATTTGTTTTCCCCACTCTGGTTTAAAAATGATGGTAGCCACTGTGGTTAAGACAAACATTCCAGGCCTTGTTTGCGTGTGGCAAAAGAGGATCCCTCCCCCGACCTGACCTTCCTCCTTCCCACCCCACCCCTGCCCCCAGTCAACCTTCCAACTAAGACAGCGTCTCAGATTTGGTCAGAAGACAGCAGAGATCTAAGACCCTGATGGGCAGCAACAGGGGTGGAAGTCCCCAGGGGACTGGCCCAAGAATAAGAGTGAAGCTGGAAAAAGAGACTTCTATGCCCGTCCATGGTGTCCACTCATCTAATGATGGCTGGGAAAAAGTAACCAGTCTATCAGGGACAGCATGATGACATGACAAATTAATACTCCAGCTGTTAGCACCAGAATCTCATATGGGCACCGATTCGTGTCCAAGCTACTCCACTTCTGATCCAGCTCCCCGTTTGTGGCCAGGAAAAACAGCAGAGGATGGCACAATTCCTTGGGCCCCTGCACCCACATGGGAGACTGAAGAGAGGCTCCTGGTTCCCAGCTTTAGAAGGGCTCAGATCTAGCTGGTGCAGCCATTTGAGGAGTAAACCAGTAGCTGGAGGACCTATCTCTCCCAGTCTCTCTATAAAATCTGCCTTTAAAAATAAACAAATCTTTTAAAAAGTAAATAAATAAGTGACCTATCTTGCTCTGCAGAGTGAAGTAACGATAAGGCACGTGGTGAGCTTAGAGCAGCACAAATGAGACAAGACAGACATGCGACCCCCAAAACAGGTACCTGTCCCCTGGAACGAGTGGCGTGTAAGAGTCCCTGGCACAAGGGCCACAATGCCAGCAGAGTCAGACTATACCAGCACCCTAAGGGGACCCGTGTATTTGAGGACTGGACACATGCTGCAGGGTCCTGCTTAGTACAGCCTGGTCGTGGCCTACAGTCCCCCAAGATGACCTGGGCTAGCTGTCGGCTAGTGCATCTGAAAGCAGAGGTTGTGCTGCCGTCTGGGTGGATGGAAGGAAACACAGCCATGCACCTTCACAGGCAGATGCTGACAACCCTCGGGCCCTGCAGGCCAGCCTCTTGCTAGGACAGTGTCAGCAGGCATCCCTTTCCACTGCTGTCTCAGACACACAACAGAGCACACAGGCAGCCCCATGTGCTTTGCTGGTAACGGGAAAGACTATTGCAGCTATGCTGGAAATTGCTATTTAAAATGCATGTCTGCTCTGTGTGTGAGACAGCAGCCACAGAGCCAGGTGCAGAGAGCTGAGGCAGGATGGGGTGGTCCATCCCCCGTAGAGACACGTCCCCGGGATCGTGCCTCTCTCCCCAATGGCTTTATCTCTCAGCAAGATCATCACCAAGACAGGACTCCCTCACAGAGACATATTTGCTCCCCTGATCCCCCTCTGTCTCTCTTGATTAAAAGCTATGTGTGATATTTGTAGTTATCAAACATCAATATTTGGCATGGATTTGTGAGATGGAGACGGGTGGAGGGCGGCGATTGACCACGTCTGAGCAAACACACAGTGCTGTTGATTAGGGGCGCCCAGGAGCAAGCTGCTCCCCCACCCAGCCTGGCCAAACCAACCCCAGAGGCTCAGAATCAGAGCTGGGACCCCATCAGGGAGAGGAGCAGCAGGATGGAGAGTGGGACAGTCACTCCCTCCCCGGAGAGCATGAGCCCTAAGATTGTTGCCATCCTGTCCAAATGCCTCCTAGGAAAGCCAACTGAGTAGAGGTAAGGCAGGAATGAGCTGGCGGTGGGCACCTCTGTGCCGAGCGTCTTGACACTTGGCCCCGGCTTTCAGCCCATAGCTCTGGCCTTCCAGGACTCAGTGGGCCAATGCTGGGTCCAGCGGCTACAATCCTTCCTTAGTGTCCTCCATAGGGACCTGACCTGTGTGCACTTTCACCCCCACAACTGCCTGATGGGAAAGGTTGAGAGTTCAGGACACCAACCCAGCTTAACGTAACAGCAGAGCTGGAAACCAATGCTTGTGTCTGATTCCAGAGTCTGCCTGGTACGGCCTCCCAGGAATGGCCCTTGAAGATCCCAGTATGTCTGTGACTTGGCCTAACTGCCCAGGGTCCACCAGAGCCACTCCTGCCTCTGAAGGAAGATGCCTGGTTCATGTCTACCACTTCTACCAACTCCCAGTGTGGCATCATCTGTGAAAGCAGGGTGATGACAAACCTCCCCCCACGCCCCGCTCTCTCCATGACAACTCACACCTCACGCACACAAGAGCTCAACAGCTGGGCGCTGGCAAGGTTGTGCAGTGAGCGAAGCCACTGGCTGGCCTGTGAAGCCATTAAATTATTCACTAACTCATAGATCATACAGTATCATCATTTTCTTCAAGAAGGTTCTTGATTTTCTTTATTTCTTCAGCAACACATTAGTCATTCAGTAGCATGTTATTTACCTTCATGGCATTTTTAATTTTTTCTTCTTGTTGATTTTGTTTTGTGACTTTTTATTTTAGGGGATGTGTAATGGAGACTATCATATCCAGATGTGAGGATACATGGCAGTATGCATCCCTACTTCCAGATCAAAGATGGGCTCCCAATGAAACTGTTAACTATATTTTGACAATAGGATGCTTGACTCTGCCATTGTCCATGCCCGCAATGATGGACATATTACTGTTTATGAAGAACTATACTATAGTAATAATACAGGGGAACTCAATGGGGGGGAGGGGATATGGGGAGTGGGGGTTAGGGAAGTACCAGGACCTATGGAACTCTATAATAAAATATAAATATAATAATAATAATAATAATAATAATAACAATTAAAGACTTTTTATCTGAAAGCAGACTTACAGAGAAAAGGGGAAAGACCAAAAGAAAGATCTTCCGTCTGCTAATTCACTCTTAAAATAGCCAGGGCTGGGCCAGGCTAAAGTAAGGGCCAGGAATTCCATTTGGGTCTCCCATATGGATACAGAGGCCCAAGTACTTGGGTCATCTTCCACTGTTTTCCCAGGTATATTAGCAGGAAGCTGGACTGAAAGTGAAGCAACCACGACTTTAGCCTATGCCCATGTGGGATATGGGCTTCACAGGCGTGAGCAAGCCTGTGGGTTCTATCCCCGGGATGTGGCAGTGCAGGTGTGAGGGAGACTATGGGTTCTATCCCCAGGATGTGGCAATGCAGGCATGAGGGATCCTTTGGGTTCTAGCCCCAGGATGTGGCAGTGGAGGTGTGAGTGAGCCTGTGGATTCTAGCCCCGTGATGTGGCAGTGCAGACGTGAGGGAGCCTGTGGGTCCCTGAACAAACAGGACTGCTTTCTCCCCTTGCTCATTCATCTCTGCAGCAAGCCTGAACTGAGCCCATGTCCCAGGCACCCCATCAGGACACAAAAGAAGAAAAGACTCTTAAGGCCAACCTCAAGTCCAAAGCTGACATTGGAAAACTGTCGGGATCATGGCATCTTCAGAGGGGCACAGCCATCAGCCATCCTTGGGGAAAAAAAATCACTAAACGGATTTGCCCTCCAATCTGGCAGGCAGCAGTGGAGAGAAACGGCAGAGATGCTCGGCGGGGCAGCAAGCTGTGGGTTAGGGTCACGAGGGCCAGGCTGGCTGGCTTAATCGCAACCTCATGGTCAAAATGACGCATGTCTTTTTGAAGGGAAGGAATTTAAGCTCACTGCCCGGAGTATCAGCTCTGTCCCCTCGCTCCTAATGCTGTTATCTCGTCCGCACACTTGGTCTGCTGCCGAGCAGCGGGTGCAGCGGGGAAGCAACAGACTGAGGAGAAGCAGAATGTACCCCTGGAGCCCTGGTGTCTGGTGGATGACCCCTGCACCCTGAAGGCCGCTCCCATGGGGAGAAAGGACAGGAAACACCTGGCAGGGAGCAGGAATTCGTCCTTCTGGGCTCTCGGCCTCCTACCCCACATCCCAGGGGTACAAATCCCATCCAATTACCAGTCAAAAACCCTCCAGAGGCCTGGCTCCAATTACAGCTGCTCCCTCTGCCAGGCCCCAGCACCCCCTTCTCTAAAAGCCAAGAAACTGAAACACATGCCTGTGTTTCTGCCCAGACTGCTCCAGCCTCCACCCAGAGTCCCCATTCCCTACACCTGTGTCACTACCTCTTTTCTTCAAGCCTCTGTAGGTCTCCTCTGCCATGAAGCCTTCCCTGTGAATGCCACATTCCAGCGCCACTAAGCTGTGTCTCAGCTGAAGGTCTCTTCTTAGGGACTAGTGGTAAAGTTCGCAAAGCCTCTGTCTGTGACTCCAGCTTCCCGTATGAGCATCAATTTGTGTCCACTTCTGATCCAGCTCCCCACTAAAGTTCTGGGAAAAACAGCAGATAATCCAACAGCTTGGACCCCTGCCACTCTCATGGGAAACCGGAAGAGGCTCCTGGCTTCAGCATAGCCCAGCCCCAACTGTTGAGGCCATCTGAGGAGTTAATCAATGGATGGGAGATCTCTCTTTCTCTGTAACTCTGACTTGCAAATAAAATAAATTTTTAAAAAACAAAGAAAAACAGCTCTGCATCCTCTTGCACCCAAGGCAGATGTTGATCAGTGGTGCTGAGTGCACACGGCCCTGCACTTCACCTAGAGCTGGCCTGACTGCACTCCTGTTTGGCTGACGGTAAGATTGTTCCCTTTCCCCATACCTACAGTCATGGTGACCTGGGATCTGGAATTTAAAAGCCAAAAGAGCCTGGGAGACCCTCATTTCCCAGGCAAGGATGCTCAAGTCCTCAGGCAGCTGGCAGCAGAACCAGGGATAAACCCCACTACCATGCCCCACACCTCTCTCTGCTACATGCCACTGCCTCAGTTGAAGCAGGGAACAAGCTGCCAGCATCCTCAGCAATTAAACCCAGAGCCAAGGATACAAATCAAGCTGCCTCGGTAGACACCGGCTCCTGTCACTTTTTTTCCCCTCTTCTAGATTCTGGTACAAACTGCAGACAACTCTCAGTAGAAACACAGGCTGTGCATGGGGGCATGGAGAGAAGGGAGCAGGCGCTTCCCATTCGTCCTTTGAAACAGCAGGCTCTGCTTTTGCTAAATTCCAAAAGGTGGCAGCATTCCATTAAATATTCATCTGCTGCTGAGGCTGCTGAGCGGCCTGATGTAGAAGCAACAGGGGTGGAAAGTGAAAACACCTGGACTGCAGGGGGGCCATGGCCCTGGCAGAGTCCAGCACGAATGAGGCTATTGCTGGGGGCATCTGGGGGGATCCTGGGAGCCCTTTAGTGGGAGGGGAATAGAGGGTGCCACATAGAACTAAAGGCACACCTGGCCCTGAGGGGGGTGAACACCAGACCCAGACCTACCTGAGGTCTGCATCTGTGTGGGCATACCCTGGGACAGCCCCAAGGTCATGCCAAGTATGGATCCTCCATTGACATGTAGGTGGAGCCTGTGACTGACCTCCAACTAACGAGGAACAGGGAACAGACCACCTTGTAACTACACAAGGAAGCATTTAAGCCTTCAACTTGCTAGCAAGCACTGGGGCCCGGATTTGCAAGCAACTAGAAAGCAAACAGGCATCAGAACCACCACTCTGCACCCAGAAGCTATAGGCTCAAAGGAGGGTACAGCAAGTTCTAGAGGAGAACTGAGCCCCAGCCAAAACCTTTGACTGCAACCAGGACCCACCTCAACCACGTCTAGACCTGTGAACTCAGGAAAATGAGATAAACAGGTGTCTGAAGCAAGCTTTTGTGATTTCCTCTGCAGACACGAAAACAAACACATCGTCTTTTTGTTACAGTAAAGCAGGTGTACTGCAAAACTTAACAGTGGGCTTCAAAAAGCCCACGGACAGGGCAAGCATTTCATCCAGTAGTTAAGAACATGCTGGGGACACCCATAGCCCATATCAAAGTGCCTGGGTTCAAACCCCACCTCCAACTTCTACATTCACCTCCCTAATAAGGAACACCTGGGAGGCAGGTGCTGGTGCAAATGCTTGGGTCTCTGCCACCCAATGGGAGACCCAGAGGGAGTTCCTGGCCCAGTCCCAGTTGTGGCAGGCATTTGAGCAGTGAACCAGTGGAAGGGTGATCTCTATCTCTCTCTGGTTATGTCCCTTTCTGTCCCACCTTATTACTCAGATGAATTTTTTAAATGGGTGTTTTTTTAAAAACTCATGAAAGTGTGCATCATTTTTTCAGTTTCATTTTCCATGGCATTTTTGAAGCTTCCTCAAACGGGTCTTAATTGAGCCAGAACCAACTAGACATCTGGCTTCTGCCATGGTCGTCCAGGATAAAAACAGTACAATTCCCAAGCCAGTCAACATCACCCACATCCAGCTCAGAAAGCACAGAAGGGAGCTTCTCACCTGGCCTCAGCTCCCTGGGGTCTCTCATTGTATGACCCATGGACCACAGAGGACCCCATTCATGCTCCATTCCTCCAGCAAAGCGACGCCACCATAACTTCACACCCACAGCTGAAGCAAAGACGCAAGCCCACCTTAACATCTGAGGAAAAGGCAGTGTCTTAGATATATCAAGTGCTGTGAAGACTGGCTTCCCACCAGGCGCCTGTCAATAAGACTTTCAACAGGTGAGTGTTAGCAGGTGGGACGGTCACAGCATGGGACGGCTCTAGAATCCACTTCACCCCTAGGAATCCAGTTTTCAGAAAGGCTTCCTGCATCACTGTCATGCCCCCTCCTCAACTCATCATGGGGATCCGCATGATACACTTCTAGGTCTCAGACCCATCCCCAGGTTCCTGGGGGAATCTGAGCTGTCCATTCTTCCCTGGGCCTGTTCCCTCACTGGAGAACATGGGGCACATAGGAAGAAGACAGCATGCACCTGCTGGGGCCAGGAAAGGCCCTAACTTGGAGGCAATTCCTACATGGAGAGCTGAACTCAGGAAGAACAGAGCTGGCCAATACTGTAGGGCACCATGTGGGGAGGGCACTGGGGTGTTCTGCCTCCACGGGGCAGGAAGAGACCAAGCACCTGTCTCAAGGACCCACGCTGGTATCAGAAGCTCCGTCTTTACTCTTCCCAAGGGCATGTTTGTGTCCCCACACTAGCACGCAGCTGAGAAACAAACTTCAACATGACAGCCCACCACCACTGTTAATACCATTAAGGAAAAGAATCACTGCTTGTGAAAGAGAACAGTGAAATCAATGGAGTCCAAAGGAAAAAAAATACAAAACCACCAACCTGGTTCAGCTTTGCACCTGCCTCCCTGATACCTGGCTCTGCATTCGGAGATGCGAGTAGAGGATCACCCATAACCACACTCAGAAGGAACCAGCTGCCTGTTCCAGTCAGCACTGTGTCACTGATCATCACAGAACATCACCATGAGGCCCAGCAGCAGCCAAGACCCACCCTTCATGGAGACATCACTCACTGAACTAACCTTTTGTAGAGAAGGGAGATGCAGGGTGCAGGCTTTATAAAGTATCTTTGCTACTGTAGTTATCCACTTCATAAATACATAAACACATCTTTTCACCATTATACAACCATAGCCTAGGTGAAAATTCCTGTAAGTGTGATTCCAGTTCCAAGGGTTACACGTTTTACCTTTGCAATGTGCAAGGCCAACAGCCACTAAGAAGGGCTCAAACCAGCGTGAGTGGCTACAGTGACAGATTGCTGCCTGATGGTACTCAGTATGGGTGACGGAATGAGACTTCGAAAGCTGAGTTTCAGAAGGACTTGCAGCTTCTGTTCAGCTCCCAGATTCTTCACCCTGGGGGAAGTCTTCAGCCATGCCACAGGCTGCTCCACATGACTCCAGGAGGACAGGACATGGTGAGGAGTACCAGCCTATTGACATCGGCCAATCCATGGACCTTGTCAAAAGATGGTTCCTCAGCCCACAGCAGACGACTGGAGCCCCAGCTCAGGCAGAACCGGAGCTAGAATTACCATGGAAGCCACCCCAAGATGGAGATAACAAATGGGTGCTGTTTCATATAGGAGGAAGTCAATAACTCCACCAATCACCTTTCCACATACTGCACAGGGAGAAAAAATAACATCCAGAGAAGCTTCCAGACCCCAGCAGCAAGGCCCACAAGGGCTGCTCACCATGTGGGGCCTGGCTAGGTAGGTCCAGACACAGTGCCGCACCTCCCCTGAGTTTTACTTCCTCACCCTCAAAACAAGGACCAAACAGCACTCTATGCCATCATGGGGAAGATTTGAGAACAAAGACACCTGTTCAACCATAAAGTAGAACAAGACAGGTGTAGGGTTCTCATTTCTTCCTCCTCTTGACATTGCAGCTAAACACTTCTTCCATCAGTGAAGTTTTTCCAAAAATCCGATCCCAAACATCATTTTGTGGAAACAGGTGGGTTAAGTGCTGGGTCCTTATACATTCAGTTGCACCAAATGCCAGCACAAACTGGAGCATGACCGTGGAGAAGGGGAGCCAACTGACCTCGGAGCTCACACAGGGACAGCAACAACACTGTGTCTGCACCTATCACTAATTCCACAGAAGAATTTGTTTCAAGTCAGCAGCATACTGCTGACTTAACGATTTCAAGAGAAATTTCAAAACCACTACCATCAGTGAAAACCCAGCATGGCTTGCTCTACAAGATAATCATCAAGCGAGACGCAGATTACTACAAAACGGCAATACCACTGTATGGTAACTGGGAACACACAGTAGACCACACCTGGCAGAGCCTCATAGGATCCCTGCATGCTTCACAGGCGGGGGCAGGCGACTCTGGAAGGAACCGCAGAGCCACCATACCCCAGGGTGACAGAGTATACAGGAGTCACGTGCAGCATCATGCAGCAACTGCACACACAGCGCCATGGTGGGGGGCCCCCAGGGGCCCTCAGTCAGCACCACTATCCACCACACTAACAGCCAAGTGCCTGCTGTTCAACACCCCTCACACCTTCCCTGCAACCTGCTGCTCCCACTGCAACAGACAAAAGGATGACTTCACAAACCCTCCTCTCGCCACTGCACCCCAGATCTGTTTTCTGAAGACCCCCCGCTCTCCTCTGAAGCAGGGTTCAGTCTGAGATGATCCCCAGATGGCTCTTAACAGAAACCACACACACACAAACCAGGAATTCCAGGGAAACAGGATTTCCCTCAAATCCAGTGACCTCTCAGCAAGGTCAGGATCCCATTAGATCTGTCCCTGGATGGATGCCTTGGACCCAAGGGGCTGCATGGGAGGTGGAAACAGCACTTAACTCTGAATTTGTCCAGCCAACGCTTCTACTTCTGGCATCTCCTGGACTGCTGGTGGCACTGGGCAAGAGGGCTGAACTCTCATACTCACAGTCCTGGCAAAGACAAACACATGCAGAGAGGCAGTGTAGCGGGTCCAAGGAAGGATCCCAATTCCCGGCTCTCTCTGCCCGCCCCCCACCCAGCCAGCACAGCCACATGGGGCTCCCTCAGGTCAGAACGTGCTGTCAGGGGCTCACACTACGGCACAGCGGGTTAAACTGCTGCTTATGACACTGCTTTCAATCCTAGCTGCTCTGCCTCTCACTCACCTCCCAGCTACTGCGCCTGGGAAGGCTGGTGTCGGTTGACAGCAAAACAAGTATTTGTGTCCTAAGCCCCCATGTGGGAGACCCTGCTAGGGTTCCCAGCTCTTGGCTTTAGCCAGGCCCAACATCAGCTGTTGTGGCAGTCTAAGGTGTGAACAAGAAGATGAAAGAAGATCCAGGGTCATATAGCCTAGTGGCTAAGGTCCTCACATTACAAGTGCTGGGATCCTGTATGGGCACCGGTTTGTGTCCTGGCTGTTCCACTTCCCATCCAGCTCCCTGCTTATAGCCCAGGAAAATAGTAGAGGATGCCCCAAAGCCTTGGGACCCTGCACCCGCGTGGGAGACCCGGAAGAGGCTCTGGGCTCCTGACTTCGGACTGGCTCAGCTCCAGCCACTGCGACCACTTGGGGAGTGAGAACCAGTGGAGGGAAGACTTTCTATCTCTCCTCTGTAAATCTGACTTTCCAATAAAAATTAAAAGTTTTAAATGTAAGATAACTCCCTCTCTGTAATTCTTACAAATAAATATATTTTTGTATTTTTTTGTATGCTGTCAGTATAAAATGTACATTGGATTCTGAAGGCATCTTGAACAAAAGGAATACAATTTTATTAATATTAATAGCTCATTAATATTTATAGCAATTACAGGTGAAAACTGAGCAATACATAAGTAAGTTGCATGCTTATATGTAAACATGAGTATATAAAATTGATTAATACAATTAATTTCAGTGGGGTTTCGGTTTTGAGTTTGTTTTATTTTTGGTAAGGCAGAGGAGAGACAGCGAAAGCGCACATCCAGCCACTGGTTCACTGCCCAGACGCCTGTAACAGCCAGGGCTGGGCCTGGCCGGCTCAAGCCAGGACCAAGGAACTCCACCCAGGACTCCCACGCACAGGCCGGGAGTCCAATGCCCCAGTCACCACCGCCGCCACCGGGGTCTGGAGCTGGAACTGGGAGTCGAACCCGGTGTCGGGTGAGGGAATCCCAGGCAGCGTCCGAACCACTGAGAGAAACGCCCACTCCACCGACCTGTGCGGACTGACGTCCCCGCGAGGCTGTGAGAACGTGTTAAATGGCGTGTGTGGCCAGCTCAGCTGCGCACGGCTGGTCCGGGGTCTCCCTCAGGAGCCCTGAGGCCCTAACAGACACCTCAGCCATCCCGCACCAAGCTCACGGCTTCCACGGGGCCAGAGCGCGAGCGAGGCCGGGCTGCCAGGCCGGCCAGGGCTGGAGCAGAGCCCCAGTGGGGCCCAAGCAAGCCGGCCGACCGGCCACAAACACCTCCAGTGCTCCGTGACTTCGCGTGACTGAACCGCTTCCCCCTGAGGCGGGCGCGCACATCTGCGAAGCCGCCCTGTCGTAAAGCTCCACGTGCTCCTTTACGGCAGTGCCTCGGCTTCGGCCTGGAACGTTCCACGTGCTCCTTTACGGCAGTGCCTCGGCTTCGGCCTGGAAAGCCCCACGTGCTCATTTACGGCAGTGCCTCGGCTTCGGCCTGGAACGTTCCACGTGCTCATTTACGGCAGAGCCTCGGCTTCGGCCTGGAACGTTCCACGTGCTCATTTACGGCAGAGCCTCGGCTTCGGCCTGGAACGTTCCACGTGCTCATTTACGGCAGTGCCTCGGCTTCGGCCTGGAAAGCCCCACGTGCTCATTTACAGCAGTGCCTCGGCTTCAGCCTGGCGTCATCCCTCAGCTGCCAGGCAGAGACACGGAGTGTGCGTGCGTGTGCATGTGCGTGCGTGTGCGTGCGCGGTTCCGCAGCGGAGAGTGCGGCCCCACATGAGAGCCTATGGTTTGACTCCCAGCTCCAGGTCCTGACTTTTCGGGATAAGCAGCGACAGCCCAAGAAATTAGGGGTTCCTGCCACTTGGGCAGCAGACCTGGACTGACGTTTCCAGCTACCCTGCCCAGCCCTTGCCTTTGAGAGCATTTGGGGAGCGAACCAGCAGATGGGGGAGCGTCTCCTTTCTCTCTCACTCAGCTAATGAAAAAGAACCAGAAGCTGAGTGGGCAGTTAATACATAGTTGCTGACAGCCTAGGAGGTCTGTTTCTGTCACCCTGAGGGGTTCAAGCCCTTCATTAAACTTACGTGTTCTGAAGAAAAAAATCACTCACAATTTCAAAAGAATCTGCTTCAAACCAAGCCCCTTTTCATTGCCTTTTCCACCAAACTTTTTGAAAGGCGCTTGTGTCCCGAGCTCACGTTAAGAAAACGGAGTTTTTTTTGTATGAGTTCCTTTTACAGTTTTCCATAAGATAATTGGTTGCAAAAAAATGTGAGAATCAAACACCAAGGCTTCTTTTAAGATGCTGTTTGACAGGCAGAGTGAGACAGAGAGAAAAATAGCTGCTAGCTCACTCCCAAAATAGCTGCAAGAGACAGGCTGAAGCCAGGAGCCTACAGTGTCATCTGGGTTTCCCGCGTGCATGACAGCAACCCAAATATTTGGGCCAACTTCCGCTGCTTTCCTAGATGCGCCTGGCAGGGACTAGGGTTACAAGCGGAGGCCAGTTTAACCAACGCTGGCCTCCAAGCCCAGGGTTCCTTCTCCTGCACTGATGATGCTGCAGCCAGCCCCAGTGTAGTGAAATGACAGTGAGGTCAAGTCACCCTCCCCCATCCCTGCAGGAACACCTATGGCAGGAGGCGGAGGGGAGGGAAGGGGCAGATGCTGGTCACACTGCCCCCACCAGGGCTCTGCCGCCAGCAGACGCTGCCCCCACCAGGTCTCTGCCGCCAGCCTCACTCCTCCTTCTGCAGACCACCTTTGGCCCTGTTTCTGGACACTCCATCTCAGATTCACTTCACACAGAAGCCAACCTCATCTGAGCTTGAGGAATAAGTTCAACTCAGTATCCAATCTCAGCCCATTCACAGGAGCCCTGGAACGCAGCCAGATGAGTATGGAGAGCTGCTGGGCACTGTATAGGACCGAGGCCATTTAAAGTCACCCAAGCAGTGGCCAGAGATAGCACGGGGACAGGAGTCTCGGTGCCAGCGGCATGACGAGTTTCCAGTGACCGCCAATATGGCAGGAACAAGGACTGTGCTAGGAGTGTGCATGGACCAGGACTCTGAGCCAAGGCACAGCTGACAGAAGCCTCCTGAGCAATGAGGAGAAGATGCAGAGATGGGATGGGGAGGGGAAGAATCGGTGCCCAGGGAAGGACCATGGCCGTGGAATGCACAGGAGGCCCACAGCTCTCAACATTTCGCTGCTGCCTGAGCCCACTGTACCTCAAAACTCTCCACTAAGGAGTAAGAGGCTCCTCTTTTGGAGGTCAGCTGCCAGAGAAAGGGGGCAGGCTAAGGAGTACCCAAATAAGCATTTAAAATTTAAATTTCTTGAAGCTTACATGTACAGAGTGGAACTACACATTTTACACACTGGTCATATTTGCACAAGGAGCTCCATGTTTCAGAATTTCTGCTTTTTACAAAGTCTGCACATGCATAAGATGACCTAAGCTGAGGATGCTGGGTTTTGTTTTGTTTTTGTAATTACAAAACACTGGGAGTAGCATCCATCTCCGTTATTCAGAGGCCAATAAGTCACAGGACACCCAAACACACTCAGGAAAGATAATGAGGCAGCTGTCCATAGAATGATGGGAAATGTCTGTGCACTCCACAGGGCAAGGGACGGCAGGGCTGTCCCAGATCTGAGGGACCCAGGCGTTTCCGGCATGTGTGCTGGACTCTGCAAGTGTCAGTGTTTCCCACCAGGAAGCAATGAGAATGATCTAGGAAAAAGGAACTAGACGGCTGCGCAACTGGCTCATTCGACTCTGGAATCTCATCATCTGGGCACATGAGGGGTTCTCCAAACAAAACAAACCAAGAACCTGCTACAGCTCCAAAACTGATGTGCTGAAACAGGCATGTTTCAATTGTTTGTTTGTTTTTTCTAGAAGCTTTCTAAGTGATCCACATAGTATCAGCCAGGACTTGTAATGGCATCTAAAATAGTTTGCTGCATTTTGACAGCGCCAGCAAGAGCCCTCTAGTTAGGGACGCAATTCTTGACATTCGCAGAAAACTGTCGAGCTCATGTCATGTAGCAAATGCCCCAGGCTGTTCTGGAGGGGCGAGAGTCCTGCCAGCACAGGCTGTATGCACAATTGTTGGCAGTGGGGTGGATGCCACAATGGTTTTTAATCAGAAAATGTAAATAGTTGGCAGACAGCCCCTCTCTGTGTGTCCTGTTCTCCGGGCAGGCATTACCAATCGAACACTGCAGTTCACTGATAAGATTGATGGAGTCCCAGATCCTAGCAATACACAGGGCAGAAGTTATCAACCTGTGCAAGCTGGAGCAGGGGGGTGGAGCATGAGAATTAAATCCCAGCCCTGGGAGGAACAGCCAGAAGGCAAAACCCAGAATGAGAGAAGCAGAGTCTCCACCCACATGGCTCCCCATCCAGGCCTAGGGACAAGGTCACCAAGCCCAGGCACCACTCAGCCTGCACGGAGGCGGCTGACTTGCCAGGAAGGCACGGGAGCTCAAGCTGCCCTTTAGCAAGGAGCTCCACTGTTCTGGCTTCCCCACCCCCCCTTGCACCACCCCCAACCCCAAGAACATTCTGTGTAAATGTCAGATTAAGCTCCTCAGTTCTCCACTTTCAAAAGAAGAGATAAAATTTCGCTCCCTATTCCCAGATGTTAAAATCTCTGCTACTCCTGGGGGCAAAGAAATCAATGTGAGTAAGCTCTGTATTTTCTTCCCTCGGAACACCAGCACTTCCAGCAATTTATTTGACTGACTATGCCTTCTATTACCATGTAAATTGTCTCAGACTGCAGGGGGAAAAAAAAGTATTAATCTCCTCTCAGTAAGTCATAAAATAAAGAAATCAATTTCAAGGTCAATTTAGCCCAAATAACACCTGCTGCCCTTTTCAGTACACACAGACTCCTCTGAAATGTGAGGTATTGTCTGGGACGTCAAGATGCAATGACGGAAAACCCACAGCAGTCAGGGCAATGGTGGGGAGGAGGACAGGGTGCCGGCCCGGTTTGAATCAGGGATGGATCAATTAACTAGACCCTGCAGAACGCCAGAGCAGGGGAGCAGAAGGACAAGCTGAGCCAGGCTAGACGGCTGTGTGACTCCAGCACAGTCCCGCAGCTGATCTGAGCCTCCACATTTAGAACTGCAAAATGACATAACAGAGAGCAAGAGGGTACAGCAGAATCTGTAGACCCAGGCCAGGTGGACGTTGCCAAACTGTGATGCTTGCTGGTGGGTGTCACCTAGGCCAGGCCAAACCAAGAGGTGCAGATTGGCTATGCTGGCACAGCATCCTCTCCTGTGCTGCCCCTGCACCAGCTCATGGCACTTGCTCAAAGACCTGTACCTCTGCTTCTGCGGGGGCTAAGGTCATCACCATGCTGTGCTCAGCTCCTCTGCAGGGCTGACCCTGGGCAGGGCAGCTGGAGGGGCACAGGGACGTCAGATGCCAGAGTATTCATGACCCCAAGAGTGTAAACTCAGCACAGACACTGCCCTCTCCCGAGTCCCATCAAGGCCACCCACCCTTGTGAACAGACTTTCATCTGTTATCAAGGCGTCCAATGCCAACAGAAGACCATGCTTCTGGCATGGTCTGTAACAAGGGTCTCCACATGACTCTGTTTTCTAACATCCCAGTGTCACCATCTGAGAGAGGACCCCGAACTGTCCATGCACTGGGATTTCAAATCCCCGGTAAAGTAGTTACAGGCAGGGTTTGGAGTAAGGCCTGGGTCCTGGGGGCACAGTCATCACATGTCCTTTCTGATGTACATAGCAGGCCTGAGAAAGTGACCTTGAGAATGGGCTGCCAGGCACCTGCCATGTTTGGCTCCCATACACACCCACTGGCGTCTCCTGTGCCTCACCAGAATCAGCCCAAAGCCTGCACTCTGTAACATCCTAGCCTCCCAAACTCCAGTCTGAACAAGTGACTGTGCATCGACTATGTAGCCGGCGATGCAGCAAACAGGTGAAGAAATCCGCGGCTGCCATGACAAAAGGCCCAGTGGACACAGCTCTCAACAAGAGGGACATGCTGACTGGTACCACAACCTAGGCATAAAACCCTATATGTAAACCCACACCATCCTAAGGACATGAATGTAGCAAGCCCAAAGAGACAGGACATATTGAGGGGGCCTCTGGAAAGCAGGAAGTGGGGTGCTGGAGGGCAGCCACTCCTGACAGAAGCAAGATTTCACTCGGGAGAGAGAAGCGTGGAACCAGACGCAACGCAGTGACAGACACACGATATCGCAAATGTCTTAAATCCACAGCAGCGTTGAACTTCAAAACAGTTACTCTTAAGTGAATTCTACTTTAACTTTTTAAAAAAGGAGACAAAATCTTTCAGTAGACTTGGACTTTTTCACTCTTCTTTTTTGTGTTGTTTCGGCCCTTTTTTTCTGAATAAAAATGAACACATAAAACTTCAGCATACAGCTATACAATCAAAAGAAGCTTTCTTCCTCTGTTCATCTCCAAAGTCATTAAAATTAACAGGGCCTGAGCCAGGAACGTCTGTGGATCACAAGGTCACCGCGTCCAAACACAAGCACAGGGAGCAGCGGGACAAACCGCGGTTCCCATGATGCAAGAATTTCAGTATCTGAGAGTGAGTCTGGGTGAACAATGGCCACACACCCTCACCTATCCACAGGGCACAAACATCTGACACCTGGGGGTGGCTACCCATGGGCTGCCAAAAACAGAACCTGCATAGGAATACTCAAAGCCAGCCTGAGAGAAAAAGCTCCAGCCCAGTGCCCTTGTGAGGAGAACTATAGCATGAAAAACGTCCATTTGCAAAACACGAGAAATCAACAGAATAAGTCCAGAGAGCAAGGGGCAGACAGAAGTCCCAGCCGGGACACTGAGAGACACTGCACACGACAGAGGAGGGGATTAGCCACGCAGGGGGAGATTGGGAGGTATTTCTGGCTCAGGCTGCTAAGCATGGCACTCAAGCTCCCTCCAAGGACGAGACGAGCGTGGGAGTCGCTGAAGGAGGCATGGGTTATTACACAAGCCTTTGGGGGAATGAACCCAGGGAGAATGGCTGAAAGAAGCGAAGTGTTAAATAAATACTTGCTGTGTGTAATCACAGGAGAGAACACGAACGTTAGGATGTCTGACAAGGGTTTCACAGCCAATCTGCCCAGAATGTCCTCGGGGTTCCTGAGACAGTAGGCATCAGTAACCGGCACAGCACTGCATGACACTTATGCAGACCCCTGGTAGCTGGTGTGTGGGCTTCCAGGCAGGCTGGTGACAGGGAGAGGGAACAGGAGCCTGGAGAACCAGAAAGGACACTGGGGCAGCCCTGGATGCTCCAGGATGTCCCTGGTCCAGGGTACAGCTGATGAAGGTATGAACAGGCAGATACAACAGAGATGAGAAGTGGGGGCTCCACACTGGGGCAGCCCTGGCTGCTGCAGGCCATTCCTGGCCTAGGAGCAGGGGCTCCCCACTATAGACATACAGCCTGAAGCAGCTCAACCCATGTCATGGAGCCTCAGCTTTCCCATCTGTAAAATGGGCTTTTACAGGAGAGCATCACAAAGGCCAGATTGTCACCACTTGTATTGCCCAGAGAGGAAAGTGGAGCCCAAAGGGATTTAAAAACATGAATGGCTGCAGTAAACCAGCAGTCATTGTGTGTGTGTGACATCTGTATAAGCCACTTGACCTGTACCAGGACCCACAAGCCTGATTGCCATAAAAGTCAAAGCAGGCTCTGCCTCTCCCTAACCCATGGGTGGGACCTTGGCAAGTTCTCCAACTTCTCTGGGACTCAGCTTGCTCAGCTGTTGAAATGGGGATAGGAACAGCACCTATCCCAGAGGAATGCTGGGAGGATAAGCAAGTGAGTACACACATTTCTGAGCCTGGGGCCTGACCACCCATGTTATCCCTTAGACCAGTTCACTCTACACACAGCACTGGGATTGAGCACTGGTGAGGGGCGCAGGGGCCTGGCTGCAGCTCAGGCCCTTCTTTCCCTCACACCTGAGACCTGTCCACTGCTCTTCCAGACAAGCCCAGGCCTACCTGCAACAAGTGCAAAGGCAGACAACAGGCTCTAGACTCCCGGAAGCCTGGGTCCAAGTCCCAGCCATGTTCTCGCTTTGACAGGTGACCCTAAACGGTTGCTAAACCTCTCTGCTTTGGGGGAGCTCGTCTTGAAGAGGGGAAATAATAGCACCTCAGCTCCTTGCTACAGTGTCTGCTGCTCTCAGCCGCATCGCTGTGTCTTCTCTCGGCTCCCTCCAAGGCCGGTTGGTGATGCATGCCGACTGTTGGTCCAGATGGTCCTGTGTCTTCAGCTTGCCTGCACCCTGTGGGAATGTGATCTGCCACTCAGGCACAAGTGCCAGCCCAGACCCTGGGATTTCGGCTCCCTGGAGACTGGCTGCCTGCAGAAGAGGAAGCTGCTGGCTCTCTGAATGGTAAAATAACTGCAGGTTTGAATGTGGATCAGTGCCCAGCAATTGCAATTAGCAGCTCCTTCTGCTCGGAACATCTGTGCCTAAAAGCCATCCCCACGCTGTGTGCAAGTCCCAGGTGGGCATTGCATCATTGCTGTTGGCCACACCTACTCACAGACCCCTGAGCATCCTCGGGTCCCTCCCTGACACATCACTTTCTGCCTCTCTGTGCCTTCCTTGTGTTCCTCCAACCCAAGTACCTTACCCAGGCCAACAAGACCTTGCATACCGTCGGTTTCCACACACCCCATTACTCTCTTTCTCAGCTCTTGCCTGTCATAAGCTCCTTGCACTGTCACTTTGCCTCAGAAAATTCTCTATCCCCAATCTGCTGCTGAACTCTGACATAGCCCTCAAGTCCCAGAGCCAACACCAAGTGCTCAAGAAGCCTTCCCCAACGCCCTCACAACATTGTGCACAGCCCCATAGCGCTGTGTGAAGCTTCCAGTTACTCATTTTCATAATTATAAGTTGGACGACTGCCTCCTCTACTGCCCTGGGTGTCCTCCCTTGCCCCACACATTTTGCTGGGTTCTAACCTCAACACTGAGCACAGCCCACCTTGGGTACACAGTAAGTCTCAACATGTGTTGAGCAAGTGTGTGTTTAAAGACACAAACAGCTTATTCTCCCCAAGTAAGTACAACTGGCTGGAGACAAGGCTGTGGCCTTCCTTAGAACCTAGCACCAGCTCTGGCAAATCAACATGTTCAGTGTAAACCAGTGTGGTTTTCAGCAGACTAACACTACAGCCAAAACTGGGAGCCAAGGCAGCCCTCTGTGTGCTCCTTCTCCTTCTCCTTCATGTCAGGTGCAGTCATGCGACCTGCACAAAGGCAGGACAGATGGACACCAATCCCAGCCCTGTGAGCTCATGCCCCACAGCCTTCAGATCCTCCCCTCCGAGGCCAGGAGCCAGGACAAGGCATGATGCCTCAGTCGGAGGATCCAGGATTTCTCTGAGCCCATCTCATCCCCCTGACACAGAAGGGACTGGTCGAGACCAGCCTGCAGGCCAAGAGCTCCCAGCACTGCTGATGGAGGAACTGGATCCACTAACACAGGTTGTTCTGACATGGATGGGATGCCTCACGGCTGTCTGCATCTTGAGTGCCCATGGCTGGAACACCACCAGTTTGGAGTGAGTTAAACCTGACTATATGAGTTCCCTGCCACAGGGTCCCAAGAGTCAAGCCAGAGAGCAGTGTCAGCTGCCAGATGAGGCTGAGGTCCCCGTATCACCACAAAGATGGCACACACACACACACACACACACACACACACACACCCCGCATACCCCCAATCCACAGCACACATAAGGAGACCAGAAGCTGAGGGCATGCCAGCCATTGAAGACAGACCAGCTGCAGCAGACAGGTGGGTCCAGCAGCCCTGGCTTTGCTCCAGCACATGCCAAGCTGGCAGCCAGGCATCAAGTGGCATCCAAATCACCAAGGGATTAAGTGGGGAGGTCTGTGACTGCCACCAACAGGGACAGGGCACCTCCTTGCCCAGTCACTGAGGCGTTCTGAACACCTTGCCAGCATTCACCCCATGGAAAATCGCACCAGGCCCAGCTGAGCTGCAGCACACAGCCAGGGGTACAGTCCCACCAGCTCCACTACCAGTTAGAACCTGCAGCTGTTTCTGCCTCAGAGTCGAGCCCCATCAACCCAGCCCCCAAAATACCCTGCCCTCACTGCCTCCCCGGCTCCAACTCTTGTCCTTGTCATTGCCAGGGTCCTGCAAGAGCCTGTGTGGCAGCCAGGGAGGGTAGGCTCTCCACCCTCGGGGGTCAGCAGGCTGTGGCTGGAACTGCTGAGCAGAATTAATCAAGTGGTCATGAAGAGTGTTTTGCACCATGAACATACAAATCCAGGGAGCAGAGAGCTCATGCCTGGTGTAGCACATTGTTAAAGCCCCCCAAGAAAAATCCAGTGGATGACAGGAGGGACATAACATGTGGAGTCCAGAACAGTCCCAGCACAGGGGGCAGCTCTCGCAAAGGTGAGCAACTGGCACCTTAGAGCGCAAGTTGTGCACAGAAACAGCATCCGTTGGAGGAAAAGGATGGTGGGCGCTAGCAGGAACAGGTGGGGGAGCCAGGCTGGATGCATGTTTGGAATGACTATTGTGAACTTCAGGGCTGTGAGGAGCAGAGGAGGGGCAAGTGGGGAAGCCAAGCACCTGTGATGCTGGGGAAAGTAAAGACACGGAAACTGCCCAGGAGGAGAAGAGAAAGGATGGGTAAGAGGGAGAACAGAGTGACCCTAACGTTTCACATGAACCTCTTTGGGTGGCTTGTGCTGGGCAGGTAGCTGTGGAACTCCCAGAGAAGCACAAGCTTGGGAAGACAGGGCATCGGGTTTGGAGGTGTGGCTGCCTATGCCCGTGACCTCCATGATGAAGGGGGTGGAACAAGCCCTCAAGTTGGAATTCTCCTATCCTCATGGGACCTCGGTCTCCTCCATGGTTCATCTCTGGGACTCAGCAGAATGGTTCCTAAGGATTTGCTGAGTTTTCTGCTGAGACCCTGGAAGGCCTCAGCACCCACAGTCATCAGCACCAAATGAAAAACACAACAAATCACGCTAGGGCCTTCCTGTGTCCACACCACATGCCACCACCACGCGGAGCTGCCCACAGGAAGCACTGCATCTCCCAGAGGCTTTCGTGTTTTGAAATTGACAAATCCTTTATTCCAGCCACTAGACTTCTAAATGTCAGACCTCAGATTGGCTCTTCCTAGGGGAGACTGGAGGCCCGAGGTCCTTCTTGGGATGCAGCAAGGGTAAAAGAGCTGGGGAAACATTTCTCACCATCACTCTTCCTACCTCCCCCTCCTGTCACTCACACACACACACACACACAGCCCAACAAAGAAAATTTGACTTCCAATAAGCACAGAGGCTAAACCTCCTTCCACCCAGAAAGACAGAGGAGTTCATCTCAGATCACCCATCAGATATCCCAGAAGCTTCTCTGCCATCTGAAATGTTCTTGGGAAATCTGATGGCCTCCTATCTGTTCTAACACAATATTCTCTCATCGGATTGAACCAAACAAAATTTCTGATGTTCAACTGTGCCTGACCAGTAGCCAAGCTACTGCTTCCCCTGCTCATAGTCCATACAGGCATCTTTGTAGAAATGTTAGGGTATCTGATTATGAAGGGCTGCTCTGAACCCCACAGGTCAGGCCCCACGCTGCCTATGTAAGTTATAGGAGATCACACCTAGTTCATACCTAGATATGGAATGGCAGCTGGAACCATGCACAGAGTACTCAGGGCACTGTGCTGTGCAAGACCCACCAGGGCAGTGGACAGCAGATGACGCATTCCAGGGAGAAAGTCAGAGAGGAAACCACAGGCACGCAGTGAACACCAGCAAGGCACCACCTTCCCCCACAAACACCAGCTCAGAAAGTTACCCAGACAAGGATGTTTGGGTGAGGAGTCAGGCCAACCCCCCACAGCATGGCTGTCCCCACAGCCCAGGCTGAAGGGACAGTTGGATTCTGTTTGCAGAGGGAGGCTGTGAGGTGCAGAGCCCAGCAGCCTGTGGGGGGATCCTCGTGACACTGCAGTACACTTGTGCTAAGATTCTGGCAAAACCATCACACCACCTTCCTCTCTTCAGGGACCCCAGGGAAAGGCAGGACTTGATCAAAATGCCTCCTCCCTCCCGTGGGGCTCCTTGCAGCACACACAACCAGGATGAGGACAGAGAAGTGAGCATGACAATGTCCCAAGAACATTTTCCCTGGACACTGGAAATGAAGAAAGGAGTACACTGGACAGAGACAAAGGTGGTCAGCGAGGAAGTTGCCCCAGCAGAGGCCTCTACAGCTGCCTCACAGATGTTCACAGTCAGCATCCTTGAGGTCTGGGCCACTCTGGAAACGTGGACCTGCTGAGCATCCCAAGAGCACACTGAGTGGTGCTGTGGCTGTCATAGTCTTCAGCTTAGGATGCTGACATCTCTCCGTGTGTCTCTGACATGCAACACCAGGAACTGTCTCCCAGCAAGATACACAGCCAGGAACTTGATCCATGTGAGACTGATTTTCATGCTTTCTGCAATCCTTGGAAACAGAGCAAGTTACAAAAAGTGCCAGCCAACATCCGGCAATCAGCCAATTCTGAAATCTAACATCCAGAGTGGCTGTGAGACACTATGCTCCATCCCCCAAATCTTTATTTTAAGCACTCCACGTACAGTCACTTCCACCCCACAGCTCACACCGAGCCCCAATACCTTACACCCAGGGCTACCACTGACCACAGCTGTGAGCTGGCCTGACCATGTGTCTGCTGCCCATGTCATCCACAGGGGAGCTGACAAAATCACCAACCTGAGAGAGTGACCAGGGAAGTAGAGTTCCAGGTGTGGCCAGATAGAGACCCCTCTAGCCAGGAGCTTCTGTGCCTCTCATCTGCACAGGGAACTGCTGACCCCATCTCAGATGGTATCCCTGACAGCTAAAGAGACAGCCCAGGCAACCTCCACACTACGGCTTCATCAGGAGTCACGAAGAAGGAGGAAAACAGCTTGCACACTCCACTGTGGATGTTACACACACATGCATGTACATAAACATGTATGTATAAACACAAACATGTGTGCATGTAACCGTACACATATGCATGTGTGAATATACACATAAATGTACAAACAGTGAAGAGTCGGCTCTGATGTTCTCTGACCCAGCCATGAGGAAGACCTACACCACCTTCCCCCAACACCTCCCCACTGAGTATCTCTCCAAGGTTGCAGCCGTGGTGAGAAACCTTGGGCACCCCACCTCCTGACACCAACACAGACTAGGACACCTGACAGACTAGGACTCTCCAGGAGCCACTGCCCATCTTGCAAGAACTGGAAAACCCATCCATAGAAGAGCCTGGCTATAGCTGCCCAGAACCATCCAATGGCCTTTCACCAGAAGGATGACCATCTGACCTCCCCATCCAGGTGAAGCAGTGTTGGCCCAGGACAATCGTTCACAGGCACTGGGATGGCTTCCAGAGTCCCCTGGACAGCACAGCCCTGCCCTTCATTCAACAGCTGGGATTGCATTCAAGACTCAGTCTTCCTCTGGGTGCCAGAAATGAGACTAGTCTAGAAGGGAGAGGCAGCTGTGACTGTACTTCTACCTGCCATGACAGAGAAGGAGTGCATGAACCTAACCCTGGAAACTGTAGAGAAAACCACCATGTCCCAAGGACCCAACAAGGGCATGTTATAAAATCAAAGCTACTACGATCACATCTTACTAAACAGAAAAATGAGATCATGCAAGACAGGAGCCAGAAGGACAACTTCAGTGGGATGAAATTGAAGCCAAAGCGAAGACATCATCAAGAAGCAGAAGGTGACCCAGTGGGGGAGCAGGAGAAGAATTCATCTTCACTACTGTTTTCAACAACCAGGCTCTGTCATTCACTGACGTGAACGGGCAGATAAAACTGACCTGGCTCCCAACCATGCCTAGGACCCCTCTGGTGTCAGTGGCACAACACAACTCCTGGGGAAAGACAGAAGGCCGGAGAGTGGTCTCCAGGAGCTGGGGAAGCGACAAACGAAAAGACAAATGTTATATGTTGTGTATAAACTAAAATTGAAGTGTAGGTGAGGTGGTCACAGAAGGTGGCTGGGAACTCGCATTTACTTTTAACATATTGGTTACTCATTACTATGTCAATTAATTCCATAATGATGTAAATTTTTGCTGATGGTATGTTGGAGCTTTCAATTGACTGGGATGATACTCTGCTGGCTCTATCTTCAGACCAGAGAGGGTATACCTAAGAAGCCGTTGAACTTGACTGGACAATAAGATGCTGGACTCTATGTTTGGTATACGCTTGCAATGAGGGAATCTCAACTGAACTTGAACTGTGGTTATGCAACAAGGTGGAGGAATCCACCATGGTGGGAGGGTTTGGGGAGGGGTGGGGAGAATCCAAGTATCTATGTAACTGTGTCACATAATACAATGTAATTACTGAAATTAAATAATAAATAAAAAAAAAAAATTTAAAAAAAAAAAAAAAAAAGAAAAGACAAATGGCTGATCAGAGGGCTGAAAAGCAAACGGTTTGTTGGTGTTGCAGAGTGGACATACATTATGGTAGTGATGGTTCCACAGTTCTGTGAATGATTCATATGAAATGAGTGACTGTACAGGACATGAACTGTGTCTCAACAAAGCAAGGATTGTTTAATGCCATGGGGCTGTCACCCAGACTGGCATGAGGGCAGTGTACCCAGCAGTCCACTACATCACCTCTGACCCCTTGAGTAGTAGTCCCCATGATCTGCATCACCCCTGACCCCAAAACACTAAGGAGGGACTTCCCAGAACTGCTGAGTGGACTCTGGGAGTCAGTCCAGGAGTTCCTGCTTCTCCTAGTCTTACATCGTGGCCAACTTCTCATCTCTTGAATGAAAAAACAGGAACAGTGCCTGCCCAGCAAGACTTCACTGGGTCACTGTTGTCTTTCCGGGAACACAGAGCCTGCTGCCAGTGTAAGCAATCCTCCAATCCCATGACCTGATGCCTGCCTCTCCCTGGAAAAACTGCTCTGCCTGCTCCTTGCTGTTGGGAAAACCGGAAGCTTTCTCAGATGGCAGATGCATGAGAGGAGCATTGCTGGGAACCCAGGTCTGGCCTGGCCTAGCAGTCCCATTTCTGCCGCTACAAAGCAGGTCAAAGCACAAGACAATCCAAAGGTGACACACACTGGTCCAATAAATATGAATTGTGCATCCAGCACTTGTTGCAGACCTCATGGAAGTGACTCAAGGACTCAAACACAGACAGGAATTCAGGACCTTTGCCCTCCTCCATGTGTGCAGACATGTCACCACTTGAGAACACAGATGCAGTGCAGTGGAAGAACTCCTCCCAACTCAGAAAGCCATGTCTTCCTTCCTGGGGGAAGTGACGCAGGAACTGGGATCCTGGGTCTAAGATGGTGTAGGGGTCGCAGGTGGTGTGAAGGAGCGACAAGCACCACTGGCAGCAGAGGTAGCAGCAGGTACCCAGAGGAACGAGAAGAAACTGTTCTACAAGCAACAGAAAGGGCCATCGATGTCAGCCTTGTGATGCAGCCACAGGCTCCTAAGATGGACGGGAGGGATAGAGACCTGTCATCCGCGCCCATCAGGGGACTCGGACAGTGAACAAACATGACTGCCCGTGTACAGATTCTGCTAGGATAATGACGAGGTGCAGGGGGCAGGGGGTGGGCATCAACAGGCATGATAGAAGGCTGAGGATGACCAGAGAAAAGCAGAAGACATGAGCTCAGCACAGCAACTTCAGAGCTAGCCTCATGCCAAGCACAACCTGAGGAGGGCATTTGTCACCAGGACCTCTGAAGTCACACCAGACAGCAGCAGTAGCACAGCAAAGGGACCAGGCCAGTGCACTCACAGGCTAAGGACAGGGCAACTAAAATTAAAACAGAATCTAAAACCAACAGAGCAACTCCCATTAGAGGATGGGCTTCAGGCCCTGGTGGAGGAGTCCCGCTAGAGCAAGGGACCAGGCCAGAGTCAAGGCAGGCTGTGACACATGATCCCCTGACCCATGGGGGCCAAGCCCTGACCTTGACAGGGTCTCTCAGTGGCGTGAGCCTCATGTTCTGGCAGAAATTCCATGGCCTTATTTTTCTGGGTTTAACTTAGCCTGTTCCTTGATTTATGATCCCAGCAACTGCCATATTTCAGATTCGGGGCTCCTAGCCACACTAGATTACAAAAAGAATGACTTCTAAATCATAATATACTATAGTCCTTACAATGCCCCTAATGGAGTTTATAAATCAAGAAATACACAAACTGTACCTAAACAAGAGAGAGGCAGAACGGGGTGGACATCATGCACCCCGCAGAGCCATCAGGGGCTCTGTCCAGCTTTCTCTGCACTTGGCTTCTCAGCGAGAGATGACCCTAGCCACAGGAGCATCCTCTCCTGATCCTATATGCAAAGCCTGCTTTTTCTCAGGGATTCTCAAGGTCCAAACCCGAGCTCTGGCATCACAGTGTTTCCCAAAATGCAGAGTCCTGGGTGACCCTCTTAGGTCCACCTGGTAAGCATTACACACCTGGGCCCATCATGTGCAGCTTCCAAACAGAAGGGGAGACCAAGGGCTGTGCCCCATGTTCCTCTCACCTGTGGTTCTGGCAACCATCTCACCTGTAGACTCTGGCAACCTTTGCTCCTGAAGGATACACCTGATGAGTACTGGCAGCTGAGCACAGGGTGACAGTTGTGAAGGGGCTGGTATCTCGGGGTCCCGTCCCACAGGAAGCTAAGATCATGGCAGCAGCGTAGCTGTGGAAGCCTGATCTTTCCAGATGGCCATCAAGAGTCCCCTGGGCAGGGCCAGTGATTGGCTCAACTGGCTAATCCTCCACCTTCAAGAACTGGGATCCCCTATGGGTGCAAATTCTCCATGCAGCTGCTCCACTTCCCATCCAGCTCCCTGCTTGTGGCCTCAGAAAGCAGCAGAGGATGACCCAAGGCCTTGGGACCCTGCACCCGCGTGGGAGAGCCAGAAGAAGCTCCTGGCTCCTGACTTTGAATTGGCTCAGCTCTGGTCATTATGGCCATTTGAGGAGTGAACCAGTGGATGTAAGCTGTTTCTGTCTCTCCCTCTCGCTGTAAATCTGTGCTTCCAATAAAAACAAATATATTTTTTAAGAGTTCCCTCAGTAAAGGAAGAAGAACACATTCTGATCATCAATGAGCTTCAGGCACTTGGTCCCCATGCCAGGGGCCACCTGCTCTCAGGACAGATGACCAAGACAATAGCGTCCCAATCTTCCAGCACCAGCTTCAGGGAATGCCTCCTGGCCCCTGCACAAGAGTTCCTACCTCCCTCTCCACCCCATGTGACATGTCCGCCTCCTTCTCAGGCTTTGGTCTTTAATTACAGGTTGCTTGCTGGGCGTGACCAACCCTGCTTCCTGTGGCAGCACCCAGCCTGTTCCTTGACATCACAACTCACAGTGCAGGACTGCCCACTGTTCTCCTGTCCTGCCAATCATCTGTCTCCACTGTTACCCCTTGCCTTCTGACCTTGCAATGCGCCTGAGAGAGGACCAGAGATCAAACACTTCTCAGTGGAGCTTCAGCAACCCTTGATGGATTTTCTGTTTTCAGGAATCCTCAGGGTCCTCAACAGTCTGTGCCGGCGTGAGGGGGAATAAACACAGCACACAGTATTTCTCAAACTCACTTGGCTACAGAACACCTCCCCTCCCCCCAACGTCCTCCACCTCCACATCTCCTCTCCTTGGAGCACCTGACGGTGTGCATCAGACGGCACAAGGAGCACTCGTGGGCAAGCAGCACTTTGAAGCTGAGAGATGAGAGGGGCGGGCCGCCGACACGGTCCCCATGGCTCCTAAGAAGCCCCTGTCTGGCATCCTCTCCTAGCATCTCCACCACGCACCTGCTCTGCATCTCCCCTCACACAGGCAGCCGCCATCCCAGCATCTGTCATTTCTACTTGCCAACAAGCAGAGAATATATCTCTGTGAAGTTTTAGGAAGAAAAAAAAAACAGAAAAAAAATTTTTTTAAGATAAATACTTTCCCATTCTCTGAACGAATGTCAAATGATGTGGAAACGGTGCCCCTGGAGCCGAAGCCACGGAACAAAGTAGCATTTCATCTTCCTCATCTGACAGCTCAATTTCAGCAGCTCCCGGGCAGGAGGACCAGCCCCCGCCACAGCCAGTCACAAATGTCCCCGCGTACCCTGAGCTCCCTCCGACAGCGTTCTCTGTGGATGGTGGCCTGGGACTGCTCGGGAGGCAGCATTAAAGTTGCACTAATCGGCGCAGGAGCCCTCTGCAGACCACCCACGCAGCCACGGGGGGGAAGCTGGCTCTGTAGCCACCGTGTGCCTGTTCCTGTCTGCTCAACATAAACGCTAGTTCTCTGGCTTATGCATTAATCATCAGAGGAGAAGAGATGGAACTAGAAGAACATTTTTGATGCACCTATCTGCTCTCAGTCAAAAATTTCCCATTGCTCTCCCTCTCACATCAGCAGAGAGACAACTAGGAATCAACACAAGGCCTGTTTTTAATGTGATATTATACCATGAAAGTGAACAGGGGGGCCCAGCACGGTGGCCTAACGGCTAAAGTCCTCACTTGAAAGCTCCGGGATCCCATATGGGGCACCGGTTCTAATTCGGGCAGCCTCACCTCCATCCAGCTCTCTCCTTGTGGCCTGGGAAAGCAGTCAAGGAAGGCCCAAAGCCTTGGAACTCTGACCTGTGTGGGAGACCTGGAGGAAGTTCCTGGCTCCTGGCTTCAGATCAGTGCAGCTCCGGCCTTAGCGGTCACTTGGGGAGTAAATCATCAGACAGAAGATCTTCCTCTCTGCCTCTCCGCCTCTCCGTATTTCTGACTTAGCAATAAAAATAAATAAATATTTTTTTAAAAAACAGAAAGTTGACAGGGGCCAACACTGTGGCACAGCAAGTTAAGCTGCTACCTCAGATGACCACATTAGATACATTTACTGGTTCAAGTCCCAGCTACTCCACTTCCAATCCATCTCCCTACTAACGTGCCTGGAAAAGCCACAAAAGATGGCTGGAGTGCTTGGGCTCCTGCCACCCACATAGGAGACCTAGAGAAAGCTCCTAGCTCTGGTTTGCACCTGGTCCAGCCCTGGCCGCTGCAGCTGTTTGTGGAAAGAACTAGCAGAGGGAAAATCTCTGACTCTGTCTAACTCTGACATTCAAAAATAAAAATGAAAGTAAACCTTTTTTAAGAAAAATATATAGGACCTCCCATTTATAGTTCACATCAAGCCCCTTCCTCCTGCACATGCTCCAAGCCACAGGAACCAATCTTCCCTGCCTGCACCAGCCACTATGCAGGAGACAGGGAGGAAATCAGAGACGCTTCACTGATCCACCCCAAAACCACCGTCACAACCGTGCTCCACCCCACAAGATCCAGGATTACAGGTTAGATGCCATATCTCTTCACAATCTGAGACTTTAGCAGCTTACAAACGAGTTTCACCCCATGCACGACACATCCAGGGCAAACCTAACCCCTAAGCAGACTGACACAAAGGGTAACTGGTTGCAAACTCAGGGTAACCTACAAAACATAAGCATCAAGGGTCCTACCCTCTCCCCCAAACTTCCAAGGGCCCCAAATGCTGCAAACACTCAGAAGAATAAACCAGTCATAGAAACCACAAGCACGGCTGTACTCTGGCATTCAGCAGGAGACGGACCCTCGGGACTGACCAAGGTTCAGGCAAACAGCTCTGCATCCTGGCCCTGGAACAAGAGGTGGCCAGTGCCAAAGCCCACGGTGGTGAGAGCTGTTCACAAGGTCAGAAGCGTCTGAGCAAGTGGAGAGATAAACGACGGAGGGGCTCTACAAGCCCATCACGCAACAAACGTGTGGTCCGTGCTCCTGCCCGGTTCCAGTGCACGGCTCCAGGACCCACTTCCACATCACACTTTAGGCCTCTGCCACATGTGACTGTGTGCCGCTGTCCTCATTAAGCCTCCACCTTGTTTCAGCGTCTCCCTGACACACTGCACTCCCACCCCATCTTGTACAGCTGGTTTCACGGGTAACTCACAGAGTTCAGGACAGAGTAAACACCTGTTCAGTTCTGTTTCCATGAAATGTCTGAAGCACCCTCATCTGTCTAATTTAGTGGAGTGTCTGCTCAAATATTTTATCATCATGTTTCTGGCTGTTTCCTTATTAATGAGTTTTGAGAGTTCTTTATACATTCTAGATCTCTCACAAATATTTTGCAGATATTTTCTTGCTGTCTGCAACTTGTCATCCACTTAACAACATCCAGATAGCAGAGGTTTTACGTGTGACCAAGTTCAATGTATCAACTTCCGATGGGTCTTGTATTAATGATGCAGCCCAGTAGTCTTTGCCTAACCCCATCACACAGATTTGTGTTCTATGGTGTTTTCTCTAGATTTAGGTTGTGTGTTTGGGTACAGAATACATTTTCAGCTGCCTTTGATGTATTCACTGTAAGAAATAGATTGGGTTCATTTCTTTGCATATGGATTTCCAATTATCTCACTTGTTGAAAGGGACTCTATTTCTCCACTGAAGTCTCTCGGCTACTGACGGAAGCATCAGTCTTGATGTCAACAGTGCTGGCTTGTGATGACACAAGCTTTATAATAAATCTCAAAACCTGATAATGGTAGTCTTCCAACATGGCTCTCCTTCCAAACTGCTTTGGCTATTCTGAGTCAAGCACTGCTCAAACTATGTCAGAATTAGCTTGTTAGCGCCTACTGTCCCCCCAACACACACACACACACACACACACACACACACACACACATTTTCCACCTGCTCTCTCCCCAGATGGCCAGGGGACAGGAGGTTCTTTCAGGCTTCCTATGAGAGTGCAGGGACCCAAGCACTTGAGCCATCTTCCAGAGCTCTCCCAGGTGCACTATCAAGGAAATGGATCAGAAATGGAGTAGCCTGTTCTCTAACCAGTGACCATAAAGAATGCCAGCATCACAGGGGGGCCGCTTAACCCTCTATACCACATCCACCCCAAGAAGCCACTTTTGATGAAGTGTTGATCTCAGACCTGGGCCTGAGCCAACAGGCTCAGAATTTGGCAGTGAAACAGGACTCATTTGTTAACCCATTCAGCTCAACCAGCACCTGCCCATGTAGTGCCATTGTTCCTTGTCTTAGTCATGAATGTGCAGAGGAGTCCAACATTATGGAGACTGGTGTCATTGCCCAGCCACATCCCTTGCCCAACCCATGGGTAAAAGCAGGACCCCCTTGCCCATGGGTATCTTGACCAGCATTGGGAAAACACTCAACAAACGAACAAATTCTCTCATGGAATTTCAAGATCAGTGATACTGAGAGGCTGAGTCAACAAGTAGATGGACGCCCGTGGTGTAGCACACAGACCGACAACCCAGAGAAGCTATCACCAGCTGATTGCAGACCAAGGACACAGGCCAAGGAGGCCAGACCTCTAAGCTGAGAATAAGGTGGCCGGGCCAAGAGCAGGGGGTCCATACTGCACAAGACCTGGGGAAGTGGCTCTGCAATGCTGCTTACTCCTACTGCCTTCTGGGAGGTGGTGCACCTGTTCCTGATAACACAGAGCACCTTCTTTAGGACCTTCGGCTTGTGCCTCTGTGCCCACAGGAGGGATTTGGAAGCCCATTTCATAGCCCTGTTCTTCCTCCATGTGCTCCAGTTTACACCAGAGACTTTAGAGGACAAGAGCCAGAAAGCAAATGCAACAAGATGTATTGGGTGCTTGTTATGGGAAACAAACACAGAAAATCACCCTCTTGGGTAACTCACTTAACTACATAATCAGATTTAATTCTCACGACCATTAGGAAAGGTGGGCACATTGTTCTTGCTAAACAACACAGAGCTCAGGACTCAAAGGCCAAGGACCTTATTCAAGACCAAGAGCAAGGAAGACATGAAGGGATGGATGTGACAGGAGACAAGAAGGGACAGAAGACAGGAAGTGATCAGACATGAAAAATCAGAGAAAACAGGAAGTGACAGGAAACAGAAACATGGAGGAAAGGAAGAGATGAGAGACAGGAAATAAAAGGTGACAGGAAGTGATGGGAGACAAAGTGATAGAGGATGCAGTGGAAGACAGGAAGTGACATCAGATGTGATGGTAGGTTGATCTAATTCACAACCTTCTTACTTTCCATGAAGCCTGACCTCCTTTGCAAAGGCAGGTTCCCTGACCAGGACAAGACACAAACCCAAAATGTCCAACCAGCACCCTCTGTGGACCACACACAGAGGTGCAGATACTCAGCTAGCAGCCTGAGGAAAGAGCTGCCAAGCACGTGATTGATATCCTGAGTACCTCGCTAGACCAGCCACCCAGCTTGTGCCTCCACCTCTCCATCCAAATTCCAAAGGGGAGAATGTCGAGCCTGTTCTGCACTGAGGCATAGAGGACCACACAAGACCACACAGACAACAGTGCCTGACACTGTGTCCACGCAGCTGGAGCACCTGCAGCACCTTTGGAGGCTGAAGGACATGGCACCTGTCCCAAAGCAGCGAGTGTCACAGCCGGAACCCTCTCCAGAGCCTCTCTGCAGCGGAACCTGCCCCCTTCCCCTCCACCATCACATACCGACTTCTCACACAAATAACCTCAGCTGAACCTCACTTATTGCAGCAACTGCTACAAACGGGCCCGGATGGATCAGACCTAAGGATTTTCCATTAGGTAGAAATTAAGGGAATACATCTTCCGATATCTCAATTAAAACAGCCTCCATTTTGCAAAGGTAGGAGTGTGGATTTGATTTTAGGGCCTGGGGAGCCATTTTGTCAAACCAAGAGATCAATAAGACAGCAGGCCCTTGTAGGGGAGGTTGGGTGGATGGAGGACAAAGTGCTCCTCCACCACATCCAGAGCCGCTGAGACGCAGCAGCATCCCAGGGTCGCCGCCCCGCCCCTCCCGGCCCCGTCTCACCCCCACTCCACCCCACGCTGCCCTGCCCTGCCCTGCCCTGCCTGGCTTCAGTCCCACCATGGGACCACCAGCTGTCAGTGAGGCAGGGAGCACTCCAGCACCTCCCTGCAGGTGTCAGGGGAAGGATGACAGACCAGAGGACACAGCCCAGCAGCCCCAGCTGAGGTCAGCCAAGATCAGCTGACAGGTGACTGACCCAGCAGCCCCTGAGAGTCCAGTCAGGCCGGCAGGACACCCCCACACTCATCCATGGACTCATGGGGTAAAGTGATGCTGCCGCGTTAAGTCCCTTGGTTTGGGAAGCTAAGGAAGCCCTGCTATGAAAGAGGGTGAGAAGACCAGGACAGAACCAGCCTATGACCCCCCATACTGAGCATGAGGCAGCCGGGCATATGACTCACAGACATCATCAGTGAATGCTGCATCCATATTGAAAAGCTGTCATCTTACTCATTATGAAACTGCATAGTGATTTCTTTTTTTTTTTTTTTTTTTTTTTTTTTAAAGATTTTATTATTATTGGAAAGCTGGATATACAGAGAGGAGGAGAGACAGAGAGGAAGATCTTCCATCCGATGTTTCACTCCCCAAGTGAGCCGCAACGGGCCGGTGCGCGCCGATCCGAAGCCGGGAACCAGGAACCTCTTCCGGGTCTCCCACGCGGGTGCAGTGTCCCAATGCATTGGGCCGTCCTCAACTGCTTTCCCAGGCCACAAGCAGGGAGCTGGATGGGAAGTGGAGCTGCCGGGATTAGAACCGGCGCCCATATGGGATCCCGGGGCGTTCGAGGCGAGGACTTTAGCCGCTAGGCCACGCCGCCGGGCCCCATAGTGATTTCTTAAGCATCATATTGATATGCTCTTTAACTCCATTGCTGATTTATTTGGTACCATTTTAAATTTTGCACCATTCAGTCACCTCACACCAGTTCTGATGATCATAACTTCTAAAAAATAAATCAGGCCCAGGCCCAGCATGACAGCCTAGTGGCTAAAGTCCTCGAATTGCATGAGCCAGGATCCCATATGGTCGCCAGTTTGTATCCCAGTGGCCCCACTTCCCATCCAGCTCCCTGCTTGTGACCTGGAAAAGCAGTCGAGGACAGCCCAAAGCCTTGGGACTCTGTGCCCAAGTGGGATACTCGGAAGAAGCTCCTGGCTCCTGGCTTTGGATCAGTTTAGCTCTGGCTGTTGTGGCCACTTAGAGAGTGAATCAGGCTGGAAGATCATCGTCTCTGTCTCTCCTCCTGTCTGTATGTCTGAGTTTCCAATAAAAATAAATAAAATAAGGCCCAGCACAGTTGTCTAGGGGCTAAAAGTCCTTGCCTTGCACACACTGGGATTCCCATATGGGCGCCAGTTCATATTCTGGCTGCTCCACTTCCCTTCCAACTCCCTGCCTGTGGCCTGGGAAAGCAGTAGAGGACTTTCTCCTCTCTGTAAGTTTGACTTTCCAATAAAAATAAAATAAGTATTTTTCATAATAAATCAGTAAGTCTGGTGCCAGCACAGTGGCAAATTGGATTATACTGCTGCTTGCAACACTGGCATTTAATACGAACACAGAGTTGAGTCCCCACTACTCCACTTCAAATCTAGGTCCCTGCTAATGTGCCTGGGAAAAGCAACAAAAGGTATTCCAAATGCTTGGAGCTTGGCTGCTTCTGTGGGAGATGCAGATGAAGGTCCAGGTTCCCAGCTTCAATCGGCCCAATCCTGATCATTTCAGGCACTTGGGGAGTAAAGCCAGAGATGCAAGATGTGTTTGTGTGTCTATCTGTCCATCTCCCTGTCACTCAGACTTTTAAATAAATCTTCTAAAAAACTGTCCAAAAAAAAAAAAAACACTAAAGTGCAGATGGAGCTGGACCAATGGGAGATGCAAAATGGTGTAGCATAGGATCATAGCTCCAAGTGCAAAATCAACACCATGAGCCCCGACCCAAAATCAATAACTGATGGAACAAATAAGTGTGGGAGACAAGCACTCCACACAGAAGCCTTCCAAACAACACATGTGGAAGCCTTCACTCCAAGCAAGAAGAGCAAAACCCCCTCGCAGGGAGCGGGAGCCGCAAGCCACGAGCTCCCTCCAGAGCACACAGAACGAACAGGCCCTGACAGCTTAGAGAACCTTCCAGAAGGTACACTGCAGCAGCCAGGAGATAAGGCTCTAGACCAACAGGGACAACTCAGGCTGCCGACCAGACATGCCTGGAGCAGCACCTGACCAGGACCAATTGCATCCGGAGCATCCGGCAGCCCCGGTCTGACAATGTTAACAGAGGACCCCTGGAGGACTCGCCCACCCAGCACCTGTCTGGTCCTCCTCCCAACACATACACACACCATGACATCATAGCGAAGGGAATCTGAGACAAACTGCCCTCATCCAGAGCACCCTGAGACGTGATGATAGAGGACCCTGCAGCAGAGGGTGCAACCCTCAGGAGACATGGGCTTGGCCGACAGTACACCAGGGTAGCACGGCTCAGCTCATTGTAACCAACATGCCATGGTCACGTGGGTCACCAGCGACGAGAGTTCACTGCACTGCCCTCATGACACATGCACGGCTCTAAAACTGCACTAAAAGACAATTTACTAAAAACAAGAGAACTGGCTCAGGCACACGAAGATGAAGCAAGTGGCCCGAGGTCACAGAAGTTCTAGGTAAGAAAGAAGATGTGGACCCAGAACCACAGGTGATCCCACAGGCTGCAGCTCACCTATGCATGCTGGGAAGCCTGCTCCACTTACAGGAGTGGAAGGGATGGACGCAGACCACAGGGAAACTGGGGCCACCTGCAGGGGCCAGCAGCCTCCAGGAACACCTGCACGCCTTCTCTCCTCCAGGAGCATACTCCGCAGCTGTCAGGGGCTCGGTGGTCACTGGTGTCCTCCCCCATGCTAACCTCATGAAAGCAACAGCTCATGCCCACCAGGTCCTCTCCACCAGAAGCCACTCCCACTGTGCCCCAGTGCCCTGCCCCGGATGAGGTGTGTGGCCCTGGAGCCACCTGCTGCACACAACTGTGGCACACACGACACTTTAAGAGGTGTGGGTCCTCTACAATCAGAGATTTATTCCTGCTCCACGACCGTTTTATGAGGGGAGGTTTATCATCAATATGAAAATTTAATTCCCCAAAGCTGTGGATTAATAGACTCATAAGCTGTAATACCTAGTGCTTTATACACTTCCTTCAGGATGCACTGTGCACAGCCAGAAGGAGGGGCAATTTTCCAGCCCACCCCCCCAACACACAATTGTGGAGCTTCAAGCAACACAGTCAGATCTCCCCTGGATCAGGCACTGCGTGGCAAGCAGGAGTCAGGCCAATCAACATGGGCTCAAACCAGGCTGCGCTCTCTGTGTGCTAAGAAGCCAGGGGTTCAGCATCTCTGACCCTCAGCCTATGAATTAGGGATATGGGGCCAGGGGAAGGAAGGGAGAAGTGAGGACACTGGGGCGGAGGCCCATAGAGTTGTAGCTCATCGGCCACCTATGAGGAGGACCCCCGTGGTCACCCTCCTTGGGGGAAATCAACTGCCAGTCCCCTCTCTCCCTGTCCTCGTTCTGGGTTCATTTTGGGGCAGGTGCTTGTTCCTGAGCGCATGTCTGGACCCACATGTGTGAATCCTTTTGGCAAGGGACACGCAGTTCAGGTAACCACACCCTGGTTGCAGGATGGGCCAGCAGAGGCTCTTCAAGGTTTTGCCTTCTCCACTTGCGCTTCTACTGACTCTGTGAGCATAGACCCAAGATCAGCCAAGTCCCAGGGGATCCAGAGCGGATCCACAGCACACGACCAACAGTGAGGGACAGCTCCGAAGGTCACCTCGCTCTAGGCACTGATTTGCTACACTGCGGTAACAGAGCCACAGCCCGGATCTCAGCTGCAAGGAAACTGAAGCATGAGGAGGTTCTGTAAGCAGCCCCCATCGCCCCGCACCCTTGCTGTACCAGCCCCCGTTCCCTTGCTCTGCCTGTTGGCCAATAGGGATCTTCAGAGAAGTCTTATCACGCACATGCTTGGCACTGGTTGGACTCGGGGGACGACAGGACATGGCAGGGTAGCCCTGGCAGGGTTGGGCTGCACATGAAACACCAGGACTCAGACTCCAAGCTCAGCTCTCAGCTCCACCAACCAAAGGAACACAAGCAGTAGCAGCTTGTTGGCTTCCAGGATGTCCACCAGGTGGCAGCACAGACCCATAGTGGCCATCCAGTGCACCTGCAGCCTTCTGCATACACCAACACCCAGCGCCTCGCAGGCCCATCAACCTCACTTTGTGTACAGCAGGGTCCAAGCAGCACATGTAAAGTGTAACTAAAAGATACACTGGCAGGGAGAGAGGGAGTGGTGCTGTGGCACAGCAGCCTAATTTGCCTGTGGCGTCAGCATCCTACATGGGTGCTGGTTCTAGTCCCAGCTGCTCCACTTCCAATCCAGCTCCCTGCTAATGGCCTGGGAAGATGACCTAAAGCCTTGGGCCCCTGCATCCATGTAGGAGACCCAGACGCTCCTGGCTCCCAGCTTCAAACCAGCCAGACTCTGGCTATTGCAGCCTTTTGAGGAATGAACCAGCATAATGAAAATATTTCTCTGTCTCTCCTTCTCTCTTTGTAATTCTTATTTTCAAGCAAAAATAAATCTTTTTAAAATTTATTTTTTAAAAACACACATGTAGAGACAGCATCGTGGCACAATGTATTAAGCCACCACCAGCAGCACCTACACCCTATGTGAAAACCAGTTCAAGTCCCAACTGTCCCAACTTCTGATCCAACCTGGGAAAGCAGACAGTCCAAGTGCTTGGGCCCCTGACATGGACAGTGTTCATGGTTCCTGGCTTTAGCCTGAACTAGCCCTGGCCATTTGGGAAGTCAATCAGAGGATGAAAGATCTGTCTGTTTCTCCCTCTTTCTCTTTTTAAACAAATGAAAAAATTTAAATAAACAATGCCCCTGACTATATCAACCCCTGCATCCTCCCTGTCTCACTCCATCAACAGACAGACCTTTCAGGGCGGTCATGCCCGCTGTGATCCAGGCTTGGAGCCTGACACCAGAAGCACAAACACACACAGCTGCTGCAGACCCTGCAGAGCAAGACATCAACACGCAGACGCCTGTGGCCTCCTCCCCACCCTCAGGAGGTGCCCGTGCAGCCACAGGACGAGGGCGAGGATCCCACCTGCCAGGACTCTCACTCTTCCCTCTCATCAGCTCATCCTTCTGCATTGCCCAGAAGTCCTGTGACTGCACCATCCTGTAGGCTGCCAGCTTCTTACCCTTCCAAAGGGGCCTGAGCCAGGGGCTGGGGCACACATAGAGGTGGTGGGACATGGGGTTTCCAGCACACGGGACGGGTAGGCACTGGACGAGACCCACACACAGTGGGGGGCCAGCAGGAGGAGAATGCCAGCATGGCCTCGGAGGCAAGGGGAGGACTCTTCTTCCTCCTCCTCGCTGGAGGGGACTTCAGCCCAAAACACAGGCCACATCTCTCCTCCTTGCCCACCTGGGAGGGGGACATGGAGCCGGGAACTGCTGTCAGGGTACAGGGAGGACGACGGAAGGCCACAGAGAGGTACGCACACCACACGCAGGTGTGGGTGGGGACACTATCCAGGGGTATGTGCTGGAGCTCTGCCCCAGCCAGGTGAGACTTCAGCCCCTGGGGACACATGCCAAGAACCAGCCCCCCGGGGGTGGGGTCCAGGGAGAATATACAACACCCCCTCAAGGTGGCTCCAAGGGAGCCCCAAGCATGTGCTGGGCAGGTCGCCTCCCTCTCACCCCCTGCTGGACAATGTCCAATGTTCCACATTCTCTGTCAAGCAAGGTAAGGTCAGGGCGGAGACGGACACACTCTCCTGCCATGAGAAGCCACAGCTCAGGCCCACGGTGCTGTGCTAAGCATGGTGTCAGTGCTGCTCCGTATACATTCCTCCCCAAGCTGAGCCACTGCGTGGGGCAGCAAGAGACAGCAGGCCCCTCAGGTGTAGTCCATGCTTGGTAGGCTCATTGCCCCTCTGAGGAAGGCCAGATTCTGCAGCGGTCACCTGCCAAGCCTGTCTTCCCCAGCTCCCCTGCACCTGCTCCCACGACTGCACACCTCTCCCGTGTCTCAGTGCCTTGGCTCAGCTTGGATAATGAAGATCTTGGCTACCATGAGGCACAAGGCACATAGGGTGCTCCAGCTCACAGTCCTCGAGGATCAAGGACCCCCAGAATGAGAGCATGGTACTGGCTATGGCAAGGGCCCCCTTAGCTGTCATGACACAGCAGTCAGCACCATGAGAGACTGTATACAAGACGGCAAGAACATACGGGGGCTGGGAGGGCCCAAGGGAACAGCCTCCTCCCTCCCATAGGCAGAGCTGGGAGGACCCCAGGGGTTCTGTGTTCAGCCGCACATCCTTAGGATCCTGCCACCTCCCTTCCATGTCTGCCACGTGGAAGACCAAGTTCCCAGTGTGTGACCCCATCAGGGACAAGCCATGGCAGCCTCCACCCGCTGTGATGCGGTCAGCATAGGCTTAGTAAGCAGCCACCTTCCCCTTCTCTTGGGGCAACAAGTCACTTGGGCTTCATGGGGCTGTCCAGCACGCCTGACCCTTACAGTTACAGACAGGACAATGCGCATGAGCGCTGCATGGACATCATGGAGCCTGGTCCCACCTGAGTGCTCAGCCATCAGGCAGTGGAGCCTGCAAGCCAGGCTGGCCAGCTGCAGGCCACAAAGGGGTTCGTCCCAGTGACAACAGCCTGGGACTGGGGCTCCAAACAGACCCAAGGTGGCCACACCCCAGAGCCCATCCAAGGAAGGGAGGCCCCTCGGGAAGGATGCTGGTGTGGATAAAGGGCAAGTGAGCTGTGGTCATTACAGTCCACACTGCCAGGCCTGCAGCAGCAAACTGCTTCCCAAGGGTCAGAGGAAAACAGTGAAGGGCCTGCTTGTTATCCAGAAACCTGAGCCAGGCCAGACAATTTCTGGCCGAGTCTAGAGGCCCAGGGGGCTCCTGACAGGCCCCCACAGCACAGCTGGCAGCCACAGAGCCCTCCCAAGGAGGGAGCAGGCCCCTGCTTGCACTGCTGGGTATAAGATTCCATGGGAGAGAGTAATTGGGTTACACGCTCCAGGAGAACCACTCACTGAGTCTGGAATGAGTGACCTGCAAGCCAGGCCGCCTGTGCTGGGAGTCACGAGGCCTGGTGGTACCACCCAGGACTCCTTACCAGCCCCAAAGGCAGCGGGCAAGCTAGCTTCCCTCCCACAGCAGTGGGGACAAAGGGGGCCTGACTGACCCCCCCTACAAGGCAGAAAGGAGGCCACGTCTATGAAACACCCAGGAAAGGCACGTCCACAGTGACAGAAAGCAGATTAAGGGTCTCCTGGTGCTGAGCGTCTGGAGTAACACGAGCCAGAGTACATCCATGCCCATGGCCTCCCAGGGTCCAAGAGCTGACCACATCCATGCCAGGCTCCAAGAGTTGACCTGTGTGGCATGTGAACTCCATCTCAGGAACACTGCTAGCCCAAGACACACAGATAGAGACAGGGGTGGAACTTCCCCCAGCACAGCTCTGACTACAAAGCAAGGTCCTCCCAGGACCTGCCGCCCTCTAGTTATTTCCGGGAATCCCAAAGCCAGAAACAGCCTGGGGCTGCATAGCCATTGGGATGGAGATCAACCTCATAGGTCAGACTGTGTCCTGTGGACACAGCCAGCTGCTGCCTGCTGCAACCCCTCCAGCCTGGCCTGAGCACCCAGGGGGCTCCAACGTCCTCACCTCATCTCACTGCTCAGCCTTGGGAGAGCCTTTGCCCAGGCCTCTGCTGCCACCTACAGCCACGGCGACAAACAGCAGGTCCTACACCAGACCTGGAGAGGAGCCCGCAGCCTTAGCAAGCACCAGCCTCAAGCCAAGTCCCCACGCCTCCTCCTGCCCCTGGCCCTCCTCACAGGCTGGAAGACAACATTTGAAAGCCTCTTCCCTTGGGACTGGCACTGTGGCACAGCATGTTAGACCACCACCTGCCACTCCAGCATCCCCTGTGGATATTGTTCCTGACCCTGCTACTCCACTTCCAGCCCAGCTCCATGCAAATGCACCTGGGAAAAGAGCACAGTTTGTGGGCCCCCGCACACATGTGGGAGATCTAGATGGAGGTCCTGGCTCCTGGCTTTGATATGTCCCAGCTACAGCACTGGGGCCATCTGGAGAGTAAAGCAGCAGATAAAAGACCTCTCTCTCTCTCTCTCTCTCTCTCTCTCTGCCTTTCACAAACAGCCTCCTCCCCACCAGCCCCTCTCCTGGGATGCAGCAATGGGAAGGCCACATCTGGCAGGCCTAGCTCCTGAGCCCTAAGAGGTGGGAAGCACCTGCTGTCCTCCGCCCTGGCTCATGTGTCCCTTCCTCTAAGAAGCTCCCTTGCCTGCTAGCATGCTCTGGCTAACTGGACAGCCCCATTCTGCTGCCTCCCAGGTCACAATGAGCTGCACCTGCTGACCTGGCTGTCTCCCCCAACAGCCACAACCACCAGGGGACCATGGGCCGTGCTGTGGGTCAGGGGACAGTGCCGGGGCAGATGAGAAAACTGGATCTCTGCATGGTCTGTTCAGCCAGAGCAAGCCTGGCGTCTGAATCCAGCCCCGCCTGGCTCCCCTGCCTCTGCCCTTCAGCCATCCGAAGGACCAGGAGTCCACCAGAAGAGTACACCAGAAGTGCAGGTGTACATTTGACTAGGGGAGACACAAGCATGTTTTCTTTCATCAGGTCGCTAGAATCCTGAAATGATGACAATGACACGAGGCCACCAGGAGGCAGCCCTGGGGCCTGGCTTGTGCATTCCATCTCACAGGCTGCCCAGCGGGAGGAGACAAGTGCTGACATCGTCCTTGGTAAAGAAAATCAACACAGGAAGGAGGTCAGCTGTAGCATCCACATGTGGTGAACAAGGCGGGATGCCAGCTGCATGGGAAGTGCAGGCCACATGGTCATACCCGAGCCCCCGTCAAGAACGGGCCCAGGCTCTGCGGTTACTGGCTGAAGAGGGGTACAGGAGCCCACCATGGCAAAGGTGGGCGGAACCTGGAAAAAGCTCAGCCTTGCAAGGGCTGACCACTGGGGGAGCAGATCCAGTGTCTTCTCCCCATACCATCCGCAGGGCGAACCCGCAGGGGGCATAGGGAGGGCCAGACACAGATAAGTGCCTCCCCGTAGCAGGCACACAAGAAGCACCTGCTGGATGAAGGACGGCGAGAGGAGAGACGCCAAGAAATGAGCCTTTCGGTCAGAGAAACCGGGTTTAAATCTTACAGCTTTCTCGAAGTTGGTGCTAAGGCGTGAGCTGCTGCTTGCCATGGAAGCTTGGCAATCCACACAGGAGGTCCAAGCCACTGGCAGCATGGACCTGGAGGAGAAGCCAAGGTGCACAAAGACACACAATGACCACAGGTGGGCAGTGAGGGAAGGACCACCCAGAGGCTGCGGGGAATGGAGACCCAGGGGCAAAAGAGAGGCTATAGGGCAAGTGCTGGGATCCCCCCACTCCATCAGAAAATGCTTGTGGGACGCAGAGAAAGAGAGGATCCCCACCCCCGCCCCACCACCCTGCAGGGCAGACCCTCTCCACTCCACTCCCAACAGCCAGTCCAAGGCACCATCCCCTGTATCGGACGACGGCCCCGTCTCCCTCCCAGGCCATTGTCCAGAGGCCACGGCGGACCTTCCCCCAGCATTGCCCATCCGATGGCCTCAGCCTCGGCTCTTCCACCTGAACTCAGCTCCAGTGGTTAGAACTGACTGTGCAGGTGGAGCAGGGCCTCCGTCATCACCTGGCAGAGAGTGACCCACACAGCAGTTCTGGAAAGATGCACTGGCCACAGGAGCCTCGAACACCAAGGTAAATAGCAGACAGACTCCCCAAGACTGCGCCCTTCCTGGGCATAGAACTGCCTGTGTTATCTGGAGGTGGGAGGAACTAAAATATTTCAACAACAACAGCAAAGTATATTTCACGAGCAGATCTGAATTCACTGGCCCCAATGAACACTGAAAATTACTATCCCAGTTGGTGGAAATGTCAATTCAAACTTCATTTATAAAACCATTTCAGGCTCTGATTGCTAAATTATTATTTCATAGCAGAGGGAGCATTGTCTGGAAAAAAAAGATGGCAAAAGTTAAAAAAAAAATATTCAATGGCCTCAACATACTCCTCCCTGGGGAAAAAAATATTTTAACATTAAAAGTTCCTCCAGATAATTGCAGATATAAATATCACTCAGTGCAGATGCTGCATATGAAAATGTAATTATTACTCGCGGAAAATCAATGGCGGCAAATGATAAAATCCATGATATGGGTCTTTCTGCTGAGCAGCTACGTACCAGGGCTTTGGCTGTGGTTATGCGCTTTTTAATTGAAAATGATCTCCAACTAGCAATGAGTCTCATTCCGGGATGGAGCAGCTGACCGCAAACGAAGCCGTAAGGGCAGCTGAACTCTGCAGCAACGCCGAGTTCATGGCAGGCACCGCTCTAGCTGGGCCCAGGAGAGGGCTGGCAGATGTGAGGCGGGGGGAGCACAGGTTGTGAGCCTGCAGGAGAAGCAAGTGCACCACCAGGCAAGGCCAGCGAGGAGATGGACAGACACAGTGGCAGAGACTGGGTCGGGAGCCAGGAATGGTGAGTCGGAAAGAGAGAACAAGGCAGAACACACACCGTGGGAGCCATGGGACTGTGAGTGCAGGTGGTCCGTGCAACTGCTGGGCAGTGCTGGGCAGTGCTGGGCAGGACCATCAGGAGGCGACCAGCATGTGCAGAGGCAAGAGGGCCAGTCTCACGGGACTCCTTCACCAGCGAGCAGGTGGTGAGCGAGGCCGCCCCTTGCGGCCTGTCTCTCCTCCACATACCTCCACATGAGCTCCTCTGTCACAGGACACAGCACAAGGCCCATGCCAGGTGTGGGCACCAGGCCCAGGGACCTTCTGCGGCCTCCAGACTACAGAGCCAAATAAACCTGATGTGCACATCAGGCAGTGGGGCAGAGGGGGACGGCTGCGGTTCAGTAGGTGCTGATCCATGCTCCCAGGTCAAAACAAAGGACCAGGATCTTGCTACGAAGATGCAGAAGAGCGGGATTAGCTTGCCCCTCAAGGTCACCACTTGAAGGAAAGGGACAAGTGCCCTCCATATGCTGATTGTCAACAGATTAAGTCATTTTCTACCTATGACATCACTCTGTGCAGACCACATTTTCTATCAATGACATCATTTCCTGAAGATGATGTCATTTTCTGCACATGATGCTGTATTCTGAAGATGATGTCATTCTTGTCATTGAACCAGAGAAGCACAGACATGCCCACCAGGCACAGAGTTTTCAGACATGCTGTGAGCCCTCTGCTTCTACATTCTCTGTCACTTGTTTTATTTTCAGTCACAGCCTTTTCAGCTTCAGTTCTCAGCTCATCTTTTAGGGAAGACCTGCCCAGGGCTCCTAATCCCGAGTCACATCCTTCAAACTCTGCACTTCAATATCTGGCCCCCACCACATTTTGCAACTGCACCGTAGTGGGAAATAGTAGGGGAGACAGCAGGACTGGCTGGAATGGACCCACAGCAGAACATTCTGAAGTGTCCACCTCAAGGTCACGCTCATGACTTCCAGGGCAGCGCCCGGGACAAAGCAGCCTTGAAGAGCAAGAACATGCCACCTTGAAGAACGCCTCCTCTCTCCTGCCGACAGACATCTGGCGCTGTCGTAACAGCTGTCGCCACAAACACTCTAGAACATGCCATTTGTCAAACAGAGGCACACTCTCCTGTGGGGCAAAGAATCAAGAAAAGAACATACGCCATGGTGCAAAGTTCACAGCAGGTAAAACTCGCCCACCACGGCCTCAGAAACCCAGGACCGGGCTGGAGAGTGGGGGACCAGAGAGGCAGGCGACATGGGACCACTTGACCAGCTGCAGCTCAGGAATGCACCTGGGACAGTCGGAACTGCACAGACAAGCGCAAGCAAGGCCGTGTCTGGGTTCCATGCAAATCCTGCACTGCCTGCGAGAAGAGTTGAGGCGTCTGTGTGGGGAGGCCCATCGCCATGCAGACCGGACACCAACCATGGGGCTCTCTGGGCGCTGGTGACCCAGATGGGTTCACTGTGTGCTGATTCATCAGGCGGGACTCAGCGCTGGGCATTTACTCAACATGTGAATTTATTACCCTTCTGTTTAAAAGGGAAAAAACAAAAGTTGAAAAACAAAAAGTTGGCAGTGCAGAGGTGGATGCAGCTCCCGTCCAGAGCCTGCAGGGGGCGCAGCAGCTTCATGAACTCTGCTCTGGTCCTGGGGATCTGCCAGCCGGGTTGGGTGGAAGTTTGAAGCAGCCCGCAGAGTAGGGGAACTGGAGCTTGGAGGTCAGGAGCAGCAGCGCCCCATGAGTCCGGGCAGGGCCGACTGCACATGCACCTGCTGTAGGCTCAGCACCGTGAAGACTTGTGTTGCCAGCCATGAGGTCACGCGACTCAGTGACACATCCACACTATGACACGCCACAGAGCCGCCAACGCAAAATGGGACCTGTTGGTTCTGACACAGAGAAAGCTCCCAGACACAAGAAGAGAAAAAGTAATCAGATCCTCAAGGAGCACGAAGCGTCCAACCACCCGGGCCACCAGCCCAGCAACACAGCAGGTTTCTGGAGGGCATTCAGAAAGCCATTAGCACGGAGGCCAGGCTAGGTCGGGGTCTGGGACCAGAGCCGTGAGCACTCTCTATCCCATCTGGATTTTCTTACTAAGTGCTTTTCTTTTTAAAGATTTGTTTACTGAAAAAGCAGAGTTACAGGAGGGTAAGAGGCACACACACCAGGAGACAGACAGAGATCTTTCTCATCTGCTGGTTTGCTCACTGAATGGTTGCAGTGACCAGGGATGGGCCAAAGACAGGCGCCCAGAACTCCATCTAACTACCCACACCCCTTCCGTGGGTGCAGGGACCCAAGCACTTGGCCATCCTTTGCTGCTTTCCCAGGCACATTAGCACGGAGCTAGAGTGAAAGCACAGCAGCCAGGATAACAACATCACCAGCAATGGCATTCCCTGCCAGGCCTCATCAGCCCCATCACAACATCTCGAGTTATCAGCAGGGTTTGCTGTGGTGGTGCGCTCCTGGGACAGTCTTGTGTTTTCTTTATAGGATCTGTATTTTGAGGAACACAGCAGAAGGAATGTCTGGGTGCTTTCCATCTGCACCCAATGAAAGAGAGTACAGGTTCTGGCCATGTTCCCTCACCCGCCGCCAGGACATCCCAGGGAGGCCAAGAGAACTGACAGCAGGGCTCCAACCTGCCGGAATACGTGAACACACATCGATAGCAGCTCTGTCTCTCCTGCTAAAGGGAAACCCAGGTCACAATCCTGGGTGGCACCCAGACAGCGCTGACCCAGGGGCTGGCAGGCCCAGAAGGCCACCACCTCCGGACCTGGGAGCAGGACCAGGGCCAACCTTTACAACTGCTGGAAATGGATGGAAGCAGGGCCAACAAGAACTGGAAAAGGAAGAACACGGGATGTGGACGGCCACCAGTCGGCGCCACTGAGCACGATGCCTGAGCTGGAGGGAAGGGAGGCATCCCTGGGCCCTGGGTTAACATCCTACCCCTCCAGCTAGCTGTGCAACCCTTGGCAAGTCCCTTCCCTTTGCTTCCAGGGCTCTGTTCCAGAGCTGGGGACAATAAACAACGAACAGGTCCTGCACTGATCAAGCGACGGCACCAAGATCAGGCCATGGAGCCAGGGAGGACTTTTGAAAGAAGAAGTTAGGTTGCAGCACTGACTCCAGTCTTCCGTAGCAGAGGAAATCCCAGCACACTCACCGTGGCAGCCAGGACCCAGCAGGGCACAGGTGGCATGTTCAGGTTAGGGTCATTTCCGAGGAATTTAAGGGAACACAGGGATTTGGGATGAGGGTTAGAGGGTTAGAGGGGCCCCCAGCTCTACCTCCTTGCCTGGGGCTGCAAACAGAGCAAGGGGCTGCCTGTGCAGCAGAGAGCCCAGCTGGCTGACGGCTCCTCCTGCTCCCTAGAACTTAGAAACCCACACAAAATCCTAGGGGTGAATGAGCACAGTGACAGCAGGGGTCTGCTGCAGGCCAGAGGGGAGAAGGACAGGAAGAAGGTGTGGGGGGCAGAGTTACTTTCCATGAGGTCGCCTTCTGCGTCACCGATGGATGGATGCATGCTTGTGTAACTCCCAGTACCAGAAACCCGATGCTGCAGAGGGCAGGGTGCTCACGGGCCAGGCTCTGCCAGTCCAGGCTCTGTACCAGCCTGCAGCTCGTCCTCCATGCCCAGAAGGCTTAACCGAGAACATCCTCACCTCCTGCTGGCTGCTTTCGAGATGAGACTCCCGATGCAAGCCCAGCCTAACCCATGATGGAGAATATGAAGCTGACTCTGCCGAGTGGGGACCCACACTGGGCTGTGCAGTACGGGGTGTCTGGCTGCCTCCTGTAACCTGCTCCCCCAAGGCAAGTAGGACCCACACAGGTGCAGTCCTCCAGGAACTGCTGAAACCAAAGGGCACTGTGGCTCCAAGGGAGGGAGCAGGGCCACCCCGCGTGCAGTGAGAAGAAAGGGGCTATGCAAGCTGAGCTGTGCATCCTGTCCCTTTGTGGCTCTGGGGCAGACTGGGGAGGGACTTCAGGGAACTTCCCAAGGGGACAGGACATCTCCTGCAAGTGGGTGTCTACAGGGGCCCTCTCAGGGCTCTGAGAGCTGTGAGGCACTCACAAGAGCCACATAGGTCAGCAGAGGACGAATGTGAGCACCACCAACTCCCCAGCAGGGAATCTGGAGTCAGGGTGGGCAGCAGAGCCCCTCCCAATCCAGCACCTTGTAGGTTATAGGCCAGAGCAAAGATTTCAGTCACTCAGGCCAATTAGATAGGTCTCAGATCGGAAGTGGCAGTCTGAGCCACATAGCTAAGAAGCCAGTCTGTACCACCATCACCCCAAGCACGGCCTGAGCATCTCTCCACAGCTCCTGGGGCAAGTGCTTCTTGGTGCGATGATCCAAGCAAAGTCATCCTTTCCATTGCCATCCCACAGCCACCAGCAAACAAGCATCCATTAGGGTCTTCCTTGTGGGTGGCAGGGACCCAAGGACCTGGGCCACCCTCTGTCACCTCCCAGGAGCATTAATTAGCAAGGAAGAAGGTTGGGCCCTCCCTCCAACAGCTCCAAGTCTTGCTCTGACGCAGGGCCTTGGGAGAGTAGGGAAACCTCAAAAGTCACCCTGATTGGAGGGAAAGGACAGCTCCTCACTGGTTAGTCACAGAGCTGAGGGGACAAATGCCACAGGTGGCCCTGCACACACCTGAAAAATCTTAGCCACTAAGCCGACAGACACCACAGCCTACGCCTGTGGAAAAAGGAATAGAGAGATAAGTGAATTTGGGTGCGAAACAAGCTTAAAATCCGCCCACAAGGGGAGTGTTGCAAAAACATATGGAAAATGTGCATTCAGGAAGAACTACGCAAGAATTTCAATTCTTTGCACCGAAACAGAAACACCTTAAATTCCCTCTTCCACAAACTTTCTGAAGGATCTGCACACTATGATTATGTCAAAAGTATCACTTTGCCTCAGCGACTAGGGTAACAAAGCCTGGGAAAGGGAGGGAGCAGGTGTGGGGGAGAGCTCGCCAACACCCCCTGGACACGGCCCAGATGCCATCTCGCACTCGATGCTGGCAAACCGGGGCTGCATCGCCCTTCCCAGAACTTAGAGGCAGTCACAGGCAGACAGGATCCGAGGATGCTGGCCTTCCAGGTCAGTGAGCAAGATAACAGCAAATCAAACAGACTTCAGAGCTGAGAACAGAGCTCATGACGGAAGCAGCAGGATGGGTTCTTCGTGAGCAGTGATTTCTTAAACGCTGCGAGATCAGACACACCTGCCACGGCAAATACACTCACTCTGAGCTGCTCTGTTAAGACTCAGACGCCCAGACTGGGTACGTACACTACAGCCGCTCTGAAATACCTAAAACTAACAGAAACGAGAGACAGAACAGCCACAATGCAAGAAGCTGCTGAATTGGCTGTCAGGCAAAGTGCTCCAATGGGTGTAAAAATCACCTGATCACACAATGTAGAAAACACCCATTGACACGTATGTTAATACCACCTGAGGCTCAATTGGTTAATCCTCCCATTGCAAGGGCCAGGATCTCATATGGGCACCGGTTCATGTCCTGGCTGCTCCACTTCCCATCCAGCTCCCTGCTTATGGCCTGAGAAACCAATAGAGGATGGCCTAAGGCCTTGGGACCCTGCACCCTCACAGGAGACCCAGCAGAAGCTCCTGGCTCCTGGCTTCATATCAGCTCAACTTCAGCCCTTGTGGCCATTTGGGGAGTGAATCAGAGGGGTGGAAGGTCTTTCTCTCTGTCTCTCCTTCTCTCTGAAAATCTGCCTTTCCAATAAAAATAATAAGTAAATCTTCAAAAATTAAAAAGGTCACCTGATCATATACAGGTTAAGGCTCGATGAAGCTTCATCTGCAGGTATGCCCAGGCTACATGCTCAGTCCACAGCAGAAACAGACTCACAATCGTTCAACTTCAACAGTGCCTCAACTCCACAATGGTACAAAAGCCAGACACACTCAGTGGAGCCCCAAGCAGGAGAGAACATTTCTTCTGTTCAGAAATGAGGGCCAGGAGGCAATCCCTACCACCCCGGCTAGGAGGACAGCTGACGGGAGGGGATGAGCCCAGTAGTGGGGTAGTGGGGGACAGACAGGTCCCCTGCTGATTCTCAGGATGCTGGACTCCAGGGTGTAGGTGCAAGCGCAGTGTGCACATCCGGTCACTCTCCAGTGACCTGGCCGGACTGTGCATCCCTGCACTGCGCCTGGTGGTTTGTCCGCTCCGCAGCAGCGGTGCTCCCTTGGGCTGGAGTCCCCCCGCCCCCACAAGGGCATAATTAGAACTTTTCTCAGGGGTGAGAGGAGGGGCACTGAGCCTGCTGTGGGAAGGTGCCTGGGACGCAGCATGGGACCCACCGAAAGCACAAAGCCCTGGCTGCGGGCAGCTCCATGCCTCTCGGTTGAGAGCCCTACAGTTACAGGATACAGATCAAAGAGGAGCTGCCAGAAAGCTTATTACACTCCCTGGGGAGGAAGGGAGCCAGGGAAAGAACCTGTGCTGTGTGGCAGTGAATGACAGAGACCAAAGAACAGAGCTGCCATCAGCTGACATAAAGGAGGCAGAGACAAGGGCAAGGGGGAGGGGGTGGTGTGGGGTAGGGGCAGCACACACATGATGCTCTAGCAAACAGCCTGGCTGCCTTCTTCTACCTGGAAGATGCCAAGAGCACTCCCGACATGGCCAGCTACACACTCCTCTCTCTTCCATGCCACCCTGAGTTCAAGGGCCATGGGCACAGCAGTCCCCAGACGCACTCCTGGAGGATGGGCCATCTCCAGGTCAGCTCTGCCACATCCCACTAGGACCTTGGTCCCCACCCAGGTGATGCTGGAGACACACAGTATCACCATGGAGATTCAGCCACTTGCAAAGGGCAGAGAGCAGCCACTGCCAGAGCCCGTGCAGGGAACAGGTGTAAACACTGCCATGCTCCTGTGAGCCAGGGACGCCTGACCTCAGGAATGCCTCCTCCTAGACATGGGATTCATTGCTGCAGTCCCTGGGGTGCAAAGAGACTCTGGGGACCTGGGCTGTCCGTTACCTTCTTTCTCCCTGTCTCAGTCCTCCAGGCTGCCAGCAGGCAGGGCCCTGGGCTTCCCTGGGAGAGACCCTGCACTGCATCCGGGATTGGGACTCCAGAGTCGGCAAAGCAGCCATAAAACTACTACAGAGGCCTTGGGAGGTCTTGGAAGACATTGGGAGGGCTCTTCTTCAATATGCTAGTTCCGAGGCATGGAGTACCATTGCTGGCAGAAAGTCCCATCTTCTCACTTCCAACTAAGAGCTCCTTAGCGTCTCAAGATGCCTGGGGGATGAGAATGCGGGACGAGGGGGTGGCATGTTCCCAGGAAATCCAGGACCATTTCTGAATAACATCCCTACCTGGGAATGTGGTGGGGGCAGAAGTGGGTGCAAATCCCAGTTCCACTCCTCCCAAGCTGGTGACCCTGGGTGAGGGCTCCCCATTGCTCTAGGCTTCTGTCCCCGAAAGGGACTCAATGGGTCCCAGCCTGGGAGAACCAGGGCCACTTAGTATTGCAACTCCCAGCTGGTGCCAGTATTTAGTCAGACAGACACTCATCAGCCTTGAAACAAAGCTGGAGACAGATTCAGAAATCAGGTCATGAACCAACTATACCAGATGAGACCCCAGCAAGTTTAGAAGAGGAAGGGTCCTGGATCAGGCTAAGCCTCCACAAGTGGCAGCAGCATCCCCCGTGGTGCTGGTTCAAGTCCCAGCTGCTCCACTTCCCATCCAGCTCCCTGCTAATGGCCTGGGAAAGCAGCAGAGAACAGCCCAAGACCTTGGGTCTCTTCACTCATATGGAGAACCTAGAAGAAACTCCTGGCTTGGGACTGACCCAGATCCAGCCATTACAGCCAATTACCAAGTGAGCCGATCCAGCCATTACAGCCAATTACCAAGTGAGCCAGCAAATGGAAGATTGACCTTTTGCACTGTCTTCCCCTGTAACTCTTTCCTTCAAATAAATAAATCTTTAAATTAAAAAAAAAAAAAAAGAAACAAAGAAAGAAAGAGGCGAAGGGGCCATAGTGGGAAACAAGAGCAGGGCCGGGGCTGGTGGCCCCTGCAGGGGTGGCCAGGAACAGGCACCCTCCGGCTCCACACACCAGAGGAGAAGCTGCTGGCCTGCCATCCTGTGATCATCCCAGGCCTCTGCACTCAGCACAGTGCACAACACAGAACATGCCAACAACAGCCACACTCACCTGCGGGGCAGCTGCAAACACAGGCCCTGGAGCCACCTGCAGGCTCAACTGGCTCTGCCCTTCACCACAGGAGATCTTGCAGGACACTGCCCATCGAGCCTTAGTTTCCCTTAAGACAGAGTAACCATCCAGCTGGACTAGCTGTGGAGGACTAGCTGTCCTCCACAATCCTGCAATTGTAGCCCTAGCTAGGGGACAACTGCAGGCAGGGCCTCTGTGCACATTCACAACAGTGCTGTCTGCGACCCATCGAAGCTGGAAAGTGCCCAACACCCACTACTGAAGCAAGGACCCACGGGAAGGAATACCACTCTGCCATGAGAAAGGCAGACACGTACATTCTGATTCTCAGAGCACAAATGGACTCTGAAGACATGCTACGTCATGGAATCCAGTCGCCCAGAATGGCATCGCGGGATTCATTTCCAGGATGTATCCACGACAATCAGATCCACAAATAGGAAGTTCGTGCTTTGCAGAGGCTAGGGGAGGAATGGGGAGTGGCTAGCAGGTTCCTTTGCAGGTAATGACCACGGTTTGGAGTTACAGATGCCGGCTGCATACGCTATGAATACACTAACCACCACAGAACTGTCTGCACTGAAGTGGCCGGTGTTTCCCAGTCCAGCTCCCTGCTAGTGCACCTGGGAAAGCAGCAGAGGATGACCCAAGTACATATACCCACGTGGAGTCCTAGATTCCTGGCTTTGGCCTGGCCCAGCCACAGCCATGGTACCCATTTGGGGAGTGAACTAGCAGATAGAAGACCCTTACATATATATTTATGTGTCACTCTGCCTTCCAGAAAAATAGGGATTTTTAAAAAAAATTTCTAAAGTTAAAAAAAAAAAAACACGGAAAGGGAGCCAGTGGTATGGCTCAGTAGTTAAATCCTTGCCTTACATATGCCAGGATTCCACATGGGCACTGGTTCATGTCCTGGCCAGCCCACTTCCCATCCAGCTCCCTGCTTGTGGCCTGAGAAAACAGTAGAGGATGGCCCAAAGCCTTGAACCCTACACTTGCATGGGAAATCCGAAAGAAGCTCCTGGCTCCTGGCTTCAGATTGGCTCAGTTCCAGCCATTGTGGCCACTTGCGAAGTAAACCAGTGGACGGGAGATATTTCCTTCTGTACCTTCTTCTCTCTGTAATTCTGCCCTTCCAATAATAATAATAATAAATATTGTAAAAAAAAAAAAAGTAAAGAAAAAAATAGCTCATTTTACTTTATGGGTATTTCACCTCATTAGCAAGGAAAGAAGAATCGGGGAAGAGGTAAGCAAGGTGGCTGTACCCAATGGCGCCCTCACTCCAGGGACATAAGGAGGAGGAATGTGCATGAACAAGGCATTCTCCCCAGCCTGTTACAGCCCTCTAGCAGGAGCTTCTTTGCCTTCTCAGCTCCCAGAGCCATCCCCTGCCCAAACACCCCAACTGCCCTAATATACTTGCTCACTTGTCAGATGCTCTAAGATGGGGGCCCACACAGGTGCTGGGCTGGGGATGGATCCTACCGAGCTCCCCACAGCACAAAATGCCCAGAATCAATCCCTCCTGGAAAAACCCCTCTGCAGCCTGCTCCACACTTTAGCCAGCAGAGGCAGCAGTGGACCGCTCAGTGCTAGGCCCACTCAGCCCCCTGCCCCCAAGTCCCCTGCTGTTCAGACTTACAGACGCAGACACCCACACCATGGCTCTGGCTAACTACAATGTCCACAAAGAGGATAGGTCATGGGACACACCCTCTGTTCCTGAGTACCAGTCCTGGAAGCCAAGGTTAAGCTCAGTGGCTGGGCAGAAAGCCCAATGCAGAGGCAGAGACCTCTGTCTCCCAGGACATCACAGCTCCCCAGAAGCAGCCAAGGTCAGCAGGGGGAAGAGTGCCATCCAGGCTTCCTTCCTCTTTGTGGCTGCATAGTACTCCACTGCACAGGTAGCCCACGCTGCACCCAGCGACCCAGCGACCCAGCGACCCAGCAACCACTGACAGACACCTGGGACAGCTGTACCTCTCGGCTGTTGTGAACCATGTCACCATGGACATGCAAGTCTGTGTACTTGCCTTGCTCCCTAAAGACCAGGTCTTGTGGATGTCTGCTGTCAGGCAGACCAGCGAGGTTGTATGTTCCTCCTCTACTTGGCTCTTGGAGGGACTGCCAGGGCCTGTTTTCGAAGCAATAACAGCAGTCATCTGGTCTACTGTATGGATCTGCTGATACCAAACATTCCCAAACAGGCAAACTCATCAAGACAGAAAACAGATACACTGTGGCTGAGAGTGGGGTGAGCGGACACGAGAGTGACCACCCACCCATCGGGCACCTTAAAGACTGGGGACCTCCAGGACGTTTAGCGTGAGGTAGTGACCACGCACTCCCGTGTAAGTCCTGAGTGCCACAGGCATTCAGTGTTTTAAAGCCACTAATTTAATGGTACATGGACCTTGCCTTAAAAAAACTGTTTCACAAAGCAGCCACTCGAATGCTCCCACCCAAAACTGGCTGCCAGCAGATGCCTGGCAAAAGCTGTGCCAGCAGCAGTGACCCTGGGGGGAGGAAGACAGGAGGACCTGGAAGAGGCCCTTGTGCCCTCCAAATGCAACACCCCCAGGGGCAGCCTCCCTTGCCAAATGCAACACCCACTGAAGCAGCTCTTGGCCACTCCAAGGCCAGCCACGTGTCACACGAGCCTCGGACACGCATCATGCAAAGTTGCTGTCTTGACATTTCATCTTAGGAAAAAAAAAAAAAGAATGTCTTACATTTGTATTAATTTGCCTTCCCAGGGTTTAACTGAAGAGAGGATCCAGCGTCACTCAGGAAATAAAATCCAGCTTCATCTATCCCAGGGCTGTGCGGCTTCATTAGGAATTACATTAGCTCCCCATTAGGCAACAGTAATAACACAAGAGTTGCAATCAATACCGAAACGCACCGCCCCGAGGTACAGATCTGTTTGGCTCAATTACATCCTGACATGGCTGCGCTCTGGAACCCCCCCCCCACCCCCCGCTCCACACTAACAACACAATGTAACGCCAGAGCACGGGGCTGCCTTCATCGCCTCCAAAGCTGAAGGGTAAGAGAGAGACGTGCATGGAATTCCCACTTCCATGACCACCTGCAGTGTCCCTGCCAGCCCCTCGCACACCTAGCCAAACTATACCCACCCATTCAAGAGGCCACGTCGTTTCATCTCACAAGGCTTTCCTGATCAATTAGTGGGGACTGCTCGGTTGACAGGGTGAACAGTGCTGTGGTTGATTACAGATGCCTGCCATGGGCACCAGAGTGACAGGACTGCACTTGGTGCCCAATGCAAGCTCCGCATCTGTGGGTTTTACGTTCATGGACTTGGCAAACCTGGATAAAAAGTATCAGAAAACAATCATGTGTGCAGAACACATAGGGACTTGTCATCCCCTACACAACACAGAATTAAGAACTGCTTGTACCAGGAATCACGGGAAAGCCATAGTTGATTTAAAGTACACAGGACGTGTGCCCAGAACGCACAGCGACCACACCACTTCATTTGCAGGGACACAATGGAGTTTGATATCCCCAGGGGGTCCTGAAACCCTTCCCCCAGGATACCAAGGGGACTTTACAAAGCAGGTGGAAAATGGAATCAAGAGTCAGGATGAAAAGGCATACAAAAACCTCTTAAAATCCCTGCACACAGCGGTCTTTGATACACTTGCACACGCATAATGAGTAAGCCACCCACAGATTCCACCATTTGGGGCTCCCAATGAACCCCATCTTTTCATTCCTCATCTCCATACATTCTGGGAAGGACCCTCCTGTGTCCAGTTAACCCAGAACTCCCTGCAACTTAGAGAGGAGTAGAATAAAACTGGGGCTTGTCAGCCCTGGGGATGACCAGGCCTCCCTTGGCCTCACTCCTTACCAGAACGCCTCCTCAGTCGGGAACACAGCCCTTACCTGATCTTCTGACACACCTTCCGGCAGGGGCAACAGGTCCTGCATAGAAACACAAAGAGAAGTGGTGAGCTTCGCAGCCGACAACGGTGCATGCCTTGTTCTCTTCCCAGGCATGATGGTAGCATTCCTTGAAAAAGAACATCTGTGTGTCTGTGCCAAAACCGCTCAGTGAGTGCCTACCACACATCAGGCTCTGTCACCGGGCACGGGTGTGGGTGAGAGGCACTGCTGTCAAATCACCAATAAATCTGGATCACGCCACACGGTACTAGGTTCTGTGATAGATGATGGGGTGGAGAGTGATGGTGCCACTTCAGACGCAGCAGCAGGAACTGCCACAAGTACAGGGAACAAGAAGGGACCAGGACACAGAGAGAGGGACAGCAGGTGCAGAGGCCCAGGGCGGGTATGAGTGCACAACGAGCAGCTGAAACCATCATACTCAGGACCAGGGAGGAGAGGCAGGTGTGGACGGCTGACGTCCAGCTTCGGGCACAAGGAAGATTCCATGCCTTCTGGAACACATCCCTGATGTCTGGCAGCCATCCGCAGAAACCATTCAGGACCACTCAACTCCCCAGCTCAGATTTCAGCTTCCTGTCCCAGAGAATGGAAATGTTCCCTCCTCCCCAGCAGGATCTGGTCTCAACTCCTCCCCTCACCAAAGGACCCCACCGAGGCTCAGCTGCATTGGCCCTGTGCAGCGCACAGGCTCTGCATGTGGAGCCAGGACCACTTCTCACTTCCTCTCTCTCTGCCCTCAATTCACAAACTGGCCAAGAAGGCTCCAGCCCTAGGAGAGAAGGTGAACCGCACCACATGAGCTCCTACCGTGAGCTCCACCAGCCCCTCCACCATCAGGAAAACAACACAAGAAGGCCCTGTCCCTGACTCTGCCCAGCATCAGCTGCTCCCACGGAGGGCTGTGGGTCTGAGACACCCCCTGAGACCCACCCACACCCTGGACATACACATCTGACACTGCCCTCCAGACGCGGCCAGCTCAGACAACGAGGCATGTCTGACCCTAACCTCCCACGCAATGCCATACTGAGTCTCTCAGGTTCCATCTGGGAAATGATGGGGCCTTCATGGGACCTGAGGAGGCCAGGCACACAAATGCCCCAGGACACACTGGCAAGGCATAAATATGCAGAGCCAGGGCCCACAACACCAGCTCGAGCAGCCACAATGGAGGTTCACCAAGAGACATGCCAGAGTGTCTTCTTGACCCCATGCACAGAGATGCTGGGGAACAAGTCCTCATTCTAGAACAGTGTCCAGCACAGATGCCAGACAAAGCCCTCGGCAACTCGCTTCTTGCCAAGGCCCTGCTCAGAGACTGTGCAGTGGGCTGGACTGCATCTCCCAGAAACCCATCAGGTGGAAATGCCAGAACGTGACCGAACCAGAGCCCTCAGTCCCTCCACCTGGCTGAGGGCTGCCGACCCAGCTCCTGTGGGTGCCTGCTCTCAGACGCCTTCCTATCCTCCCAGTCCAAGGATCCTGCAGCAGGGACAAGTGCTGACTCCCCTGCTCACTCACTCACTCCCAGGGCCCAGCCTGTCACCTGGGCCACCTGCACAGCACCATCCCCCTGCCACCCAGTTACTGTACTAATCATCTCTTTGCCACACCCTCTCTGTGCTGCCATCACAGCTAAGCTGAAAGGGGACAGGCAGGACAGTTTGGCCAATGTGGGTAGGGCACAGTGGTCATACTTCTGGGTATGATCAGCCAGCTGACTGTGAGCTGGCTTCACCAGCTGCTCTGTCACCTCCACTCCTTTCCTACAAGCTTCTGAAATGCTGTGCACCTCTACCCCTCTCCTGCAAGAAAACTTCCTGAGGGCCCGACACAGTAACCTAGCAGCTGGAGTCTTCACCTTGCACAGGCTGGGATACCATATAGGTGCTGGTTCTAATCCCCATAGCCCTGCTTCCCATCCAGCTCCCTACTTGTGGCCTGGGAAAGCAGTCAAGGATGGCCCACAGCCTTGGGACCCTGCACCTGTGTGGAGACCTGGAAGAGGCTCCAGGCTCCTGGCTTCAGATCAGTGCAGCTCTGGCTGTTGCGGCCATGTGAGGAATGAATCATCAGACAGAAGATCTTCCTCTCTGTCTCTCCTCCTCTCTGTATATCTGACTTTCCAATAAAAATAAAATCTTTAAAAAAAAAAAAAAAAAAAACTTCCTGAGCTGAAAGGGAATTCCCCCTGCCCCAAGCACTTTACAGGAAGGTGGGACCTGGGAGCAGGGTCTGGGCCTTGTGAATGGGATCAGCACCCTTACGAGCCAGAGCAGCTTCTTGGCCACTCCAAGTGCCGTCCAGTGTGGAAGGACACACTGGACGAGGTCATCCGCAGAGCCCAGTGAAGGTGTGGTGGCAGCCTGACCTGGTATTGCCAGCCTCAAGAACCGTGGACTACATGTTCCTGCTGCTTATCAATTACCCAGCTGTGGAGCACACCCCTTCCTGCTGATTCTTCACCTTATTTAAGATGTCAGCACCTGCTACCGCTGAGCCTGACTGGACCTCACTGCTGGTGCAGGGGGCCGTGGAGACAGAAGGTTCCCCGGAAGTCTCCCTTTCTAGCCTTCTTCTTCCTCAGCCTCACAGCACTGTACTGGAAGGGTACTTCAGAAACCTGGTACAAAATGGAATCAGGAGATAAGAAGATTTGGGAGCAAAAGGTTTCTGACATCGCTGCTGCATGTTTTTTACCCCCTAATAGGTACTCCTCATGCATTTTTCGAAGAATCTTCATTTGCATGGGTGTCAAATTTGTGGCACCCAAATCAACCTCTCTTTCAAGTCCATTTCCCGTGACCGTTTTGATGCGCCCTCCCAGGGACCCATGTCAGCACGTGAAAGTCTGCCGGGAAGGCCGTGCAGGCACAGAGAGCCAGAATGTCGGGTGGAGAGAAAGAAAATCAGGGGCTGGCACTGTGGCATAGCACGCAGCACCAGCATCCCATACTAGCGCCAACTAGAGTCCTGGCTGCTCTACTTCCAATCCAGATCTCTGCTAATTCCCTGAGAAAGCAGCAGAAGATGGCCCAAGGGATTGGGAGACCCAAACGCAGCTCCAGGGTCCCTGTTTGGCCTGGCCCAGCTCCAGCTTTGTGGTCATCTGAAGAGTCGACTGGAGGATGAAAGATTTCTCTCTCTCTGTTAACTCTGCCTTTCAAATAAATAAATACATTTTTAGAATAAATCCAGGCCAACACTCTGCTCCCCAAGGATTCTTTGGGCATTTTAAACACACTTCATTTCTACCAGTCATTCAACAATCATGGACGTGGCGTTTGTGTAGACAATCATCCCTTCAGACACGCACAGAAACATCCTTCAGTCTTTAACATTGGGTCACAACAGAAATGAAACTATGTCTATTGATCTACACATGATCTCTTGATAAACCTGTCAACTGAAAGAATTAGTTGGGGACTGGCTGAAGCTTGCTGGCGGGGATGGAGGGGGTGGCAAAGGCACATGATCCCACATGGGTATTGGTTCAAGTACTGGCTGCTCTACTTCCCACCCAGCACCCTGTGCCTGGGAAAGCAGAAGAAGATCCAACCACTTGGGTCCTTTCCACCCATATGGGAGACCTGGATGAAGTTCTTGGCTCCTGACTTTAGTCTGGCCCAACCCTGGCCATTGCAGCCATTCAGGGTATGAACCAGTGGTTAGAGATCTCTGTGTTTCTCCTTCTCCCTCTGTAACTCTGCCTTTCCAATAAAATATTTATTTATTTATTTATATTGGAAAATCAAATATACAGAGAGGAAAGACAGAGAGGAAGATCCTCTGTCCTCTGATTCACTTCCCAAGTGGCCACTATGGCTGGAACTGAGCCCATCCGAAGCCAGGAACTTCTGGATCTCCCACGCGGGTACAGGGTCCCAAGGCTTTGGGCCATTCCCAACTGCCTCCCCAGGCCACAAGCAGGGAGTTGGATGGGAAGCGGAGTGACCGGGATTAGAACCAGCATCCATATGGGATCCCAGCACACGCAAGCCAAGGACTCTATACACCAGGTTACCGCACCAGGCCCTAAAACGTATTTTTTAAAATACATTGTTGTATGGTGATGAGGCTGGGCACTGTCCTGGCCCTGGAGATTTTCCGCATCCTCTCTGGCTGTTCCTCACTGGACAGCAGGTGCTCTGGTCACCCAGTGCGATCCCATCGTCTGACACCCCCCGATGTGGAATCACCCTATCACTTCTAGCACTTTCACAGATTTCCTGACTACACCAGAATCCATGAACACATCACTGGGGGTATCTGGGTAGATGAAAGAATATCCTACCTAAAGTGAAGGGTGGTGTCACCTCACCCTTGTAGGGAAAGCTTGAATGACCACATAGTCTAAACAGGTGCACACCGCTCACTCAGTTACTCCATGAGCGTTTCTTGCAGGTTCATTCCTAGGGCATGGGTGGTACCTGCAGACTCCCTGCATTAGGAAAGAAGTGGGAGGGACCCTTCTGCAGGTAGCAGTGTGGGGAGTCGCTGCTCTCACATCAGTGGGAATGGAAAACGGGGGCAGCCCTTCAGGCAGACGGATGAGCAGGCAGAGCAGATCAGGAGCCATCCATGACGTCTGGCAAAGCCTTCCCTGTTGGCTAAAATGAGACGGGCAGTTAGCTCTGTCCCTTCCCTTGCCTTTTAGCCAGATGAGCTCAGAGCGCCGAGATGGCTCTCAAAGATAAATGCCAGGCCCTCCTCAGAGAGCCAGTTAATGAGCTTGGAGACCGCTTACACCGAGATGGGATGTGAGATGAGCAGCCCTAGCCGCCTCTCCGCCCTGCCACTGGGCTCGCTCCTCCAGGTCGCACTGGTGCATGAGACGCCGCCCCGGAAACCCATCAAATGCACTATGGCGATCGGGTCTATTTTTGAGATAATTACAAGGTTTGGGCTTGGATCCACTTAAAGGCAGAAATATGGGGCAGGCCAGGATTAAGGCAAACTCTCCCCGTCTTTCTTCTCGCTGAAAACCTCCTGACAGGCTTTACAGGAAACGAGAAAACGGCACGTAAACTTTCATCAGAGCCCAGCGGGAGCAGGGGGGGCCCAATGCTCTAATTCCAGGACGTGCCCAGTGCAATCATTAGGCACCTGCCCTGTCAGTCAGCTGCTCTCATCTATTCTCCTGGTCTGGGAGCCCAAGTGCCTCCAGGGGAAGGGAGGAGGAGGAAGAGGAGAGAGTCACAAAGGAAGAGAGACACAGGAGCAAGCAAAGGCAGAGATCAGGTGTGGGGCAGGAAGTTGGGGGTCTCAAAGTGCATCAATGTTTGGCACCCCAGGCACCCATATGAAACATGGACACCTTCTCTTCTGCAGCACAGTAAGACCACCACAGAGGTAAGCCACCGGGGGCCAGGACACAGGCCAGGAAAGCACAATGCAGACCAGCTTGCACACTGCTCCTTCTCCCCTCTCCCCAGCAGAGAGGAGACAACACGGAGGGTCTCTCCTTTCCCGGCCATCTCTATCACAAACAGGACTTCCGCCTGGAGAGCTGAATACATCCACAACACCCCCACGCCTACACCATGCCCCACGGCAGCTGGAAGGGCCCGGGAGCCATTGTGCAGCTCAAAGCAGATGCCATATTGTGCACCTGTAGTAGGAGAACTTGAACAGGTTCTTTATGCCCTCCCTCCTTGGGTGGGGCACCCACCTTGCCTCGGGTAGGACTGGGGTCATTGTAGCAGGAGTGGAGCGAGGAGAGGGGAGGAGTGGAAAGGAGTGGAGGAGTGGAGAGGAGTGGAGGAGTGGAGAGGAGTGGAGAGCCAGTGCCCACAGAGCATTCATCACTCTTGGTGGGAAATGTCACCCATATTGAGAGATGCTGCCATCTGGTCCTCACACTGCCTCAAAAGCTTTCCACTAACAACAGCTGGCAAGACACTATGGCCCAGGGTTCCAGCCCAGCCTTGAGTCTCTTGGGAACCCCAAACAAGCTTCTTTACGAGCCCTCGTTTTCACTGGGAGCTTCTCCTTTATATATATTTATGAATGACAAATTGAGAATCAGAGCAGAGATAGGGTAATCTTCCATCTGCTGGTTCACTCCCTGAATGGCTGCCAACAGCCAGGGCTGCACTAGGCCTAAACCAGGAACTCAATGCAAGCTTCCCACGTGGGTGGTACTGACTCAAGCACTTGGGCCATCTTCCCCTGCCTCCCCAGACACATTAGCAGTGAGCTGGATGGACAACATAACAGCAAACTCAAACAGGCTTTGCAATATAGGATGCAGACACGGCAAGCTGCGGCCTAACCACTGAGCCACAAGCCCTGCCTTTTCTCCTTTGTTCAGAATAGACCTACAAGACAGGGCTCCTAAACAATGGTGTCAGGGGATAAGCATGTCACACAACAGGTAGAAAGCTGGTTGAGAGGCCTACATGCCACTTCAGGTGCCTTCACCCCCACAACTCCAGCTTCCTGTTAATTGTGCACCCTTGGAGGCAGCAGTGGTGGCTCCAGTATTTTGGGTTCCTATTACCCACATGAGAGAGCAGGACAGAGTTGTCAGTTCCCAATTCTAGCCTAATCTGGCCCTGGACAGTGAACAGCAGATGGACACTATCTCTGTCTCTTACACAATAAATAATAAAATTCATGTTTTTAAAAGACAAAGGCCTGAGCCATGGCATAGCAAATTAAACCTCCATCTGAAGTACTGGCATCCAGATTGGTTGCAGAATAAGTCCCAGCTGCTCCACTTCTGATCCAGCTCCCTGCTAATGCTCCTGGGAAAGCAGTAGATGGTCCAAATACTTTGTCCCCTCAACTTCCGTGGAAGACCCAGAAGAAACCCCTGGCTCCTGGCTTCGGACTGGCCCAGTTTTGGCCATCATGGCCATTTGTGGAGTGAATGAGAAGATGGAGGCTCTCATCATCAACAACAGCCAAGAACGAGTAGCACTCTTGGTGACAACGTCAGCATGGTCAGCATTAGGAGCCAGGGTCCTCCCTGAGGGGAGCACTATACCAGTCCTAGCTCTGTAGAGGGGACACCCCACAGGGCAAAGAGCAGTGCACAGATGGCAGTGGACCACTGCAGGGAAGGCTGGAGTATCTACAACCAGGTCCTGCCTTCTGGATTATTTTTGCCTTCTTCTTCACACTTGGCCATTTCTGATACCCAAAAGGAGTTCAACAGATGGAAGGATAGATAGATGGATGGGTAGAAAGACAGACATATGGGCAGAAGGCTGGATGAATAAACACTGGAAGGATAGACAGAGGGATAGAAGGAGAGATGAATGGATGGAAGGGTGTATTATGGATGGAAGATGGATGTATGGATCAGTGGGTGGGTAGATGGATGGACAGAGAGATGGATAAATGGGAAAAAGGAAGGATGGAGATGGGCAGATGGATGGGGTCAGAAGCAGATGAGAGAGGGCTAGGTGAATGAGTAGATTGTGGGTGGATGAAAACTTATTATATTCCCATATGTTTGGTAACAAATATCATCAAATGTTAAAGGTCTTTAAACCCATTTCCCCGTGTGAACTCTGCAGGAAAGCACTTCCCTGAGGAGCAGCGCAACAGCACTGTGCAGACAGCAAGACTCATGGCCTGGGACAGCCCCACCAGGGCCGTGAGCCTTGCTCACACCTCCCAGCCTCTCTGAAACCCCGCTTTCACCTGTGCAAGGGAGAACACGTGTTGCAATGCTTTCCTTTGCTTCTCATAAGAATTAAGTGAGAGGTATGGCAAACATTAAGCTTACTATACATTCCATTTCCTCCTTCCCCTCTTTTCCTCTTCCCCACCCCTGCCGAGGAGCAACAGTTCACACTGTGGGGCGTGGTGTATTGCCTTCCAGGCCACAGTAACCATCCCCAGGTACCAACAGGCTCTCACCTTCTTCCTTATTCCTGTAGGAGATAACAAGTCACCAGTGACACAAGACAACCACACACTGGGAACATACTGAGCTGAATGTACTCAAGCCAGAACACAGCTCCAAAAAACAGCATCACACACACTTAATTTTTAAAATGTAATATATATTTAATGCAATATGAATATTTAACTCACTTAATGCAAAATTTAATTTGATATCCCATGCAAATAAAATAGTAAACAGATTTATTAATGATTTACACAAGTGCACTCCTGTTTTTAAAGCATTTTTCTGCTCGCAAAGCAAAGAAAGAGGGTTTTTTAGGGCTGGTTCTTGGAAGTGGGTCACAGCTGTAGAGAGGGCTTGGCTGAAAAGCAGTCGTGTCCTGCACTTATGCATATCGTGTCCATGGGCATATCACGTGCTGGTCACTGGGCTAAGATCTGGTGGGAGGAGTGAAGGAGCCCTCTGTAGCCTTTTGTTCAGTGAGCTCCAGGGACCGTGAGGAGTAAGATAAAATTCCAGGCAATTCAAGTACATAGCAAGGAGGGAGTCAAAGTGAGAGCAGCAGTGGGTATGCGTCATGACCAGAGGAGGCAGACTCCACAAGGAGCAAACCACAGGGGTAGGGGGCAGGAGTAAGCTAAGGCTCTGGTAAGAAGAGAGGATCCAACAGGGAGATAGCCCTGTGCAAGCAGGAGCCCATGCCAGGAGATGGCCCCATGCAAGCCACGCAGGAGCCCATGCCAGGAGATGGCCCCATGCAAGCCACTCAGGAGCCCATGCCAGGGGATGGTCCCGTGCAAGCCACGCAGTAGCCCACACCTGGAGATGGTCCCATGCAAGCCACGCAGGAGCCCATGCCAGGAGATGGCCCCATGCAAGCCACTCAGGAGCCCATGCCAGGGGATGGTCCCGTGCAAGCCACGCAGTAGCCCACACCTGGAGATGGTCCCATGCAAGCCACACAGGAGCCCATGCCAGGGCACATGTGGTTGCCTCAGGTCAAGGTGCAAGAGGGAATCCTAAAACCTGGTTTTAAATAATCTGAAAGCTGTTCCATCAAAGTGGCAGGTGAAGTGGGGGAGGAAGCACTCCAGACCTTCCCTGGACCCACCAGGCCTGGGTGGGATCACGACGGCTTACGGTACAAACGAGCTCATGTGACTTCTAGGGACAGATGAGCAGCCATCGGCCTTGTCCTCTTGGGGAATTCACCTGTCTCAGAATCCAGGGGCTGCACTGCAGCCTCCAGCCCCTGGAGAGGCCACATGGAGGCACTCTGGTCAACCATTCCACCCGAGCCTGAATTTCAACATCAGAAGAGGCCCAGAGGTCCCATGGTAGTCGCAAGGCATAGCTGTTCCTACTGTGGGCTATTTCATAATCAGAACACTCCAGAGGGAAAAAAAAATCCACAGGAGGTGAGAGAGACACAGGTATAGATGCAAGGATCCACAGAGCAAGGCCTTTCCTGCAAGGAAATGGCTAACGGACAGAGGCGCTCACGTCCAAATGTGCAAGGACAGAGAGCCACACTTGGGGACAGCCCACCCACATTCTACATGGCAGCCTGACTGACCGGATGCTCACAATGCACACACTACACCCCTGGAAAACCCCCTCCAGAAACAACCATGACACTCTCCTATGGGCCAGCCAAGTGGTCCAATTCAATCACCAGACAAGCCTCTGACCCACAACTCCTGTGAGCTGAACCAGAAGGCTGGTGACTGAGGCCTTGGAGTTCAGAGCTCTTGTGGTATAGCAGCGTATCACAAGATCACACATGGGGAAGCGGGGAGGACACCTGCTACTGCACCCAACAGTCCAGGAGCACTGGACTACACCATGAGAAATAGGCCCCGTTCCACCTTAAGCAAGCAACAAGGAATGAGATGCAAGCTACAAATGAAACCCAGGTTCCTGGCACAGCTTACATGATCGGCCCCAGCCTCATCTCCCATAGCGCCTTTCCCCACTCCCTCTGCCACACTCACCTGTTCCAGACAAGACAAGCTGCCCCATGCCCTGTGCCTGAGCTGCTCTTCCCCCACTCCTCATCCCTGCCTGGGAACTAAGTTTGCATTATCTCCCCTGGCCACCCTCACTGGAGCAAAGGGGCCAGGAAATGTTTGATCCACCAGGTGGAAACTTCATCTTCATTTAACCTCCTAGCACTGTCTTCCTGGTACCCTGGTTATTCGGGATGCCCACTGTTGAGGCAACCTCCATAAGAGGCAACCTCCATAAGATGCCCACTGATGACGGCAACCTCCATCATCATGCTGGTGTGTGTCTGCTATGCGAGTGGCTCTCAACAAACTGTCATGTACTGATGGGAATGACAGCATTATTTTACAACAGGATGTTCCTGCAGGGCTCCTGAGAGCTCTGCCTGTGACCTAGTGTCAAGAGATGGTGTGTGCGGGGCACACGACACCTGAGCCAGGGCAGGCTGCCACCTGTACTATGTGGAGTCACACACCTTACAGAGGCGCTGTACTGCACGGGCTGCACAGGATGAAGAGCCTCTGGACTGACCTCGTGGCATGTGGGCTGTGTTACCCATGCTGCTTCCTGAGCTCGCAGGCTGAGCACACGCCACAGGATTCTTTCAAGGCTGGTCGGCTAGCTGGATCTCAGATCCTTCAAGTGCCACTCCATTTGTGTCACTTTGTCTGACATCATCCTGTTCTCCCTCCGTGCGACCTTGCACATTCAGGTGCTGGCTATCTGCTTGTTCACCGTCAGCTTGTCTCCAAGATAGAACCTGGGAGAACTTGGGAGAAGCCAAGAGCCATGCCTATTTGTTCAGCACTGAAAATGCTGGCACATGCCGCAGCTTGACAGGTATTAACAGGAAGGAGGGGAGGAGAGGTGAAAGGGACGGGGAGAGGAGGGGAAAAGCAAGGGGAGCAAGCAAGAAGGGAAGACGGGTGGGTGGATGGATGGATGGTTGGACACGTTCAAAAATAAGCTGAGAAGGGAATTGCTCGCAAGCTGTGAGAGGTAGAGTCCAGGCAATGTAACAAATGAGATCTTATTTTCTAATAATTAATAATATGTGATGTTTTGCAAAAAAAAAAAAAAAAAACCACACCTGAGCAGTGACTTGCCCCAAAGGTCTTGGAGAGTGGCTGCAAAGTGACAAAGTGAGAGCTCCTAGAGAGAAGGTCAGAAAGGGTGGGGTCCAACACAGAGACAGAGCAACGGCTGGAAGATCGCTGGTAGGAATCCCAAACACACGGCATTCAGGACAGGAAGGGAGGAGGCCGAAGCCCGCTCTGAGGGCCCAGTGGCCCAGACATGGGAGGCGGACCAAGTAGAGGAGTCTGCCATGGTCATGGGGAAAATGGCATCCACCCTGAGGAGGAACGCAGAGGGCTGGGATGGAGGGAGAGAGAAATGGTGGGTTAGACCCTGGGGCTCCCCAGAGGGGTGTAGGCCACACAGGAAGAGCCCAGGGACCAGGAGAGAGGGCAGCAGGACACGCACAGTGCCATGTCCCATGAGCCCATCCGACAGGGATGAAGAGAGAAAGATGTAAGCGCCAGAGATGACACTCAGGCAGTGTGGTACAGAAAGCAGAGTGGAGAGGCAGCCACCGCTGCGATGGGAACCTGTGGGGGATGGCATTACAATGGCAGCGCCCTTGCGCTCCTTAACTTCATCTGCCCTCCCTGATGCAGGCAAGCGCCTTCATAGCAAGCCGAGGCGGGGGCAGGGGAGGCTTCCCATGCACAAGTCCTCTGAAACTCCAGTATCTGCTAGATCCCTGGCCACGGCCACCACCTGCACTATCTGAGGTTGAGGGAAAGAAAACACTAATTAGTTTCAATCCAGAGTAATTGCTTTTTGAAATTCTCATATAAATCCGACTTTTAATAGGTCCCGAGAATCAATGTTTCATTATTTTTGCCACCACGGGGACAGTCTCTGTTGATGTGTATTTTTTACCAATTGCCACTCTGGAAGAGCCCTGCCTCCTGTCTCATCTCCTGGCCTTTCAGCAGGATGTCTTCGTTCTGCTCAGCAAGGGGAATGGGGGAAGAGGAGGAGGTGGAAATCAAACAGGCTTGAAACTGAATAGCCAACACCGTGGATCCAGGCCTGCTTCCTAATGCCAGACAGGACCCATAATGTTCACCAAGAATAAACAGGGACCAGGAGAACACAGGACACTCCCAATCCCCTGCTGGGAAATGACCTCCTCTGCTCTTGCCACGTTAACACTCCATCTGACCCCAACATAACCCTCAAGGGGCAGGACAGGGACTGAGACTAACTTAGAAGGAACCAGGTCCCTGGTCAGCAATCAACTGGCTGTACAGAATGAACAGGAAGAGGCTGTGGTGAAGGTCAGGGTGGGGAGAGACACCTGAAAAGTCACTGGCAGCCACAGCCAGCCAAGCACAGAGAGGCCAAGCTGTGTACAGAAAGTCAGCTTCCTGTCCACTGCAGAAACGAGCCAGCACAAGGAAAGACTAGACAGCCACCAGAGAGAGAGGAAGGCCACCGGGAAGCTGGGCAGTGGGCTGAAGATCACCCAGCTTGTGAGTGAGGGATGGGCAGGATTGGAACCCAAGCCCAACTCCAGGCTCTGGGCCCTCGCAGACACACAGGCTCTCTGGGGTTCAGGTCTCACAGAGGGGCCAGGGGTGGCATGGAGTACAAAGCATCGAGTGACCAAAAGGCTGAGGTGAAGTTAACAGCACTGCTGTCTTTGCCCACAGCAATGGTTTGTCGGGATTAAGCACACATCACGTGCATTATGGATCCTGTCTGGCATTAGCTCCCGTGGGCTGGAAACCGTGCTAGAACATTTGCATCTCTTGTCTCAGCAATTCCCCAGCATGAAGTCTGTGAGAGAACTACAATCTATCCACCATCAAAGAGGAGCAGACACGCCTCAGAAAGATGGAGCAGCTGGAGGAGCTTTGGGGTGTGAGTCCAGGTGTGTGGGACTCCAGAGATTCTGAGCTGCTGAGGTTTGGTGACTCCCTCCACCACACCAAACCCCACAGCAAGGGAAGAACCTGGCACCCTGGTCAAAGAGAGGGAGCAGAGGGTGAGTTCTGGTAGATGAAAGACCAGCACCCCCAGGGGACAGCCAACTCACCCAGCAGGCTAAGAAGGTGGCACAAACACGCCCACCCCACCACTCCCTGCACTTGTTAGAGACAGACAAGGGCAAAGAGGGGAATATGTTTACAGTGAATGCTTCTACCACTCAGTCTGCTGGACTGTCCTGTGATGGCCACCAGTGTCCGCAGGGAGGTACACACATCCTTTCTCTGGGTGCTCAAATTCAAAGTCACTGCACCCTTCCCAAGGCTTAGATGATGGAAACCAGCTTCCACCCACACCCTTCCCGAGGCTTAGCTGATGGAAACCAGCTCCCTGGTCACGGTCCCTGCTGTGCTCATATCCCCCCACCTAAATCACAGCTAGAAGACACCAAAGGAAACTGCGCTGACTCCAAGGCAGGACGTTTCACCTTGCACAGGACAGAACTTATCTCATTAAATGCAATTCCGCCTGCAGCACCAGTCAGCGTGTTCCTCTCTCAACAGTTGAGAGCCCATTCCATAGCAATGGTCCCAAGGAGTAGAGCAAAATGGATAAAGACACATCATCCTGTCCGTGTGAACACCAGACAGCAGCAGCCCCACCACATGATGGGATGACATGGCAGAATTGTGGAGACAGTGCAGGGTGGGTGAGGGAGGGGAACCAACGTTGCCTCCTCTTAGTGTCTAAACTTTCTACAAAAAATTCAGGGTTCCAGGGACCAGGACCTTGATGCTACATACAGGATTCAAGTAGGTTATTTTGTCCAACAAAGGCCTACCATGGCTGGACACTACTATGATCCTATGGTTCATGGCAGTAAGAGGCAGGAACCCACTCTCACGGAGCTCACAGTCAAGCAGAGATCCATGCAGCAAAGCCAACACCCAGGGTGCTGTGAGCTCATGGACACCCAGCCGAGACTGGAAGGGAGTGAGGCAGGTGGAGGGACAGGGCCATGCCACCCAACACCACAGCCCTCACATGCTGCTCAAATCAGTCCTTGCACTAACCTCCCTGGGCTGTCATTCACAAAGCACTCAGTCTGGACTGTCCCAGAAGCCCCCTGCTGCACCAACTAAAGTCCACCCTGGTCCCCTGCCAGATGTCAGTGTGCAAATCTAATCATGCCACAAAAAAGGAAGAAGAGTTGTAGAGCCCCCTAATCCTCCACCACAGAGCCCAGCCTGTACTACAGCCACACTATGGGTAGGGGCGGCCTTGCACCTCACTGCCCTCAGCAGGGTTGGGAACAGCACAGGTTGAACTGCACAGAAGAGCAAGACTCAGCTGCTCTAGAGCTCCAAGACATCTGTCCGGTGCGGTCCAAGTTGACCCCCATCGCGGGGCTGAGTGAATGACTGGAAAGCAGTACAGAGCAGGCAGAGACGCTCCCTCAACATGGCCCTGCCCACCTCCTCATCCCCCACCTGCTCGGCAGACCTGCCTGCTTGCCCCTCCAGCCACTGTTTACGTCCAATCTCCAAGGGCATTTGGCTAGAAAACCCGGAAGCATCTGGGGACCGGGCAGGGAGGGAGGCAGGTCCCATCCTTCCCCCCACGCTGAAGCCTGTAATCATGTAGTGATCTTTATCCGGGTTTGTTCCACAATGTTGATGTCTGCCTGGCACCCAGGGAAACTATTGCTATTGCATCGTCCAGGAAGAAGGATTTCCTTCACGCTCCGCTTGTCTACAACTGTCTTTCCCATTGTGTTCACAGTGAGCACACGGCTGACACGCTTGAAGCTCTGCAAGATGAAGTGGGTGAAATTTATGATCCACTCACTCCTGCAGTCCCAAGCCATCAGCTGTGAATACAAACCTGGGAACCAGGTCACCAGAAACAACAGGTAGCAAGAAACCAGCCTTGGCCAACTGTGCCAGCAAGCCAAGCTTTACTCTGCTCCCAAAGCAGCCATCAGAAAGCCCATGCTCACTAATAGGACACGGGCATTTTTCCAGCCTTTTGAGATTATCGTTTTTGATGGAGTTTCAAATGCCGCAGTGTCACTAAAAGCATCAGTGCTTTGCCAAGACACAATAGTTCACTGAGACCAAAACCAATTTCCTAGAAGGGCTGAAATGGCCCTCTTTTTCTTTTCTTTTTTTTTAAATTGAGTTGCACATATTTTTTTCTTTTTCTTCTTCTTCTTGTGTATGGGGAAGAGGAGGATACAAGAGGAGAAACCACGTCCAGCCTCCCAACTGCCTCGGTACCCCAGGATGGGGAACAGCCACTGATGTCATCCCAGGGTCCCTGTTGTGGAGCATGTTCTGAGGGTCCTGTCCATGTGTTTCAATAGTTCTGAGATACTGCTGATAGCACTACTCCAAGGATGCGGAAATCCTCCCAAGGTCGACTCATTGTCTCCAATAGTCCTGACATCTGCTGTCAAGCTTCACTGGGGTAGTTGATCAGTTTGTTCTGCCCTCTTCTCTGCAAACCAGTGGTTGCTGTGGTTCTGCCCACCACATGCTCAGCCCCTACATCAGGAGCTGCAGCCAGTCAGAGCGATCCCCAATAATCCCCACTAGACTGACCCCCCGCTCTGGTTCCTGTGCCTGCAGCAGACTGGTCCGGTCTGCCCCACATCCATTGGGATATCGTATACCTCTTTTTTCTATCAACAAGACGGTACATTGCAGGAGCCACTGGGTGCCACGCCTGACACTTCCACAGCTTAGCTCTCTCACAAGAAACAGCATCTCTCTCCAGCAAATGAGATGCAGAATGAGGCAAACAATCGTGCCCCCAAAAGTGATTTGCCACATTCCAGAGACAGTCCCCAGGCACACTTTCACAGGAACCTGAACATTTCTTGCAAGAGGACCTTCACAGGACTGCAAGAATCAAAGCGCATTCCTGACTCGGGATGGGGATGGGTGGAGAACTCCAGTCATGAGCTGAGTTCAAACCCCTGTTTTCCGTGTCCATGCAGAGGGACCTAGGTGGAGCTTACAGCCAGCCTCTCCACGTGCAAATTCAGCTCCTGCCTGTGCTTGTTCCCTGGGCAGCCCCAAGAGCCCAGACTTGGAGCTCCTCACATTGGGTTCCTCCTCTCTCAACAGAGGTGACAGCAGCATCGCACTGCTCCCAGGCCTGGCGGCATGGGTGAGGGGATGTCTCCCTGCATCTTCTGGCTCTTTAGTCCCTGGCTTCCCATGGCTTGTGGCCATATCATGCCAGTCTCTGCTTGCAGCATTCTCCCACAGCCATCTTCCTCTAATGTCTTTGTTCTCCACCCACTCCCCCATCTTCCTCCAGCGTCTGTTTTCCACCCAGCCCTCAGGCTTACAGAGTCTCCTAAATTCAGGATTAACTCATCTCCACCTCCTCAAACCATTCCTCTCCCTGCAGGTGCAGAACATGATCATGACCTTGGGGGAAGAAGGTCATTAGCCGACCCAGCACAGAGCCAATGATGTCGGACACGCAGGGGAATCCATGAAAAGCACCCATGACAGGTGCACAGCCAGGGGATGGCACACAGCAAGGGGGTCAGGAAAGGAACAACAAACAGGTTCTGCCAGTCTTGGTCCATCTGGTCCAGGGCCACCCGCTCAAGGCACTGTTCCTTCTCCCTTGGAGGCACCGCCAACCTGACCAGATAAGGTCACTGGCACCTTTATCAGCCTCAATCAGCAGCAGGCTTGATCTGCCTGACTCTCCAGTGAACTCCCAGCAGTGAACACAGCCAATGGGACGGCATGCCCCTCCCCATAGAGCTCCTGCCCTCTCAAGCTTCCTGGAGTTCCCAGGACACAGTCCGGGCTCCCTCAGCCCTGGGTTTTGCCTGGTCTCCCTCCACAGCATCTCTCCCACAGCTTGAATGGGGGACAGTTTCCTTAAGATGCAACGTCCCTGGGCAATGTTTTCCTAGCTGCACGGAGTGCTCATTCCCCCAACCCTGGAAGGTGACCCCTCACGTCACACTCTCCAGTCTTAGAAAGGCTTTGCTGCCTCCAGGAAGACCTCTAGGTCTGAGCTTCCAGGTCCCAGGGTCCTATTATGTGTTCTCTCTTTCCTCCATCAGAGGAAATGATAGAGTAACTGCTTAGGATGCAACTACCCCAGGAGGATGAAACTTCACCATAGCTGTATCCCAACATCAATCTACAACAAGTGCACTGTAGCAAATCCAACGGGATCCCCAAGTGACCATCCTACACAGCCTCCACCGAGCACACAGCTCCACCCTGTGGCAGGGCAGTTCTAGCACCTGCTTTTTAAAATGATTTATATATTTGGAACACAGAAAAAGGCAGAGATCTTTCATCTGATGTTTTACTCACCAAATGACTGCAACTGCCAGGGCTGGGCCAGTCTAATTAAACCCCATGTGGATAAAGGGTCCGAGCACTTAGACCGTCCACTCCTTCCCATGCACATTAGCAGGGAGTTGGCTGCGAAGTGAAGCAGGCAAGATTGAACCAGCCGCCAACTAGGATGTCAGTGTTTCAGGCGGCAACTTAACCCGCGACACCACAGCGAATGCCCCTAGTGTCTTCAGTTTGATGTTTCTATCTTATAAATCCCTGCCCCTCCCCAGGCAGCTCTTACAGAGGACCTAGTCTGCTGGTCAGCCCCACTCAGTGCTAGGGATGCGGCTGGGCCTTCTCTTGGCCTTATCACACAGTGGGAAAGGGGACGGCAGCCATTCCCCAAAGGACACACTCATTGAATCATTGATTCACTTACTGTCACGGGGGTAAATACCACACACAAAGAGCAAAGCATGAGAAGAAATAAACGAACACTGGATTTTAAACCCACTGTCTTTTCAATCACCCTGACCCTTTTCCTTGGCTAGACAGCATGGGCCAACATTTCTGCCCTCCATTTGAGATGACATCAGAAGCTAGAATCCCACCTGCACGCAAGAACTGGCATCTACTCCTCAAGCGACCACAGGCTGCAAACACAGAATTCATGTCCTGGGACCCTGGCAGTGGCCAGAGCACATGTGTGCCTTATGCTTGCCCCAGCAGGGTGTGCAGAGCATAAGCCAGCAGCTTCCCAAGCAGCAGACCAAGGCAGCCACCTGAGAGAATGCAGGAAGCCAGGAACAGCAGCTACTCCTGGATCTAAGGAGGACATGCGATAGCAATGCTGAGAGCTGGGAGGGCCCCCAACAACTTGGACCTCAGGGGACCCCAGTTCCCACCTCTAATCTGTGTGGCAGAAAGAAAGAGCACAAGGTTTCTATTAGTTGATGAATAGATTTTTCCTGGAGAGGAAAAAAGTTGAAAACACACACTCACACGCCCCCAATGGTGAACACAGACTACGAATTAGGGACTTGCAGAAAATCAGAACTCTTAACTTAATCCAACACCAATAAGGAGCAATAGACAAGGGATAACGATGAACAGCAGACACCGGTGTGCCTCGGAGTTAAATTACAGGGGCCAGCAGAGGCACGGTGTGGGGCCGAGAGCTTCACGCTAGTGCTGTTACAGCGACTAATTTGGTTAGAGGCGGCGACAGGCCACCCAGAGGGAGCAGCCGCCTTTTCCCATTTCATCTCGTTCTTACCATAACTGTGTTTGCAGTTTGATAGGCCAATCTGATTCTGTTCCACGCTCTCAGAATCGAGTTTTCCAGATGCACGACGCAAAAGCATTCTAACAGTTGCCACAGGCACCTCACCCCCTGCAAATCCCCTAACCCTCTCTAATCTGAAACAGGGGCTCCTGGAACCCAAACCCCAAGGTTTCAAGGCCTTGCAGTCCCCCCAAAGATGCATCCTCACAGCCTTCATGCCAGAACTCACCATGGCCACAGCTCACCTCCTCTCAGGCCAGCCAACCTGCTCTGCAGACACTGCCCTCAAAGTCGCTTTCATGCCCATCAGAGGGGTTGAGCCCTCATGCAACTGTGGTCCTCCATGGGGAAGATGCTGCCCCTAGCGGAGGAAATGTGAGCCGATGTGGGAATGGACGATTTGGAGGTACACACGGCACTGACTATGCTGAGTGACAGCAGCCCAGCATGCTGCACCATTTACAATACACAAAAGAGCTCCCTCACATCCCATGTAACTGCCCAATGCTCCCAGCAATAAACAGCAATCACACAGCCAGCATAGGGTTCACCCAACCACAGGTAAGTGCCAAGGCATAGCACGGCAGCACCACAATTTGTCCTCCCCTCGAGAACCCTCCCAGGGCTGCTCAGCATCCTGAAAAGTCCGTGCATCCCCACCCACATGGGCGAAACTGCCAGGACAAGACACACTCAGGGTGACCCTGCGAACTACGCTGTTCCTGCACACACACGTGATCCCGCAGGGCTCCCGGGCCAACATGCCACTCACTACTGTTCTGTACTTTGCTGTCCTCTGTGGATCAGGCCCTTCATCATGCACACACTGAAGCACCAACAACTCCAGAATCAACACCCCCTTCTCCTCCAGCGTACCACCCGCTGCCATCTGGGCAGGACACTGGATTCTGCCGGGTGATGGGCAAGCTGAATTCTCCCATGCCACCAGGGAATAAGGGTGACTGCAAGGCAGCAGTTGGCTGAGACAGCATTCTGCCTGCTCACCTTGGCCTGGCCAATTCTGAGGTTGCTACCATGGAAAACTCCATGGCTGGAGGCAGCTGGTCCTGATCCAACAGATATCAGGGTCACCCCACCTGACAGCTCAGACTTCACCCCCCCCACACACACACATTTCTCCTTTGAGTCCCAGAAGGAATATGGAACACACACACACACATCTCTGGGTTCTGTGCCTCCTCTCCCCAGTCCATCCCACCTCTCTGGCCTCACCTCGCCATCAGGCTCACTGCTCCTTCTTACTGTTTTTTGAATCCCTTGTCCTTTCCTGCCACAGGGCCTTAGCACATGCAACTTCCTCCTCCTGGGCTGTCCCATGCTCACACCCATTTACCCTTTAGATGTCGCTGCTTCTCCTGATTGCAAGCCCCTGCTGCCACGTCCTGCCAGTGGGAACCACAGCTGTCACTAGCTGTGTGCTTGGCAGCTTGATATCCATGAAGACGGGAACTGCTTCCTGCTTCCTTCCCCATCAGCTGCCTCCCCCTTCACCGGATGATGGATGACAAAGCCTTTGAACACAACACCAAAACTCACAAGGCAGACTTCTTCAGCCATCCCAGTTCCCCCCAGGTGTCTCCAAATGGGAAAGCCATCCCCCAGAGCCAGCAAACTAAAGCTTCTAGAAAAGTCCTCCTCAGTTGGGAGCTATGGGAGAGCAGGGATATGTGTTGGCTTCCTTCACAGACATGGCCTCACACCTTGTACACTTGTTTGGCACTGGCCACGAGGCACAGGCACTGGCCATGAGCCACAGGTGTCTTAGGTGGAAGGGCAATGACCAACGGCAGGGTTGAAGCACCCAGGCCTCTGCACTGCCCGCACCTCATCCTGGTAGCTCATGGAACCCTGCCCCTCCACACACACACACCGCCAACACCTGCAGGCCAACAGAGGAGCTGACATGCCCCTCAGCAGCGATGTTGGTCTGAGCTGTGCCCCCACAAAACCTCTGAATCCAAGATTCAGAGCTACTAGCCCCTTGCTAACTCAGAACCCTGCCCACAGGTGCTTTGTAGCTCCAGCCTTTGCAGCCACTTGGGGAGTAAACCAGTGAACTGAAGATCTTGCTATTTGTCTCTCTTCCTCTTTGTATATCTGACTTTCCAATAAAAAATAAATGAATCTTTTTTGTTTAAGTGATGATTCAAAAAGCACACGCAGAGAGCAGCACACCTACCACTTCTCTTGGGTCCTGCACCTGGGCAGACATCACTAATCAATTATGACGCTCTCTCATGTCACAGACACCTGCAGGCAGTAATTCAAGCAGCCATGAGCAATCTGCCTGAATCAGCCTGCTCTATAAATCAACTGGTTCAGGCCCGGTGCGATAGTGAAAAAGTCCTCGCCTTGAACGCGCTGGGATCCCATATGGGTGACAGTTCTAATCCTGGAAGCTCCACTTCCCATCCAGCTCCCTGCTTGTGGCCTGGGAAAGAAGTCGAGGACAGCCCAAAGCTTTGGGACCCTGCACCCATGTGGAAGACCCGAAGAGGCTCCTGGCTTTGGACTGGTTCAACTCCAGCCGTTGCGGATGCTTGAGGAGTGAGTCATCCGATGGAAGATCTTCCTCTCTGTTTCTCCTCCTCTCTGTATATCTGCCTTTCTAATAAAAAAAAATAACTAAATCTTAAAAAAAATAAATCAACTGGCTCTCTGTCTTCTAAGGAGTCAGGGACCACCCTGAAGATAGCTGCCTTTATGTTCCAGGAAACGATGGCAGGTCGTCTGTTGCCCCAAACTTCCTAGGTCTGACTCTGAACCCGTTGCCTGAATTCGCTGCGGGAGCCTGACGTCATGTGGGTGATGCCAGGACCCAGTGGAATCCCATTTCTGTCTCATGAAGATCACTCTGCAGTGGATGCAGTATTTTTTCTATGCCAAGGATGAAAACGCAGGCAGAGACTTCTGGGTCACACACATGGCCAGACGGCTTAGCAAGGCTGTCCACCAGGATCACAGGATTGGACAGAGTGGATGCTATGGCACACCATCAAGCCAGCACACATGTCTTATGCTGCCATACGACAGTTTTATCTTTACCACAAAAGCTTAAGAGCACCTGACAAACAGCCTCAGTAGAAGCAAAACACTGGCAGCCGGTCCTGCACAGCAAGGAGACACCGCAGCAATGGGCGACTGGTCTGGGGTGTCCATGGCTGCTGTGATGCACCAGGTCCCTCCACACAAAGATCCTGCTCCCCAGCCCTGGTGAGCACCATACCCCTGGTCAGAGAGCACAAGACCCAGGCCCTGCCCCCATGGAAAAACAACCCGGTTCAGGCTACCCTAGAAAGGCCTTCTAGAAATAGCACCACAGCTCAGCTCTGCCCTGCCCCCACCAATGCTCATCATACTGAACCTACTCTCAGCGTGGGCTCCCCAGGTGCCCCACCTACAGCTAAAGCAGGAAGAGGGGTGCATCCATGCCTCCTCAAAATCCAGCCCAAGTGCTGTCCCTCGCGTATCTTTGCTTCTGACTACGTTCACGCCTGTTTCACAGGTGAGGGCAAATGCTGCCATGAATTATCCAGATTCAGTTAACTCAGGGAATGGAGCCAGCCCAGCATACAAAACCAACCCAGTGTGGGCCCACCCTCTGCTCCAACAACCACACAGCCCCTCACCAAACTCAGGACCTGTGTGGACAAGTTACAGCACACACTACTTTGAACATAATCAGGCGACATGACTCTTAATGTAACTCAGCAGATGCTCACTGAGCCCAGCAGAGCAAGAAAACTAAGGACTCAGGAGGAGGAGCGGGTCCCCCAGGCTCTGCAGCCCATCGATAGTCAGTGGTTACTGACTTAACAGCTAAGGAAGAGGCATCCAGCAGGCAAAGCAGGGCTGGAGACAAGCAAACGCTTGCCACTGGCCAGGTGGTGCGTGCTGAGCAGGTGCCCAGGGATGGCTCATCTCTTCCTCCTCCCCCCAACCTTGGGTCACCAGAGAGCCCTAGGCTCAAGGTTAGTACTCTCAGGATACTTCTCCTGGTCACCAGAGAAATGAGTCTTCTCTCTAACCTTACCCAGAGATGTGCCAACAAAAGGCAGCACCCATATGCACCAACCAGACATAACAAGAGCCCTCTCTGCCAGCCTCAGCCAGGTGGGAGTGACGGATGGAAGAGCCAGCTTTTCTAGGACAGGTTTGGATACTGCAGAGACAACAGCACAAGGAAAGGGAACCAGGCAGGTCACAAGGCAGATGAGTCCAGCAGGACAGGCATAGCTCAACTCTAGGCACCATGCACACAAGCACTAGAGGGACACAAGCTTATCCTGGGTGAGGCAGAGGGAAGCCGTGGCAAAGGGGATAACCTGGACTTTGCTGGGTGTTATCAAATCTGTACATGGCAGAGAAATGCATAAAGCCACAAAACCGCACCTGCACACCAAGAGGGTCTAGAATCCTATAGCAGGCTATGCCAGCATCAAGGATCTGCGTGCAGCTCTGAACTGGAGTCACACAGCTCATCCCCTCTGGGGGAGGCTGGGGGGACTCTGCGAAGCACTGCTGTGACCTCCTCTGATGGCTTCAGAATTAAAAGGCTGCTTAAAAGAAGAGGGTTATACCTCTCACTGCAGCATCTACATCCCGTATCAGAATGCTCTGCTTCCAATCCAGCTCCCTGCTAACACACCTGGGAGGCAGCAGGTGACAGCCCAAGGACCTGGGCCTCTGCTCCTGACATGGGAAACCCAGATGAAGTCCCCAGCTCTTGGCTTTGTGTGACCCAGTCCCGAATGTTGCAGCCATTTGAGGAGTGGAGCAGTGCATGGAAAGTCAACCAACCCATCTCTCTCTCTCTCATTCTGTCTTTCAAATAAATACATAAACAGACTAACAATACTACTCATCTTTCTTCCTGATCCCTTCTCTTACCCCCATCACCACATTAAACGTTCTTAGACTTACAGAAACACTTCAAAAAGTCCACAGAACATGCAATTAAAAACGCTTCTTTTGATGGGAAAGAGCTTTGAAACCATACAGACATTTCTCATAACAGCATTTTTTGTAAACTTTCCAAGGACCCTTCAAGCAGCTTGGAGTTTGCTTCTGGGAGTATGCCGGTTGGGTCAAATCAGGAGGTGTTTTGATTTTTTATGTACATGAGCAGCTACTGCCAAACATATGTGCACCTGCCAAACCCCAGCTTCCCACCAGCAGCAGGTGCTGCAGCTCAGCTGGTCACCTCCACATTCAAACAGACATCCACTGTCTCTCCGCTTTGGTGCTTCCATCACTAACCCCGAGCCCACTATCACCACCTCCATGTGTTCAGTGACCATTGCGGTGTGAGGCCCCTTTTCCTGGGGATCCTTGAGCTCATCAGCAAGAGCCCTCTGTGAACCCTCTCTGCCAAGTGTTTCCGACTTTGTCACTCAACTGCAGACCTCAGCCACGACAGATTTTTTTTTTCTCTCAGGTGTCTGACTCCATCACTAAAGCATCAAACACATCTGCCACCTTCTAAGCTCACTGCATGTCCAGGCTCCCGAGGTAGGTTCCATTTTCCTCCTTGGGCTCACTAAAGCAAGAACCTCACCCAACACTCTCCCGATGACCTCACTGGCCTCCTCCACACCAAGACCCTCCAAGCTGCACTCTCACTCTCACCCCTTTGGCTAAGCCTAGCCACATTCACACCACTAGAGTCTCTCCTCACCCCAAAATTCCTGACCACCACCTCCAGGAACCATGATGACAACACAGCCCAAGAACCCCATTGAGTTCAAGGCAGCAGTGGGGCAGCTATCACTCTATCCCTGGCATGGTGTTTCCACAGCCCCCTCACAGTCCGGCTATCTCTTGCCTGTGTGGCCCTTGAGTGCCGAAGCCCACTCACACCTTGGCTGGCCATCTCTGACCAACCAATTCCACCCTCGAGGCTGGGCTCCTGGCCCTGCCAATGCTGCCTGCCTGGGACACCGTGTGACTGCCTCTCCCCCAGAGAGACGCTGTGCTACCGTAAGCTCCCTAGAGAACAGAAGAGGAGAAGGGAAAGAAACAAAGGGTGAAGGACGGACAGGTGGAGGGGAGGAGGAGTAGGGGCATCATAGGGGTGGCAGAAGGAATATACCCTATCTATAAGCCTAAAACCAACAGTGCCGATCCAGGCACAGGCACACAGGTGAGAGTGAAGCTTGTACTCCAGTCTCTCTCTCTCTCTCTCTCTCTCTCTCTCTCTCTCTCTCTCTCTCTCTCTCTCTCTCTCTCTCCTGCCCTCTCCATTTTAACAACAGAAACAGCATTGCCTGAGTTCATCCCTATCCTCGGCTCTCCACCCAATGATGCCACTTTGCCCAGCCTCACTGAGCTCCTACCTTTTTCAACCTGATCACTTCTGACATGATGCTTCATGCCACACTCCTGCTCCACCATCCTTCAAGTCTCTGGCGGGGGGGGGGGGGGGGCGGGGGGGGTGACATACTGATCCCTGTGGACCTGTCCACTCTACAAACATCTATTAAGTGTTTTTTATGTCACCAGTGGGAAGACCTCCCGCAGACGGCTGTCCTTGCTGGATCCCACCTGTAGATTCCATGAAGTCGCCATTCGTGGCTGTCCACAGCAGCCTGCACTTCCCCACACCAGCCCACATCTGCCCACACCTGCCACACCTGTCCATATCTGCCTACACCTGTCACACCCACCCATACCTGCCTCCACCTTCCCATTCCTGCCCACACCTGCCCGCACTTGCCCACATCTGTCCGTATCTGCCATGCTTGCCACACCCACCCATACCTGCCTGCACCTTTCCTTTCCTGCCCATAGCTGACCACGCCTGCCCACACCTACAGCACCTGCCCACCATTGCTCTGCTGAGGGCGTTCAGCTCATCTCAGGCCAGGGGCACACAACCTGTGATTGTCAATTCTGGTTCAGAAACCTGAAACACAAGGGGCAGGGCGCCCTTCTCATTCTATCCTTAATCCTCACTGCATTCTCTCACCACAAAAGCCTCAATCCATGTCAGGAGTGTGCTTCTTAACCCTCAGGAGGAGGAAATAATGACTTTGTCGATCACTCCTCTTTGGCCAGACTATGGAATTACCTAAAATGTCACGATAATGTCTCCCTCATCCATTTCCACTGTGGTACATCAGCTCCTTCTCAGGAGATTTTATTCGGACACATCGATTTTCTTCAGCAACGAGTTAAGTAAAAGCCACCCGAAATTAACACCAAACTTCTAGCACAGTAGGAATAAAATACATGACTCATTATACCTTAATTAATGGCTCACGAAAGGCTTCATGTCAGGGGAACATGCATATTAATTACTCAGCGAATGAGAAAGGGTGCTGTGCTTTCTGCTTCCTGCAGGACCTCTCTCTTTGCATCCTCCACGTTCCTGTGGTGGTCAGGAGACTGTGGTCACAAATGTGAACTGTTTATTTCTGGGCAGTGTGTCACAAGGTGGTCCAGCAGACAAGGCAGGCTGGATTCTGCTGCTGCAACAAGCATCCCCCAAATTGCAATAACTACAGCAACATATTTTCCTCATACCACACATGCATGGAGGGTGGACTGGGGTCCCTTCCAGCATCACGCATGCATTCAAGAGCAACCACTTTCTAACATTTATTTTTCTGATAGGCAGAGTTGCAGAGAGAAGGAAAGAGATCTTCCATCTGCTGCTCACTCCATAAGTGGATGCAAAGGCCAAGGCTGAGCCAGGCTGAAACCAGGAGCTTTTTCCAGGTCTCCTACATGAGGGCAGGGTCCTAAGGACTTGAGCCATCCTCTGCTACTTTCCCCAAGTCATCCACAGGGATTTTGATCAGAAGCAGAGCAGTCCGGACTCAAACTGGCACCCATATGGGATACCAGTGCTGTTAGCAGTAGCTTTACCCACTACACCGCAACATGTGCCCCCATCAGCCACTCTCTTACACAGTACTGCCACAGCCTACAGCACCAGTATAAAACATAGTAAAAGATACCCCAACTCCTAAGCCCACCGCACATACACCTGTGGCCAACACAGAGGACTAGGCCCTCTCCACATTCCAAAGAAAGAGGAACCCAACCCAGTCATGGATGGAAAAGAAGAAATTATGAAAAGAGCTAGAAGATAGCCAGAGAAAAGCTGACATGTTCCATACAAGGGACCCATGGTAAGCATCACAGCATTGTAGCCAGAGGCAAATGGAGTGATATTAAAAGAATACGAATAAGAAATTGCCTAGAACAATGGGCTTCAAGGACCTCCAGTTCTCTCTCCAGAATGAAGAGGTCTTGAATACCTCACCCAGACTGCAAGAAATGAACTTGAGATCAGAAATGCTGCAATGAATGGATCAGAGGACTGATCAAAAGAGGAGAAACACTCCAATGATTCACCACAAAGCAGACATAAAGAGTAAGACCTCTGGGGACCAGCACCGTGGCACAGCAGCTTAAAGCCACCTCTTGTGAAGCTGGCATTCCATACTGGAGTGCCTGATTTGAGTCCCAGCTGCTTTGCTTCCAACCCAGCTTCCTGAGCACATGTGTTGGCAGGAGTAGCTGATGGCTGACATCCCTGAATCCCCACCACCCTTGTGGGAACCCCAGATGGAGTTCCTTGCTCCTGAGTGAACTGGCAAATGGGAGACATTCATTCTCTTTCATTCTCTCACTCTCTTGTTCTCTCATTCTCTTTCTCTGCTGTTCACCTTTCTAACACATAAGCAGGCGAGTGTAGACAGAGAACCGGCCTCTCACTCCTTCAGTGACCCTGTCTATAAAACAGACGTGAGCATGTGCTGTCATCATGGTGAGGATTCAGTGACACAGAGAACACAACGTGCCCAGCACACATCGAGGGCTTCACGTCAACTCTAATTAAAGCAGAGGGACAGGTGCTTCCCAGGACAAGCACCCAAACTCAGCCACCATCGAGTCTAAGAGGTTCCAGAGAAATCTGCCTCTTTGTCCAGACTCTCACTCTCTCACAGCAGACACACAAGCACGACCAGGTGCACACACACAGGAGCAGTCAGCACAGCCACCTTCTAAGAGCCCAGCAAGCTCGTCTGTGCTGCCCATTCCCTACTCAACCGGCCATAATGGCCAACAAACGATTTTGGGTATCAACCCTAACCGGGGATAAAGAACTTTCTCATGTCACTATCACTATTCTACCACACACACACACACACACAAACACACACACACACACACCCTGTTAACCATGACTTAATGTTTTTTCTTTAAATAGAATTACCTCTTTATATAAACACATTTACTTCTAAAGGAAATTTTGGCACTACCGCACATAGAAAACCAGTATTACTTCATGTAAAAATAAGTGCCATTGGAACTTAACAGTGACTTCAAATTCTGGCTAGGTGCTATTGCCTGCCAAGACTCCAAGCCTAAGGATTCATATCATTATGGTGTTCTGCTAAGGGTACACCTGCCTCCAGCAGAACTGGCCCTGGAGCTGGGCTCCTGAGCTTGAATCCCAGGTCTGTGCCTCAATCACCACAAGATGAGACATTACCTCAAACATCTAAACTTCAGTTTGTGCATCTGTGAAGTGCAAACGGTGGGTGCAACAAACCCATGAGGGTTCTTAGGAGAATAGAGACATGCAACCGGCACTGCATAAACATACAACACAGAGAAGCTATGAGACCAAGAACAGGCATGGATCACTACTCCCAGAACCCATGTTTCTTGGACAAAACACAGAAGCTTCTCCTCTGCTGTCTCCTTCAGTCCCTCCACCAGAGTATGTACCACCTGGGACTGGGCTGTGACAGCCAATGCAAAGCTTTCCTGTCAGAGCAAGCCCACAAACTGTCAACTGCACTCTCAAGACTCAAGGAATCATTCTATGACCATAGATAAGGGAAATAACAGCCAGAGGTCATCTCAAATATTCCTATCCATGCCTGGAAACACTAGAATATCGTCTCAAATGGAAATGCCTGGGAAAACCATAGTGGTGCAGCTGCCATCTCTGGCCAAGCTCAAACCCGCGGAACCTACGGAGTGGTGCCTGGAGTCTCCTGCCTGCCCCACAAGAAGCTAGCAGGTGAGGCAGGGTGTGCAGGTCAACCTGGAGATGCTAAGCGACACAGGGAAGGAGCTTTGCCTGCAGGGGACAGGCAGCAATGGGTTCAGGTGCAGGACCGGTCACATGGGATGACCACACTGCAGTGGTTACTCTCTAAGAGCAGCAAGACCATGCCCCGAAATTACCATGATCACTGCCTTTCTATGCCACTTGTCTTCCTGGGGGCATCTTCCCCATGCCTGTGAGTAACACTGTAATGGCTCAGATGACAGCCTGATGCCTTCCCACAGACCCATGTGCCCAAGGTCCAGCCCCCTCTCCAGTCCTATGTCAACAGTCAGTAGATGAATGAATGTTGGTGGTCAACAGCCAAGAGCTCATCCAATCGGGGACATTGGGAAATGATCCCACTGGCTTTGGCCATTGGAATAGGATCCCTAGGATTTGATCCCAATGACTCTGTAAGGACAGCCACAGGAACACAGCAGCCCCCGGCCCCATGTGACCAATACTGCCCCCACACCTGACCCCTACCCTCCTCATAGGTGAGGCTGGCCTGACCTCGGACTGAGATCTTCCAGAAGTGTAATCCAGAAGGAACCCCCTTCTTTAGCATGTGCTATCTCATGCAGCCCCACAAAGCTGACCAGACTGGGAGAGGAGTCGGATCCCCAGATCCATGCTCTTGGCCCCTAGAACGTGCCTGGTGCATGTTAAGTGCTCGGTAAATATTTGCTTAGTTAATAGCAGAGGTTGAGAGGAAAAGAAAAGATATCTTCCATTTCCTCAAAGAGGGCTCTGAAATTCTGTGTGCAAATCAACCACAGTGAAGTAGAGTGTGGTTCAAACCAAGAACAGGCACCATACCTCATGGGCCTAAGAACAGGTACATCCATGGCAGGGGACAAGAAAGCCCCAATGCCCAGCTCTCAGCAGAGGAAACTCCCCCGCCCCACAAGATGGGCTGTGGGCCCTCACCCTGGGAGGGTTGTGGGCTGGGCTCCGTCCCCTAACCCAACACTAGGCTGCCCCAGAACTGCCCTCCAGACACATCCGCAGACAGCTCTATCAGCCATCTGCACGTCCTGTGGTACAGCTGAAATAGGAGCCATCATGCTGGATAGAGGAATGAATGAATACAAGGAGAGCAGATTCCAGACTTTAAGTAGGGTACTGTCTCTGCCCATTGGTAAGTTCTCAGACACAAGAGGCTTCAGCCACATGAGGGCCCAGGGCACTGTGCTCACACATAACCACATGAAGCTGGCTCTGCCCCATGCAAAGGAACTGGGATGATGGATAAACAGTGTGGACCAACCACCACTCACCCCCACCAAGGTGGTCCTGCACAGGGGCGCTCACAGCAGGTTCACCCCAGGGCGGCAGAATGCAGCAGCCCAGAGCCACAACACCTTGGAGTCCAGTCCTAACTGGCAAGCATGATGATGGGCAGTTCACACAGGCCTCAAGTTTCACACCCATTAGGCAGAGACAATAAGATGATGTACAGAATAGGCTTTTGTGGACACAACAGGCTCCAGCACACAGAAAGTTCTGGAAAAGCAGTTGTTCTCATGATGATTAAAAGATCCTTAAGCATCCTAAAAAACAAGCTGCAAGGCTTCCTCTCCCTGCCTGTTGGGCTTTGATCTCTCTCTCTCTCTCTCTCTCTCTCTCTCTCTCTCTCTCTCTCTCCTCTTCCTCCCTCCCACCCTCCCTCCATCTCTTTCTAGCTCTCACTCTTGCTCTCATTCTCCATCTAAAATCCAAAGTCTGTAACAAACCGACCCAAATCCTCTTCTTTCTAACCTTTGTATGTGGATCTCTCTGAGGGACCAGAGGGAAGATGTCCGTGGTAGTGAAGCACGAGCAGTCCCAGCCCCCATGTCCACCACCCCATGTACCAACAGCACACAAAAGGCTTGCAGGTCAACCCAGAGCTGATGTCATCCCTCCAGGAGCTACAAGGATCAGACAGAAGCCGTGGAGTGGAGCTCTGAATACCGAGTTATGTGCAGCTGGATGAGAGGCTGGACCCCACAAGGCGAGGTCTACAGACTGTGGAAGCCATCACGGCTGGAGACTCAAGTTGTGCAGAGAGGAGCAGGAATGGCATCCTCCACCCTCACCTCCTGGGCACCTGACACTCCCAGAAGTTCCCTCCCAATGTCCTAATTCCACAGACCCTCTGCTCCAAGAGGCTCAAGGCAAGCACAGTGGTCAGTAGAAGATGTGGAATGAACACTTGTGAACCCATGCACTTCTGAAAGGAAAGATCCTCATCAGAGCCAAGATTCCCACACCTGGTGTACACACACCTTTATGACACCCTACCCCATTGTTCCGCAGGATGGTAAAACACCATTAATGAAACAGGATATCACATGCATGACGAGGTTACAGACCTGGAGACCTTGAGTTCATTCAAAAGGAATACGGCCCTGGGTGGGCTTGACCTAATCAGGTAAACTCTTTTCTTTTCTTTTCTTTTCTTTTTTACAATTCTTTTAAATAATCTTACTTAGTTCATTAGGGTACAAAGGGCCAAGGGCTACAGGAAAGTGGGTAATACCATTGTTTGTACACTAATATCATCATTTTTTCCCTGTATCTGAAGGTAAACTCTTAAAAAACAAGGTAGGGGCCCAGCATGGTAGCCTAGTGGCTAAAGTCCTCCCCTTCCATGCACCAGAATCCCACATGGATGCCGGTTCTAACCCTGACAGCCCTATTTCCCATCCAGCTCCCTGCCTGTGACCTGGGAAAGCAGTCAAGGACGGTCCAAAGCCTTGCGACCCTATACCCATGTGGGAGATCTGGAGGAGGCTCCTGGCTCCTGGCTTCAGTTTGGCTCAGCTCTGGCCATTGCTGCCACTTGGGGAGTGAATCAGCAGATGAAATATCTTTCTCTCCATCTTTTCTCCTCTCTGTAAATATGACTTTCCAATAAAAATAAATAAATCCAAAAAAAAAAAAAGGCAGGGCCTCACTGCCACACAAGAGATCAAACAGCAGTAATGTTAACAGTGACGGGGGCCAAGAAGCAAGGAACTCAGCAACATTTCCAATCACCAACTATAGAAGAAGCCATTTGCCATAACCACACAGGAACCAGCTCCAAAGCACACTTAGCATCATATCAGCATCCCAGCTCTGGCTGGCATCTGTAGCAGTGACAGTGAGATGTGAGCTGAGGCCCAAGCACAGTCATCCTGAGACCCACACGAGAGTAACTACAGGACTCTGTCACTTAGGTAAGCAGCGATCTGTCACTCAGTCGCTATGGAGCACTGCATCATTCATTACACAGCTTAGCTTCCTTATCAGCAACACACCAGTCTCTGCAGACTCCTGGGCCCTGCTGCAAATACTTGCACCCTCCTCTTTCTTTCCCCTCACTCTGCAAGAGCCTGCAGCTCCTCTGTCTGCCCCCATGATCAGACTAGCCAGCTCTCCTCCACCTGCCCATTCCTCCCCATGAACCTGCCCTCCATCAGTCCCAGCCCTCCCTCTTCACATAGCCAAGGCTTTCTTGTCACTCCATTCTGTCTGACGCCACTCCAGTCACGGAGCAGCCCCCACAGTCTTCTCCACACATTCTTTGTGTTCCAAGGACTACAATCCACAGCTGAGGCGTGAGACAGGAGATCACTGGATGGAGCCATCACTGGTAAGGCTTCCTCCTTTCTTAGCATAAGCACAGCCAACAAGGGAAGTTACATGCACCACACAGTATGGGTTTCATAAAGAGCTGATGTTAGCGGTTCTGTGTGTGTGTGTCTGTGTTCATGCGTGCGTACGCACACACACACACAGGCTAGGACACAGTGGGAAATTCATTTCCTGCTGTGAGATGCATAACAGAAGTTGGAGAGGCACTGCTCTGATGTTTTTATTTTCATTTTTTGCTTCTGTTGTTTTCTTATTGTCTCTCATTGACTACCATGTTACCCCGTGGGAATATGTGGCTGGCATTTAATATGTGCAAACGGAGGAGCAGCTGAAGCAAAGGAGGGGAAGGCGGGGGAGCAAGAAAGGAAAGAGGAGCCAGAGAAACCAACCCTCTGATTGCTCATGGTTCTTGGCAACGTAGAGTCTCCCAGGAAGCGGGGGGGGGGGGGGGTGTCTTGGCTGCTGCCACAGGAACAGGAAATCAACTCAGAGGCCCAACCATGGATGCTAGGAAGACGAAACTATGACTCACGGAGCTCACCAATGTGTAAATGGAATATCTGATGGAAGCCACTCAACAATTCTCAGAAGCCACAAGAAAGCAAATATTGAGATGCCTGTAGGCTAAAGGTCAAAGCCTCCAATGCGCTGGATATGGTGAGAAGTTCCAGAACGTGCAGACACAGCTGTGGACCACAGGACAGGGAAGGGGACTGGAGGGACGTCTCCCATCATTCCTGGGGCATCCTCTCCACTCTACCACCCACCCACAGGCTGACCTGCACAGGTTGCACCAACAGACCCCTTGCAACAGAATTGAACCACTGGGAACTCGCTCAGTACATCAGACTGAATATGCAAAACCACCAAGTCTTTCCAAATTAATTTATACATCTATGCAAGCCTTAATCAAAATTCCAAATGCTTTCAGGGGGAGGTGACAAAATTGTTCCGAGCTCCTGATTAACAGACAAGAATGTTGATGAAGCGCAGCACAGAAGAGGGTTCTGAGCAGGTGATGTCATCTAAGACAGGTAGGTGGTGCCTGGTCTGACAGACAGACAAGGCCTGGCGTGGCCATCACTGCAAGGCCTGCACAGGGACACCCAGCATGCTCAGGAGACGCCACATGCAAATGGGAAAGGGAAAACACAATCAAGTCAGATGCTCACGTCCATATCATAAAGGTATTTAGGAGCTAAACTAAGAAGAAGAAAATATTTATAAATATTTCACAGATATTAAAATAGAGCATGCTTATTTAGACAAAATAAATATGGGGGGAGGAAAAAGACCAAGCTCACTGCCTGATATAATGAACGTGTCTCTTTCACATCACTGTGACGACTCAAAAGACAAATGTTAAAGGTACATTTGCTCACTGGCTAATCCTCCCCCTCCAAGCACCAGCATCCCACATGGTAGTTAGCTGATGTTCCAGCTTCTCCACTTCCCATCCAGCTCCCTGTTTACACCCTGGGGAAGCAGCAGATGGCCTAAGGCCTTGGGACCCTGTCCCTGCATAGAGGGAAAACTCAGCTTCAGATGGGCTCAGCTCTGATCGCTGTGACCATTTGGGGGTGAACCAGAGGATAGAAGATCTTTCTCTCTGTCTCTTTTTTCTCTCTGTAAACCTGCCTTTCTAATGAAAACAAAATAAGTCTTTTTTAGAAAATGGAAAGCATCTACAATAACTTGGATGGGTTAGGAGTGACAGCTGTCATATGCAAATAACTCCTGCAAAACAATAAGAAAAACATGAATGCCCAATGGGAAGACAAACTCTAAACAACACATGAGGACACATGGTAAGTGGTGAACATGCTTGAAAATACACTGGATATCACTTTTCCAAATCAAACAGTCTATGGTTCTGAAAAGACTTGTTAGGGACAGAAACGTGGGGGAGGCAGGGAGCAAAATTTTTCACAACCTTTCTTAAAGGCAATTTCACAAAACGGTACCACACATCCTTCTAAAGCATTTAGCACTCTGCACTCTTGATAACAGAAAACACTCATCCACCCTGCCCACTGGAGAGGAAATGATCACATAGAGCAATTGTCACGTGCATGCATTTTCATGTTCACAGAGACCATTACTGAGAAAAGGATCTGCTCAAGAGGGAAGATTTCTTTCATCAGAATAGAAATGCCTACAGACAGGCCCGGTGTAACTAGCCTTGCATGCGCTGGAATCCCATATGGGCGCTGGTTCACATCCTGGCAGTTCCACTTCCCATCCAGCTCCCTGCCTGTGGCCTGGGAAAGCAGTCGAGGACGGCCCAAAACCTTGGGACCCTGCACCCGCGTGGGAGACCCGGAAGAGGTTCCAGGTTCCCGGCTTCGGATCGGCTCAACTCCAGCTATTGCGGCCGTTTGGGGAACAAATCAACAGATGAAAGTTCTTCTCTTACTCTCCTTCTCTCTGTGTATCTGACTTCCCAATAAAAATAAAATATTTTTTAAAAATGACTACAGATAGTACAGATGCTTGCAGTGCAGGTTCCGAAGAGAACAACCTATATGCCCAAAGAACACTGGGAAAACAAGCATATGTACTCTATAGATACAAAAGAAGAAAGGCAGGCAATGGAACAGTGAGTACTGGCTCGCAGCAACGGGGTGGTGGGCACAGATGATGGGGGAGAGAGGTGACGGAGGCCACTGTCAAGGACACAGTCTCGACTTGGGCTTTTCAGACTTATGACTTTTTGTATCAAAAACAAACCACTATTAAGACAAATCATATCAGGCCCGGCACAGTAGCCTAGTAGCTAAAGTCCTCACCTTGCATGCGCCAGTATCCCATCTGGGTGTGGTTCATATCCCGGCTGCTCCACTTCCCTCCCAGCTCCCTGCCTGCGGCCTGGGAAAGCAGTAGAAGACATCCCAAAGTCTTGGGATCCTGTACCTATGTGGGAAACTTACAAGAAGCTCTGACTCCTGGCTTTGGATCAACTCAGTTCCAGCCATTGTGGTCACTTGGAGAGTGAACCAGCAAATGAAAGACCCTTCTGTCTCTCCTCTCTATAAATCTGACTTTCCAATAAAATAACTAAATCTTAAAAAAAAAAAAAACAGACAAGCTATATCAACCTTCTGATACTCAAAAATGACAATTTTTAACAAGTTCATCTTAACAGACAGATGGACAGGTAGACAAAACTAACTGCAACACAAGTGATGCTGGGGTGACGTCACATCCACTCAGGACTGTAACTGCTCTAGTTTCTGCCAAGATAAAGGGGAGGGAGACACTTCACCAAAAAGCCTACAGTGTTCTCCTGATGGGATGACTGACAGCAATGGTTATTTTCTCCTTTATTTTCCACAAGAACAATTATTTCAGATACTTCAAAGGACACTGTGTTTCCTGCTTTTGGTTCCACTGTCATTTTGACTCAAGCACACACAGATTAAGCTCTGTGCCCTTGACCCCATTTGTGGAATTATTAAGTGAAGCAACAGTCACTCAAGATCGTCGCATACCAGGGCTTGTTTCTTATGTGAAGGGTGGGGATTCGATTTTCCCCATTTTTATAGATGAATAAACAGGTCGGGAACAACCGGATCCAAGGTCACAGAGTGAACAGCACAGGTGTGATTTGAACCCACAACTCTGGAACCGCTCTCACCTGCACACAGAGCTGCTACTTCCTTCCCTGAGAACCAATTCAAGTTCAAACTATTTTATCTCTGCCCCCAGACAGCAAGGAGTGGGCTTAAGCCCCAGGGAGCAGCTGCCCCTGGAGCCTCCGGTGAGTAGCTGAGGGAAGCTCGGGGTGGAGAGCCCATCAGGGCAGCAGCCTTTTTCTGGCTCAGAGCCTCAGCTGCTGAACTGAAGTGTGTAATAAAGTCCCTGGATGTCCCAAGTCACACCTGAGACATTTAACTTAACCCAGACTCAAGTGCAATTTCTCAGAAACGAGCCCAGCTTCTCCAGGCATTGCTCTCCAGAGCTGCTCCCCCATCCCCAACAATCCTCTCTCACTGCCAACACTCAGCAAGAAACAGCTGTTCAGTCCCTCCTCCCCCACCTCCCTGCCACTTTCCACCCTCCTCTGGCTTCCCTGCCACTCTCAGCCTGCTCAGGACTCTGGCACACCCACGACTGTACCCTCACCCTTGTCAACATACTCACAAACATACACACACACACACATCAATCACACATGCATGCCTGCACACACTCTCCTAGAGTCATGCACACCCACACACTTGTGCACATGCATGCTGTCCACACACACACATGCATGAATGCACATCCAATCCTGCGCACACGCGCACACACATACTGGTCTAAGATGTATCCTCAAGTGTTCCACTCACCGACCGCTCTGATGGCCTTGCCAAAGGTCTAGGTCTAGTGTCCCTGTTAAAAGCTCTTCTGGCACCAACCACAGCTTCAATTAACATTTCACTGGGCAAACTGTCACGGAAGATGTGCCTCTCCCACGTGTCCACCAGCCCCATGAGGACAGCAATCCCAGCTGCCTTGTTCTCCAAGCACACGGCACATGGTAATAAGGTATGTTGAAGACATCAGGTGCATCCTAGGAGAGAAGGCACACTGCACCCACTGAGGCACTGGAGTAAACCAGAAATCATCCCACTAACTGCCAAGCGGTGACACCCACTCACTGTAGGAGGGCTTCTCACACACACAAGAAGCAAGGTCAACACTGGAAGCTCCACGCACCGCCACGCAGCCTCACCCCCTCACCCAAAGGCTGCACAGCCCATTACACCTGCCTGCCCTTCCTACCTGAACATGGTTGCTGCTCTTCTGCCTCAGAGGCTTGAATGTGAAAGATGCCAAACAACAACTAGAAACACACAGAATGCTGGTCTCATATTTTAAAATAGCAAATGAGGAGCTGATGCTGTGGTACAGGATTAAGCCACTGCTAGCTTTCCATATCAGAAGCCGGCTCCAGTCCTAGCTGCTCTACTCCCAATTCAGCTTTCTGTCCCTATACCTGGGAAAGCAGCAAATGATGCCATAAGTACTTGTGGCCCTGCCACCCACGTGGGAAACCAAGATGGAGTTCCTGGCTCCTGCCTTCAACCTTGTCCAGCTGTGGCCATTGCAGCTATTTGTGGCAGCAACCAGAGATAATTTATCTGTTTCTGTTGCCTACCCCCATCTCCCTTTCAAATAAATACATCTGTTAAAAAATGTATAAAACAGAACCAAATATGAAACTCATGCGAATATCCTACACTCAGACTCAAGACTTCACCCTGGGGACTCAGCTCCCTCAGACCCCACCCCACAGCTGCCCAGCCACAACACCACAGCAGGGAAGCACCTGCCTCTCCCCTCTGAGGTTCTTGTATGCAAGGCCCCGAGAGGTCCTGAGCAGGAGTGAGTGCCCCATGGTGGCAACAAAGACGGCAGAAGGACAGACCGGCAGCCCAGCCCCAGAGAGCTCCCTACCACATGGGCCAGCTTTGCAGAATCTGCAATTATGAGAGCTGCAACCACTGGCTTGTGTCCAGAGGCCCGTCCTCTGTGGGTGCCAGTGATGCGGAGTAGCCTGGGCACCTGTCAGGGCTGGTCCCTGGCTCTTCCAAGGGCCCTTAGTGACCTGGAGGGGACAAAGAGAGGCGGAGCTCCTATCTCAGAACACTGTATTCCTCCCTGGGGCAGTGCTTTGGAACACAATGCAGCCAATGTAAGCTGAAGTCACAGCAGTAAGAGCTGAGAGTGGAAACCAAGGAAAAGGTAATGTGTATCACATACAAACTCAAGTGCACAGCCACAGAACACCTTGTACTGACCGGGGCAGCCAGTGCAAAAACACTGGGACACAGAGCTATTGGGGCCCAAAAACTAGACAGAAGGAGAAACAAGGCCAGTGGCCAGGTATGGTCCATCTGGTGCCGCCCAGCTGCGGTGTGTATTACTGACATGTTGCACTGCGCCCCCTTTAAAATGGGCAAACATGGCATGCTAATCCAAAAGTTAATCCCCCTGCCTCCTGGGGTGGCACTGAGCTATGAAGGACTGAGAACAATGGCCAGTGCAGTGCACATACTTGCTGTGTGCTGGCTGGGCCGTCTCTGCCTCTGGGCCTGGGAAGGTGTGAGAGGAAGCTCAGGTGTCCGTCCTGGTACGTCCATCAGAAGCTAATGCTCCAAAGATGGCAATGACGCCCATGTGGACTCTTCACATCCTACCATCCGTGTCATGGGTACAACTGGGATCTCTGCCTAAAATAGTCCTACACCCACAGGGCTGCTAGACAGGGTCCCAGGCAGGCCAGGAGCTGCAGCCTGAAACAGGGAGAGACAGGAAGAGCAGACACCAAGAGCAAGCCCACTCTGGCATGTTCCACACTGACCCCAGCGCGCCCAGCAGGACTGCCTAGCAGGTCCACCCCCAGCTCGCTTCCTCATCTCCCTTCCTCACTCCCTCGTAGTAGCCTCATCCCATGCACACCACTGCATCCCACTACCGCTCTCAGGCCTGTCTTTCAGGAAACTCAAGCCACAGCCACCCAAACGAGACTGCCTGCTCTGTAGCATCACCTTGCCTTGTCCCACTGGCCCACATGGCACAGAGGGCGCTTACCCACTGGTATGTCACAGCCTGGGTTTGAAAGCTGGCTCAGACACAACTCCATCTTTACAACTTCTTAACATTCACTTGGAGCCCCCCACCCCCCAAAGGCCAGCATGCAGGGGCTACTGCAGAGGGTTGGCACAAGAGAGCAGTTCCCAAGAGCAGAACTTCAAAGATGCTCTGGGAAGGGATTTCTAAGAGACAAAACAAAGTCACTGTCATGATGAGGAGCCACAGCATCTCCACAAATGTCACAGAGGTTCCCACCTCCTCTCGCAGGGCACCAGAGGCCTACGATGAATAAACAGGTCGGGAACAACCGGGTCCAAGGTCACAGAGTGAACAGCACAGGTGTGATTTGAACCCACAACTCTGGAACCGCTCTCACCTGCACACAGAGCTGCTACTTCCTTCCCTGAGAACCAATTCAAGTTCAAACTATTTTATCTCTGCCCCCAGACAGCAAGGAGTGGGCTTAAGCCCCAGGGAGCAGCTGGGGCCATGCTTGCCACTGGGGGCCTGGGATTGCAACCAGAGCACTTCCCAGGAGTTGTCAAGTTGACAAGCGGTGGATTTACTTTTCTAGAACATGAGCTATAGATTCACAACAGCTTTTAGGTCATCCAGAGAAAGGGGAGAAAAACACAAACACACAGAGGGGTGGGGCGAGGCGGGGCTGGAACCTCACCCCCCAGATCCTGCAGCTGAGGCTACAGCTGCTCCTCGGCAGCCACGGTCCACACCCCCTTCTCCAGGCTTCCTGCGACGCTCCTGCCTCATCTCCCCACCCTACCTGTGCCCTGTCCTACCCACAAATCTGAGCAAGCCACCTACCACTTCCCATGGGACCCAAGCTGACACAGGCATTAGTTGCAGACAGAAGAAACTTTGGGGAGCCATGTTCCCCCAAAGCTGAACCTCATCCCAGCTCCCCTGAGGCGAGAGGACCCCAGGCTGAATTTTGAATCCTCCACATCAGTCTCTCTTCCCTCTTCCTCCCTGCCCCTCCTCTCACTCACTCTGTTTCCCTCTCTCTTACTCTCTCTCTCACCTTCGGCTGACCACAAACCAAACCACAGAGCCCCCTGCCCATCCTTTGTGGTAACAGCTGAGAAGTTGAGACCTCCCCAAAAGCTGCTGGGCTACACCACAGGTATCAGAGGCTGCTGCCAGTAGGCGTCTTATATGTGCCCCAGGAAATGAGGCTGAGGTGTCCCCTACTGTGCAACTACCCTGACAGCATCTCCAAGAGTAAGGGTAGGGAAGAACCCCAGGGACAAGGGGAGACCCAGGACACAAGGACCCAGCCAGATGACAAAAAGGCCCTGCCTGAGGTCACACAACCTGCAAGTGGGGACCCCCAGGGGCTCCAACTCCAGAGAGACAGGGAGGGGTGCAGAGGCAATGGATACAAAGCCCAGAGCAAGAGACTGACCCTCCAGAGCTGAGCCAATGTTATACAACCAAGCAGCTCCAGGAACACAGCAAAAGTCCTCACTGGAGGACACCAATGTCCCATCGGCTCTTTCAGGAACACGCTGCCAAGCATTCAGACCTCCTGTCATCTGCCAGGCTGCCCCATCCAGCCCCACCAAGCCACTCTGGGTGTGCATCCCACTCCCAATAGGCAGCCCTCATCTCCAGGGTAAGGGCTCCCCAGCTTCTCCCTGCCACCCTGAGCACAGGGCTTGGATCCTATCCACTGCAGCACCCAGCACCTCCAGTGGCCCACGCAGGATTGGGGGCCAGCACCGACACAGCTGCTCCTGATGCCCTGATACAGGCTGGGTGGCATCTCTCTTGTCCTCTGTGGGCCATTAGCTTTCAGTCTGGGTTTCCAACAGGAAGTGACTCTCCCTCCAAAGTGACTTTAAAAGCATCTCCCTTCACACCACCAGCAGCAGCAAACAGTGACATCACTGCCCAGGGAGAAGGACATGCGCGGCTGACATCGGCCTCCTGCCCAAACCTCACAGAAGGTCACTCACACACACGCCACCAGCCATCTGAATCACACTGGTTAAAAACATGTCTCTGTTGGGGCCGGTGCTGGGACATGACTGATTGAAGTTCCACCACTGACACCAACATCCCGTACAGATGCAGGTTCAAGTCCCAGCTGCTCCACTTCCAAGCCAGTTCCCTGCTAATGCTCCAGGAAAGCAGCAGAGGATAGCCCAGGTGTTCGGGTTGCTGTACCCACGTGAGAGAACTGGATGCAGCTCCTGATTCTCATTCACTCACTTGCTCTTTCTCTCTTTGCATTTCAAATATATAAATTTTCTTTACAGTCAGTGTCATAAAATGCACACACTCATGTCCACTCCATCCCTTACACACACAGTCTGAAGATCTTCTCCAGAGAAAATATCTCTTCAAAAATGTGAACACCAGGACTGGCACAATGGCTCCACTGGCTAATCCTTCACCTGCAAACACCAGTATCCCAATGGGTGTCAGTTCGTGTCCCAGCTGTTCCACTTCCCATCCAGCACCTTACCTACAACCTGGAAAGGCAATAGAGGACAGTCCAAAGCACTGGGCCCCTGCACCCACATGGGAAATACGAGAGAATTTCCTAGCTTCTAGTTTCAGATAAGCTCAGCTCCGGCCATTGGGGCCAGTTGTGGCCATTTGGGAAGTAAATCAGCAGATGGAAGATCTTTCTGTCTCTCCTCTCTGTAAATCTGTCTTTCCAATAAAAATAGCCTAAACGCACACATGAACACCAAACAGAGTGGCTCTGAATGCATACCAGACATTGTCTCAATGTGCCCGCACAGTGCATACTAAGCAACTGTGTCGTATCACCAGGGAGTAGCCGTGTGGCCCAATAGCTAAGCCCCTGCATACCACATCAAACTGCATTGTCTCAACTCGAGTTCCACCTCCTGATGTCAGCTTCCAGCCAATGGGAACCCTGAGAGGTCGTACATGATAAGTCAAGTGATAGAGGCTGCTGGCCTCAGGGGATACCTAGATCCAGCTCCCTGCTAGAGTGTACTTCTGGCTCAGGCTCTGGCCTGGCCCAATCGTTGGTATAATGGACTAACACTGCTTGTAACATTAGCATCTCATTTGGACATCTGTTCAAATCCCAGCTGCTCCACTTCCCATCCAATTCTCTGCTTGTGGCCTAGGAAAGCAGCGAAGGGTGGCTTGGGATTCTGTGGCTCCTGGCTTCAGAACAGCTCAGCTCTGGCTATTGTGGCCATTTGGGGAGTGAATCAGCGGATGGAAGATCTTTCTCTCTGCCTCTCCTCCTCTCTTTATACCTGACTTTCTAATGAAAATAAAATAAATCTTTTTTTTTAAGTCACTGACACTCAGTACGGCTAATCGTCTCAAAAAAGTACAGCAACACAGCTGACATACTGACTCCCACTAAGGGCAGACCAGGCACCTGAAGCACCTTAGAGAATCCCATGTCCCTGAGAGCTGCGCTGACCCAGGGACCCATGCCACCAGGAAGACATCTGCTTCCCGGCAGCTATGTCATCAGTGGCAGGTGGGCTTCTGAAGGGAATTCTGGCGGCAGCCAGTTTTCTCCACAGCTTTCACCCAGTCCCAGGGTCCTGGGCCAGGTGTGTCAAAGATGGAGGACCTAAGAGCTGGAGCCTTTGCAGGAAGACACCACTTGGCAGCCAATGACCAGGGAGGACTTCAGAATCAGGTGGGACTGGACCAGATGCCATGTGCCATCACCATTACTGGAGCTGGGCACAAAGTGCATCATGGCCCCCACACTCCCACAATACCCAGCGGGATGGGCCTCCAGGTCCCAACCACAGCCAGCTCCCCACAGCTCCACACCCCATTGCCCTCCAAAGCAACAGCTTCTCAGGGAGACTCTGGGTCGCCCACGGGCTCTTATGGCACCAGGGCCCCGAAGTACTCTTGCCAGGCAGGTGCAGCTTGCCAATTAATTCTGACAGCAAACACATGTATTATGCACATGCACAGAACCAAAAAATCCTGGGAGAAAAAATTTTTTTTCTTGAACATTCAAAGACCCCACTCCCACTCTAAGCCTTTCATTTCCTCTCACTTCACTACCAGTTCTATTAAAGCCACATTACACCACACACGTGGCTGCTGAGTGCACATCAGCAGATCAATTTATTTAATTAGCCTGGGTAATTACAGAGGAGTGGGAAATGCCTCACGGGGCGTGGGGAGGACACAGGGCAGCGAGGACAGCCAGTGGCCAGAGCATGCAGGGCTCACTCAGGGACAGGCTCTGCTTGCCTGGCCACTTCCTCACGGCGGCCTCTGTGGAGTAAGGACACAAGTTCAGGGAGCCAGCACACAGCTCGCCTCTCACGGTCCCAGCCAAACCCAGAGCGGGCAGTGGCCACAAGAACACACAGGCCACAAGGTGTTCCTTATTTCATTATTGGTGCTGAGAATATTGAATATCACACAAGGCCTCTGGACATGGTTCTAAGTGCTAGCACAATCCATAAGCCAGAGGAACACAGCTGCATTTGTGACTTAACCAATCCCCCTCTGCCCCGGCAACCACAGCCGGGCTCCAGACAGGTGTTACTTCCACCCCAGAAGTGGGATCCCGTAGTGTCTGTCCTCCATGACTTATTTCACATAGCTGACACCCTCCAAGGTTGCTGTGCATGGCAGGAATTCCTTCTAGTTTAAGGCTGAATGATATTCCATTACAAGTAACAAATGTGGGGCCCAATGTTGTGGTGTAGTGAGCTAAGCTTCCACTTGCAGTGCTGGCATCAGCTCCTGGCCCCATGCTGCAGGATCTGCCAACTCCACCTCATCTACACCTTGCTGGCACACTCATGGCACAGGACAGAGGTCAGATGAGGCTGCCAGGATCACACACCAAGGCATGGGGGTATGGCCCCTATTATCTGCAGACTGAAACACGATTGCCAAGCCATGCCTCCCACAGCCACCCCACCCCTGACCAGACTTCTTCAGCCCTGCACCCCGGCTGATAGACCCTGTGCCTCCCCATGACACAGGTCCAGGTTTCTACAGCCACAGCTGCTTGGCTCCTCCAATCTCAACACATGGCCGCAGAGGCCACCTCGGAATGGAGGTTGGTGGTTGCCTGGGGGGGGCAAGAGAAGAAAGGGTAAGGTTGTGCAAGGCAAAAGAAGGTAAGAAACCACAACGGTGCAACAACGTCACTTGGGCCCGGCAGCGTGGCCTAGTGGCTAAAGTCCTCACCTTGAAAGCCCAGGGATCCCCTATGGACGCCGGTTCCAGTCCTGGCAGCTCCACTTCCCATCCAGCTCCTTGCTTGTGGCCTGGGAAAGCAGTCGAGGATGGCCCAATACCTTGGGATGCTGCACCCGCGTGGGAGACCCGGAAGAGGTTCCTGGTTCCCAGCTTCGGATCGTCACAGCACCAGCTATTGCGGTCACTTGGGGAGTGAATCATCGGACGGAAGATCTTCCTCTCTGTCTCTCCTCCTCTCTGTATATCTGACTTTGTAATAAAATAAATAAATCTTAAAAAAAAAAGTCACCCAAGCCCTGGAATGAAGAGGCCCTCAGCAGCATTGCCCCAGCCAGCAGCTCCTGCTGCCTGAAAAGGGTAGGGCGTGCACCTGGAGTGTTCTCCTCCCCGAAAACCAGCTCAGGGACAGGCCGCCTGTGACTCTGATCCTGAAAACTCACCCAGCAGCTCTCACCTCACGGCCAAATTGGCCTCTCAAATCTCAGAGCGAGAGCTCTGCCTTCATCGTGCAGCCTTCATCTCCAGAAGTGGAGCTGCCATTCCCCAACGGCTCAGTCGCAGCCCCTGGCACAGCATGCACCATCAGTGAAAGATGGAGACCCCTCAGCGGTCAAAACCCATCATATGCAAGACGCCAGCACAGTGAGCTCAGGGCTCTGTTGAACACGGGCATCTGTAGGACCACCCGTGTCCATGTAGCCAGCCCCGCGCATGAGTCAGCTGCTTCCGCTCACCCTACAACAACTTGTTCTTTAGGCAGTAGCCAGCTTACATGCTCAGCAAGGATCCCACTTATGATTTTCTCCTGGTTTCTCATAAGGCTTCAAGCAAAATCCGAAACTTCCCCCTTCCACCATCAGGTCCAGGACCCACTCTCCAACCACATATCCCACTAAGGCTCCAGTCGTCCTGCGTCGGCTGCACTTGAGCATGCCATGGGGCTTGCTCTTTGCACCTGCCACACACACACCCTCCCACACTCCTAGCCCAGAGGTTCACACGGACTTGGGCAATGCAGTCCCCACACATCACACAGGTCTCCCTCAGTATCAACTGCCAGAGCAGTCTCCCCTAAACAGCTATTGTGACATAGCCGCATCTTCCCTCCTGCTGTCTCACCAGGAACCATTTCTAAGGTTCGCCTGCATCCTTAGCCTGCGACTTCACACTTAACTTGTCACTACTGAGTCTCCCACAGCAATTTGGGATGCAACAGTTGTTGCCACATTGCCTACCAGTTTCTGTTGCCTTGAGTTATCAATAAGCGACTGCCAAACCCAGGCCTACATGTATGACTTGGTCCAACTTCACGGAGAGTATCCTGGGAGCAAGTGTCAGCTCATTTCTGAAAATGCTCAGAACAACAAGCTTAGTTCCACCCCAAAACGAGTTGTCCCACAAATGTGCTGATGAACCGCCCCCTAAACTGTTTCTTCTCCTACTTCAGGAATAGCAGCTTCCACCACTTCCCTTTGCACCCCCAGGAGGCATCACTAATACATCAGAGAACTCTATTCAGTGACCCCCACATACACTCAGAAGCCCCAAGACAGCTTTGCAGGAAACCTCAACTAACAACCCAACTCCATGCTTCAGGAAGCAGTCCATAGCCCACAGGCCATCTCAGCACACACAAACACATCTGACAATCACTAATACCAACAACTCCTCCACCCTCAACTGCCCATTAGTGGGCAGACAGGTCAAATCTAGGACCATAGCCCAGCCAGGTGCCTAAGCCACAACGGAAGCCCTGAGCATGAATGACCACCTTTCATCCCACTTCACACTGGCCTGAGACCAGTGGCCCCTGCAGCTCTCCCCTCTTCCCACACAGCACCAGGGAGGGAGACAGGCATGGCTGGCGAAACTCACGCTCCTGGCCCTGAGGACATGCCTATTGATTTTCCTGGCACTGTGTGCTGAGAAAACAAACCACTCGCCCTTCTCCACTGCAAGTGGGAGCAGCTGGAATTTAAACTGGGCCCGTCCTTGGGCCAAGGGCACTCCTGGGGTACCTGAACTTTGAGGTGTGTGTCCTCATCCCGGCCTCTGCTCTGCGGACTCCAGGATTCAAGGATCCTGCTCCGCCACTCTGAGCTAGCACCACACACCATATCTGCCTTCACCATGGCCCTCACAGCAACCAGGACTCTGAGGAACATGCTCGTCAGGAACATCCCAGTGGTGGTTAATTCCTGCAACATCATCACACTTGTGCAGTCCTGGGGTTTGGGCGACCTCAGGCCAAGTTCCATGGCCCAGAAGCTGCTGTGGTGATATACCTGGGGCACCTGCGGTTCTGCCTTGCAGGCTGAGCACGTAAAGGAATGCCATGGGTCTGAAAGGAAAGCCACTCCAAATGCCACAGCCTGCGAGGCTTACCCAATAGGCACTGCCTTCTTCACGGTCAAGGTGTGGGCAGCTGGGTGCCTATGGCTCTGGCATCTTCCTGGAGGACAGGTGGCCTTTCCAACATGCACCTGCAGATTTGCTGTCCCCTAGTGGATGCCAGTCTCCCTTTCTAATGAAGACATCAGCAACCTGGATCAAGGTTCTCTTAGGACCTCACTTAACCTCACCACTGCTCCCAGGGCCTGTTCCCACCAGACAGACACACTCAAAGGACAGACGGGGGAATGGTTTCCAGGCAACCAAAGTGTGACTGTGAAAGGGACACAGTTCAGTCCGGAACAGGCATGGAGCTCACATGGACCCCACTACCAGGACCAGGTTTGCACATGGCCCAGCACTCACCCTTCCTGCATGGGGCTTTCCATTCTCACCCAATCTCTCCCCTTCTCCACCAGGATTCTTTCCTTGTGTCTTAGAGACACAAGATGTAAAGCAGACAAGGGCAAAACTCAGGCCCAGGCATGACTTCCCAAAACCCCTGGGCCACAGAAACAGCAGCTTCTGCAAAGACATTTTAACTCACAGCAGGAGGCCACTGCTGGCTTTGTGAGGGCTCGCAGAGGAAAGCCACCATCTCACATTCATTCCATGGACACTTGTGGTTGCCAGGTAGGATGGCTTGCTCCCAAGGCCAGGAGCTTGGATAGGTGACGGGGGTTAATTCTGACTGCAGAATAGAGAAGCTCCCTCAGCAGGGAGAGTGGAGCTGGGGGCACCTATTTGCCCACCAGGGTCTCCGGAACCCACAGTGAAGGGCAGGAGGGCTAAAATTAGGCGTTGGCAGCTGTGCCATAAGCATGGGCGGCTTCCAAAGCCAAGCACCATCAGGACTCACATTCTGCCCATGAATGGACGCCTAATTGGATCCAGCTTGAAACGAGTGCTGATCACTTCCTGGCTATGAAAGCACATATCCGTCCTATTTTAAACTCACTCTCTGAGGAGGGTGGGCCTCAAATTTTAGGGTACTGTAGAATGACCCCTGGGGGTGGGGGCTACTAGTCCTCTCTCAGGGGTGCAGGCTCTGCTAGTGGAGCAGGGAACCCACTTGGCAGATTGCTGTCAGTCCATGCCAGCTTCACAAATCCCCTTGGCTTTTTAGAGCTAGAACCCCTGTGTTCTATATCTGAGTACCTGGGTTCAAGTTCTGTCTAGTTTCCTAGTCATGAGGACCCTGGGGGCAGCACTGATGGCTAAGGAAGGAAGCTCCTGCCACCTACACATGGCAGAGTTGGGCTGAGCTCCAGGTACCCAGCGTGGGCCGGATCAGGCCCAGCCACTGTGGACACCTGAGGTGTGAACCAGTGGATAACCACATTTTCTCTCCCATATACACACACATAAATGAGCAATAATTAGATACTCTTTCATGATTTTCCTTTTCACCACAAGCTTAGGCCCTCACCAGCCCCAAGCTCTTGGACTTCCTAGTGCCCAGGGACAAAGCACACACCTACGCCCTTCAGGGAGCAATGAAAGAAAACCAAGTTCAGAGGCTGCAGAACCCCTGGGTAGAAGCAGATTCACTGACTGTTCAGAAACAGCTGTTACATTTCCAAAAACCAGGAGCAAGCCCAAACATCCTTCAGTGAATAAGCCAACTGCAGGACATCCACACAGGGGTACCACCTCACACGATCCACAGAGAGGGTACCACCTCACGAGATCCACACAGGGGAATGCTACCTCATGAGGAAGAAGGAAGGAGATGCGGATACCCGAATGGCACAGCTCTCAGAGACACCACTGTGAGTGGAAGCGCTGTCTTGAAGGTCACCCAGTGTATGACTGCGTTTACAGAACATTCCGGAAAATACAAAAGGAACTGGCAGGCCTGAGAACATGATCCAACAGGGAGTAGGAGACATTACAGGATCGGCCTGTGTCCAAGTGCCACAGCGGAAACACGAACTGACACACACACTCTCAAGTTTGTGGAATCACCCACCCAAGGGAAAAAAAGTCAACCTCACTGCATGCTAATTTCAAGATGAAATTCAAAGAGAATGTGATGAAAAATTCACGGAACTGAACTAAATTTAGTCTTCACACTCCTGTGCAGGAAAAGGAACTTGTCAAATAAATGCCAGGGAAGACACGAAGAACTGGGTGCCACTCATGCTCCGTCTCAGAACCGTGCATAGATACTTGTAGCTATTACAAGTAGTTGGGGACATGGGGAAGGGGGTGGGGGATGTAGGAAGAGAAAAGAGCAAGTGTGTGGAAGAGAAAGAACCCCCGACCCCTGCCTCTCACACTTAACTGCAGGAGCAGGACCAAGAGCCCCCGGGCCGTGCTGCTGCCCACCTCGCTGTAGGAGGCAGGTGCTGGGCAGCAGGAACTTGGTCAAGAAACCCAGTGGCAGGACATGTGTGCATCTCATGTGAGGCCACATAGGCAAAGGTCCTCTGAGAACCACCAAGTGCCTTGCACAGTCAGTAAAAACGAACACAGTCTCCACTCAGATTACTGAACTGAGGGCTGGTCCAGCCTGACAGTAAAGACACCCGCTAGGTTTGAGTCCCATTTCCCACTCCTGATCCAGCTTCCTGCTACTGCAGGCCCCAGGAGGGAGCCAGCATGGCTCAAGTAGCTGGGTTGCTGCCACCCACCCAGGAGACCTGGGTGGAGTTTCTAGCTTCAGCTCCCAGCCCAGCCAATGCTGGGCCACTGCAGATATTTGGGGTGCAAGTCAGTGAACGATGGAGGAGCTCTCTTGCTCTCTCTCTCTCTCATTATAGGGTTCAGATCAACCTAGTTCTATCCAACCAGGACTTCCGCCAAGCCTGACAGCAACATACCCTCAACATATTCCCCAGTCTGAGACACAAGCACCCCAGTGGCCACAGACGCCCAATGAAGAACAGCTTTTCACAGATCCATTTGGCAGGGCCAAGTGTGGGCAGCTTTTGTTGAAGATCCCTCAGAACTCACCAGAAGCTCAACAGCTGTTTCTTGAAGGCCAGGCTCAGCTTATTAACATGCAAATGACCAAGGCTGCCAGCACAGACATGCTAATGATGCTCTGGCGTTGAAAGTCCATCTCCTCTGAAATGTCCAATTAATCTGCTGCATGGGGAAAAGTGCAAAGAACAATGTTGCCCAGAGGGGTGCACAGAACAAGGGGAGCCTGCTGGCACAGGGTCAGGGGCTGTAGCCACCAGTGGGCCCAGACAGCTCAGGTGAGCCAAGGTATGCAGGTTAGGGCCCTCTGACCAGTATTTCTTGGACTGCAGGCCGTGATTCGTTTATGGGTCTTGAAATCCATTTGTTGGGTCATGACCATCAACTGTTTTAATCATATTTTTTTAAAATGTCAGGCAGGTACTTAGTGAAACTGCTAAGCTGCACCTCTCTCTTGACATCACACCCACATATGTGCCCAGTCACCCAGAACTGTGCTTCTGTGCGTGTAAGCATTTCTAGCACTAAGCTCTACACGGATCGCCAGCTTTTGGGAATCGCTGAATCATCTGAGCCTGCTAAGTTCATGCATGTGGAAGGCTGGCTGGAGAATTCCCTTGAAGACTGATACAATCCCATCATTTTGGACCTGGTGCCATTTTAAATATCTGCTTCCCCTAGGTCTCAGTTCATCTCCAGTTATTACAGACACTTGGGGAGTAACCCAGTAGATGGAAGATTTTTCTGTCTCTCCTTCTCTCTCCAGATCTGCCTTTCCAATAAAAATAAATAAGTCTTTAATATATATATATACATATATATACATATATGCAAAAATAAATAAATAAATTGAGCAGCTGGGACTCACACTAGTGCTCATATGGGATGTCGGCATAGAGGTAGCAGCTTAAGCCACTATACCGTGACGCCGGCCCCTAGAATCCCATATTAACACAGGTGGTGGAGTAAAGGAACATCTGATCTTTCTCCTATATATGTCCCTGTTGCCTTAATGCTACAAACATGTGTTGTCTCTGTAGTCGTGTGTGTGGCAGGTGGCGGGGGATGTGGGGAAGATGGCAGGAGGGAACGAGCAATCAGGAGACGTGAGGAAAGTGACAACAATTAGGAGATCAAAAGCCTCCACACCCAGGTCTGAGCACACAGACAAGACCTGTGACAGCCACCGAACTCCTGCCAGGCAGAAAGTACAAGCAAAGCAACCATAGCAACCAGCCTGGGGCCCCAAACGAGGAACCCACTCCAGCGCCAAGCCCCGGAAACAGCCGGAGTTGTGTTGTTTTGTTTTTCGTCACTTTTACTTCCTTATACTAAGAAGCTTAAGCAGAAACAAAAACATTCATTTCACTTCTTAGCTCCCACCAGCAAACTGTGATAGCCAAAGCTGTCCTGGGATGCTGGCCTTGGGACAGGTGAAGCGAGCCTCACCCCCCATGATTTGTAGAAATAGCTCATCTCACACAAAATCACCTGTGCAAGGTGATCCTCGCCAACACAGCACCCAGCAATGTGACTGCTGACTGTTCTATGTCCAGCTCTGTCCCAGGAACCAGGCCCACGCAGTGCACAGAAACCTGATCAGGATCCTCAGCCCACAGATGAGAAAACTCCAGCACCCAAAGAGGAAGAGGCATGTCCAAGGACACACGGCTCAGACCTGGTACTTGAATCTCACCAGTCTGACTCCAGAGCCGTGTCCAGATCCTCACACTCAAGGCATCATCCTCCCTGTGCCTACTTCACGGGCATCTCCAACTTCCCACGTCTTACACCAGCCCTGGCTTCCCTGCCCTCCCCCTAAGCCTCATCCTTCAATGTCAGTCCTTCAGAGTCATCCCTGACACCCACAGGAAGCCCATCTCCAAAACCCACCTTCACCAACCACTCCAGAAGTGCCCCACCAATCACCAGACCCATGGGGCTCAGCTACACTTGCCTCTGTAGCGACCTCTGGGTCATTGCCCGTTTACAACAGGAACTCCAGTCCCAGCCACCACCTGTCCCAATCCTCCCAGAGTCCTTGCAAGTTCCTCTGCAGTTCCCTGGTTCTCCCCTCTTGTTGTTTCAGTCCTTCTGCTGCAGCTACACTGGCTCCATCCCTTCCTAAACACAGCCAGCACACTCCCACAGCAGGACCTTGGCCACTGATCACCACCACCACCACACTCCTTCCCTGGGTACCAGCACACCTCCCACCTCTCCTGCAGGTTCAGATTTAATCCTTTTGTCTTTCCCTCATTCCTGCAATCACAGCTCCCTCCACCCTGACACCTGCCCTCCACTGTCCCTCCTTTACCTCTCTCAGGAGTCCCCGGGATGGGATGTGACACCTGGTATAGACACCCCAAAAGAAAGTGATGAAGGCGGTGCGTTCCTGACTCATGTGGCATTTTTTTAGGATGCCAAAAGGTGTTATCCAAAAGCTTGACTGGCAGAACAGATGTTTAGTCTAACAGTTAAGATGCCTGAGTTGCCCATCAGAGTATGTGGGTTCAATTCCCAGCTCCACTCCTATCTGGCTTCCAGCTAATGCAGACCCTGTGGGGTTAGTGATGAGCGTGTGAGTAACTGGATTCCTGCCACCTACATGGGAGCCCAGCTCAGACCAGGGTTGACATCTGGGGAGTCAGCCAGCATTGGCTTTCTCATTGTCTCACTTTCCCTCTCTCCTCCGCTGCCTTTCAAAAACAGATTTAAAAATTTAAGAGAACTAAAGTGTGCACATTTGTTCAGTGTAGGAATGCAAAGTCCTTTAATGATCTGAATGTGTTAGCATTTCTCAAATTCATCTGATCTCAAAGTTGTTTTTTTTTTTTAATCACATGAGTGTTTCTCAGAATGTTCTAAGCTAGAGAGGTCAGGTGGCACCTGGAGGGAAGGGCAGCAGCACAGCACGTTGACGGAGGAAGGCAGAGGCTTCTCCACGTATACACAACTCCCCAGAGCACTGCATGGAAGAGGATTCCCCAGGGCACTGCATGGAAGAGGAGCCTAAGGATCTGCTAGCTTGGGGTCTGGGATTGATTGGCAATGTCTGCACAGGGTCCAACATCACAGTATCTGCAATCCCCAGGTCCTTCCAGCAGCCTCCCTCCACTTATTGCCGCTCCTCTGTGGTATTGGTCCTTCTTCTTAGACCTTACCGCATAGGTTAGAGAATGTTTTTTGTTTTTTTTTGTTTTTTTTTGTTTTTTTTTTTTTTTGATATATATATATATTTTTTTTTTTTTTATAATCTATTTTGTTGTGTTGTTGACAATCTTTACATAGTTAATTACAGTTAAAGAAAGAAAAAGAAAAGAAAAAAAAAAGGTTCAGGGGGATAGGGAAGTGGGTAATACTATTATGTCCACATTGTTTCCATCTTGTATCTGAGGTAAAGGGGGATATTGAGGGGGAAGCCCCACCCAGTTTCCCGCCCACCCCGAGTCCCGGATGTGGGGCATGCTCTGAGATATGTGCTCGAGTGGTGTTAATAGTTCTCCGGTTATGAATCGCTGCCAGTTTCGCTCGATGAGGTCGTCCACTGATTGATATGGTCCATCATAAAGTCTCCGTTTGCCCCATATATCGCTGCCAACATATAGCTGAGATGAATGATTGATCTGCTCTGTCTTCTGTCTTTTCTTGATTAGAGTTCTGAGTCCAGCAGTTCGATTAGGGAGATCTCCAAAGAAACTTTGAGGTATTCCCAGACTAGTTTCTTGTATGCTCTAGCAAGCACAGGGTCCGGCACAGTCCATCACCCTGATCAGCTGGTGGTTGCAATTGCTGGGTTGGTTCTGTTTTCAGTCCCGAGTTGCACTGGAACCAATGGGTGTTGCAGTCCAGTCTGGTTCTGCCCAGCACGTACTTGGCCCTCACACAAACCAGTGGGAGCTGCAGCCTAGTCGGGGCGACCCACAATAACCCCCACCAGGCCCGCCCCCTACCCTGGTTTGCCAGTATGTGTAGCAGAAGACCAGTCTGTCCCTCATCCCATTTGGCTCTTGTACGTGTCAATGGGTATTGAAGCTTAGTTCTATCTAACCAACTCAACCATCCAGCCCTCACGGGTGTTGTTGAGTGCCTCTCTATCTAGCCATCCCAGCCCCCGTCCCAGTCTTCATGCCCTCCCACGGGAATAGTGACCCAAGAAGGGGGAACCCACTTTTTCCCTCCCAGGTCTCTCTGTCCCGGTTTATGCACTCTTTAGGTGGTTCTGTGATTTGACTTGACAGAATTAGTCCCCAGTGCCAGCTTCTGCGGCTATGCCCAAACATCCCTCACCCACTCTAATTTATGCTTGCACCAGCAGGAATAATCAGCCCAGCCTGGCTTTTCCCTGATCTGGTCCACATGCAGCGCACAGGTGTTGTAGCCTTGCATAGTCTAGTCTGTCTCTATCCCAGCCCACGCTCTCCATTGGGAGTAGCTGTCCGGCGAGGGAAACAGCCCCTTAATCCCCCCGCCAGTTCTGCCCCTCCCTTCCTTCCTGGATCTCATGTGTGCTGGTTGGGTGCTGCATTCATATCCAGTACAGGCAACCACGCCCTGGCATTCCATAATGTGTACTGGTTTTGTCGCGACCAAACCCGGCTCATCCCACACTCTGATCTGGTGATCGGATTTGCCAGTGGGTGATACGGACTGATTCAGCCTGTTCTGCTCCTGACCCATGCTGAATGTGTGCCAGTGGGAAACTTTCCATGGCCTATTCTGGGCTGTTTCCTATCATGCTTCTTGCGCTTACCTGCAGGGACTGTGTCCTGCCAGAGGAGTTGCCCAGGCTCCTCCATCAGATCCCCTCCCAAAGGCAGGTTTTGCGCATGCCAGGGGGTCCTTGAGCCAACCCAACTCAGTTCACCTCCTGCCCTAGCAGGAACAGTGGCTTTTCCTGGCTGGCTTTCACCCCATTCTGGTTCTTGTTATTGGATGTTTCAGCCCAGCCATGGCTCGTCCTTACCCACATACAGCTCACGCATGGCTCAGTAGGGGGTTGAGACCCAGCCTAGTCAGTCCCACATCTACCCCCTGGTTCTCCATGCCACCAGATGGTGTTGGGGTCTGAACTGGCCTGGTGCATCCAATCCCAGCCCACACTAGTGCCTCGGGTGACTGCAACTGTTTCCTAGATAGAACGCAGCTCCAATTCTAGCACATACGCCCCTTGGTGGGAACCTCAACCTAGGTAGGGTGTCCCGTTACCTCCCCGATTGGGCTTGTTCCTAGCTGTAAATCATGCACCTGCCCGTGGTTGCTCTGGGGACCAGTAGGTGCAAGAGCCTAGCTCGGTATGACCTGTGTTCCATGCTGGTTTCTAGTTTTGCTTGTAAACAAAGGTTTGTTCAGTCCTGCCCAGTACATTACGGTCCATTACCAAGTTACACATTTTGGAGCTACTATGCCCTGCTAGTCTGACCCCCAGATTTGGACGGCATGTTCACCAGCGAGAGCTATGACTCGCCAGGGGAGCTTCCCAAGTACCTCCACTTGATCCACTCCCAAACCCAGTTTACATACATGCCTTTGGTTTTTAGGCCAGTGCCCGGTGTACTCTGGCCTCCCATTTGGCTTTGTATGAGCTGGTGAATGTTGCAGCCCGGCCCACCCCACAGCCTATTCAGGATGCACATTTGGGTGCTGCTGCCTTGCCCAGTCCAGTCTATGGTGGATCCCTTTACCTGTGATTGATAGCAGGCTCCTTGGTCACACCTAGCTTAGTCCATAACCACCTAAAATTTAGGTTTACCAGTGGGGCCAAACTTTCTACAGGGTGTGGCCCACACATCCTGCACAGAGTCTACCCCAGTATAAGGTTCTAGAGTGCTAGTTAAAATTATGGACCTGCCTGATGTGACCAGTCTCCTGAACCAACATCACGTCAGGCAAAAAAATATCCTGCTAGACAATCCGGGGTTTATCTTTTGCATTATAGGTGTTCAAAGCTCAGCATTATTGAGTGATTAGAAGTTCTCCAAAAGAAGAGTTACTGGCGTTGGGAATCTTTAGGATTGACTCAGAACCCAGAAACAGTGGGGTCACCCTAGAGCTATCTAAGCAGCAATTCGGACATCCATTACCCCAGAGCTTCCCGGCCGGGCGGCCAGCAGGCAAAGCCTGGCACCACATGGTGCACTGGCCGCCCTGGACGAGGCCGAGGACTCGTTCACTGCCTTGCAGCAGTGTCTTTGGCGTGAGCCCCCAGCATTGGGTCCGACCCGGCAGGGGCACCCCCCACAGCCGCCACACTGTGAGGAGTGGCAGTTGCCCCCGAATCCCAAGGCCCGAACCCCTCCCAGACTCACCTAGCTGCCAGATATTAGCAGCTGGGTGGAGCTAGGAATTTTAAGCCAGTTCCCAAGTTCCCACATGGTGCACTTACCCTGAGGACTGAGCTCTCTTGGGTCCTGGATGAGGCCGAGGACTCGTTCACTGCCTTGCAGCAGTGTCTTTGGCGTGAGCCCCCAGCATTGGGTCCGACCCGGCAGGGGCACCCCCCACAGCCGCCACACTGTGAGGAGTGGCAGTTGCCCCCGAATCCCAAGGCCCGAACCCCTCCCAGACTCACCTAGCTGCCAGATATTAGCAGCTGGGTGGAGCTAGGAATTTTAAGCCAGTTCCCAAGTTCCCACATGGTGCACTTACCCTGAGGACTGAGCTCTCTTGGGTCCTGGATGAGGCCGAGGACTCGTTCACTGCCTTGCAGCAGTGTCTTTGGCGTGAGCCCCCAGCATTGGGTCCGACCCGGCAGGGGCACCCCCCACAGCCGCCACACTGTGAGGAGTGGCAGTTGCCCCCGAATCCCAAGGCCCGAACCCCTCCCAGACTCACCTAGCTGCCAGATATTAGCAGCTGGGTGGAGCTAGGAATTTTAAGCCAGTTCCCAAGTTCCCACATGGTGCACTTACCCTGAGGACTGAGCTCTCTTGGGTCCTGGATGAGGCCGAGGACTCGTTCACTGCCTTGCAGCAGTGTCTTTGGCGTGAGCCCCCAGCATTGGGTCCGACCCGGCAGGGGCACCCCCCACAGCCGCCACACTGTGAGGAGTGGCAGTTGCCCCCGAATCCCAAGGCCCGAACCCCTCCCAGACTCACCTAGCTGCCAGATATTAGCAGCTGGGTGGAGCTAGGAATTTTAAGCCAGTTCCCAAGTTCCCACATGGTGCACTTACCCTGAGGACTGAGCTCTCTTGGGTCCTGGATGAGGCCGAGGACTCGTTCACTGCCTTGCAGCAGTGTCTTTGGCGTGAGCCCCCAGCATTGGGTCCGACCCGGCAGGGGCACCCCCCACAGCCGCCACACTGTGAGGAGTGGCAGTTGCCCCCGAATCCCAAGGCCCGAACCCCTCCCAGACTCACCTAGCTGCCAGATATTAGCAGCTGGGTGGAGCTAGGAATTTTAAGCCAGTTCCCAAGTTCCCACATGGTGCACTTACCCTGAGGACTGAGCTCTCTTGGGTCCTGGATGAGGCCGAGGACTCGTTCACTGCCTTGCAGCAGTGTCTTTGGCGTGAGCCCCCAGCATTGGGTCCGACCCGGCAGGGGCACCCCCCACAGCCGCCACACTGTGAGGAGTGGCAGTTGCCCCCGAATCCCAAGGCCCGAACCCCTCCCAGACTCACCTAGCTGCCAGATATTAGCAGCTGGGTGGAGCTAGGAATTTTAAGCCAGTTCCCAAGTTCCCACATGGTGCACTTACCCTGAGGACTGAGCTCTCTTGGGTCCTGGATGAGGCCGAGGACTCGTTCACTGCCTTGCAGCAGTGTCTTTGGCGTGAGCCCCCAGCATTGGGTCCGACCCGGCAGGGGCACCCCCCACAGCCGCCACACTGTGAGGAGTGGCAGTTGCCCCCGAATCCCAAGGCCCGAACCCCTCCCAGACTCACCTAGCTGCCAGATATTAGCAGCTGGGTGGAGCTAGGAATTTTAAGCCAGTTCCCAAGTTCCCACATGGTGCACTTACCCTGAGGACTGAGCTCTCTTGGGTCCTGGATGAGGCCGAGGACTCGTTCACTGCCTTGCAGCAGTGTCTTTGGCGTGAGCCCCCAGCATTGGGTCCGACCCGGCAGGGGCACCCCCCACAGCCGCCACACTGTGAGGAGTGGCAGTTGCCCCCGAATCCCAAGGCCCGAACCCCTCCCAGACTCACCTAGCTGCCAGATATTAGCAGCTGGGTGGAGCTAGGAATTTTAAGCCAGTTCCCAAGTTCCCACATGGTGCACTTACCCTGAGGACTGAGCTCTCTTGGGTCCTGGATGAGGCCGAGGACTCGTTCACTGCCTTGCAGCAGTGTCTTTGGCGTGAGCCCCCAGCATTGGGTCCGACCCGGCAGGGGCACCCCCCACAGCCGCCACACTGTGAGGAGTGGCAGTTGCCCCCGAATCCCAAGGCCCGAACCCCTCCCAGACTCACCTAGCTGCCAGATATTAGCAGCTGGGTGGAGCTAGGAATTTTAAGCCAGTTCCCAAGTTCCCACATGGTGCACTTACCCTGAGGACTGAGCTCTCTTGGGTCCTGGATGAGGCCGAGGACTCGTTCACTGCCTTGCAGCAGTGTCTTTGGCGTGAGCCCCCAGCATTGGGTCCGACCCGGCAGGGGCACCCCCCACAGCCGCCACACTGTGAGGAGTGGCAGTTGCCCCCGAATCCCAAGGCCCTAACCCCTCCCAGACTCACCTAGCTGCCAGATATTAGCAGCTGGGTGGAGCTAGGAATTTTAAGCCAGTTCCCAAGTTCCCACATGGTGCACTTACCCTGAGGACTGAGCTCTCTTGGGTCCTGGATGAGGCCGAGGACTCGTTCACTGCCTTGCAGCAGTGTCTTTGGCGTGGGCCCCCAGCATTGGGTCCGACCCGGCAGGGGCACCCCCCACAGCCGCCACACTGTGAGGAGTGGCAGTTGCCCCCGAATCCCAAGGCCCGAACCCCTCCCAGACTCACCTAGCTGCCAGATATTAGCAGCTGGGTGGAGCTAGGAATTTTAAGCCAGTTCCCAAGTTCCCACATGGTGCACTTACCCTGAGGACTGAGCTCTCTTGGGTCCTGGATGAGGCCGAGGACTCGTTCACTGCCTTGCAGCAGTGTCTTTGGCGTGGGCCCCCAGCATTGGGTCCGACCCGGCAGGGGCACCCCCCACAGCCGCCACACTGTGAGGAGTGGCAGTTGCCCCCGAATCCCAAGGCCCGAACCCCTCCCAGACTCACCTAGCTGCCAGATATTAGCAGCTGGGTGGAGCTAGGAATTTTAAGCCAGTTCCCAAGTTCCCACATGGTGCACTTACCCTGAGGACTGAGCTCTCTTGGGTCCTGGATGAGGCCGAGGACTCGTTCACTGCCTTGCAGCAGTGTCTTTGGCGTGAGCCCCCAGCATTGGGTCCGACCCGGCAGGGGCACCCCCCACAGCCGCCACACTGTGAGGAGTGGCAGTTGCCCCCGAATCCCAAGGCCCGAACCCCTCCCAGACTCACCTAGCTGCCAGATATTAGCAGCTGGGTGGAGCTAGGAATTTTAAGCCAGTTCCCAAGTTCCCACATGGTGCACTTACCCTGAGGACTGAGCTCTCTTGGGTCCTGGATGAGGCCGAGGACTCGTTCACTGCCTTGCAGCAGTGTCTTTGGCGTGAGCCCCCAGCATTGGGTCCGACCCGGCAGGGGCACCCCCCACAGCCGCCACACTGTGAGGAGTGGCAGTTGCCCCCGAATCCCAAGGCCCGAACCCCTCCCAGACTCACCTAGCTGCCAGATATTAGCAGCTGGGTGGAGCTAGGAATTTTAAGCCAGTTCCCAAGTTCCCACATGGTGCACTTACCCTGAGGACTGAGCTCTCTTGGGTCCTGGATGAGGCCGAGGACTCGTTCACTGCCTTGCAGCAGTGTCTTTGGCGTGAGCCCCCAGCATTGGGTCCGACCCGGCAGGGGCACCCCCCACAGCCGCCACACTGTGAGGAGTGGCAGTTGCCCCCGAATCCCAAGGCCCGAACCCCAGGTTAGAGAATGTTATAAGCAACCTCTCGTGAGAACCCCTAATGCAGACTTCTGAACGATGCTTTGTCCCACTCACTCACACAGGGGAGCCACAGTCTTCACAGACACAGAGGTAGGAGAACAACAGCACCCCCTGGCGACCACCAGCTTCCCTGTCCCACATCCTCCATGCAGGGAAGGCACTACCAGCAACAGACAGAAAGCAGGGGCTGGAGAGCCGTCGTGAGCAAAGCTCCCAACCATCAGGATGGTACTGAGCACAGACCAAGTCCAAGAGGCTGGACGCGGATGGGAAAGCCTGGTCCTGCTTCCCAGAGAGCCCCAGCTTCCAGCTAAGCATAGCAGAGAGGCAGGCATCATGCGTAACAGTTAGGACGTCACGGAGGACACCTGCCTCTTGCATCACAATGGTTGGGTTCAAGGTCCAGCTCCTCTGTTGAGCCCAGCTTCTTGCTGACAAGTACCTGGGGATGTGTGGGTCCCTGCCACCTCCATGAGAGACCCTTGAGGCTCCTGGCTTTGGCTTCACCCAGCCACCAGCTGTTACAAGGCATTTGGAGAGTAAACAAGCAGATGGAAGATCTCTCTCTCTGTAGTCTCTGATTCTGTGCCCTTCAAATAAAATGAAAGTCAAAAAATTTTTTGAAAAGCTTTATTTATTTGAAAGGCAGAATCATGGAAAAAAAGGGACGGGGGTAAAGAGACAGATCTTCCATCTACTGGTTCACTCCCCAAATGGCTGCAATAGCCAAAGTTGGGCCAAGTCAAAGCCAGGATCTTCATCTTCATCCACTTCTCCCAAGTGTGTGCAGGGGCCCAAGCACCTGGGCCACTTTCTGCTGCTCTCCTAGGCACATCAGCAAGGAGCTGGGTCAGAAGTGGAGCAGCTGGAACTTAAACCACAGCCCAGATGGGATGCAGGAGGCAGCTTCAACTGCTACACCACAACATGGCCCGGAAAGCAAACAATTTTTTTTTTTAAAACAACTGCAGCCAGTAAAACAGTCCACACCATACACCCAGGGTCCCAGAGCCATGTGACCAAACTAGGCCACTGACAGGCCACCAGTTCAGATGTCCCCATGCAGGACACTTATCCCAGGTCACAGCCCACCTGTGGAGCCACTGAGGCCCTCAGTACCACACAGGTGGAGCAAAATCCACTTGGGAAAAGCAAAGCTGCCCTCCCCACCCCCAGCTCCTCTGTGCCCATGTCAGACTCCTCTCCCACAAGGCACTGGGGACCCCAGGGCATGGCTGCTGCCTCAGTGGCTTATGGAAGCTGGAGGAATGAAAGTCACAAAGGGATGCTGGAGGCCTCACCCTTGCCTGAAGGACAGAGCAGGAGAACTACGCAGTACCTGCCACAGAAGCCTGGGTGGGCTTGCGACCCTATGTCCCTAAAAGATACAGTTCAGGATGTAAATTCTCCTACTACTTAAGCCTCTCGATTCTCCCGCACAAGAGCTGTCAGGAAGCAATATTTTGTGAACCATACATTCCAATAAAACTCACTCTGAGACGACCGCGAGGCCTTCCGCGGTTAGCCTCAGGCCTGACACATGAATAATCTGCCTGCATTACGCCGTGTCACTTAAATATTCCTTTGGAGACTTGTCAGGAGGAAATTTAAGTAAAATTAAAGTAGAGACGGAAATGAAAAATTAAGTTATGATCAAAGCTACAATCTCATACCAGCTTTTCCGTGCAACCACAGAGAAAAGTCCCATTTAAGATTTCCTTTTCCCTACCTGGGGGTCCACTCCAAGGGGCTCCCCTGCACTGTGGGTCGCATTTAAACGGCTGCTACACAAGACTCGCTCTCTCCCCCCTTTATTTGGAAGCTGAACTTGGCTCCAGGGAGGAAGGAGGCATCTCAGCTTCCACAGGCAATCCATTTTTAATCATTCTTGCTTTATTGGAATTTTCATAGGAGTCCAGGTACAAGAGATTCGGAATTAATCTAAGTCATAAACAAAGGACAAAATGCAGAGGGATGGCGCGAAGGATAATTCAGCTCCTTCAAGGCACGGCTCCTAAAATATGTCTCAGAACCCTCCTGAAAGAAGTCTCAGAACCCTCCAAGCGAGCAGAGCAACTCGCTGGAAGCTGGTCTGAAACCCTGGCACCCAGGACCTCCACATGCGGCTACTCTCAAGGGTTTCAGAAGCTGCCCACTTCCTCCCAGACCAAGTGAAGCAGCTGTGAGGGAGAGAGGGGGCGACAGCAAGGGAAGTCTAGGAGCCCCTAGGGAAGAGACACAGCTTGACCATGAAACTGAAATGCAAAAACCAAACAAAACAAGCATTCACTGTAGTCGAAACTGCGCACAGCCTGTCAGCAAACATTACCAAATGTTCAGAGATTTAGCAGCACCCTTCTAAAGGCCTCTACAGGCACTGGCACTGGTGCTGGTTTAAGTCCCAGCTACTCCACTTCTGATCCATGCCCCTGCTAATGAGCCTGGGAAGGCAGCAGAGAATGACCCAGAATGCTTGGCCCCTGCACCCAGGTGGGAGACCCTGAAGAAGTTCCAGGCTCCTGGCTTCAGCCTGAGCCAGCCCTGGCCACTGCAGCTATGTGGAGAATGAACTAGCAAATGGAAGACTCTATTCCACTGTCTCTCCTATCCTCTCTGCAACTTTGCATTTCAAATAAATGAAATAAATAAAACATAAAAATAAGTAAATATCCCCTCAGGAATCAAAGATGAGATCATAAGGGAAAAATCAGAAGATATTTTAAAATATATGATAACCAGAAGACCAGATATTGAAATATATATGCTCACTTAGCAAAACTAACATAGATATTTATTGCTTTAAATCCATATTAGAAAGTAAGATTGAAAAACATTACATAAACTGCAAATACAAGAAAACAGATGAGAGAAAATGAAACTCAAAGGAAATATAACTGAAGGGAATTAAAAGAAAAATCCACAAAATAGGAAACATGAACAATAGACAGAATCAACAGCCCCAAACATGGGCTTGTTAATAAATAAAAATCCATGACTAGCATGCCAGTTACCTGTTGCTGCACAACAAACTACTATGAAACACCCTGACTTAAAACAGCTAACACTCCTGTGTTCTATGGTTTCTGTGAATCCAGGCATAAGATGACTGGTTGCCTCCAACTCATAGTCCAGTCAGCAAATGGGGGGTTGGGGCTGCGCTGACCCCAGGGCCCACTCACTGACCCCAGAACCCACGCGCTGACCCCAGGACCCATGCTCACTGATGCACCGTCAGCTTCTACACTAAGGCCTGGGATGCTCTCCGGTTGTCAGCTACAAGCTCCCCACATTTCCTGGTTATTGAGCCTCAACAAGCAAGCAGGAAGACACAAAACAGACCCAGAGTCTTCCTGTAAAGTGACTTCCAAAAACGATCTCCCCACTTTTTTCAAGTGCTGTTGGTTAGGAGAGAGTCCGTGGGTCCAGGATACACCCAGGGAATGAAGCTACATAATGATATAAATATCAAGCCATGCAAATGATCAAGAGCTGTCAATCACAAGTGTGAGAGGAAGGACTTGGTAGTGAGAGAGAGAACTCAGTATCAGGAACTGAAGAGAGGATATCACTATACATCATACAGCTATCCAAAGGATAACAGAGTTCAAAATGTCAATGCATTCCACAACCAAGACCACAACGAACAAAATTGCAAAACTACAAGGGAAGAAGAAGGAGAGATTTTTAAAATATGAATAATGCAATAGGCATGAAACATAATGAATTGGTATTTATCCACAGAGAAAAGCCCACATCCTATGTCTTCACCAGTAAATTGTATCGAACACTTGAGAAATACATAATGAAAATCCTGCCCCAACTCCTTCAGAAATTAAAAGGAACAGGGCCCGGCGCGATAGCATAGTGGTTACAGTCCTCGCCTTGAACACGCCAGGATCCCATATGGTCGCCGGTTCTAATCCCGGCAGCCCTGCTTCCCATCCAGCTCCCTGCATGTGACCTGGGAAAGTAGTTGAGGATGACCCAAAGCCTTGGGACCCTGCACCTGCGTGGGAGACCTGGAAGAGCTCCTGGCTCCAGGCTTCAAATTGGCTCAGCTCCAGCCATTGTGGTCAGTTAGGGAGCGAACCATTGGATGGAAGATCTTCCTCTATGTCCTCCTCTTTGTATATCTGCCTTTCCAATACAAATAAATAAATATTAAAAAAAAAAAAGAAATTAAGAGGAACAGAAGCACTCCGTACCTGTGTTACAAGGCCTCCATGTACACACACAAATGAATCAGGGTAGGCCCCTGGTCCAACAACCGACATGCTGCCAGGACACCAGCATGCTACCTCCAAGTACCTGAGTTCAAGTCCCAGCTCCACTCTGAACAGTAGCTTCTTGCTGATGTGCACCCTTGGCAATCAGCAATGATGGCCCCGTTAGGTGTGCACCTCTCACCTGGGACGCAGAAATTAAGTTCCGGGCTCCTGACTACAGCCTGGTCCAGCTCTAGCTATTGTGGACACCTAGGAAATGAGCTAGCAGATGGAAAACTCTGTGTGTGTTTCAAATTTAAAAACTGATCTTGCCAAGCCTATACAGCACCCACAACCAACTTCCAGGCCCCCTGAAATCTCCTCCCTGCAACCAGTTAATGTTCACACCAAGCTGAGCAGCACAGGGGGCCACAAGTCCAGATCCCTCCGGCAAGGCGGGAGCCCCTGAGGAGCCAGACATGGACCTGACAAGCCTGTCCACACCCACAGACCCAAGCACAGTATCTGGCCCAGTGCCTGAGCATATTCTGTGATTCCACAAAGCCAGTGTTTTGTGGGCATTTAGGCATCTCTCAGGGGCCAGACTAGATGCAAGGAAGATGGGCAGGAAAGCCTCAGGGGCCAGACTAGATGCAAGGAAGATGGGCAGGAAAGCCATCTCTAGCTTCTCTGCCAAAGAATCCTGAATGAGGAGGAGACCAAAGCCGGCAAAGCCAGCAGGGGATGCTCTCCCTAGAAGAAATTACAAATGCCAAGTGAGGTTATTTCTCATCCAATGCTGCGCTCAACTCCTGCACCCAGCTGCTTCGTGCATGCATCAGACAGCTCAAACTGGAAACAGAGTCTGAGTCCAGGCTGAGCTCTTCTAAGCTGGACAAAGCTGGCACTGGTGGGAATAGCACAGCAGTCCAGGAAGGTGGCACAGAGGGCAGTGTCTTTCACAGCTTGGAGAACAATGACTGGTATCGACCTGGTAACGACATGAGCAATGATAATAGCAAGAATAGGCAACAGAAGTATTTATTGAGCCTCGCTTCTCTACTAAATGCTACTCATGCACCCTCTCAATGATTCTTCACCACAGCCCCATCAGTGCAGAACCCTAACTGGCCTTGTGGTTCCATGGAAACTTGGGCAGGCTAACTCCCTCCCTGGGTCTCTATACCTACACAGGTCCCCCGTCCCCAAGCCTGTGGCCAGGACCAGTGCCCTGCTTCCAGCTGTTGCAGCCATTGCAGGGAACCAGCAGATGGAAGATACTCTCTCTCTTTGTAAAACTCCAAATCAGCAAAACAAATGTTGAAAAAACCCTGGAGTCCAGGGCTTACACTCAGCTCATGAGGGTTGATATGCCTCAAAACCCCCGTACTCCAGTGCCTGAGTGCTAGCTAGCTACAACACAACACCTGGAGGACAGACACAGAGGACAGTTCAAGTGTTTGTGTCCCTGCCTCCCATAGAGAAACCCAGACTGAGTTCTCAGCTCCAGGTAAGCGCATCCCCCAGCCCTGGCTGCTGTAATGAACATGACAGCATGTAATGAACACACCAGTGGGAACCCTATTTCTCTCCATCCTGTATCTCAAATAATAACAATAATTTCATTTAAAGATAAATTTATTTTGATACAAAAACAGTTAAAATTCATACAAACAAGGGGGCATTCCAAAAGCTCAAATAAAATGTGTATTCCAGGGGGAAAAAATACATGGATTTCAAAAATATTTTTGCAGCAAATGCCCTCTTATTGAAGCTCTTCCAGCTCCTCACTCAGGCACTGTGGTCTGCTGTGGCTCCTGGCTTTTATACTGGGATGAAGGATCCACAGCACGGTCACATGGGAAGAACACTTCATCCTAGAACCTCAGCTGGGTCTCTGCCCCAGGCCCGACCTTGCCCCTACTAATTCTATTTGAAATTTGACATTCCCCTCCAGAATCCTGAAGCTCTTTCCTCAGTCCACATGGGAATGCCGCTCTCTCCATCAGTTGAGGACTAGGTGGGGGAAGGAGCCTCAGGTTACAGGAGAATGGATGGCTAACAGCACTCCGAAGTCTAGACACCTTTATCATTGCAAACGTTCCTCCCCACACAGGGATCTCAATTACTCTCAGACCAACGGTCCCAAACCAGAGCTTCAAGCTTCTTGTCCTCCTTTTCTGTCCCACCCTCCCAGCCCCTCACCACCCACTCAGGGGGTCAAGCCATCCCATAAAATTCTTGACAAACCACACCACCCTCATTTCCACTCCCTGGGCTCTGCAACCCTCCAGAACAGTCCCCATTCCCCAACGCCCCCCCCCACACACACAGAGAGAGAGTTCTGGCTATAGGAGGCACCCCCAGTGCTCCCTCACTCTCCCATGGGCTCCCCTGTGGGGTCACAGCCACAAAAGTCACCTTTGGTGGACTAGCCCTGTCTCACTTCTTGCCCACCATAGCCTGTGGAGGATCAGGCAAGGAACAGAGTGACACAGTGAACCTGGGGCTGGACACCCACAGGGTCCACCGCTCTCTGCCTCCAGCCCCAGGAACCTCTTAAAGGCCCTCACATTTCCTCCATTCCTCCCAATGCACACACCTCTGCCATGCTGCTCCTCCCAACAAATGCTACTCCCCGCCTTCTCAGGCTCACCCCCACCTCCTCTCCAGGCCTCTCTCTAAGCATCATCCCATGAAGAAAGACTATTTTTTATTCAGGAAAATGGTTTTCTTAAAGCACAATTCACACTCCACAGAGTTTGGCCATTTAGAGTGAACAGTCCGATGGTTTCAAGTGTGTTCATCTCATGACTGATTTTAGCACATTCTCATTGCACCAAAAAGAAACCCCATAGCCATCAACAGTTACCCGCACCCCATTCACTTCCAAGCCCCTAGTTTCTAGCAGCCACAGATCTGTTCTCTCTGGATGCAGAGACTCCGACTGCAGATGCTACACACAGATGCAGTCATAACATGCAACCTGCTGGAGCATGCGCAAGGCTTGTGTGCAAGGCTCGTCCACACTGCCACCAGGGTGAGACTCTCACTCCATCTGTCATGGAGGACGACAAATGCAGGGCACCATGACAGACCTTACTGTCCTTGTTATCCATTGGTCCACAGGTGACCCACACCCATGCCATTTCCACTTCTCGGCCAGCACTGGGGACACTTGTGCTCCAGCCTCTGCATGGACATGTGTAAACATCTCTGCTGTGTTCTGCAGTCATCCTGCTCAACTGAAGCTTTCCACACACTGCCACACAGCTTACATAAGTTCTCGACATTGTGGGACTCGGGTCCCCTCTCTGCCCAATCTCAGCTGCCCACGGTCTGAACGTGGTCCCCGTAATCCCTGCTGGGGACCCCGACCCTGGCCTGGCAGCATTGACGGTCGGGCCTGTAAGAGGTCATCAGGCCCTGAGACCCCTGCCCGCATGCCCAAAGGAAGTGCAGGGTTGGAGTGGACAGCTCAGAGAGGAGCACCCAACCCTGGTTGGCCCTGGCTGTCACTCTGCTCTCTTGCTCTTCCACCTTCCCCCAGGGGACGATGCAGGAAGGAGAAGCCCTAGGCTTGCACTGCCCTCAGCCTCCTAGATGGAGATCAACCTCCACTCTTGACCCCTGACCTCATCTTAAGGACTCTCTGACGGCAGTGGCACAGCATACTGGGACATCCCCACTCTCCAGTCTTATTCAGCGTGGCCAACCCACCTACCAGCATTCTTGACATCTCTGGCTGCCACAGACCATCAACTCCAACACAAGTACAAGGCATTCAGTGTGTCTGCTTCCACGTTTTGTAGCAGTCATCGTTTAAAACATATAAAACAGGTGAAAGTGATTACAATACTGTCCCTTTTTGCTTTATTTAACCAAACATATCCCAAACACTGTTTCGATGTGTATGCAATCTCTTTAAAATACTCACAAGATGCCTACTTCAGACCAAAGCACAGTAGGTCTCCAAACGTCAGCATGAGCTGTGCCCTCCTGGACAGTGCAGATCGACACAGCACCCCCAGGGTGGATCCCACACCTGTTCCTGCTTCTCCTTCCTCACCCCAGACGCCTGGGACAGAACAGACATGCCAGAAACACTTTCTGAACATTCAACACAGAAAGCCATCCAATCAAGTTTCACACCTGTATAACCACCTAGTCTTTCTTAGTAGCTTGAAAGTGTTAACAAAAAAAAATGCTTGGGTCCAGCACTGTGGCAAGTATGTTAAACCGCTGTCTGCCATGCTGTCATCCTACACGGGAGACAGTTCACGGCCCAGCTGCTCCACTTCCAATCCAGCTCCTTGTTACTACACCTGGAAAAGCAGCACAAGATGGGAGATATGGATGAAATTCTGGGCTTATGGCTTTGGACTGACCAAGCTCTGGTCATTGCTGCCCTCTGGGGAAGGAACTAACACATGACAGATTCTCATCCTCTCTCTCTCCTCTCCTCTCTCTCTCTCTCTCTCTCTCTCTCCTCTCCTCTCTCTCTCTCTGCTCTCCTCTCCTCTCTCTCTCTCTGCTCTCCTGCTCATCACGCCATTTCTTTCTTTAATTCTGAACTTTAAACAGATAAGTGTTTTCAAAAACAAATGTTGTTAGGGCCTGGCGCGATAACGTAGTGGTTGAAGTCCTCTCCTTCAATGCACCGGGATCCCATATGGGCATTGGTTCATATCCTGGCAGCTCCACTTCCCATCCAGCTCCCTGCTTGTGGCCTGGAAAAGCAGTCAAGGATGGCCCAAAGCCTTGGGACCCTGCACCCACATGGCAGACCCGGAAGAGCTCCTGGCTCCTAGCTTCAGATTGACTCAGCTCCAGCTGTTGCGGCTGCTTGGGGAATGAACCATCGGACGGAAAATCTTCCTCTTTGTCTCTCCTCCTCTCTGTATATCTGCCTTTCTAATAAAAATAATAAATCTTTTTAAAAAATAAATGTTTTTTAAAAATGGAAAGAGAGGCCCATCATGGTAACTTAGCGGCTAAAGTCTTCGCCTTTAACTCGCCGAGATCTCATATGCGTACCAGTTCTAATCCAGGCAATCCCGCTTCCCATCCAGCTCCCTGCTTGTGGCCTGGGAAAACAGTTGAGGACAGCCCAAAGCCTTGGGACCCTGCACCCACATGGGAGACCCGGAAGAAGCTCCTGACTCCTGGCTTCGGATCAGCTCAGTTCCAACCGATGCGGCCACTTGAGGAGTGAGTCATTGGACAGATCTTTCTGTCTCTCCTCCTCTGTGTATATCTTGACTTTCCAATAAAAATAAAATAAATCTTTAAAAAAAGATGGAAAGAGAAAGGAATGCAGTGTGGAATTTCCATGTGTAATTCCACGGGTCCCAACAACTCTTTGTCTAGAAGCACCTCTGCAAATGCCAGAACCATCCCAGGATGGCATTTTTGAACAGGACTGTATTTGATTTGACAAGGTGGGATCCCTCTGGGAGGGCTGCAGTACCTGGAGCAGACGCCTTTTGAGCACTGCTGATGTTATTAGAAGGAGAAGTAGTTCCTGCCAGTCACACACACACAGCCCATGAATTCACAGGTCAGGCAAACCTAGCAGCTGTTTCCCAAAGCCAGCCTTCCCTGCGGTGAGATTATGCCCAGCAGGGAGCAGACTGTGCACGTGCGTACCAACTTCCGAGCTCATCGCAAAACCCACATCTGTCATGCATTTGTTTCCTGGGCTCCTGAATCCAGTGTATGAAGACTGCCTGGAACCCTGACTGGTGGCAGCGCAGCAGGCAAATGACAATGCTCACAGCCAAACCCCATCTTGCCCACCTCCGACTGGGCCTGTGAAGGCTTCATTAGGACACGGCCATACTTGCCCACCCCTCCAGCACCCATGCAGGCTTCCACAGGACAACAGCACAACACGGCAGCTGTGTGCACGTGGCCTAACACGTGGCCATCAGGCCCTTAGCAGTGACCACTCATGGATCCAAAGTCTCAATTCCACTGTTTCCATGACTTTACGAATCTATTTCAAAAACAGAGTGACAGGGCCCGGCGGCGTGGCCTAGCGGCTAAAGTCCTCGCCTTGAATGCCCCGGGATCCCATATGGGTGCCGGTTCTAATCCCGGCAGCTCCACTTCCCATCCAGCTCCCTGCTTGTGGCCTGGGAAAGCAGTCGAGGATGGCCCAATGCATTGGGACCCTGCACCCGCGTGGGAGACCCGGAGGAGGTTCCTGGTTCCCGGCATCGGATTGGCGCGCACCAGCCCGTTGCGGCTCACTTGGGGAGTGAAACATCGGATGGAAGATCTTCCCCTCTGTCTCTCCTCCTCTCTGTATATCCGGCTTTCCAATAATAATAAAAATCTTTAAAAAAAAAAAAACAGTGACAGAGAATAGATACAGATATCTAAGGACTGGGTCACTCCTCAAATGCTTACAATGGCTGGGTCAAACTGAAGCCAGATGTTGTAATTCCATCCAGGTTTCCCACATGGGCACAGGGCCCCAAGTACTTGGGTCATCTTCTGCTGCTTTCTAAGGCACTTTAGCTGGGAGCTGGATTGGAAGTGGAGCAGCTTGAGCTCCAACTGGTACTTACATGGGACGCTGGTGTTGCAGGAGGAGGCTTAACCCACCGTACCCCAATGTCAGCCCCTAGATTCTTAACAAATGGCACCAATCAGCTCCATCCCCACCCCACTAGACAGTGATCCCCTGCCCCCTGGTCCATGGCTGATGAGAGTGAGGTATAAGACACCTGCAGGGCTTTCCTGGGACAGAGTCTGATGCCAAATTATAAATCGGGGAAGGACAGGACCTTCCTGCTGCAAACAGGCCACATAAACCCCGATGAGACCCTGACATCCCCATCAGCCACAGGCAGAGGGGGCCAAGCTGGCTCTACCACAGATAGGTCTCGCCCCTACTGCTTGCTTCCAAAAAGAAAGACTGAGAAGGCAGCCCCTGCCACCGCAGACTGGGCAATACAATCCAGCCACAGGAACACACAAGAGCCTGGGGTCGGCTTTGCATCTATTTTCCTTACACCATCGGCGGGGAGGCAGCCATCCTGACATCCCTAATGGCACAGGAGCGGGGCTGGGGCTTCCCCTGTGGCCCACAGAAGGGCTCTGGGGGAGCTGTGGCCCCAGATGCTGAGTCAAGCATGAAAATCTGGAGTTTCATCTACAGGCATCCTCTCCGCTCTTCCGGCCCCCACACCTAGAGCGAGTAAACGTCTCTCCAGACACTCAGGTGGGAGAAATGTCACACTCCTATTTCTGTGAACTCCAGCTACATGTGCTCGGAGTCCCTACACATCTAGCAGGTGGCACTCACTTGAAGTATCATCAGGCTGGCCCTGCCTTTCCTTACATGAGAATTCTGGTCTTATTGGCCACCAGAAAGCCAGGCAGGAACTAGGCCCCTGGGAGCCAGACATAAGAACCTCCTCCAACCACCTGCTACAAGAAAACCGTCACAGGGGTCTTCATCCACTGACCACAGGCATGACCTGGCTGCTGTAGGTTCGCGCTGCACATGGGAATTCTGCAGAGACCTCCTCTAACACCCAGCCATTCCCGGCTTCTCACTGCCACACTACATGCCAGCTCCTCTCCTACAGTCCTAGCCTTGGGGACAAGCCAGCCGAAGCCTCCCCAAGGGACCAGCTCATGTCCCTGCCCCTCCAGCTCCCGTGCCCACTTTGCACATCATAATACTTCCAGTGTAAGCACACAGGAGGCACTGCTGAGGCTGGCACACAGTAGGAGCTACGGCTGTAGAACCACACTCTGGAAGATGACGCTATTAGCAGAAACCTGCCGAGCAACAGGACAGAAAATCAGTCACACACACAAACAAAAAATTAAGAAAGAAAGAAATCAAGCAATGATGACGTCAAGTTTTGAATACATGGGGCACCAGACCAAGTCTAGGCGATTTTAACACAACAGGCTCCTCTCTCTTTCTCTCTCCCTCAGCCGCTCCTCCCCCAGGACAGCCGTGTCTGTCCCACTGGCGCCAGCCGGGGACGGCAGCAGGTGCCAGAAGATTGACAGTTAAAGCAGTGCATTTCAGAGAAGGGGAAAAGGAAGCGCATCACACTCAGTCTGCAATTACAGCCATCTCCGGGGTGTGGATCCCATCTGTGCCTTCCCCTGCATGTCCAGCATCTCACCCTGGCTCCCCTGTAGACTCCTGGGAAAAGGGGAGGAGAGGGGCAGGCTGCTCAAAAACTAAAGAGGAAAGACCTGGAGGTTCCCAAGGCAACCCACAAAGATCCAAGCGGAAAAGAGAAGACATAGGGCTGAGGGGAGAAGCCAGGCACTGGCCACCACCACGCAGGGCTTGGAGGAGGGCAATGGGACCTTTACAGTGGCCCCAAACACCAGGGTCCTTGAAGCCCACAGTGCTCAGGGCAGGTGTTCTGTGCTGATGAAGATCAGAGCAAGGCAGCAGCTGGGCACTCGTGTGCCCAGGCACTGTGGTGAGCTGCGATACTGAGGCTTCAGGCTGGCGTGAACAGCCCCAGTGGGCTTAAGACACCCACGGATCCCAGAGTCTACAGGTCTTGGGGCTCCAGCTCCCCAGGACAAAACAACACATCAGACACTCATATGAAGCTGGATGATGAAGTCAAGCCAATCACCAGACCCAGATATAATACAAGCTGAGGTTCACCTGGGAATGCACACACACCCAACAGTACACACACACAGATACACACAGACACCTACCCATAGGGACACAGACACTGCCCACAGGTAAACATACAGGCAGACACACCCCCACATATACGCACAGATACCTGCACACAGGTAAACACACCCCCACAGATATACACACATGGAAACATCTACCCATAGAAGCAAAGACACTGCCCACAAGTAAACACACAGGCAGAAACACCCCCCACAGATACACACACAGAGAGATACCTGCTTACATAAAAACATGTACACACATACCCCTCGGGTACACACACACACCCAGAGGAACACACACACACAGACACCTGCTCACACAGATACACACACACACAGACACATCTACACACGTACAGACACCTGTCCACAGGTACCCACACACAGATACCTGTTCACACATGCACACAGGTCCACACATGCGTGCCCACCATGGACAGAAGGCTCACCCTGACAGCACAGCCCTGTCACGCAGTGAGCTCCATGCACTCTCATGAGGCCCAATTGCGGAACAGGGCCTCCGTCAGGCAGGCTGCTGCTGAGCCCAGCTCCCAGCCAGGCCTCAAAGCCTCACCTCTCTAGGAAGGAAAGATGGATTGTTTTTTTCCTTTCCTGGGGAATATAGATTTTAAAAACAAACAGTGTGCATCTCAGAGCAGGCTCCAGCTCCCGAGCTGCACATATTGATCAGCATTTTATTGTCAATTTTCTTTCAGTTGAACTGGAGAAAAATATAATCTAATTACATCCTCCCTGACAGCTGGGAATCAGTCACCCTAATCGAATTCGGTACGTATGTGTGATTAAGGTGTTTAATTTGGGGAACATGCAAGAAAAGCACAGGCTGTGTCTTAGTTAGCAGGACGCAATCTCACTAAAGGCTGAGATGGCACAGCGACACAAAGCTGGGTCCGAAGCAAGGGTTCCCTGGCCAGAACCCAAGGCAGGTTGCTCTGTGGTGCAACCGTGTACACCACGGCGTTCCACGGCTCTCTCCACAGAGGAGCTGGCATGCTAGTGCAGCAGCATAGGCCACCACCTGCAGCACAGCATCCCATGTGAGCAACCATTGGAGCCCCTACTGTTCCAGTTCCACTTCAGCTCCCTGGGAAAGCAGCAACAGATGGCCCAAGTGCAATGGTCTCTTTTTCATGTGGAAGTCCTGGAAGAAGCTTCTGGGTGCTAGCTTCAGCCTGCCCCAGCCCCAGATGTTTCACCCTTTTAGAGAGTAAACCAGCAGATGGAAGATATTCTCTCTCTAATAAAATTGCATGAAAACAGCACATGGAAGCACAGGAGTGGGCAGAAAGGACAAACAGCCTGGCCCTGCTTCCTAAGCTGTGGGTTACCAATTTTCTCTATCATCTGTATAGATTTTCTAATGAGAGAACCAAAACAAGCAGCCAATCTTTCATCAATTTCAGACAGCAACAACCAGTAAGTAAGGAGAAAGGAATGAGGCACATGTACCCCAGAACCTGCCTGCAGTCCCAGCCCCCCAACATCAGGAATGGAAGAGGGCAGAGGGCGATTTGGCCCCTTGCTGCATGTCAGAGAAAAGGAGGCTAGTGCAGACTGCAGCATCAGACAGGGAGGGAAGAAAGCTTCACCATTCAGCTAGTACTGGTCCCAGTCCCAGCACCGTCACGAACTCGCAGGATGTAACTGGTGGTGTTCACCCACATGCAGACACCTGGCACCACCTTTGTAACACCCTGTTACACATGAAGAATCATTTGAACAGAACCACAGCGAGCCCTGCAGGGTGCCAACAGCTCCCATTCATGCTCACGGTCCTGGGACATGTTCTCAGCCTCTCATGCCACCCCTGACCTGCAACACCTGACCCAGAATCACCACTGTCTGCCCACCTTCTGCCTTCTGTCTCTCCCACTCCCTCATCCAGGCCAAGTCACTCTCCAACCCCGTATCCCCTTCTTGCTGCCAGCCCTGGGTCCTACAATCACCTCTGTCCATCTGTCATGTGACCAGCTCTGGACCATCCTAAACCTGGTGTAGCCCCATCAGCCACCTGTCGTGCCTGTACCCAGGTTCCTCACAATGCTGGAAGGGGACCCAGAGCAGACCCAGCATTTCTGCCAAATAATCCCCCCATCGCCAGCACACCTCCTTAGCAACACTGTCGAGCCTCCCATGTTCCCAGAATGCTCAGTTGAAGAACTTTCCCGCATTTTGATCCCATGCCCAGGGCTTTCCTCACTGCAGAGACACAGCCTGCGCAGAACAGAGGGACCTCCGTGACTTGCCCATCGCCTTCATGGACAAAATCTCCACACCTGCAGCCTCCAGCACCCCTCCCCCGCACTCGTCCCCCATCACACGCCCCTTCCGATCCCACCCTCCCATGACCCACAAGTCCTTAACTGACTTGTGGACATGTGTTTTACCCTATGTAGCTGCCACATCCTCTTTGTGATGTTTTTCTTTTTCATGGACAGTTGACAGCAAGACACACTTACAGGCATGATATCCAAGAATGAAATCCCACCACCCGCAGCCACAGAAGTGGAGGATATTCAGTGAAACAAACTAGACTGAGACAAAACCAATCTGTTGTTCAGCCATGCTCCAAGCTTCTCCTGCATGGAAGACAGGCCTCTCCCTACCCTACTCTGACCTCAGCTCAACTCCCCTCCGTCTCACTCCCAGGGGCCCTCATCAGCACCCAGGCACCGCTGCATCTCAAGGTCAAGCCTGCAGAGGAGACCAAGGCCACTGCCCAGACACAGTCAGATGGAAACACAAAATCTGACTCTGCCTTTAGGCTTCCTTCAGGTCTTCAGGGGACGGAAGGAGGCTGCCCACACTAGAGAGGGCCAGCTGTTTGAGTCAGCCCACTGCACAGGCATCCTACCCCATCACTAATACCTAGTTTGGTGATCAACCAATTTCTGGGCGCCCTGCAGCCTCACCAAACAGAATCAGCTGCCACACTTCCCTCATCCTCACGCCAGGACTCTGTACCTCCACTGCCCCCCTCAAGGATTGGTTCAAATGTTTCCTTTTCCTTAAAAAATTGATTTATGGGCCCGGCGACGTGGCTCAGCGGCTAAAGTCCTCGCCTTGAACGCCCCGGGATCCCCTATGGACGCCGGTTCTAATCCCGGCAGCTCCACTTCCCATCCAGCTCCCTGCTTGTGGCCTGGGAAAGCAGTTGAGGACGGCCCAATGCATTGGGACCCTGCACCCGCGTGGGAGACCCGGAGGAGGTTCCAGGTTCCCGGTTTCAGATCGGCGCGCACCAGACCGTTGCGGCTCACTTGGGGAGTGAATCATCGGACGGAAGATCTTCCTCTCTGTCTCTTCTCCTCTCTGTATATCTGACTTTGTAATAAACTGAATAACTCTTTTAAAAAATTGATTTATTTGAAAGTAGAGTTACAGAAAGAAAGAGAGAGACTGATCTTCCATCAGCTGGTTCACCCCCTACCCCTCCAGATAGCCACAATGGCCAGGGCTGAGCCAGCCAAAACCAGGACCCAGGAGCTTCCTCCAAATCTCCTACATGGGTACAGGAGACCAAGCACTTGGACCACCCTATGCTGCTTTCCCAAACATATTAGCAGGGAGCTGGATGGGAACTAGAGCAGCCAGGACACAAACTGGTGCCCATATGGAATGCCAACACTGCAGGGGCCACAGCACCAGCCCCAAACATCTCATTCTTAACATTTCCTTCTCTTCTCTGTAGTCTCAAAGCATGTGAGGTGCTCTTCTCACAGCCAGGACCACAGCTCCCAAATGGGTAACAGAGTGTGTGAGGTACTCGGAAGGGTACAGGAGGGGACACCTAGCCAAAAAAGGCAGCCAGGTACACAGCAGGCAAGAAGTCAGCATGACACCTGCCAGAGTCTAATCCAAGGATGTGGCGCCTGCTCCACAGCCCTTCACAGGAAACAGGCAGGTGACATTATCTAGCACACGGGAACCCAGGGAGGACACTCCTGGCAGGCCCCTGGCTGAAGACATCGCCACTCAGCTAAGAACTCCATCGACATAAGCACTTCACAAATGTGATAATGATGTTCAAGGCCAGTGGTGAGCACTGAATCCATTCAGAGACCGGAAAGCGAGTCCAGAAGGGAAAGGCTCGAAGCCCCGGCAGCACAAAATATGACAGAAGTGACTGACACCTGCCATGGGTGGAAGCAGACAGCATAAAACTGACAGGGTTTCTAACTTGCACAGCACAAGGCTGGCGGCATTTTTAACTGAAACACCTGCCTTCAAACATATCACCTTGAAATGTTTCGTATAACCCCTGCTTTCTTAATGGGATCTTCTGAGAACTCACTCGTGGGTAGTGGGGCCACATCTCCCCAAGCTCAGTAGTCCCTTCCGTTCCACCATTCACTTCTTCAGTTAAATTCACAGAGCAGATTTACCTGTAGATTGTAAAATATTGTGACTGGAGCTTGCATTGTGGCGTTAACAGGTTTTGCCTCTGCCTGCAGTGTCAGCATCCCATGTGGGCACCAGTTTGAGCACCTATCCAGCCTCAGTCCCTAAGGACTTAAAGACACTGCCCGGTGTCGTTATCCTCTAACCCCAGGAAATTGAAACCACCTCTCACAAGGTCAAACAGGCATGCACAATCAAGCCCAGCTAATGGAAGGTGACACTGGGCCATCTCCCATGGGGGTTCTCGATGTGGCGACTCTCTCCCCTACGACCTAGAACCAGGTCAGGACAGGATCCCACAGAAGTCGTGCGGGATCCTATCAGATGAACCCCGATGCTCACTTCTTGCGCACACATACACACACCCCTCCCCACTGCCCAACGACCTTCAGCACCTGTTAGTCCACTGCACAGAGAGCTCTGATCCATGAGGACACACAGGTACCCTCCCCAGGGAAAGAACGCTGTGGACCAGAGAGAAGATGACAGAGGGTGGAGGGGGGCCACTCAGGCCATGGACCAGAGCCCAGCAAGCTGCCCAGGGCATGGGACTTACCTGGGAGCTTGTGTGAAACCTAGAGCGCCAACACCTCGGCAGGGAGCCCCAGGATCCAGAACATTCCAAAGCACCACCCACACACACATCATTGGGATGCTGCTAAGCAAAGAGGGAATCATGTAAAATGCCAAAGGAGGCACCAAAATAAGCATCTCAACACAGACCACCGGGCTGGCCTCCAGGATGTTCACTGCAGGTGCTTGGTCCCCAAGATCCAGTGCAACTCCACAAGGGAAGCAGTGCCAGTGGGGATGAATGATCAGAGGTGACAGCTAGGGGTGCCATGCCATGCCCTGTCCTGGGGTTAGCAGCCTGCCTCTTCCTGCAGGAGCCAGGTGGGGAAAGAAGAGACCCCTTCTTGCAGGACCACAAAGGGAGCTTCCAAAGATGGTCTTGGTGGGCTGTGGGCTGGGGCTCAAGCAGAACCTCCATTGAGAGCATCTGAGAACACCCCACCTCCCAGCTGAATATGCAGTAGAAACTCAAGGCCGAGCACACACAGCAGGAAGGAGAGGATAGAGGCTGACGGGGCGATTTTAACGGCTCCGCTGACCCCTCCACCTGATGGCAGGAAGCTGGAATTCCCTATAACACAGGATGTAAACATAGTCTCCTTTCCAGGGAATGTGGGTTGGTGGTGGAAGGAGGAAAAGGCTGGGGAGTGGCTGGGATTCCCTCTACATACCTCAGGAAGATGCACTCTACTTCAGAAAGGCCATTGAGTCCCCCGTGAGGCAGGCAAGCTGCCCACATGCTCAGAGACTGCAGCTATCCCAACCCAGGGCTCAGAAACCAGATGTGTCTTTGCAGGTTTCACCCTGGCTCTGCCTCAGGCGCAGAGAAGGTTGGGTCCACAGCAAATGGTGCAACCACCCCCTGAAAACACTCAGGCCACAGCAACCCTATAGAAAGAGCTCATGTCCCCCGTTTCAAACCCTGCACACACTAAGTCAGCAGTCCTGGGGGCAGCCTCTCCTGCTTCATGGTCCCTCCTCGGACCCTGGAGAAAACAGCAACAAGACACTCTAACAGATTGCCCAGGGGCAGGGCATAAAGAGGAAGGTCTTCATTCACTGAGTTACTGTTTGGTATTTTGTCAGTTTCCGAGCCAACAATGATTTCACAGGTCTGAAAACCTCAGTCATAGAGCATCACTCCGCACCCAAGCACGTTTCCCTTCCAAAGAGTCCTCACTGCCACCCAATTTTCCAAACAGACCAAGGACAGAAGCAGACTGAGTATGAATGTGTGGTTTTTATAATTTATTTAAGAGACGGAATGGCAGAGACAAGTGGGAATGGGACATGGCCTGAGATATCCCATCCTCACAAATGGCCACAACAGTCACATCTGGACAAAGCCAGGAGCCTGAAATTCCATCCAGGTCCCCCACTGGGTGCAGGAGCCCAAAGCGTCCTCTGCTGCTTTCCCATGTGCATTAGCAGGGAGCTGGATTAGAAACAGAGCAGCCAGGGCTCTGATATGAGATGACGATACTGAAAGCAGAAGCTTACTCCTCTGTGTGACAACGCCACTCCCAGGCGTGGTATTTCTAGGCACAGGGGAATGAGATGATGGTATGCAGACAGCACACAGGGAACAGAATGCCAGGCAAAGGCCACGATCATGGCCAGCCTCCTTCTCCCAGGTAAAACTGGGTAGACAGCATGGTTGGATCACTCAACTCTGCCCATGGGACCAGGATACAATCCTACAAGGGCCTAGCTAACTTGGTCACCTCTCGTTCGGGATCTCCTGGTGCCAGCTGCTCCCCATCTCATAGATCTAAGCTTAAACAGCAATTCCTTGAAGGACCAACTGTGGAACTTACTACCCTGCCTACCACCGTTTGTCTCAACACACGCCTCGGCACCCTGTGCTACCCACAGTACCTACAGGAACACAGACAGCACAGTCAAAACCCCAGGTCTGCAGAGTGCTGGCTGTGCATTCTCAAGCTGCCATCTGCCTAATCCTCACTGTGTCTGCAACAGCAGGAGCGAGCAACAACCAGTCTCCAGAACAAGAAGAGAAGCAGAAGGGGCTCCCAAGGAGGTGGGGCAGCTCAAAGTGAGCCCAAGGAGACAGATTTCAGAGCCTGCGCTTGCAGACACGGGAACAGATGCCTCCCCGGAAGCCAGCAGGCACCAAGGAGTGCTGAGGAAATGAGCAGCAGGGTAAGCAGAACAATGACGGGTGAACGGAGGGGGAGAGGAACAGGTGGGTGGATGGGAGCGTCGAAGGAGTGAGTGGGTGAGTGAATGGTTGCAAGGATGAGAGGGTGAATGGATGAGTGGAAAGATGGCTGGCTGGCTGGATGGATGGATGGCTGGCTGGCTGGATGGCTGGATGGATGGATAGATGGATAGATGGGGAAACGAGGGTAGTTGGATGGGTAAGAAGATAAGAGGGTGAATGGATGGGTGGGTGGATGGGTGGACAAATGGGTGGACAAATGGGTGGACAAATGGGTGAGTGGGTAGACGAATGGGGAAGTGGTCAACGTGTGGATGGATGCATGAACGGATGGACACATCACTGCGTGATGCCAAGCAGGTTACCCCACGCTCCCGAGCCTCAGTTTTCTCATCTGTGCAGAGAGTCTGCCTTCTTTCATCAAATCCTAGCTAAGCTTGTAATGCAGCCCTGACTGTCCCTGGGCCCGAGTGGAGGAGTGAGTGGACTTGAGTGCAGAGTGAGGGTTACTCACAAAGCGAGTATGTGTGGCCAGTGCTGTGGCAGTGTAGGCTAGGCCCACACCTTAGGCACCAACGTCCCATATGGTCCTGGTGTTCTGTCTGCTGCACTTCCCATGCAGCTCCCTGTTTGTGGCCTGAGAAAGCAGTGGAGGATGAATCAAGGCCTTGGGACCCTGCACCCATGTGGGAGGCCCAGAAGAAGCTCCTGGCTGCAGCCCAGCTCAGCTCTGGCTGTTGCAGCCACTTGGGGAGTACACCAGCAGATGGAAGACCTATCTCTCTCAGTCTCTCCTTCTCTCTCTAACTCTGTCTTTCAAATAAAAATAAAATATATCTTTTAAAAAAAAGAGGCACATGGATAAATACTGCAGCTCTTATATCGGGACAGCTCCACATCGGCTGGAGGACTGCGGAAGTCTGACCCTCACTTAAACGCTGCTCATTAAGAAAGCGCAGCTTAGACTAAAGATAGGCAAATCGTGAAGGACCCCAGGCTAGCAGACAGCCACAAAGACAGGGGCTGGACAGTGACTCTCATTCTGAAGAGGCATCAGAGCAGAGTATTCTCATCTGTTCCATACAACACCAGGGGTTAGTCTGACTCTCATTGTCCAAATAACAGAATTAGATTCACAGGAAGAAACTCTAGCTGAGCATATACTAAACACCAGAGCCACAACAGCACTCAACAACAAATATAGTCTCTGAGGCTGGTGTGGTGGTATAGTGGGTAAAGTTGCTGCCTGCAATTCCGGCATCCCAAATGGCTACTGGTTCATGCCCTGGCTGCTCCACTTCCAAGCCAGCTCCCTGCTACTGCTCCTAGGAAAGCAGCAGAGAATAGCCCGGCAAGGGCTCCCGCCACCCACACAGGTTACCTGGATGAGGCTCCCTGCTTCATCTTGGCTCAGCAGTGGATGCTGTAGCCATCTTAAAAGTGAACCAGCACATAGAAGATCTCTGTCTCTCCCTCTCTAACTCTGACTTTTAAAACAAGTAAATAAATTTTTTAAATACAGGTACGTATATGTGTCAATATGTGTGAATGAGTGTGTATTGCATATATGTGTGTGCATATGTATGTATGTATGTACAGACATGCATCTGTGTGTATATGTGTGTGCATAACTGGATGCTTATCTGTGTGACTATGTGTATTTATGCATATATGTGTATCTACACACGTGTATATTCGTGTATATGTGTAAATGTGTATGTGTGTATGTACTATGTATGTGAGTATTTCTGTGTATGTGCAGTATGTGTGTGAGTGGTATGTATGTGTGTGTGTGTGTGGTCCCCTGCCCTCAGAGTGACCACAGTCTAGCAGGGGCCAGGCCATCATCACAGAATCCAGACAGCTGCAGCTGGGCTCTCACACCTGCACCACAGACACCTGCTGGGTTGGGAATAAGCAACAGTGGCTGCTGTGACAGCCCAACATGGCCCAGGCAGCCCTGAGGATGCAGCGACTCAGCTGGACCATACAACCTTGGCCCAGAGAAGGGCAAGAGAGAGGAAAAAGACTGCCAAGCAAACACAGCAGGGTGCACAGAGGTGCTGCAGCAAAGACAGGCCCAAAAAGAAGGCCACAGCAGCACATGGGCATGCCAACAACCACAGTGGCCACTCCACCTCCACAAGGGAACAGACCTCCATGTGAACAGCCCAGTCAAGTACTCTGCGATCAACTCCAAAAACTTTAGAAGGACACTCTGGGGCAGCTTCTCCCATCAGAGGCCATGGACTGAGGTCAAGACCAGCCTCCTCCTCCACAGCCCCCAAAACAGGTGGACACAAAGGTGCTCTCAGACACACAGGGCACCTGAACAACTAAAGTTGTGACCAACTAGGAAGACTGGAGGACAGAAGAGTTCCCTTCCTCCCATACCCCTGACAGGTCAGCCCTCAGCCTGCACGCATGGGACAACAGGCTGCAAGCTCGACTACACCCATGCCCACAGCAGAAATGGAGGCCTGTGTTTGCCAGAACACAGGGTGGTGGGGGCCACCTTGCCTCTGCAGAGCCCTGGCGGATGCAGTGGGTACTTAAGGCCATCTGCACACTGTATGTCATCTGGCTGACTAGGCAGCCAGGCTCCAGGCAAGGGCAGACAGGGCAGCTCGCACCAGCATGTCCCAAAGGAAGCCAGCCCCAGGGGGTGCCTTGGAGAATCCAGACACCATGGACTCCAGCACCCAACCCATCCCCAACACAAAACCTATAGAACTCCAGAGTCCCCCCACCCAGTATGCAAGCCCCAATCACACACCGACAAGACCTAGAGAGGGCTGTTAGTCAAACCAGAACTCCAAGCAAATTGTTTCTACAGTAAGCACGTCCCAAATATTGCATGAATTATAATTTTCAAATTTCCAGTCCAAAGCTCACGTTTAGCTGGTCCACCTGTATTTTATCTGCCAATCCTATTCTCAAATAACGCAGACAAAATCATACCTGCACGTACACATCTGAACACGCACTCCTGAACATGGGTACACATACAAACACTCAAACAGGCCTCACAAGCCCAGGGCCAACAAGGATGCAAGAGCAGTAGTAAGGGTCCTGGTCCTTCCAGCCCTGCACCTGCCTGGCCTCTGGGCTCAGGGCTCAGGACAAACGAGGTCCTGGCCAGCAGGAACCACATGGTGTTTCCCAGGGTTAGAGGGGCCCTAACGAAGCAGGACCCCACCGGCACATTCTCAGCCACAGACTCTGGTCAGAGCCCTGTAAACCTTGGCCAGGTGAGCAAGGTGCATAAGAGGCCCAGGCACCCAAGCTGGAGGCTTGTGGGGGCCCTATTGGAAGCCCTGATTATCCTCAGCTCCTACCACCCTTGTCTCAGCTCTGTCTTTCTATCCAACAACTCAAGGTCAAGTCTAAGGAACAGCACTGGGCTGGGAGTTAAACACACCATCCCAGTAAAGCCTCACACTAGCAGACCCCAAAGCCCAGGCCACGTGTGGGAGTGTGAACGTGCTAAACTGCCAAGCTGTTCTTGCCATTTACTGTGTTAAACCTTCAGGCAGGAGATGTTACTATTATTCCCACTGTTGTTGTGCCCACTTATCTGTGGGGACCCTGAGGCCTGCAGAATGCTGACCCAGACCTTGGAATATGCAGTGACATCACCAGAAACTGTATGGAGAATGAACACTTACCCCAGGGGAGGCACCTGCCAGCAGGGCCCATTGGGTGGGCTGTGACCCACGGACACAAAGAGGACAATGAGGAGGGGAATGACCTCTAAATCCACACACACACTTTTTTCTATCAAGAATCTGCCATGATAGGGCTGGCATAGTGGCATAACAGGCTAATTTCCTACCTGCTGCACTGGCATCCCCTATGGACACCAGTTCCAGTCCTGGCTGCTCTGTTTTTAATTTAGCTCCTTCTTGGTAGCCGAGGAAAGCAGTGGAACATGGCCCAAGACCTTGAGTCCCTGCACTCACATGGGAGACCCAGAACAAGTTTCTGACTCCCAGCTTCAGATGGGCCCAGCTCTGGCTATGGTAGCCTTTTAGGGAGTGGCCCAGCAGATGGAAGATAGGAGATCTTGGACCCAAAGAGATAGAGTAGCGGTAAAGTCCCCACCTTGAACTCGCCGAGATCTCATATGGGTACCAGTTCTAATTCCGACAGCCCCAGTTCCCATCTAGCTTCCTGCTTGTGGCCTGGGAAAGCAGTTGAGGATGGCCCAAAGCCTTGGGACCCTGCATCTGCGTGGGAGACCAGGAAGCTCCCAGCTTCGGATCAGGGCAGCACTGGCCGTTGCGGTCACTTGGGGAGTGAATCATCGGATGGAAGATCTTCTTCTCTGTCTCTCCTCCTCTATGTATATCTGACTTTGTAATAAAAATAAATAAATCTTTAAAAACTTTTTTTTAAAATAAAAAAAAAACACTCCTGGCTTACGGCTTCAGATTGGCTCAGATCCAACAGTTGCGGCTGCTTGGGGAGTGAATCATCAGATGGAAGATCTTCCTCTCTGTCTCTCCTCCTCTCTGTATACCTGACTTTCCAATAAAAATAAATAAATCTTAAAAAAAAAGAAGATAGGAAATCCTGTCTTTCCTTCTCTCTCTGTCTCTCTCTGTCTCTCCCTCTCTCTGTACAAGTAAATAAATAAAGCTTAGGAAAAAAAACTCTGAACATTCTAATGAAAAACCTATGTGTGAATTTCAAATGCTTTCACCCAAGAAATAAATGCATCTTATAATCCTTTTTTCATACACTTCCTTCTGAAGTACACTCATGTGAACACAGTCATACTGCTCAAGTTCTTTTCAAATGAGCACATCATATCATCATTTTCATTTTTAATAAGCAGGAAGAAGATCAGAGAGATCACAGCCTGACCACAGGGACTCTGGCCGCATCTAATCCAGGAGCAATTTCAGGGCAGCAAGGCCCAGAGAACCAGCCCAACAACACAGAGTCCCAGGCACGCCAGGAGCAGGGCGCAGGGAAGCAGGTGCTCTGTGAACCTGTGCCCCCATTGCTCAGGTCATCCAATCACAAAGCCTTCATCTCCCAGGGGAAAGCAAAGACACAGCCTGCCTGGCACTGGTCAGGTCTGAGGGGCCAGGCCAGGACCCTGTACAGTCAGGGGCTGCAGAAGGAATCAGGACACAGAACTGAGAAAACTGCAATCAGAAGCCCCCACCCCAACCCACACAGCACACACCTGCCTCTCTGCTGCACAGGGCTTGACCTGTATTTTGTAGGGAGCTCTGCGCCTTTTCCTCCTTGTCTGTAAGGGCCGGGCCCCGCCCCAGCCAGGACCACTCGTCCATTGTGCATCTTTGTCACCCCAGAGCAGACCCTCCGCAGCAGCTGTCCCCAGTCAGGCTCCCATTCTGGAGCTGCACTCTGAGACCCTCAGCCTGCATGGGACCCTCACCCTCCGTCATGAAGTCTCCTCAATAGGTGAGGAAGACTCAAGGGCAGGAGGCGGGGGGAATTGGTCCCTGGCCCAGGGAGCTGAGCCGAGGCAGGGGGAACTGGTCCCTAGCCCATGGGAGCTGAGCCGAGGCAAAGGTTGTGCCAGGAGCAGAGGTCTCAGAGACCCCGATGGGGTGGGAGGAAGCAGGTAGGAAGAATCTCCTGCACACCTCCACGTGTGAGAGGCTGCCTGCAAGGGGCCTGTGCAGGGAGCTGGGCGAAGGGAAAGGAAATGTACCATCTGGTCATTAGCATGAGCTTCCGAAGCAGACGCTGAAATACACACATCCAGACACCATCCAGCACCAGGGCAGGTGGAAATCTCAATATCCCGACTTCCTGTGCCTACCAAGCCCTCCTTTTCAGCCCGTGACCTGCCACCTGGACTCACAGTCACAGCACCAAGCAGGGTGACCTTGCTGGGAGGGAGCAACCACACGGGGGCGGGGCTGCTCCCTGACTGGCAAACCTAAGACAGACACTAGGGAGGGGGCCGCAGATCAGCTTCACCTCTTTCCTGAAAAACGCATGAGTCAACCCCACTTAAAGCCCAGTCCCACTCCAGGGCATACACTAGGCTCCCATGGGACTCCAAGGGCTGGACTCAGGACTGTAGCCCACCTCTGTCCCAACTACTCTGCCCCAGCTAAACAGCAACCTGGAGACAACAGTTGCTCTCAATAAAACTTCATTCACACCGACAGGCATCAGGGCAACACAGACCAGTCCATTCTGGACACCAGTTAACAACCCAGTCCCTTGCATATGGGAGCCACTCAGACACCTGCAGAAGGCATGAAAAGGCCAGGGCCACAGTGGACAGAGGAGAAGCTTTCTCCAGATGGTACCACCATGCGCCGACACACACAGCCATGCCGGGGTTCCCGATCCAGGGACAACAGAGTCATGTGGGCACAGAGTCGCCCACCTAGACTAGAGTTCTTTGAGGTCACCATCACCCTGAGTCTCCCCACACATGCCTTGATTTAAGGGGACTCTGTACCTCCCTCACAAAGTGGCTGTTGTTAAAAGCCCAGAATAATGTGGCACGTGCACCACCGGCCCTCCACAGGCCCAACTGACCTCAGGCAGAAAATCCTCAGGTGAAAATGCATGAGGCTTCTGAGCTACTGCCATGCCACCAGCCAAGAGGGACTTGAGCAAATCAGGAGTTGGGTGGGAGGCCGGAGGGAGGGGGGTCCTGGAACAATGCCCGCTGCCCTGGAGAGGCGAAGTCATACAGTAGAACCCATCAGCCCTCAAAAAGAAGTGACCCCGCCACCCTGACAACATGGATGAACCCGGTGGGGCCTTCTCCTGAGCGACCCACACACAGTATCTAACCTACACCAGGATCTGAAAGGGTCAAACTCAAAAGGCACAAAGAACGGTGGTGCCAGGAGCTGGGCAGAGGACCACAAAGATGCAGCTCAAAGGACACATGACCTCCTACGGGGGAGTAGGCACAGGCAGACCGCTGCACCCTGTGGGGTCTGCATTCATCAGCATGCCCTGGACGCCCAAGGACTACGGACAGGACAAAGGTTTCCAGTGCTCTCAGCATATGCAATGCAGACTAGCAAACTGGGTATGCCTGATGAAAAACCACACACACATTTCAACACCTCTTTGCACCAAAATAAACTTACCCTTTAATTCCATCTTGCCAGAACCTTTAAAAACACCCTCCTAAGGGAGATGTGCAGACAACAACCAGCACTGTTGAGCCATTCCCCAGGATACACACCTTCCAAAATATCAGGCTGTGCACTCCAGCCGGATGTGCATGTGTGACTGTAAGTAGACACACAATCACACAAACGCATGCTCAGACACTCACACACACACACACACACAATGACACAACCACACACATTCACACTCAGATTCACACCAGTCACACATCTATACTTTCACACATGCAACCATGCTCTCCCACACACTCAGGCTCGCGCACAATCCCACACTCTTCCCAGCCTCCTCTACATGCAGGCCCACATCCCAGGAGCCGACCACCCACAGACAGAAAACACTCAGGAAACCACAATGGCCACACAAAGGGGAGCAGACAATCTTGATCACCGCTCCCTAAGTACCACATCTATTCACACAGCACCCAGGAACCACAGAGACTGTGAGGGGCACAGGAGGGAGCCCTCAGCCATCCACAAACTGGCATCTACAGGGGACCCGAGTGACTGCACACTGGTATCTCCAGGGGTCCGGAAGCGACTTCAGCACCTGAAGAAACCATGTCTGTTGGATGAAAACATAAAAATGAAGAAGTCCTCATCACAAAAAATAATTAAGAATAAAACCCAGAACATAGAATCTCATTTTTATATTTATTTTTATTGGAAAGTTAAATATGAAGACAGGAGCAGAGACAGAGGAAGATCTTCCCTCCACTGATTCACTCCCCAAACAGCTGCAACAGCTGGAGCTGAGCCAATCTGCAGCCAGGAACCCAGAGCCTCTTCTGGGTCTCCCACACAGGTGCAGGGTCCCAAGGTTTTGGACCATCCTCGACTGCTTTCCCAGGCCACAAGCAGAGAGCTGGATGGGAATTGTGGCTGCTGGGATTAGAACTGGCGCCCATACAGGAGATCCCAGCACATGCAAGGCGAGGACTTTAGGTACTAGGCTACTGCGCTGGGCCCATAAAATATCTCTTACTCAATGGAGACATTAAAACATTTACAAACAATGTTTATAATAATTTTATAATTATGTGTGGAAATTATCATTGTTCTAGCATACTATGGTGTTGACTGATGTAACTCCCATCTCCACAACTGGCTGTCAGAAATGGGGCGCAAGCAGCGAGCCCAACGCTTCTGGCACTGACTTCTCACATCAGGCCATCTGGGTTCTACGCTTAGGTTCCTGTGTGCATGCGCATCTCCCCCTGCTCCCAAAGAAAGGTGTTTAAATGTTGACGTCGGGAAAGGCTCAAAGGGCCATGAATTGTCTAACTCGCGTTATCAAATCATGATTTCTAGAATGTGTCTGGAAAGCCAACTGTGGGATGACACCATACAAATGACTGGAAGATGACAAATCCCCAGCCACAGTAACAAGCAGCAGACTCTGACCCCAACAGCAGGCATCTGCGCTCACAACCCTGGGCCTCGCCGGTCTCTGGCCAGGGCAGCCTGCTCTCGCCCTGGACGTGCGTGCCCAGGCTGCCCACAAAGCCACTCCTGCTTCACTTGCAAACTCAGCCGTCCCGGCCCCCGTCGCCGTCCACATCTGCACCTCCGGCCCAGTCCTGCCACCAGCCCCAGCACGCAGGGCTGCCACCCAGCACTCAGGGCAACCCCAGATGAGGAGCACAAAGCTGAGATCTTCTCCCTTCCCCTCTCTCATGCCCCACACCCCACAGAGCCACACAGCCTTCTTACACCTTCCCAAACCCAGGCTCCCACCCCCAGCCCAGCCTCCAGTCTGGTCCCCTCTGAGCCCAGTGGGCTCCACGTCAGGTTCCAGAGGACACAACTAGCCAACTTCCACCTTGTTGAGACCCCAAGAACCAGGCAAACATCCTCCTCCCTCGCTCTGTTTCTCTCTCACACACACACACACACTCACACACATCCTCACAGCTCACAGACATGCGGGCACACACTCATACAATGACACTCATAGACACACACACCTGTAGACACACAGATACACCCGTTCACAGACACACAATCACACACATGCAGACACACTTACTCTACACACACACATCTAAGTCTTCAGCTGGAAACCACCAACCATGCTGGAATTGTCTGAAACCACACGGTGCGCTCACCACAAGTCCTGTAAGACTCACCTGTCCAGGGAGCTTGGAAGTGTCCCAGATGCACCTTGGACCCCTCTGTCCGGCTCCACAGAACATTCCCTCCACCTCCCTCCTCCCACGCAAGCCCGCACCGCACCTGAGCACCCAGGAAGATGAGCAAAGTTCCCAGCGCTCCCCGCTTACATGCGTTCCAACAGGCGGCCACGTCTCTGTGTCAGCCTCAGCAAACGTTGCCAGGGAAATATCTACATCCCGGCTGGCTGAGAGCACGTCAGCCTGGGGGACTCCTGCCGTGTTCAAAAGCGAATCCGGATTGCCGGCTCTGATGCAAACACGCCCTATCATCTTGCCAAGCCAACGCTGGGGGTCTCCAGCCAGGAAGACCTGCTCTGCCCCTACCCCCGACATCTCTACCTCCTGCAATCCCAGACCCAGAGCAGCCAGGAGAGACAGAGGGGGGCTGGGGAGTCCCAGGAAGAAACCATGATGTTCCCGGAATCCACACTGAGGTTTGGGTGGAGGAGTCTCCTTTCCACTTTCCCAGCAGGTAAGGAGATGGAGCCCAGAGCTCAGTGAACACAGATAGTGACAAATCACCTGACCACAGCTGCTGGCTTCTGGGTTTGAACCACAAACCCCTCCTGTGAGACTGCACCTCATCTCTGTTGGACAGATCAAAAAACAGACTGGACCCAGCACGGTGGCCTAGCGACTAAGATCGTCGCCGTGCACATGCTGGAATCCCATGAGTGCCGGTTCTAATCCCGGCAGTCCCACTTCCCATCCAGCTCCCTGCTTGTGGCCTGGGAAAGCAGTCGAGGATGGTCCAAAGCCTTGGGACCCTGCACCCGCGTGGGAGACCCGGAAGAGGCTCTGGGCTCCTGGCTGCGGATCAACTCAGCTCCAGCCGTTGCAGCTGTTTGGGGAGTGAATCATCGGACAGAAAATCTTCCTCTGTCTCTCCTCCTCTCTGTATATCTGACTTTCCATTAAAAATTAAAATTAAAATTAAAAAGAAAGAAAGAAAGAAAGAAAGAAAAAAAGAAAGAAACTGAGACCCATGCACGTTGTGCACACTTGTACCACCAGAAACACACCTCAACCTTCACATACACCCATGGACGTCGAGGCCTTGAGACCTCCAGGGCTGTCTCAACTGGTGACTGCATCAGGGTGGAGGGGGTGCCCAGGGCACAGGCTGAGGAGCAAGGTGGCTGCTCCACGTGCCACAAAGACTGGCAGTGAGTGCCAGGACTGGGAAGCCCAGGTGCAGACAATAGCCAGCAAGGTCGGCGAAGACCCATGGGCCCCATGCGGACAGTAATGGCCCCGTGCACACCCGAGCCTGGCCAGCATCTCCCCAACTTGTTGTCCTCAGAAGCTGAGCTCTGCCTGTTCCTGGGGACAGCAGAGTGCGTGGTGATGGCTAACCGTCAGCCGCCGGGGAGTGAGGTTCTCCTCCCCCACAGAGCACTTCCGGAGTCAGCGAGGGCTCTGGGAGGACCTGCCTTCCTCTACACGCACCCCCATGGAGCCAGCACCCAGGGGCTGACCTCCTGGAAGCCACCTGCATCAATCACCCAAGAAAGCAAATTGAGCCGCAGAGGCACCAGAGTCGACACAGGCATAGTCCATGGCACGAGGCCTCAGCTGCACTCCACACCTGGCCTGGCACCATGAGAGGTGGCCTGACCCTCCAGGACAGGAAGCTGTAACTGATCCCAGGGGCCTGTGCTCTCCAAGGCAGACAAGCTGTCAGGGTAGGCACCCCGTGCTCAGTGCACACACGCAGCCAGCAGAAGACACGGGTTCCAGCTCGCCTCCTGAGCTGCTGCTGCCGCTCACTCTTGCCCAAAGCAGCGTCCCAGGTTCTTGAAAGACAACATCCATCACTACACAAACCTGAAACCAAGAAGCAGGAGCGACTTGGCAGCGGGTGGGTAGCGTGAGCAGCGAGGACCAGGCTGAGGCCAACCTCTAATCATGCAGACCAAGAAGAGCGTGTCTCGGCAAGGAGCTGCTGGGAGCAGGGGATCCCAGGACCCCAAACAAGAGGTCAAGGCAACATGTGACAACGATCTAATCCTCTAGGCCACAGGCTTCCTCGCTTCCCACTGGAGACCAAAAAGTTCAAGCAGGATCCAGCCTTGGAAATACAGCATCCTCTATAAAATATACTTGCAGCCTGCAGAGCACCCTGAACATGGACTTGCTAGCCAGAAACCCACTCACACTCAGAGCACAAACCGTGACCTAGGCCCAGCCTCACTCACCCTGGGAAAGAACCACCCCAGGGGCCGCAGACCCCCGAGGCCACCCAAGCTCAGCAGCTGGCCGCAGCTCACTCCCAGGAGGCATACACAGCTGCCGGATGCCCAGACCTCTGAGCTGCCTCTGGGCCTAGGGTCTTTGCAGACTTCTGGGTGGGAGAGCAGGGAGAGCAGCATCTAGGCCCAGGCACCTGCCAGCCCAGCCACCCGCTATAACCATGCTCAACCCTTGGTCCCTCTCCTGCAGAGGTCTCACAGGAAAGTCATCTGCTTCCAGCACCCAGGCTCTGGACCCAGGGACACCCATGCAGCCACGAGGGCAGCCCCACCGGCCAGGTTCCCAACAGCACCTGGCCAGCCCCCGCCAGGTCAGCTGGGGTTGAGAACTGGTGGATGACAGCTGAGGGAGCTCTTGGGATAGGGAGCCTCTCTCGCCCGTGGGAGCCAGTCACAAAGCCATGAGGACACGCTGTACCAGGTGAGCCGCTCCGAATGGCAATGTTTGGGAGAAACACCAAACATCTGCATGCACTTCAGCGTGGAAGGTCAGGGAGCCCCAATTTTCGGGAACCAGTAGGAAAGGTCACACCGGCTGCGGGGACCCCGCGGGGCCCGAATCCAGAGCAGACCCTGCTCCTGGCCCAAGAGACACCGCAAAGTCCACCTCTCCACGGTGGACACAACAGCGCGCATGCCACCCACCGCCTCGCCTCCAACCCTTGCTGTCCCTGGGGCGTGCCCAGGGACTCCTCAGCCCGCCCGGGGAGCAGCGCTTGGCAGCCGGTGAAGTCTCTGCCCCAGGCATGCAGGTGCCGGGTCAGGGTGGCCATGAGCGAGCTCCCGCGTCGCGCGCTGTGCTGCGAGTCCACGGGCCCGCGACGGCGGCGCCGTGAGGCAGCACGAAGTCCGTGCCGCGTCCACGGCACCATGGAGGCCCCGAGCGCCAGAGTTGCTGCTGCCGCCCGCCAACTTCAGCCGCCCCCCGCGCCCGCTCCAACGCACTTACGCCGAGGCTGGCGCCGTCCGTCTGGGCACTGGGCTCCTCCCCGGCCAGCCACGGCGTGTCCTCAGCTCCAGTGCTCGCCGCAGGTCCTCCTTCCAGCCCCAACCTCGGCCGCTTCTCCCGCGGGGCTGCGTCGTCCTCCTCCTGCCGCGGCCGACTGTCCCTGCCTCTGGGCCTGCCCGCGTCCTCGGGGCAGCCCGCAGCGCTGGCCATGGTTCCCGCGGGCTCTGCCTACACTTAGCGGTGACGGCCGAGCCGGACGCCTCCCGCCACCGCCAGCCTCGGGCTGGAGACGGCGCCAGCGAGCGCGGGCTCGGCGGCTCCGCGGGCTCGGCGGGACCGCTGCCGGCTCTCTGCCGTCCTCTGCTGGCGGCTCGCGCGAGTTGCCGCACCTGCCCGGGGTCCCGCACGTCCCTGACCACCAGGGCCAGTGGGGAAGCCAGTGGGGAAGTCTGCGCCCCTCACCGCGACCCTGGGTCCTGAGTTTGAATTCTTGGGTGTCCTGAAAGTAACCAGGAAACGGGCTGCTGGGAGCGCATTGAGCGCTCTGCACGGAAGGTAGGCCACCTCTGCCGCACCTGTCAGCAGGCACCTGCAGAGCACCTATGGCCCAAGTTCTCAGCACTTGGGAGGGAACGAGAAAAGGGAACGTGGTCAGTGGTTCTGGGGAAGTCGGGCTGGGTGCGTGGGAAGGCAGGGACCTCCGCCGCCAGAGAGACAGCAGCGGGTACCCAGGACATGGGAACGGAGAGGTGCAGAAAGCCAGGTCTTTGTGGGTGCAGGCTGTTCAGGCAAAGAAAAGGGCTGTACAAAGGCCCCAAGGCTGCAGCAGAAGCCGTAAGATGGTGGGCACCTGGCCACACAGTGCCGCACCCCAGCCATGCCACGGCCAGCTGGAGGGAGGAACCCCTGAGAAGCACTCATTAACAAGAGGATGAGAAGACTCAGGCATAAATAGGGGCAGCCATGTGCCCGAGGTTGTCTGCAGTGGCTGGACCAAGTGACACCAGTACTCGGTGCCTAAGGCAAGATGGGCAAAGCCAAATACCAGCCAGTAGAGAAGAAGCAGCACTCAGACCTGATCACCCTTGGAAGGGAATCCAGGGGCCATCTCCAGATGCTCCCCGATCCGAGTGAGCAGACGTCAGCTCACTCATGAGAGCCACACATCTTGGCATTTGGTCAGTGCCCAGCCCAGAGCTGGGTGACAGACTCAGGACCCCTGGATGAACCAGAAGCAGGGGTCTCCTTGAAGAAGCTCCTCCCTCCAGTTCCTCTTTCTGCTTGCCTGTCCCCAAGGCACAGCCTCTTCCTGGGGAGAGGCCAGAGCTTGCCTGAATGACCACCTCCTGGGGGCCTGAGTATCAAGGAGCTCACAGTGAGGGAGGGATCTCGCAGTGTCTGGTGGTTGGTGGAGTAGAACCTACACTCCGTGCCACTGTGGAGCCCCCGGAGCATCTCACAATGGGAGAGCCGGGGCGTCTGACTCAGACACTGAGCTGGCATCTCGGAAAAAATCACACCCCAGGATTCCCATCCCTGCCTGCCCTTCCAACCCAACCCTGGTCCTGAGGTCACATCAGCCCGCATCTTGTACAGCGCCTGAAGCAACACAGGAAAATCGGGGTCAAGCCAAAGGACACACATACACCAGCTGCTCATGGGCACTGCTGCATGCCATCTGGGGTGCCTTCTTCTCAGGCCAGACTCACTCATCTGTCCCCTCTTCCTCCCCACACCACAGGGAGCCCTCTCGCCCCACCTAAGACGATGTCTGTGAGTTCCCTGGGAGCCCCACATACAGGGGCCCTCTGAGACCACCATAGAAGGCAGAAGCATCTAGAGAACAAAAATGCAGATCCTGCTCTCACTGGTCCACCTGCGGTGGAGGCTTATTAGGAAGAACACACAGAGGATGGCAAACAACCGTGAACAGAAGAGGAGAGAGGTTTCCTGGCGGGACACTCAGCTTCTTACAGATGAGACTTTTGGACCCCCAAACCAAGCCCATGACAGCAAAGATGCACTTGACTCCACACGGACCTAGTTGCTCCCCCCAAAATGAACTGCAAAACAAGGATGCCAGGGCAGTTTTTAGGGTGACTCCAGGACACTCTTAGGGATGGGTTGGGGACCAGGCATGGAGCTGGGGGGCAAAGAGAGGCAGCAGATGAGGGGCAGTCATTGACCAGGTTACCACAAGGACAGCTGGAGCTTGGTTCCCCAGGGGAAAGGCAGAGAAGGTGAGATTAGACCCACCCACCCTTGGGGTACATAGCTGGGCATCCACTCATGGCCACTCATGGCAGTGGCCACAGAGAGCCCGGGATGAGTCCGGCTACAGGCACAGCTGTGCTAAGACCCAGCCACGTCTGCGATGGAGCCAGACCCCACCAGCAGAGGCCCAGCAGCTCCACCAGACAAAGGTGGACGACGCCCCCAGGAGGACATGAGGATCCCAGAGCGTGGTGGGGACGTCCTCCGGGAGGCCTTGAGGTCGTCCACCAACTGAGCTCAGCAAGGGGCCTGGTTGCTGTCCAGCTACACAGCCATATCACCCCAGGTGGGAAAACCAAATTCAAGGAGCTTGGTCACAGCTGCTGTACCTATGAAGTAAGAACAGCGGTAGCCCCACATGGGGAGCATGAGAAGTGAGCCAGACACCGCAGGAGGGCGCGTAGCTCAGGACATGTGTCTGCGGAGGTTTGGTCTCCATTTTACAGTCCCTTGTCAATCATCAAGACACACAGGCTGCCCCAGCCCTGACTTGAACATTGTGGCACTTCTGGCCCAACAGGCCTGGACTTCCCAGCCCTGCCTGCACTCCTGTGTGTTCCCACTCCCCAAGACCCTTGCAATTCAGTCCTTGACCTCCTAGTTGGTTTATGCATGGGGGCTCCTGAGGGGATCCACAGCCACCCCGGCTCCCTCCTCAGCTCTGAACCAACTTGGCTGAGCCAGCACCTGCCAGGAAACCGGAACAAAGGCGGGATGACAACATAGCCCTAAGCCACCTCTGCCAGCCCTTCACAGAGATGACTGAGGTCTTGATGATTCAGTGCCCCTTCTCGGGCAACTACCACGTTGATTTTCTCTCTGGGGAGTTGAATGGCTCAAGATCCCCGGTGCTAGGCCTGGCACAGTGGCCTAGTGGCTAAAGTCCTCGCCTTGCATGTGCCAGGATCCTACACAGATGCAGGTTCTAATCCCGGCAGCCCCACTTCCCATCCAGCTCCCAGCTTGTGGTCTGGGAAAACAGTCGAGGACGGCCCAAAGCCTTGAGACCCTGTACCCACATGGGAGACCTGGAAGAAACTCCAGACTTTTGGATCCTAGCTCCAGATCGGTTCAGCTCCAGCTGTTGTGGCCACTTGGGGAATGAATCAGTAGACGGAAGATCTTTCTCTTTGTCTCCCCTCCTCTCTGTATATCTGCCTTTCCAATAAAAAATAGATAAATCTGTAAAAAATAAATAAATAAAAAGCCCGGTGCGCCATGCAGTAGCTTTTACAAAAAGCCAAGGCCCAGTGTGACTGTACCAGGAATTGCAGGGTTCAGGCAGCACCCACACAGCCAATATGTTTGAGAGCCGTGTCGGAGCAGCTGCTCAGGCAGTGGTGGGGGCAAACATGGTGAGTCTCCAAGCAGGTGGCATTACCCACCTCTGCAACCGGATCTCAGAAACTTCTTTAGGGACTCATAGCCAAGGCTCCAGGCTCGCCACATCTAGCCATCACCACCGCTGGACCTGTAAGTGCCCCTCTTTTGTGGGTCACACTAAGAGGCCAGGAAATTTATCATTTGAGAGAGAGACCAAGATGAGGTCATGTGGGCAACAAGGCTTCAGGAAACTCTACAGCAGTGCTCTGAGAGCGCAGGCACACTGCTTCCCATGTGCAGGAGGGAAAGGGTTTCGTGAGCCCCAAGCGGCAGCCAGCATGCTCCCTGGGTCTTGACTGTGACCCAGGAGAGGAACAGACGCAGGGAGCACCCAGTGGAAACCATCTCATTTCTCCCTCAGACCAAAAGGGCAGCTGGGATGAGCCCCATTTCTCAGACTGCGGGCTGAGTGTTGCTGTCAGTCCCCACAGCCATCCGGCGGATCAGAGCTACCTCAAGGACAAGAATGAGACAGCAACAACAGGTGACAGCTTTCAGGGATGATGATGATGATTATTATTACTAAGATTCATTTATTTATTTGAAAGGCAGCGTTAGTACAGAAAGGAAAGACAGAACATTTCCCAACTGTTGGTTCACTCCCTAATTGGCCACAACAGCTAGCCCTATGAACCAGATCAAAGCCAGGAGCGAGGAACACCATCCGGGTATCCCGTGTGGCAGCAGGAATCCAAGCATGTGGGCCTCACATGCGGCTTCCCAGATCCAAACTAGGGACAAAACCAGAAGCCTCACCCAAGGCCACATAAAGTGACAAACTGGGCAAATGCAGGCGGCTTGGCTCCCGCCTATAAGCACTGAGTCACCAGCCCCCAACGCCACGTCCTGCATACTCAGCCAAAGGCAGCTAGGGCCAAGGAAGGGCCACAAGAAGCCTTGGTGAGCTCCAGAAGATGACGGCAAAGATACCCAGGGAGGAAGCCACAGGAGTTGTCAAAGCAGAGTAGATGAGTCCTCCACGCCTGGGACTGAGCACACGAGCTCCCACTCTCCTCCCACAGACCTGCCAAGCCACCCTGAGCTGGACCATGGAGTCCCAGGGGGCCTGTGTTTGTGTCCCAGCCATGCCCTGTGGCTCCAAGAAACACCTCCAACGTGGAGGAAACTGTGCCATACAACAACTACTGATTGCTTTATTTACTCATGACAGCCCTGTAAAGTACGCACTATACCCATTGCACTGATGAGAATATTGAGGCTGAGGGAGACAGAAGGACTTGATCAGAACACAGCACTAGGAACAACAGACAAACAGATGCACACAGAAGAGGTACCAGCAATACGGCAGAGGGCAGTCACTGGTCCCATGGGGGCAAGTTAAACAGCACAGAGCATGAGAAAGTAAGTCAAAGTGTTTCATCTGGGTCAGCAGCAGGCCTTGTAGACAGGGTGGGCTGCGGATGCTGGAAGGCCGAAGTCTGGCTCCCAGGGGTGACCTTGGGAAGCTGCAGTGGCTCTTTGGGTCTTAGCCACTCTCCCACCTGCTCTTCTGGGTTCATCAGCCTGTGTTCCCAAAGCCACCTGCTGACAAGGCCTCCTCCCAGCCCCCTGTCCCAAGCACCAGGGTCCACTCTCCCCTAACCACTGGCAAGCAACAGAAGCCCTCAGGAAAACGCTCCCTGTACCACCAGCCCCATTCTCCTGGCCACCCACTGGGATGTTGATCCATCAGCCGCATTTCCTGGGGAAACAGCTCATTCTGAAGTTCTCTTTTATAGCTTTTTACCCGGAATTGATCTGAATAAATCAGCCTAATGCTCTCTCCACGATGGAACCAATTGTGCAAGAGCTGTATTTGCCTGGCTTTGAGAACAGGCTGGAGCTGCCCCTTGCCTACTTCAGGGAGCCTTGGACCCAGTGGGAGTCCTTCCAGGACTCCTCAGCGAAGGGCACCCACACCTGCAAGAGGACATGGCCAGAGGAGACAGGACGTGGGACTTCTCTGCTGCAAATACCAGAGCCCCAAGATGCTTGCTACCCACTGAGCCCAGCCCTGAGCGTGGGACAACCAGTTCCCCAGCACAGCCTCCTGCCCTGTCGCTTAGACATGGCATGGAGAGGGCTAAGCGCTGCCGAGTTTTGCCAGTAGTCCAGGCACTGTAGGCACCAAATCCTGAGGACACGTCTCACTCAGAAATCCCAGCCAGGACTTGCTTTCCACTCTGCACCTGCCCCAAGGTCATGCCTACCCCTTGGCTGTGACATATCCAATTGGTCTTGGACCCTAGGCAGCACCTGCACATGCACACACACACACACACACACACACACACACACACACGTAAATGCACCCCTGTAAGCCCTTCTCGCCTTTCATTTCTCTTCTCAAATTCCAACTCCTCCTAGCCACGCTTCCCCAGCACGCAGTCTGTATAAACGAAGTCTCGCTCTCACCAGCTTGGACCTCTCTGTTCTCCTGTCCCCCTTTATAACACTGTCCTATTTTGAGGTGCAGGGCTGAGAGCCAGAAGCCTGGGAACCCTTGTTTTTCTTTCTCCTCTTATCAGCTGAGCTGACCCTTGCAGACAGCAACATGCAGAGCAACTGCTTATCTTGGGTGTGGGGACAGTTGACCCACGCTGGCCTACTCACCAGCCACAAGGGCCCCAAGTTCCAACAGGCTCCAAGAAAACAGATGTGGCTCAGAGGAACACCTGTCTGCTTGTTTTGTGAAGATACAGAGTGAAAGTGGCCCTGACCCTGTTCCTTGCAGCGTCAAGCCAGCAGACTTCACATGGCCAGTGTGTCCCCCACTCAAGGGCAAAAAGCAGAAACCCGGAGCTGCCTTGGCTCCCTCTGGGGACAGCTGGACTCAGTGGTGACCTCAACAGTGAAGCCATCATAGCCCAATCTCTCTGGGGTCAGAGGCTCATGGGGCTGCTGCAGGCCTGCCTGCCTTGCCCAGGAGTTTGGAGGGGCTCCACAGAGCAAGGTCAGAGAAAAGGATAGGTTGGTAGGTAATACCAAGGCCAGAAGACCCATGGCTCAGACAGTTGGCCACCATAGCTGTCTGATAGTGACCTACAGCTCACCAGCCATGATTAATGCAAGCCCGCACTGCAGGCAGTCTGAACTCAGGGTCCTTCACCCCCAGCTGTCTGCAAAGCGCAGTCTGTGACAGTTGCTATGGACAGAGGGGTGGACCAGTGGCTGACCGTGACATTCATGACCCCATTCTAACCCCCAGCTTGGGTGAGGGAGGGCAGTGCACAGGCTGAAGGCAGGCTCTGCATCCAGCTCCCCACTTTGCTGTGGGTCACTGAGCCTGTGAGCTGACCCCTCTAGACTAACCCCTTCTGATGGGACATGGGTGTGGAGAGATGCCCTGAGACCCAGAGCCAGCACGTGTGGATGTATGTCCACAGGCCAAGCTGGCTGTTCCCCCACCAACCCCTGCACTGGCTCCCTGTGGTGTCTGTTTTGTCTCCGCTGATTATCCTCAGCCAGATTGGGTTTGCTTCTTGCTGTGAGCTTCCTTGCGCCCATTAGAGGAGGCTGTATCTTAAAAATGAACTCCGGAAATACAGACTTGATCTGAGTGAGTCTGCCCAGGACACAGCCTGACTCGGTTCCGTCCCAAGGACGGGTCCAGAGCTGTGGCCACATGCATGAGCCTGGCCAGCACTGCAGGACGGACATCCATCCATCGCAGGATGCTCTGGGAAACAGGCACCAGGACACAAGCACAGGTCCATGTGCAGGAGACAGGCCAGAGTTGTTTATGGTGCAGCCACAGGTCAAACACCAAGCTAGTGAAGAGCTGAGCAAACTTCTGCACCCACATGCAGACCCGGTAGAGCTTCCTTGAGTTCATTCCAATGTCCGTCTTTGGAGCTTTGAAGCAGCTAGCTCTCAACTCCACACCAGATGAAATCAGTGCATGTCTAAGCAAAAGAGGGTACATGAGCTGCAGAGGACAGCGTCCACTGGAGTCCTGGGGTGGCCCTTCTGACCCTGATGCTCCTGCCCACAGTGCCCAGGCCCCTGTTCTCATGAAACAGTCACTTCACCTTCCAGTAGAACCCGACAGTCCACTCCTAACCCTGGTGGCTTCACATGACAATCCCAGACCTTCCAGTCTAACCTGGAGACGCTCCTGACTTAGGGGGAAGCCAACAAGCTTCCTTCAGTTGGGAAAGCAACCTCCAACTTCAGCTCTGGGCATTTCTGGGCAGGCAAGGTGGCTGTTTGTTGGGTGGTACTGTGTGTGCCCCTCCCTCTCTAGGAATGGGCTATTGTTCCCCCACAGGAATCGTATCACCTTAGCTCTATCAACCAAGAAGACAAAGCCCAAATCGCCCCAAACACAGGAGGGCTAAGCTGTGCGGTGTGTCTCAGCTTCCAGGCTGCATTGATTACCTTTAGACAAAAAAAAAAAAAAAAAGAACAAGTTCTGCTTCTAATCCACAGCCATCCCACATCAGATTTATACACTCAGGTTTAGCGAAAGCAGAGTTAAGTTATCTGTTCTTGTTGTACCTGATTAACCTCAGTACACAAATCCTGCAAATCAATAGTCAATTACAAACATGGGACTGCCCATGGAGGGAAGCCCGCTCATTCCTCTGCTAACATGGCCCCTCTTGTATATTGTTAAGCTAAATGCAAAGCAGTCCACCCTCGTGAGGAACAGAGACTGGGCCAGATCACTAGATAAACACTTCTGCAACAGGAGACCTCGCATGTGACATCTGAAATGTCTTTAGAATCAGGGGTAGCAAATTTCCCCCAGGTTGAGCACCTGGGGACTTGGTGTCACTCTGATTCCAGCAGGGGACAAATCCCAAAGCCCACTCCCCACTGGACATCCCCTCCGATCAGGGGGAGCAGCTCCTTTATTGCACTGCAAAATTCATGGGAACCCTGGGCTCCTGGCATCTGCCCACCACATGCAGCCCAGGGCTTGTCCTCTTGCCAGGTGGCTGCCAACCTAGGGTGGACACTGTTCCGGCAGACAGCTCTAGCCAGTTCACCACAACCCCCATGCTCCTGCCCCTTGTCCAGGCTCCCTTTGGACCATCCCATGAGTTCCCTTCTTGCCGTTGCTGGTGGCCAAGAGCCCTGCCTTAACACATATATCCTGTGTTCTGAGTAGCCCTAAGGGTGCCTGCAACAGTGAAAGCTGGAGCACTTCTAGAAGCAGGAACCAGAAGACACAGAGGTGTCTGCCATGAAGAAGCAGCACCTGCTGAGGCCTGAGGGAAGAGGCAAGACAGCCGTGCATGAAGGAAGCCCAGAATCCAGATCCAAGCCCCTTTTGTATTCCCCAGGGTCCTTGCTTGTATTTTTCCTCTGGGCCTTCTGTCTGCCTAAAGCCTACCCTCCACCCAAACCCCCACTGAAATGTCACCTCATAAGAACTAATGGGGCTTGTGTCCTGGGGTGACCAGTGTTTATTTGTAACAGGTCCACAAAGGACCAGTGATCCTTCACACACTCCATTCTTCCCAATGCCTTGCCTAACCTGGCATGGAACTGGTATTTCTCTCACTTTTAATAATTTTATTAGTTATTTGGAAGGCAGAGAGAGAGAGAGAGAAAGAGAGAGATGTCTTCCATCTATTGGGTCTCTTACAAAACAGCTGGGGTTATGGACACAGCAAAGCCAAGAGTCTGGAATCCCATTCAGGTCTCCCACATGGGTGGCAGGGACACAAACCCTCGGTCCATCCTTCATTGCTTTCCTGGGTGCATTAGCAGGGAGCTGGGTTGAAAGTGGAGCAGCCAGGACTCCCATTGGCATTCCTACAAGATGCCAGCATCACATGCAGTGTGGCTTAGTCCACTGTGGAAGTCACAGAGGAACTCACATTCACACTCTGCACCTCCCTGGGGCTCCCTGAGGAAAGGCAGGTGGGCAGCACCCCTACTGTGTGGTGGGGGTCCGAGAAACAAAGAGTTAACAGTTACCAGGAGGATGGGGCAGCTCCCCAGGACAGAACTGGCCTTTTGCAAAGCGGAAGCTCTGACCATGCGTAGCCTCAAAACTCCGCATTTGTTCCTCCGCAAAGCTGGCCTAGGTTCACAGGAGAGGGTCCATCATCTGAGCTCCTCATCAGACCAGTGTCATTACCAGGGAGCGAAGCCACCACTACAGCAGTGACTCATGCCTACAGCCAGAGAGGTGATGCCAGTGCTGGCCGAGAGCCGCATCCCTCTCCCTGTGGCTCTCACCTCGCTGCTCAAGCCTCCTCTCAGCAGGTGGCTGTGCTCCACCCAGGGAGTCCCAAGAGGAAGTAGCACAGTAGTTCTTACTTGTGGAAACCACCTCCAGCCTGCTCAGATCCTCCACCTCTACACAAGGCAGTAGTGTGATAAACCTCTAGAAGATTTCCTGGAAGCTTCTAGAAGAATCCATAGGCTGGAAGGTGCTACTGCGGCCACCTTCAGGGCATCCCATCTGCCACAGCAAACAGCACATGGGGTAAGACTCCAGTCCTGACTAACTAACCCGGCTGCAAACCAAAACATGAAAAACAAATCACCCCAAGACTCAAAAGAAAGAAGCTGGAAGAATGGGGGGGGAGGGCAGGCGTCTTCCCCCTTCCCCCATGGTATTTACATATTTTCACTTCATTTCCTGACAATGCCTGAAGCGCGACTAATTAGAAACTCATTTGAGATAACGAGTAAGCAATTTAATGCAAACACCTGCAGGGCCCTCCCTGGCTTTCTCCAGGGTTTCCCCTCCCACACCCCCACCTCTGGAAGCTGCAGGCACTGGCATACCAACATCAGGAAGTGGGGTTCAGGCCAGGAGTGGGAAGTTGGACTTGCTTTTAATCAGAGCAAGTGTTCTGCTTTGGGGATTCCGACTCTGGCCCCAGCAAGGCTCCATGCGTAACAGCCAGCCGGCCCCTGGCAGCTGGCACAGCGACCAGGCCCCCAGTCTGTGGACAAGTGCCTGCAAGCAGAGCACCGGGAAGACTCCTCCCTCCTGGCTGGCCATGAGCATGGGTGCACCCCACAAAAGCCTGTGTCTGAGCTACCCTTCCGAGTCTATCTGTGCTCAGTGTGCCATCTGCCAACCACACTATGCCCAGGTGATACTACCAGCCTCCCTGCTCTGCCCCCTAGCCACCAGCCCAGCAAAGCCAGAAGTCCTATGAGTTGGACACCCTTACCACGTCCTCATCATGGAAGCCAAACAGAGCCCAGGGAGGTTGAATAACCAACCCAAGCTCACACAGTGCCGGACTGCTAAAGCCAAATGTGTGTGTCTGACTAATGACCCCAGGAAGAGGAAAGACACACTAAAGTCAGGACCCAGAGGGACATTCAAGTGGGAGTGGCCAGGGGCAGGTGGATTTATCAGCCCAGAGTTAGGCAGAGAGTTCTGGAACAGGAAGTTCCAGGGAGTTCTAGAACAGAAAGGCATAGCCCAAAAGGAAGTGTATCCATCTGAAGAACAGACAGAGGAATGGAGCCTTGAGGACAGATGGCTTTGGAAGAGACTCAGGACTGAAACAAATGGGCTCTCAGACCTCATCCTAGGAAACACGGACACATCTTGGCCAAACACAACTGCTGGGAAGGCCTCCATCCCAGCAGTCTGCTCCTGGCTCCTGACTCATGTTTCCTGCTAATGTAGACCCTGGGACACAGTGAAAACTCATGGGGTTCAGTCCCTATCACCAGTAGCAGACCCAGATGGAGTTCATGGTTCCCCATTTCAGCCTGGGCTAGCCCAGGCCATTTTAGCATTTTTGGGAGTGAACCAATGAATGGGGGTCTCTCTCTAAGTTAGTAAAGCAGGAGTTCAACTATTACACCAGTCCCAGAGCAAGTTTTCAGTAAGTGTCTGTTATCAAACAAATGTCTGTTTTTCATCTGAAATGATGCAAAGCAGTGCTACATCCAGGGTCACAGCCCAATTCCACTGGCTTCAGGGACAGGACCCCAAGCAGCTGGGCAATTCTCCATTGAGGAGCAGGCTGGGAATTTGCCGCTTGTCACTCTTTGAGATTCCCCTTGCTGTATCTTCATGCCAATTGCAAACAATTTTAGACAGAGCCAAAAGGCTCCCAGCCATCAAAATAGAAATGACACTCGGTCACAGAGGAGGTGGATCAGAGGTCAATCACCTTGATTACATTTTAACTGCGAAAACTCACTCATGTTACCAAATAAGCAAATCTGTTTGCATAACTAGATTTTTATAGGCTGCTAGCAGTAAAGGTTTCCTAAGAGGATGATTTGTACACCGATGGCCCGGGGGGTCTCGGGCAGAATGGCTCTGATGAGGAAATGTTTCTTTAATTATGGGGAAGGCCAATTACGGCACTGCCGTCAGCCTGCATTGCAGATGGCGCAAGACTTCACCATCGCCGTTGCCTCAGAACTATCCTCCTACAGAAGATGCTGGTACCAAAACACTCGAGGCACATTACTTTGAAGATGAAGACGTTATAGGGAATTCAATTTAAACTGCAACATTAAAGTTATTTCATTGAATAAAACATAACACAGTAATGAGCCTGCCTGTCAGCTCGCAGTGGAGACAATAAAAGTTGCAGGAGAGAGTGGCCCTGTCCCCCTCCCTGCTCATCGGAGTGACCCACAGCATTGTGGAGAGCCTGCCTCTCACTGGACTTCCTCTTGTTTTGGGGTGGACGTTCAAGGGCTCATCTTCTGAGACATCTCGTCCCAATACCAGCCAGCAAGGACAGGAAGCTCAGATCTGTTAGTCTAAACCCTGGGCCCTGGGACATGTGCAGGCAAAAGCCAGCAGTGTGGTGATAGAAAGAGCAGCCTGAGGCGTCTGCACCCGTTTATAGCAGCTCCACTCCCAACAGCTAAGATGTGGAGCCAATCCAGAAGCCCATCAGCGGATGACTGGATAATATGGAATATATATACTACGGAATACTACTCAGCCATCCAAAAGCATGAAACTCTGTCTTGTACAACTAAACGGATACAATTGGAAGCCATTATGCTTAGTGAACTAAGCCAGTCCCAAATAGACAAATATCACATTTTCCCTAATCTGTGACAACACACAGAGCGCAAAAAAAGTAACCTATAGGAGTGAGATTTGATTCTTGTTTACAGACTTTGTATATACAATCCTGAACAATGCTTTTTTTATAATCGCCTACTTGCTATATTTACTAATAAAGTAAATAAAGCTTGTTGTTTACCTAATCAGCATTGACTGTAAAGTGAAATGCAAGCATGGCGTTGTAAACATTAGAAGAGAATGCAAAGGAATGAGGATGGAAGAGTGTGGTGGGGGAACAGAGGCAGAGGGAGGCCGGGTGAGAACTGTCACTACAGTCCTAAATCTGTAGCATGAAGAATGTGAAATGTGTGTTTTTGTACAAATAAATCAGTATTTTAGAAAGTAACTATGCCAGACACGACCTTCTTCATGCACATGAGAGAAGACTACATTTCCCAGTTTTCTTTCCAATTAGGCTGGGATCACGTGACTACATTTCCACTCAAGGGAATGTAAGAAATCCCATGACATTGGGTCCACAGTCATTAAAAGCAAGCATGAGTCCTTCACGTGTGTTCCTTGAGCATGTGGATTTCAATAGCAGAAACCCCTGAGGCACCAGTGCATCCAGACAGGAGCCTCCTTGGTCTCTCCCCTCACACATCTGCCCTGCACAATGTGTGCAGGGGCTGTAGGCCACTGAGTTCTCAGGGTTCACTTGTCACAGCAGCAATATCTGTCACGGCCTTTTTCTTTTGTGGTGACCTTCTAGCAGGCAAAAGTCACATATTCCACCCCTGCTTTTACTACAATGTCCAAGCAACAGGAACCCTTGGTTCCAAGAGCCCCACGCTGAGATGAGCTGTGTATAACATGGTCACAGATGACAGTGGGCATGGGGAGTGGGCATACACGCACAACATGGTGGCGCGGCAGGCAAAGCCACTGCCTACAGCACCAGCATTCCTTATGGGTACCCCCCTAAAGTTTTTAGTCTCAGCTGATCCACTTTGGATCTAGTTCACTGCTAATGCCTGGGAAAGTATTCAAAGATGACTCAGGTTCCTGGGCTCTAGTACCCACACAGGAGACCCAGAAGAAACTCCTGGCTGTGGACTAACCCATCTTTGGCTTTTTTGGCCATTTGGGGAGTGAACTGATAGATGGAAAGAAGGTCTATCTCTCTCTCTCTCCCCCCACCTCTCCTTCTCTTTCTCCTCCTCCTCCTTCTCTGTACCTCTGGTTTTCAAAGAAATAAACACATACTTTCTAAAATCTTTTAAGTCAATTCAGTGTAGCAATTTTCTATAATACTCATTAAAAAATCAGGCACAATTTACATGGAAAAGGCAAGCTGCAATACAGTGTTACAGTAAGGAATCAATTATACGTGATACAGACATACAAATATGCATGAGTTTCCCCCACAATAAGCTTTTCTTTTAACTCCAGTTTCCATGAGCTTTGGTGGGGGTTGTGCGAAGGGAGACAGATACACAGACAGAGCTCCCATCTTCTGATCAATTCCCAAATTCCAGAAACTCAATCCGGGTTCCTTGCTTGGGTGACTGGGACCCAAATGCAGAATGGAGCCAAAGTCAGAATACAAAGGCTCCATTGTGGGGTACAGGTGTCCGCAGGCACCAAATGTCTACCCCCCCATAACTTCCTGATGGGTCCCCACATAGCTCTGTCCTGGGGAAGGTGACCAGGAACACAGGTTCCAGGAGGATCCAGAACAGGGGACCCGGGTGTAAGGACCAGGGAGATGTCTCTACAGTGTATCCCTGGGATGTCTGCTGAACTACCGAGACCTATAAGGCCCCAACCAATCTTCCCTCATTAGCACAGCCTCATAGAGTTGAGGTTCCTCTATCAAAGATGAGCGGCGGCAGGTTTGGGTTCAGGGATGAGGTCACCACCAGGGAAACCAGCCTCTGCAATCACAGTGCCCAGTTCAAGTCCCAGTGCTGGTACTTTCAATCCACCTTCCTTCTAACACATATACTGGCAGGCAACAGGCAACAGGTGTGAGGACTCAAGCACTTGAATACCTGACACTCACAGGGGAGATCAGGATTTAGTCTGGGGTTCCCAGCCTCAGCCTGGCCCAGCCATGACAACTGTGGACATGTGGGGAATGAATGCAAACAACTCTTCACTCGTCTGTCTCTTTCTCTTACTCTCTGTCTTTCAAGTAAAGGAGAAGAAATAAATAGTAAAATGGATAAACCCCAGGAGCAAATGGAAATGGAGTCTTCACTCCAGAGACACCTGGCCAGTGGCTGGGCTTCTGAGAGGCTTGGGTTCACAGAGAGGAGACATGCAAAAAGCAAGCCAACTTTGGCCAATGTTTTGGGTTTCCTGACAGCCCCGCTGCCTCTGATTAGACTGCCTGAGTGAGGAAACCATCCCTCCAGTAATACCTAAACCCACCCCATGCCTACCCCAGAATCCCCCGGATTCTGTCTGCAGCCCCAAAGAATTCCACAGCAGTAAGAACGTCAGGACACTTTTGCACAACACCCTCCCTACCCCAACCTTCTCCAAAACCCCTTGCTCAATTTAGCAACTCCTCCATTCCCCTCTTTTATGCTCCAGTTGAGGAAGCAGAAAACTTAAATAGCCTCAGGCAAAGAAAATGCTTGTAGACCAAAAGTGATCAGCTTTATGGGAGCCATTATGTAAATTTATGACCATTTCTAAACTAGACAGCCTTAAGGAGAACTAGACGAGAAGAGGGAAGAGCAGAATTGATGTTTTCGATGATCCAAGTTCACTTAAAATATAATATGAGTATTGAGGCTCCCTGCAGTTACTTTGTAGCCTGAGTGCCATCTCGCTGTCCAGGTGTCTCTCACATCATCACCACCATGGAGACAACAGAGGAACAAAAATGGGGCTCTCTGGCCTCACCTGGATACCTGGCCCAGCTGTCAGCCAACCCTCTCACCTCCTCTCACGATGGACAACGGACAATGGAGACAGGCACCTGCAGACTTGCCCAAGCCCAAGGACAGCAATCAGTGTCCTTGGTAGCTGTGTCAGGAAGTCACTGATGAGGCTGACCATTAACTGGACCTAGCTCTAAAGACGCCCTGAGAATTTGCTCACAGCTGCCCAGCGAGACTGGCACTCCGTGAAATTCACACTTTGCAGACATATAGTACGGTTTAGCCCAACAGGTAAGACATCCATTAAGATCTCAACATCTGGCCCTGGCTCCTGACTCCAGCTTCCTATCAACACAGACCCCAGCAGGCGCTTGGGGTTCTTGCCACTTCCATAGGAGGTCTGGATTGAGTTCCTGGCTCCCGGCTTCAGCATGGCTCATCCCCAGCCAATGAGGTTATTGTGGTGTGAATCATGGGATAGGAACTTTACACTCATGCCTTCCAAACTGGTCATGGAACCTCAGCAGCCCTCTCAACTCAGGGACTGAGTACCACCACCAATGGGTCCCAGGAGAACAAGATGCGTGGTGGACAAAATCGCCAGGCGTCCAGCCCCTGTGAACAGGGAGGACATGGCACACAGGTTCCCAGCACAGGAGAGTTTCTGCTGGGCAACATGGGTGCACAAACCTCAGGAACAAGAAGGTCTGATGAGGACAGAAGTCAGAGTAGACCACAGCCTTAGATGGGGAAGATTCAACCGAGCAGCTAGGCTCTCCTCTCTGCAACCACTCATTTGAGAGCTTTTCCTCATCTCTGCTTCATGGCTGCAAATGCGGCTCCCTCCCCATGGGTCCTGCCCTTTGGAGGAGAGTGTGGAGTGCAGGCTGATGGGGAAGCAGCCCAACACTTCCAAGGGTGGCCCCCTTTGAGCAAGCCAACTAGCCAATCACCCCCTTCCCCACCAGCTACATGCTGCACTTGGCAGTGAAGAGAAGGAATTTTAAAGACTAATCACACATTCTTTTTAATGGGTGCCGTGTTTGTAGTAGTTGGTTGTCCTCAGCTGCTGCCACAGCAGGTGACACAAAGAGCTGCACGAAAAATGCACATAGGAGCCCATTGCTGCCAGAGAATCTCAGGGCCAAGCTGGATACACTGCCCAAGCTGGGGCAGTGGAGAAATGCAGGGTTGTGTTTAGGCTAGGAGCAGGGGGCTGGGGTGCAGCAAAGAGAAGCTTGCTTTGGATGCCAGCTCATATCACCCACTGGCAGAAGTGGGAACCAGGATGGGGTGCCACACAGGCCAGGTTGGGTTGCAACACCAGCTAGTTCACATTAGGACAGGGACTGGGGGCTGACCGGGCTGGGCTAGGCCACAGCTGTGCATCATTCAGAGCAAAGGGCTGCCAGTGAGTGTGAGCTGTGTGCCCTGAGCAGCTCCCTCCCTGGGACAGGGCAGGAAGCTTCTCAACGCAGCACGTGCCACAACCCCTTCCCCACAAGCTGGGTCTCACAGGAGGCTGCCACAGCCTCAGTTCTGTCCCTTCCCAGCTCCTGAACGCAGCCAAGCAGGTTCAAAATTCAACTATAAAACAGGGCTAAGAATTTCCACAAGAAGCACAAAGCCAACCCAGAGTCCCAGAAAAACAGGCAGCACAGGCACATGCTGAGCAATACGGCAGCCTCAGGACGGACAGGCCAACCAAGAGTCACTTACTGCCCTGGTCCTCCTCCCTCCTGGGCATCAGAGATGAAAATGCAGGCTCCTGGCCCCATCCCACAGGTCCACATGAGCTGAGTCAGCACATTTACAAGCCCTCCAGGTAATGAGCAAATGAGCATACTTCCAACCTCAGGGTTCAGACAAAGCATGGGTCCTGCCAATGTGGCAACGCTTGGTAAGAGAGGGGCACTGCAGGGAGAGGAAGGAAGCAATTATACCGAGCACACTGTAGGAACATGCCCATCACAACACACTAGTAAATGGACACAGTGGAAGATGGTCCAAGTGTTTGGGCCTCTGCACCCATGAGGAAGATGCTGATGGAGCTTCTGGCTCCTGGCCCCTGCCTGTGGCCCAGTCCTGACTGTTGCAGCCATTTGGAGAGTGAATTATCAAACTAAAGATCTTTCTCTATCTCTCTCCTTCTAACTCTGATTTTCAAATAATCATTTAAAAAAAAAGCATTTTCAAACTTTGAGAGTAAAATACTGAGCTATCCTAATAGAGACAGGCATTATCATTATTATTCCCTCCATCTTATTGATGAGAAACCTGGGTGTGAAAGGCTTAAAAACCTCAGCAGAACACAGTGGCTACCCCACCTGAACTCAAGCCAACTGATGTAAGTGCCCTGCTTCTAGTAACAAAAGTTGTCAGCATGACACATGAGCCTAGAAGGACTCTTGCATACCCTTTGAAATGGACCTGTTTCCTGCAAAGATTCAGGGGTTGCAGTGAGCATCCAGAGTAATGCAACGATGTGGCTGGTAATACCCTCACATGCAAGAGGACTGAGAACCCATGGGGGGAGCCAGCTGAAGCAGCAGGCACATTGCCAAAGTTCAGAAGGCAGGGTGAGTGTGGAGACAGGAGTGTGACCAGAAACAACTGGGGGATGGATGAGCAGCAGGAGACAGAGGCATGGCTGGCGGTGGTGGGCAAGGAGCTCCGGGAAGGGCCCAAGTTTTGTTGCCAGGCAACATCATCTCTCCTTCTGCATCCTCCTGAAAACCATGCGTGAAAGCAGTAATTTGTCAGCACTCCTAGGGCTGTATTTGCAGGGACCAGGAGGAGAGGTGAGTGCTGGCTTTTGTCTCAAGGACGTGTGGGTGTATTCCATGGAAGCCACCTCTTAAGCATGTCCACACCATCCAACCAGCAGCCACGTGATTCTGAAACATGGGCTTGGCTTCTTGCCAGCACCGAGCCCACAGGCACCCATTCCACACCTGCCCTATGGATGTGACACGGTTCCTCACCTCCATGCTTCCTTCATCTCTTACTTTCTTGGCAATTCCTCGGGCCAGTCCCACACGCAAGATTGCAGGGGGGACACTAACTCCTGAGTTTAGGGGTCGCCCCAAAACGGCATCTGTGGGATGTGGCGCTTGTCTTTGCACAGTACACACACACACACATCTCAAGCTGTGACCACTTCCAGCCAGAACCTAAGCCTGACCTTACTTCACTGAAGAAAGCAACCCAAATGCCAACCCTCCTCCTGTGGGCACCAGACTCATCACCCACAGACCTGGGTGGTTCCTGGAGCTGGTCCTTGCAGGGAAGGGAGCTGGATACATAGCAGCAGCCTGCACGGAGGGAATATTTAGCACACAGTGAGTGTTCCTGTTCTGCTACATGGGTCCTGTAAGAGCCGCAATGAGGTGCGATAGCGTAGTGGTTAAGGTCCTCATCTTGCATACGCAGGGATCCCATATGGTCACCAGTTCTAATCCCGGTGGCCCTGCTTCCCATCTAGCTCCCTGCTTGTGGCCTGGGAAAGCAGTTGAGGATGGGCCAAAGCCTTGGGACGCTGCACCCATGTGAGAGACCTGGAGGAGCTCCTGGCTCCTGGCTGCGGATTGGCTCAGCTCTAGCCATTGCACTCACTTGGAGAGTGAACAATTGGACAGAAGATCTTCCTCTGTCTCTCTTCCTCTTTGTATATCTGCCTTTCCAATAAAAATAAATAAATGTATAAAAAAAAAGAGCTGCAATGAGATGTCTTATTGGAATGCTTCTTAAAGACACCATAATGAGCAAATTTAAGGCCAACCTCCTAACCCTCTCCTTTCACCACACACACACACCTATTGCCCTTCCAGCCCACCTCCTACACCTGCTTCTACAGATTGCCACGTTTGACCTCAGTCATGTGACTCTGGAAGGGAGCTTGAGGGGGTGGGAGGGTTGCATGAACCCTCAGCCACAGCCACAAATGATTGACCCAAACATGAGCATCTAATCCAAGAAGCCCAGAGCACTTCCCTTGAAATTTCTGTCTGAGATTTTGGCCAGCACCCATCTGAGAGACCCAGATGAGGCCCCTGGCTCCTACCTGGTCCATTGCAGCCATTTGGGGAATGAACCAGAAGATAGAAGATCTCACCCATCTCTCTCTGTGTCACTCTGCCTTTCTAATAAACAAATAAATGTTATAATAATATTCAATCTCAGCTCACACAAACAAGTTCTTTCCTCCCAAGAAAACAGCCTCCGTAAGCCTTCCTCCGTACCAGGCACTGAAGTAAGAGATTCGCATAAATTTACCTATAAAAACTCCCAGGAAAAGTCTGTGATTAGATCATAAACAGAGAAGTAAGCTAAGTCCCAGAGTGGGGCTGTGACTTCTCAAAGTCACACAGCAACCAAAAGTCAGAGTGTGGATTCAAACTCCCTGTGTGAAACCAAGCGCCTCTCCTCTGTCTCCGGCCCTGGCAGCTGCTCCCTGGCACGAGACTCCTGGTAGCATCCCTTTCCTGGCGTTTTCCTTATTCATGCCTCTTGCTGTTCAGTTCCTCATCAGAACTTTTCTCTTGGTCACTGTCACAAGTGGTTGGGCAGGAGGACAGCCTGGTACAGGGCCAGGTGGACAGCAGCATCCTGCTTACTTGGCGGGCCAACATCAAATTGCTGTATCTGTTGGCAGCTCCCATTGAAGGACATCTTGGTCTTCCACGTGGCTAGCAGGGACTCAAGTACCTGAAAGCATCTTCCACTGTCTTTCTCAGGCCTATTGCTAATGTTAATGCTGGGTCTGAAGTAGAGTAGCCGGGACTTGAACACATGTTCCAATATGGAAACAGAATCCCCGTGTTTTAAATTCTCAAAGGCTTTAGGGATATGACCATTGTGATTTTAACTAAGGGACAGTTTTCTCCCAGGGCACCAAAATCCAAAACAGCTTTGTCTCTACATTCAGTAAATTGGTCACAGATGTTAACAGAGGAGGCCATGGCTTCCACAGTGTCCTGGCAGACACAGGACCACATGCAGAGCCTCTGGAGCTAGTTCCAACGAGTCACTGGGCAGAACTTCACAGCTGCTGTGCCATTCCCAACAGGTGGGATCTTGGGAAGGGCTCCCAGGCATGGCCCCCAGGAAATACTCCCCTACACTGATTGCCTGCCCACTGACCTTCCCGCCAGTGCACAAGCAGAAGACAGCAGGATGAATCCAGCATATGGTGGGCTCACCAAGTGACTCTGAGCATATTCCTTCTGAGTTTGAGTTCTGCCACAGCCCTGCTGCCCCCTACCTTGTTCCACTTCCCACAGGAGCCCAGGGAGGGGGAGGTTGTGTGACAGACAGCAACTGATAAACAGGACATCCCAAAAACCCATTTGCAGCAAATTGGGTTTTAGTAGATTGGTCATTCAGCAAAGCAGGTCATTAGGCAAACCGGTCATTTGGTGGTGAGGTCATCAGTGAAGCTTTCAACAAGCCCTTGGAAATTCCCTGCAGGCAGCACTTTCTTGGGTTAAATGCACATTTCATCTGCATAATTAATATTCACGAATGCCTGGGTGGGAAACTTCCCCTGAGGACCAAGCAGCAGTCAGCACAGCCTCATAATACTCAGACAATTAATTAAAAGCTCCCCCTACCCCAGTGTTCTAGCAGGATCTGAGGCACAGAGGGTGTCCGCTCTCAGAAACACAGCAGGCGGGCTCTGTGCTGTCACTTGTGTGGCTCACACTGTGCTCATCCTGGCGAGGTCACTGGGCATCAGCCACTTGCTGCTGCTTGCCACCCGGGCTGGCCACAGGCAACATCCTACTTCCAGGGCTGCATTCCCAGTATGTCACCGGGGCAGCCTCTTGTTCTGAAATGCTGTTTTCTGACAAAGGCCCTGCATTTACACTGCACCCCAATTTTATCAATTTCTAACAGCTGTTGAAAAAACCACAGATCAGTTACCAAGAGCAGCATGGATGGATTCACCCAAACCTGTAGGCAACAAATCCGTAGCCGAGGTTTGGGCAAAGCCATGCTCCCTCTGAGCCCTGCTCGGAGCCATTCCCCCTGGCTTCAGGCTCTGGCAGCTGCTGCTATGTGTGGGTGCTCCTCTGCATGCTGTTTTATCCCCATCTGAACCCCCAGGTCACTGTCTTCACTCCTGTCTCCACCTTCTTAGGTCTCCCCACCTCCTACATCATGCGCCGGAATCAGAGGCCCCAGTACTCTAAGCTAACCTCATCTGAAGTTGATTACATCTGCAGACTTACTTGCAAATCCGGCCGCGTTCCTCATGCCTGGAGACTGAGACATCCAGTTTAGCTCTCCAAGAGACACAATGTAAGCCCTGCACCCGTCCCAGACACAACCCAAGCACAAGCACAGCACTGGTGCGCCTGCAACTGCATCTCCAATACATAATGTGTCAGATGGAGGCCTCATGTTTCCTATCACACTCACCATAACCATGCTCCAGCAGAAGTCAAAACTCAGCTCCCACCTTGACCACACACGAGTCCCCTGGACACTGCCCTGGACTCAAGCTGAGTTGCTGTTGTGGGCTAAGGAGTTGATTAGCGCTTGTTTGCCTGGGCAAGAACTGGGCTTGTGGCTAAAAACACCTAGATAATTGGACTCAGCTGTATCCAATATCCTGGCTAAATTAGGCTGTGGGAAAGAGTATATAAGTAGAGGTGATGGAGCAATAAAGCGAGACTTCTCAGAGACTTCTACCATCACTGGTCTCCTGTTGGTGCTTCATCCCCAGACCCTCTCCCTGTCCACGTTACTGGCTCTGCTGGTCTCTGCTGGTCGGAGCAAGGTGCAACTCAACTAGGAAGTTCATGCTTAACATAACTGACATCTGAACTACACAAAGTTTGTCCAAGTTGAAGCATGACCTGTGAAGGTCTCCATACTCCAAGAGGTCAATTGGTCTTTTTGGGCAAAAACTATTAATGCCAGGAGAGAAAAGAGAAGCTTCAGCCTACTGTCTGAGCTAGCACCGAGTCACTTCTAAAAGGGACCTGTTCCACATGTTAAAAAGCATCAGGGTTGGGGCTGCTGTGTGCAATGCTGACAGCCCACAAAGGCACCGGTTCAAGTCCCAGCTGCTCTGCTTTCAGTCCAGCTCCCTGCTAATGTACCTGAGAAAGTAGTGGAAGATGGCCCAAGTGCTTGGGTCCCTGCAGCCACAAGGGAAGAGGTCTGGAGGGAGCTCCTGGCTACTGACTTCAGGTCAGCCCATCCTCAGCTATTACAGCCCTGTGGGGAGTGAACCAGATGATGAGAGATCTCTCTGTCTCTCTCCCTGTGCAAATCTGCATTATGGCTTTCAGATAGATAAAATATTAAAAGAAAAAAAAACTCATTAGGGCTGTTGCTATCCTCTTGGGAAGCCTTAAATCTGTAAGGTGAATCTTGACTTCTTCACAGACGCACCCTTCCTCTCTAGGCAAGCACAGACCACTCACATGACCTGGATATTTTTTCCTTCTTTCCTTTTTTAAAAGTTACTAATTTTTATTTGGCAGATTTACAGACAAAAGAGAACCATCTGCTGGTTCTCTCCCCAAATGGCCACAACCGTCAGAGTTGGAGCCAGCAACTTCTTCCAGGTCCCCCGCATGGGTGCAGGAGCCCAAGGACTTGGGCCATCCCCCACTGCTTTCCCAGGCCCTAAGCAGGCAGCTGGATGGAGAGTGGAGCAGCTGGGACACAAACCATTGCCACAAGGGATGCTGCTGCCACAGATGGAAGACTAGCCTGCTATGTCACAGTGCTGGCCCCATTACCTGGATTTCTACCTTTCCATCACAGTCCCAACTCTCACCTCTGTCCGAATACCCCAACCCCGTGAGAGCTTTGGCAGGTGAAAAAGTCTCTGAGCCAAGGCCCTGCTCCTCCCAGACTCAAGTCCCTCTGAGAGCTCCCGCCCTGGGATGGAGGCTTCCTGCCTGTGTGCCAGGCTCTCTGGGACCCACAGGAGACTCATCCTTGGCCGGTTTCTCAGGGGTCTGCACAGCCCGGTTTCTAAGGGATCAGGCAGGGCGCTCCTAGCGGTGGGGTGACTTCATGCCCTCGGGCTGTGCAGAGGAGAGGTGACTCAAGAGTAGTGAGGTGCATTTACAGAAGTAATCCAGGATCCACCCTTGGGTTGCAGCCCACCCTTTCTTCGGTCTTCGCTGTCCACCAGAGGCAGAGCCCAACTTCCAGCCCCGCCCAACTTCCAGCCCCGCCCAACTTCCAGCTCCGCCCCGGCCCCGTTCTGTCGGCTCCGCCCCCGCTTCCGCCAGTCTCCCAGGCCTAGCCATGGCGCCCACGGAGATCGCGGAGAGCGAGCTGCTACTGCAGACTTTTGAGCGCCGCTTCCTGGCAGCGCGCGTGCTGCGCTCCTTCCCCTGGCAGGTGTGTGAGGGCCAGTGGAGGCAGACAAAAGGGGGTGGGTCTCGGGACCGGCCTTTCGCCACCCACGGGAGGGCGAGGCTCTGCTCCAGGCCCGCACGCGTGCATGGTGCGGGGAGCTGCACCGTGGCGATCGTTGTTACTTCTCGGTGACCATCCTGTCGTCCGGGGAACCACGGCCCTTACGCCTCGGGTGGGAAGAGGCCCCGGGTTCCCTTCCACCCAGCTGGGGCTCCGTGCCCCTGCCGGTCTGCAGTTTGCAGCCTGGAGCTGGCCCTGCCTTGTGCAGTTTCCTCAGCATAAACCTTCTGCTCTGGGAGGAGGCATATTCCACCTTGCCACCTGGAATTCGGTACCCACCGTCCCTGCCTGTCCCTGCCTGCATTCCCTGGCGACACTGCTCAGAGAGGAGGGAACTTTGTGGTCACTCCCTGGGGAGGGGGAGGGGGACTTGGTTAGGAAGAAGGGCTCAGACCTCATAGAGCCCCTGCTTTGAACCCTACCCAGGCCCTGTGGGACCCTGGTCCCTTGTGTTTTCATTAGTAAAATGGGGCATCCCATGATGCCGACCCGGGCACTGAGGATGTTTGTTCAGTCACCTGTTTGTGGGGTGCCTTCCATGGGACCCAGTGATCCCCAGTGCACACCACAGGGGAGGATGGGAGACAGCCAGAGAACAAGTCTCTCTGGGTGTGGAAATGACATGCCTGGCTGGCATGTCTGCTGGGACACTCTGCCCAACTCCAGAGCCTAAACACTAGACTCCAAGTCCATTCCATCTGCAGGTTCTGTCTTCACCTTAATTCAGGTGCTAGACCAGCCCACCACGCCTCACCTCTGAGGCCACCCCAGCCGGTTTGGGCACAGGACTGATCTGAGCCAGGGTGAGTAGCCATGAGCCCAAGAGAAGAGCCAGTCTGCTAATTTCCTCTTTCCACTCACCCGGTGGATCCCTTGGCACAAAGTCAGGCTGTGGCCGTGACTTCCATTTGTGGCCAGTGTGTGTGGTACATTCTTGAAAACACAAGAACATGCCCTTGAGATTTCCTGTCTCTCTTGCTCATTCACTCTCTCTCCACATAGAGCCTAGAAGAGAAGTTAAAGGCCTCCTCAGATTCAAAGCTGCTGCTGCATCTTTTACAAAAGGTAAGAATCTCAGCATCTCTGGGAATGGCAGTGCAGCCCCCTAGCCTGCTGGCCAGAGCCTAAGAGCCGCCACAGGTGCGCTGTGTGGTTTATAAGCATCCATGTCTGTATTCCCAGAATGCCAACATTGAGGGTGGGGGTCATTGCCTGGGACGGCTCCAGCTCCTGTATCTTAGTGGGAGGCATGACAAATACAGAGGTCACATGACACAGGGGAATGCAGAGAAGGTTCCTGGGCTGCCCACAGTGATGGCTGACCTGATGGGTATAGGATCAGCTTGTAACTGCTGGCAGCTCTGTAGGCTTGGTCAGGGAGGTCTGTTCTGCCCAGGTTGCCTCTGGACAGAGACTGGCCCTTACTGCACACTGGTGAGGTGAAGCTGCACACAGGTGGAGATAAGATAAGGTGAGTCGCGCCGCTAGCCATTAGGTCCAGCGCACCTCGAGAGGCACAGGCTGTGGGCATGAAGCAGCATCCCAAACCAGAAAACTTTGCCTGCAAGTCCAAGGTGGGCTCAAACCCCTCAACTCCCTAACATGAACCCATTGAGGAGCCCAGGGTCAGAATCCTCATGCTGTAAGGCAGACCTAGCCTGTCCCATGGAAAAGCTATGGCTAGAAGAAGGGGGGCCTTTGTGGGCAAGGTGGCAGCTCAGGACTCTGAGCCCGGAAGTCAGCATGTGAGCCTGCCGCTTGCAGCCCATTCTGACTTCTAGCCCAAGTGTCACGCTAACGGCGTCAGAAGCAGCAAGAACTGCTTCCAAACCCAACATGTCTGCCTGTCCATTCAGCAGCTGGAGGGAAAACAGTCCAGAAGCCTGTGGGTTCCCGGTACTCTGTGCCCTGAGCTACAGGCCTACAGGCCTCAGCTCCCACTACTCCTGCCAGCAGCCTCCCTTCCTCATTCATTCTGCCCTCTCTGCCCTCTCTGTCATCCTCTGCAGAATGTGGCAGTGGCCACCCCACCTGAGGGAGCATGCCCAGCTTTGCCCCTGCCTGCAACTGCCCTGGCTTTGTCCCTGAGCACACCCTTCTCTCAGCCCCACCCAGGCACAGCCCTAGGCTCTGCCCGGCTCACATCACAGCATTCCCCGCCACCCCCCGGTTCGGTTCTCCTTTCCCTGCCCTCCTTCTCTGCCTGGGATGGAAGTCTGAGTTGGGCAGGCACCGGGGCAGCCCTGCTCCCACTGAAGCCAGGGTCCCACAGTTGCCCTCACCACACACTGTGGTTCCCTCGGCTGGCTTGGGTGCTTGATGCCCACGTTCCTGCCGGGAGAGGGCTCAGGGACACTGCCCACACCAGGCAGCACGGCACAAAGCCTTAGGAGCCGGCTTCCTCAGGTTGAATCCTTCTCGGGTGGGAGGGCTCCAGGCCAGCCTTCTCCTCACCTGAAGCTTGAGCCCAGGGGACAGAAAGACATGGGATGGGGCTCTGCCACCCCCAACCGCATGGCCTCTCCCGTAGACCGCGAGACACCCTCTGTGTGCGAGGCACCCACCGTCCTCAACTTACGTCCGGCGTTTCCTCTCAGAGCTCATTAGAAAGGTTAGTGCTGGCAGGGCCCGGGTGTTTCCAGGGCTCCTTCCCGCCAGCAGCACTGCACCCCACCCTCGCCCTCCGACCTACCACCCAGCAAGCTTGGCCCGTACCTGCCTTCGCCCATCTCTGGGTTGCCAACCTAGGCCTGGCAGAGGCAGTCTTCGCTTCTCCCTCAGAGCCGCCCACTGAGGGAGCCATGCTCCGCCCTGCGGCCTCTGCCGGAAGCTCCCTTCACAACGTCGCTCTGCCTCCCTTCCACTCGGACCTCTTGGCACCCGCCCAGACCTCCCCTGCGCATGGGGTCGAGGTCAGCGGCCACCTCTCGGACCAGAAGGAAGCCCGCTGCGCTGTGCTGGTTGGCGGGCAGCTCGCTGCTCTCGCCTGAGTCTCTCGCTGTCCACCCAGCATGAGGCTGTGCACATGGAGCCCCTGGACGAACTATACGAGGCGCTGGCAGAGGTCCTGGCCACCGACGAGTCTGCCCAGTGCCACCGGAGCTACTTGCTGGTAAGAGACTTGCGCCCACCCCCTCACAGGCTCCGGGCAGCTTCCTGCCAGCCAGCCACCCCTTGCCTGTGCTTTTCCCCTCAACCCCGCTTGTCTCACGTGAGAGCGGGGAGGGGGCGGAGCTCCTGCTGGTTTGCCCACCTCCCCTCCAGTGGGTGCAGTTCAGGGCCATGTGTTCAGGCATCGTCTGCCTCTGTTCGCCTCTGCCCTTACCCCGTGCCTATCCGGGGGTGCAGTTCTCACAGGGAACTAGGGCTTAAGGCTGGAGGTTCATCCCCTCTTCCCGTCTTCAAGACCACCAGCTGTGGTGCTGGAAACCTGCGGGGTGGCAGCCCAGTGTTCACACAGGCGTCTTCATAGGTCTGTGACATCACCCTCACAGGTCTCCTGGTTGTTCGACACCCTGCTCTTCCCGACTGGTCTAGGTGTTATTAACAGTAGGGCTGGGGTCAGCCATTTCTTCTAGAAGCTCTGGCTTCCTTCAGGAAATAGTAGCCCCTCCCCAGCGGATACAGCCAGGGAACCCCGAGCCACAGCCAGCCTGAATTAACTCCCCCTGCCCCCTCTCGGTACAGCCTGCTGGAGACACAGTCACACTCGCAGAGAGCACCGCCATCGTCGCACACGGCACCACGGGCCTGGTCACATGGGATGCCGCCCTGTACCTGGCCGAGTGGGCCATGCAGAATCCAGCAACCTTCACTCACAGGTGACCCCAGGGCATGGGCAGGGTTGGGTGGGGAGTGGCTCTGCCGGGGCATGGTCACCAACACAGTCCCTTCTCTCCTGGTCAGGACTGTCCTAGAGCTGGGCAGCGGGGCTGGCCTGACAGGCCTGGCCATCTGCAAGGCGTGCCAGCCCAGGGCATACATCTTCAGCGACGGTCACAGCCATGTCCTGGAGCAGCTTCGCCAAAACATTGTTCTCAATGGCTTTTCGTTGGAACTGGATGTCACCATAGAGCCTGGGCACCCTACAGTCACTGTGGCCCAGCTGGATTGGGACACTGCCACAGGCCCGCAGCTGTCTGCCTTCCAGCCTGACGTGGTCATCGCCGCAGGTACCTCCCCGCCCACCTCAGGCTGGGCACCTGGATTTCCTGAAGCTCTACCTGGGGTGAGGGGGCAACAGGTACCTCAGGACAGGGAAGTGATATGGCCTCCGGGGTGGCAGCAGAGTCCAGGGCGACCCCCGCTTCCCCAAGACCACAGTCCTCTTGCTGCAGACGGGCCGGCTCCTGTTAGGGTGGCTGCATCCAGCACATGCCATTGGCTCTTCCCAGCACGGCAAGCATAATAGGCCACGTGCCAGGCCCCACCAGCCACCAGCACTCACTGCTGGGTGTTCAGCAAAGCTGCACCCACCCCCAGGCCAGGTCTTCAGATACAGGCAGAAAAGGACACGGCAGTTCCTGATGGTCCTGGTCTGTTAGGAGCAATGCGGCTCTCCCTGGACTGCATCTCAGCTCTCGGTGTGCTGCTGGCACCTGCTCCTGGGCATGCCTGAGGGGACCCCCATGCTTCCACAGCTGGCACCCACTTCCTACACACTTGCCTGTGCTCAGGTCCCCCCACTACACATCTGTCCTACACCCTCTCTTAAGACCACAGGGAGCCAGCCACCAGGCTGGACAGGGCCAGGTGGTCTAGCTGGGCCCTTTGCAGGCCTGGCTGACAAGCATATGAGCACAGTCCATCCTGCGGAGTGGGTCCTGCCTCATCAGGCCCTCTCCCAGGCTGAGTAGCAGGGAAGCAGCGTTCCTTAAAGGACCCCAACAAGCAACATGGCATCTACTGGCTGCAGGTGTTTCTCCCGAGGGTTTTCCTGTGTTTCTGTGGGTAGCATGTCTTTAGTAAAACCGCTGTTGCCCATGTCCTCGTCCCATGGGCAAGGACAGCACACTCGGGCCTCACCTTGGTCCTGTGCCCTGCGTGATACAAATCTACCTTACAGACGTGCTGTACTGCCCGGACGCCATCCTCTCACTGGTTGGACTCCTGCAAAGGCTCGCTGGCTGCCACAAGGACCAGCGGCCTCCTGACGTCTATGTGGCCTCTACTATCCGCAATCCAGAGACGCCACAGTTGTTCACGGCACAGCTAGGTGAGCCCCCTACCTGCAGGGGGCCTGCAAGGCAGGAAACAGCCAGGGGAAGGGGCCCTGGGGAACAGCTAGAGGCCTCACAGGCAGAGGCCTGGCCACTGGGGCGTGGGGTGGGGGTGTGGAGCAGCTCAGGCCCATTATGTGACTAGTAGCCCTGCTGTGCGGTCCTGTGAGCGATGTAGAATGGCTGGGCAGTGGGGCAGGAGTGGGGTGTTGTGAGGCCCATGGCACTATAAGCCCAGGACCTAAGGGGGAATCTATTACCCACCCTGGCAGAGCTAGGTCCTCTGTGTGCTGCCTTCTCTGTGCTCAGTCCACATCTACCCCAGAGGGCTACACACAGACACAGGGTAGAAGCAGGGACTGCTGTTTCTACAGCCCTGAGCTGGCACCACCATGCTGGGTGCTGTCCCCAGACCTGACATTTGTCAGCCCAGCACCTGCAGGGTACTGTCCCCATGTCCCATTGGCAGTGCATTGAGGCTGGCTGCCATGCCCACCCCACCCAGATTCCCCTTCTGCAGGCCTAGGGGGCACATGCATGCTCACCGCCCCATTACCAGACATGTGGCCCTCCAGACATGTGCGTGTGAAACACAGGGCTTAGTGCCATCCACATAGGCAGTTCATGTGCTACAATCCAGTGTCTCCACATCTGGGTGTGCCTGCAGGACCTAGAATGCCACAGGCCACTCAAAGATACTACACCTGGACAGCAGGGCCACAGGCTTGCACGCTTCTGTCTTTATTGCAGGACTCTGTCTTTCCTACAAATGCTGAGATTTTACTGCCAACACAGACAGAGCCAGCCTGGCCTGTGACCCTTCCTGTCTGAGCTCACCAACGTGGTTCAGATCTTGGGCCTGTCCCAGCCTATGCCAAGTGCAGTCGGGGCAGGGCCACCTGGCTTTTGCCAGTGCTGACTGAGAGGGTCCTGTGCCACCTGGGAGGTTGGATTGAGTTTCCAGGATGGATCTGGAAGTCTGAGCCACGCAGAGTAGCAGCTATTCTGTGATACATGTCCCTAATACCTCTGGCCCGTGACATATGTGCTCTGCTTACAGGCCAGGCTGGGATCAGCTGGGAGGCAGTGCCTCCCCATGACCGCACTCTGTTTGCTTACGAGGAACACTGGGAGGTGGTGGTTCTGAAGCTGACGCTGTAGAGGCTGGGACTGCAGGCTTCGCAGAAGGGTGGCTCACACAGCAAGGCTGATGACCCATCTCTGGGCTACAGAGGGGGAAGGTCCAGCTGCAAACCAGGAACTGCAGCTGTGCCCCTGCAGCTGGGAGAACCACCCTGAGCAGAAGGGGGCACGGCTCAGCCATCAGCATTTCTACGTGTACACGAAGATGCCTGTTGAGTTTGGTCTTCCCGGACCTCAGCACAGCACGGTGCTGGAGGAGTCAGAACGCAAAGAACATGATGGGGCAGAGGGCACTGTGCTGACATGTGCAGAAGCAAGCAGGCAGGGACAGGAGAAATGAGAGGCCAGAGGTCCTCTATGGATCCTGTTGCTAGAATGGCAACTTGCGCTGCTGTCCTCCTGCCTCCCAGCCACTGGCAGGTCAGAGAGCAGGGGTCAGGTGTCCATCAGCAGGGGCAGCACAGTTCGCTCCCAGCTCTCATCCCACCGCAGCTGCTGCGATTCCCGGAGGTTCTTCCGGAACAGGTTCAGCTTGCTGACAGGATCTGGGAACTCTGAGAAAAGCATCTGTGAGGAGATGAAGACGAGTGTCCCTAGGTGCTTCTGGAGGCTGGCCAGCCTGACACAGCTTAGGCCCCGGTCCTGGCAGAGCAACACCCGCTTCCTGGGCCCCACTCCCTCAGGCCTCAGCTGGCAGCACACTGCTGTTTCTGGAATTTTTCCTACAAATCCCCTCTCCTGTCCTCTGTGCCTTGGAGCACCTCTGAGCCTCAGCCCACTGTTCCTCCCTGAAGACTTTCCTCCAGCCTCTGTCCTTGGAGTCCCTTGCACTCTGCTGACTGCAGTCAGGTCAGCGTGAGAGCCTGCAGGCCCTCACTCATGCATCAGTACAGTTTTAAGGGCACCAGACCCCCACCTTCATCTCCAGCTGTTTTGCAGCTGCCTTCACTAGACAGCAGTTATTCAGGTGATGTGACAAAGCCCAAAGTATGACAAGAGTGGTGCCAGGCCTGTGCTTTGACACAGCATGTTCAGGCATGGCTTGTAATGTGGGCATCCCATACAGCATACAGCGGCGCAAGCTGAGTCCCAGCTGCTCTGTTCCAATCCAGCTCTCTGTTAGCAGCAGAGGTTGGCCCAGGTGCTCAGGCCCCTGTCACGTGGGAGACCAGGATGGAGTGCAAAGCTCCTGACTTTGACCAGAAAAAACCCCAGCCACTGTGACCATTCAGGGAGCAAACCAGCAGATGAAAGATCTCTGTCACTCTGCCTCCCAGATAAATAAATGTCTTTCAAACAAGGAGGGCATTTTTGTGGTGCATTTTGCCAAATCCCACTGGTGGGGCACCCTTTGCTTCCCCTCACATCTCTGATCCTGACTGCCCCCTAACTGGCAGCACAACTGCCCGCATAGTACTGTCAGCTGCATGGACCCAGAGGTCAAGCTAGAAAGAGCGCCATTTTCTCCCGGACCCCCGCACTGCAGGGTCAGGCAATATGGCTTACCACCCATTACTGGGGAGCACCCAGGGCTACCTGAAACTGAGCAGCCAGTTCATCTGAGTCCTCGAAGACCAGGCCATTCTCCTCGTGCTTCACAAGCTCATGTAAACTGCAGAGAGCAGAGAGGTCCTGAGCTGCCCAAGGAAGACCCTGTGGCCTGAGCCCCCACCCCACTGGCACCAGGCCCCGACCATCAGCTGGATGTCGGAATCTGCCTACAAGTACAGCATCTGGACAGAACACAGAGCTGCTCTGTGAACACACACAGTGTCCTGGCAGTGGACTCATGTGGCGCCCTGGGACAGTACAGTGACCATTCCAACCAGCAGGAAGGGCATGAGCTGACACTAGGAGCTTGGGTACCAGTGGCTGGTAAGTGAGAACTCACCGGGTCTGCTCCTGTGTTTTTTCCTAACTCCATGCCCAACAACCAAGCCAGAGGAACTCCCTGGAGATAGGCTTCCCGCATTGCAGGTGGCTTTTCAGGGTCATGGGAGATTTGATCCTGCCTTGCCCTGGGCTCAGCTCACAGTAGTCTCACACACGGCACTGGCTACTGAGTACCCAGCCCTGGGTGCTACTGTTCCACTACCTCCTCCAGCAGTAACAGCCCAGGCCAGTTACACAATGCCACTCATGGAGTTGACATATCAGACCACAAGGCCCAGCAAGAAGGGGCATAGCGGCAGAAATGAAGCCACAGTTGACTCTAGCCACTGCCCCATTCTGTGAGCACAGGCCCAGAGCTGAACCACCAGAAGCATAGGGCCACTGCTGCTGGGAGCCCCTCGGCTGAGAATCCTCACCCTCAAGGTTCCCTCTCTGCTCCTACCATTTGAAGGTCACTGCACACACAGGCAGGCAACAACCAAACATGTCCACCACCTTCATGGGCAGGTCCAGGCCACTGGAGGACTTGTGCAGACACACACCCAGGTCAGCTGAGCCTGCAAGGGGATTGGGGTGGAAGGGTCAAGGTGCTGGCCATGCCCTGTGAACATAGAACTGTCAGGGAAGTATGTCAAACCTTCCACAGCAGGCAAAGATCAGGAACCACTGGGCCAAACACACAGCAAGCACATGCATACACACAATAAATGTGTATACTTGTAGACACACAAACACACATCTGTACATGTGCACATGTACACACACACATGGTCACAATGGCCAGCAGCCCAGCATGGCAACACAGCCTGGTAGCCACTCTGGACTGTTCAGCCTGGTGTCGAACACTTACTTAGGCTAACCTCACTCCTTTCCTTACCACTCTGCTGCCCTTAAAAGAACTCCTGGGAGTTTCTGTTTGGAGGATTATGGAAAGGTTCTGGGTGCAGGTCATGAGCGCCACAGAGCTGCACATGTCTGAAATGGCCAACTCTGATAGAGATTTCACTGCAATACTTTGAAAAAAGATCCCAGGGCAGTCAGCTGCCCCTGAAAATAAAGCCATGCCAAGCCTAGTCCCGGTGCAAACCACACAGCAGAGCCGAATGCAGGACACAGGGGCCAAGGGCCCCTTGGCAAACAGCATCCAAGCAGTTGAGCAGAGAGAAGATAGCATGCCAGGAAGAGGCCTATCCAGGACCGGGTCAGAGTTCCTGGTAGGTCCCTGGAACCAGCACCCTGTCCAGCCCGAGGCCTGCCTGCAAAGGGTCCATGTGCTGTGTGCGGCAGGCACAGTTTTCAGAGAACAGTGGGAGAATCCTTCCAACTGGGCCCCGCCCCCTGCCGACCTCTTACCCAGGAGCAGTGGGTAGTCCTCAGCCTCCAGCCACGGGGTGCACACCTGGATGTGCTGGAAACTCCGCTGGCCCAGCAGGCGGCTGTAGTACTCCTTCAGGGGCCCTTTGCCTTGGCACAGAGGAGACAGCTGGGGAGACACGCCACTCTTCCACACACCCCAGAAGCCCCTCTGGGTCAGTCCAGAAACAGCCTTAGGACCCCACAGGGTGGGCACCCTTGCCACAGAGTCACAGAAGGCCCTGCAACTTGCAGTTGGTGGCTGAGGTATCGTCACATGCCCCGGGTGGTGGGGATGGGGCCTGCCTCATGCCCACCAAGTAAGAAGAGGGGTGAGAGGGAAGAAGGGAGGGAGGGAGGACTCCCTCCTCCTGTCCAGATCTCCCACTGCTCACCAAGGCTCTGGAGGCAGCCGTGAGCTGCACAGGGAAAGGTGCTTCATGCATGGCTCAGCATTCAGGGTCTCCAGAGACGGACCTAGACCCTGTCTCTCCACACAGGGAGGGGATGGCCACACCTCATCGGTGGAGCTGGAGTGGGGTCTCCCAGATAACACTGCATAGGAGGCCAAGGCCATGTGCCCAACCCTCACCTCAGGGCACAGAGGGTCTCATGGTACCTGTTATCACGCACACTAGAGGAGGAAGGCTGTCTCCATGGAGACTCAGCTGTTCAAATTCTGTGTGAACAAAAATACAGAGCCACTAGCCGGAACCCGAGGAGACAGTCAGCCTTGCAGACACTTCTCCCAGGGCAGTGCCTCATGTCCAGGCCTGGCCACCCGTGACCCAAACAGGGAGGGTCTGGGAGCTGCTCACAACCATACCCACTATCCTCAGGCCACGCCACACACCTACTTTCTAAGGCAGCCAGCAGGATGGAGAAGTCCTCGTCCTCTACAAAAAGAGAATTGAGTGTCACAAGCCTGTCCCCAGACACACTGCCCCATGGGGATGTGTGGAAGTGAGAACAGGTGCCTGTCACCCAGACACTGGGGGAAGGACTCAGACACACCTGTCCAGCTTGTGCTGCTAACCAGCAGGGCTGGTCGGCCGCGCAGATGCGTCACCGTCCCGCTCCGAGGATCCCGTTCTGTGAAGGCTGATCTCTCTACAGCTGGGTCCGAGGGCTCCGAGCTGGGGGAGCAGAGGGAGAACCCAGGAGGTGTCACAGGGCACGCCCAGGACTGGGGACCAGCTCAGGAAGGACAGCCAGCCGCCACAGCAGCACACCGGACACTGAGGCCCTGAACAGCAGTCACCTGCCAGCAGCAAGCAGGACCCACCCCCCAAGCCACTGCTTGTCACGGAGAGGGGGACGCCATTGGCACCTGTGCCCACCAGGCCAGGTTATGGAGAACAGCATAAAGCACCCCCTGCTAGCCCCACACGACACTCAGAAGGTCCCTGGCCATAAGCACAGAAGCCACTGACCTGAGGATACCCATGCAGAACTGACCATCATTTCTTAAAGGGCCGGAGAGTCAACAATTGAGGCCCTACAGACCACATGCTTCTGGGCGCAACTTGGGAGGGACAGGAGCAAAAGCACTGTGTGCCGTGCCAACAAAGCTTTACTTACAAAACCAAGCATCAGGCCCCAGAGGTGTGGATCCCCAGGTCTGTAGTGAGGAGATAAGGAGACGGGGAGAGGGGCCACCCCAATAGTGAGGAGCATACATGGGAGGCCTACCGGGCCCTGAAGGGTGGGTAGGTGCGGCCCAACTTCAGGAACAGTTCATGCTGCAGGTCCAGTGGCGTCTCTTTAAAGAATGATGCCGGCTTGTCATAGACAGTCACAGCTCTGCAATGACATCATAGGGAAGGGGGCTCTAGGGAAGGATGGCCGAGGGCCCATGAAATGAAGACCCAGAAGGCTCTAGGAATATGGCCCAGGGAACCAATTCTGACAATCCCGGGCTTTGAAATCAGAGAAACAGAGTGTTGAGGTCATTACTGCCCGGACCACTTGGCTGGCTGGGAAGGAGTCTTGGCACCCCAGCCCCCTGGCCCCTCGGGGTTGTGGAATGCCAGGCAACAAACATGGCATGGCAGGTGCCACCAACCCCAGGACTCCCTCAACCTGACTGGTACTCCAGGGCATCCATACTTGATGTGCCAGTTCTCTGCCAGGTCCGCCTGCATGGCGTTGGTCACACACAGGTTCAGATGGGTCAGGCGCCCGAAGAACCTCTCGTACCTAGAAAGACATGTGGCTGGTAGGCAGGGCGGCCCCAGCCTTTCCTACAGCAGAAACCACAGGGCATGCAGCCTGAGGACCCCAAGTTGGGCCTCTGATCTTTAGATCTGATCACTTCCCAGCTGGAGGACATTTGCTGGACAAGGAAGCCACATGTCACCACCACAGTGCAAACCCGGCCTCTTGTTAGCCCCAACCCCTCTGTGCTCTGGCTGCCTAACTCGGGGACCCCCAATTGCACCCACTGTGATACCAAGAGAGATTAGACAATATGTGAGAGAGGCCAAGGCACTGTAACACCCAGCCCAGACCTGAGGCTTAACCTAGCCTAGACCAGGAAGGGGAGAGAGCCACATATGGTAGCACTGCAAGGATTGCCAGCTGCCTACCCTCAGGGTACAGAGAAAGCTCTGGGCAGGGGCTAGCTGGGACTGAAACTCTTGGTTTCCTGACTTGGAAAGGAAGAATGGTCCCTGTACAGCATCACTGGAGTGCAGCTGAGGTAGAAGAGAAGAGACTACACAGAGGGCTCAGCATGAGGTCTGGTGTGTACCAGGCACTCAGGAACCACCAGCAGCTGCTACTATGGGATCTGACTCCATTGGTGCTGCCACCACAGCCAATGAACAAGCCCATGAGGGCAGAAGCTAGCGGTGTGAAGCAGAAGGTACATGGGAAAACAGGAGTCATCTTGGGCTCAGAGTCCACCAGAGCACTTGTGCTGGGGCAGACATTTGGCCCAGTGCTAAGTGGACACATGGCTTTGCTCACATCCCACGAAGGAGTGCCCGGTTTTAGTCCCAGCTATTCCACTTCTGATCCAGCTTCCTGCCATCCCTGGGAGGCCACAGGTGACCCTCAGGGATCTGGGCCCCCATCACTCCTATAGGAGACCCAGATGGAACTCTAGGCCCATTCTCCAGGCTGGCCTAGCCCTGGTTGCTGAGGGTACATGGGGAGTGAACCAGAGGATGGCAGATTCCATGGGTCTCTCTGCTATCTACCTTCTAAAACTATATATACACACATATTTTTTTATTGGACCCTTTCTGCTCCAGGTTCATCCTGATCCATGGTTCTGATTTGGGGGTGCACCTTCATACTCTGTTCATGTAGTATGGGAGTGACCTACATGAGCCACCCAGACAGAGAGCCTAGAAGCATAAAAACAAGAGCCAGGGTAGCCCCTGCACCCTGAGACCACCACTTAGAGCAGCCACAAACACACAGCAGCCAAGTCCCACAGGTGGCACCCGAGACTGGGAGCCATCTCCCAGAGGCTTTCCATGTCCTCCTTGGCTGAAGCCTGTTCCAACCCAGTCAGGCCCTCGCTCTGCAGACACACAGGGCGCCAGCCTGAGTCCCCGTGCTGCCCACTGCCTGCTCCCAACAAGGTCTGAGGAGCAGCATTTGCATTCCCTCCTCCCAGGTCTCACCATTTGGCCAACAGAACAATGGGATGGCTGGGGCCATGCACCAGGCCCATGATGGAGTAGCCATAGTTGTGCCAGTCGACGACGAGCTTGCTCCCACAAAAGCAGCTTGCAAGCCAGCAGACAGCAATGCCAGGAAGGCCTGGGGGGTTCTGAGAAAAAGAGGGGTTCATGAAGACAAGGAAGCCTAGACCAGACTCCACAATAACCTGCACAAGGGAAGTCACAAAACACAGGCTCTTGACAATCAGCCAGCACAAGAAAGGCCCACGTGGCCACCAAAAAAAGGGCAAAGGAAACAGAACTGACCAAGTAGAAACATGGGAGATCACCTATGAGGTCACCCATGAGCAAACGCACAGGGTAAAGCAAGGAAACACCGCGACGCACCCCTCAAGCATGCAGGCTCTGAGAACGCCTAAGTCAGCTGGTGCAGCCTCCCCAGCTTGGTGGGGCCACACCGAGCCAACTATCCTGGGACACTACGTAGGATCAGACTACAGCATGCTCCACATGCACACAACTGTGACCACGCAAGGCCACTGCCAGGAAGAAGCTGGCCCTGGGCCAATGCTGGCCATCCACAGTGCTCTCAACCACACTATTTACAGAAGCAAAAACATCTGGAAGAAGATATGCCTTTATGTTAATAGTGAGTAAAGAGGTGCAGCTACAAGACTCAAGGCTAGGGGCTGGCATTGTAGCACAATGTGTTAATTCTCTGCTTGCAACACCAGCAACCCAAGTTGAAGCATCACTTCCAGTCCTGCTGTTCCACTTCCAATTGAGCTCATCACCAACGGGCCTGGCAAAGCAGCAGAAGATGGCCCAAGGGCTCTGACCCCCTGCCATCCCACAGAAGAGTCCCAGATGGGCTCCTGGCTTCAGCTGAGAACAGCCCAGGCTGTTGCATTTGAGGAGTGAAGTAGCAGATGGAAGAGCTCTCTCTCCCTCTCTTTACTTTTCAGACAAATAAATCCAAATGGGAAAAAGCTCAACTTCAGATGCTGCGTCTGCCACTTTGCTGTGCAACAAAAAGCTACTGCCAGAACATCTCTGTGTAGGCCACATCTCTAAAATGCAGATAACACAAGAATCTATGTTGCAGGGTTGTTATGGGAATTAAGTGAGGTACCATATACAAAACAAGTGACTATGTAACAAGTGCAACCTAAGATTTCACCTGTAGGGGTCAGTGCTGTGCTGACTGGCAGCACCAGTATCCTGGATGGGTGCCAGTTCGTGTCCCTGCAGCTTCACTTCCCAACCAGCTCCCCGCTAATGAGCCTAGGAGAGCAGCAGAGGACAGCCCAACTCCTTGGACCCCTGCACCCATGTGGGAGACCCAAATGAGGCTCCTGGCTCTTGGCTCTAGCTGTTGCAGTCATTTGAGAGTGAACCAGGAAGACCTCTTTTTCTCTGTCTCTCCATCTACTTAACTCTGCCTTTCAAATAAATAAATAAACATTAAAAAGTAAAATAAAGACTCTATCTCTAAGGACAGAGAAAAAAGCAGTATGGATGAGTATCATAAATAGAACAGATACATACCCAGGCTCCCACTCACACTTGTGTGATTATGCCAGTGTGTCAAGGTGTGCACCTGTGAAAGGCTGGAAAGGAAGGCTGGGGAGGCTAGGGGCTGATGCCCACCTGGAGAAAGATGTAGGCAGCCGGCTCCGTGCGCATCAGCATCCACAGCAAGTGCACGGCATGAAACACCACTGTGATCCCATACTGCAGAATGCGGGACCCCACTGCGAGTCAGAAGACACCTGTCACTAGCCACTGGGCGCTGGGCAATCTGCAGGCCTCCCGCAGCCCCGCCCCGCAGACTCCAAGGAGTCCAGAGTGCATGCTTGGTACCTGCAAGCCGCGGTGGTTCTGACAACTTCACAATCTCAATCTTGTCACTGCGCAAGAGCTCGGCGCGGGGCCTGGAGTCTGAAAACAAGAAAGTCCCCCCTGTGGTCCCAGCAAGCATGGTGGGCAAAGCCCCAAGGCTCGGCTCACACTCAACCGCGGACTTTCCAAAAACCTCTCCTCGCTGCTCCTCAGCAGCCAGAAAAAAGAACAAAGTCAATTCCTGTCCAGACTCCACCGGACACACACAGCCGAAGGGACCCGGCCTCACCCACCCTTGCTTCCCTCAAGGCCTGGCACCAAACACTGAGACTGCAGATTCTGCACGGGGACCCAAGGCTGTCACAGTTAAACCATCCTCTAAGCAGGAAGGCGCGGACGCCATGGCCTCACAACCTGCACCCCGGGAGTCCAGTTCCTGCCTGGGGCGCCATGCACTCAGGATGACACGCCTCCCGGGGCAGACGCAGTCCCGGCGCATCTGGCCCCAGGTTCCGGGGGACTGTAAAGAGATGGACTCACTTCACTCGGCCCAGCCCTGACCCACCCGGCCCAGGCCGTCCAGAAACCTGGGAGCAGCCGTTCAGCTCCTGTCCCATCTCGGAGAACCACCCGGGGGGAGGAGAGTCAAGAGGGGCGCTCCCGCCTCGACCCACCCGGGACATCATCCCCCCTCGCTCCCCCGGCTCCGCACTCACTGCAGAAGCCCAGCAGCGTTACGGAGAAACCGTGCTTGGCTAGCGACAGCGCGTGGTACTGCATGCGAGGACTGCGGCCCACGTCGCCCAGCACCACCACGACCACGTGTCGGGCGGCGTGTCCCCGCCGCCAGCGCTTCCATCCACCCAGCAGCAGCAGCGGCAGAGCCAGCAGCAGACACAGCGCCAGCAGCGGCACGAAGGACGCCGCCATCTTAGCTGTCACGTGATCCCGCCCCGGCGGCCGGGCGCGCTGCGCGCAGCCGCAGACCGAGCCTCCGCGGTGGGCGGAGAGAAGGGAGGCGGAGGGCCCTGGCTTCCCTGAGTGGGCTTCGCGAGCCCGCCGGGGATTCCCCTGTGAGCTCAGGGTTCGTGAGTCTTGCAATCAAGCGCGTCCGTTCGTGGAAACTCAGCAAGCGACAAACAAGTTCGTTTTTCAGGATCTTTGACTTACTAAAACATTTAAGATATAGAAACAGAAAAGAAAAACACTTCACAACTTATTTTTTCTTAAGCGTTTGGAGTAAGAAGCAACAGTTTCACCCCTGAACCTTCGGTGCACCTGCTGGAGCACCGACTATCCATGGCACCGGCAGGCACTGGGTGTGCCACTGCCCTACCCGTGCCTCCTGGATGTGTCCCCACCCACGTGGGTGCACAGCAGGGCCAGGGCTGAACAGCAGAAGGGTGGGAAGACCACAGGCAGCCGTCCTGGGTCCTGCAGAGTCCCATCCTGCGGGATAGTGGGGTCAGAAGTAAGAAAGGCACGCAAGCAGGTCCCCTGGGTCCAGGACTGGCCAGACTGAGCAAACCTGCAACCCAGGCTGTGTGCCCAGGCCACTCCCACTCCCTACTGCGGGGTCAGCCCTATCCAGCCACCTGTGGAGGAGGAGGGTGTGCAGGTATGACCTGCTGGGCACTGGACTGCAGGGCACAAACAGCCACAGGCTGGCAGCCAGACATGGCCAGGCCTAGACTGGCACTGCTCCTCTTGCTGTGGACCCTACAGCCTCTGCAACCCTCCTCCCTGCCCCGGGGAGATGTCACAGGGGCCAAGGCTACTCAGGCAGGCCTGATCCTGTCTGCACTGGAGAGAGCCACTGGCTTCCTGGAGAAGCGGCTGTCAGAGATCAACCTGGATGGCATGGTGGGGTTCCGGGTGCTGACAGGTAGGTGAGGTCCCATACCCCCGGGGCAGGCCACTGGAGGACCTGGCTGCCCACACGTGGGATGAAAGCAAAGGTAACATGGGAAATTGTTCTTCCTGGTGGGGCGGGGGAAGTGATGCACCTGACAGCCCCTCGGGGAGGCCCTGGACAGGAGGGGTACAGGGAACCCTCTGGATGGGCATGCATGCCAGGGGCAACCTCCCTGCAAGGGAAGGTGGCTGCAGACCAGGCTGGAGACCTACACCATCTGGGTCCAACCCTGCTTCCTCCTGCCTCTAGCTTAAGCCTCCTGAAGGGCCTAGGAAAACAGGCAAGTGTTTCTTTGGCTTTGGGAGATATAAGAGCCACCAGTGGGGAGCTGGAGGGAAGCCAAGGCAAGCAGGGAGCCATGCCAGGGAACACACCCACTAGACCTTGGTTGCCAGGACTCTCCCTACAGGCCTACCTGACCAATTTGGCAAATACATCAAGTTACCCTGACCCTGACTCCCCTCCCAGAGTTCCCCTCTTGGCTTCACCCTTACAGCTTTCCACCTGATGACAGTCCCTGCTCACAGTCATGGCCATGCCCTTTAGAGCCCCATGGTCCAGCCCTCTCCCCTCCAGACTAGAGGCAGGAGGCAGACTGCAGCCACTGGGAACTCTGTGTGGGCATCAGTGGCGATCACCATCTCCCAAGGCCTTGTTCCCTGCTACAGCACTCAGGGAGAAAGATGCAGGAGTATCTGGAAATCATGGACATATTATTCACACTGGGCGGAAGACAACATCACAAGACAACAGGAACGTGCCCACCTTGCTGGCATCCCAGCCACGTAGTGTCATCTTTAGTGGATTTTCTAGCAAAGGACAGGCCCAGGCGAGCCTGGGAAGGGGAGTGACTTTCTTTGCTCACCAACAAGCAGGTGTGAGAGTCAGGACTGGGGACTCAGGGAATGCAATTCAACCTGTCCCCACCCCAACACAGCCCCCACTTCCAGTCAGCTCAGTGGGTCTCTGGTTGTCATCACTTGGGATCCTCACATGCCAGTGCCGTGCCCCAGCTGGCATGACCACTCTTCCCTCTCCCAGGGCAACTCAAAGGCATTCAGGAGGACTGGGTCAGGGACCCCCTACTGTGGCCGCTGGGCCTGCGTGCAGGGAAGCTGGCTGAGAAGCTGGAGGCTCTGCTCCCTCGGTCTCTTCGCTACCTCCAGCTACGTGACCCAGACTACCTGAGAGGTAACAGCGCGGGTGAGGAAGACAGCGTGTGGGGGCCAGATGTGCTCTGAGTGAGCTGGGAGCCGCTGCTACCCCTGACAGCCAACAGTGTCCCCCACACACAAACACAGAGTAGGTGTGAGGAAGGAAGACAGGCAGTGGGGCCCCCTCCTCTGCTCAGTCCATACCTCAGCCCTACCAAGGGGAGACGAGGGGCAGAGCAGGGCAGGTCTGTCTGATCCCTGAGACTTCCAGAAGGGGAGGGTTTTTTGCCTAGCAAGCTTTTAGCATTTTGCTAGCATCTCTCTTGTGCCCTGCCATGCTGAACCCGTCTTTACCCGTGAGCCTGGCAGGAGACATCTGTCTCCCATGCTCACAGGTGGAAGTGAGAGTAGGAATGGCCAGCCCACACTCCCTGAAACAGTAGCAGCCCAGCTATGGGCACCACTCCTGTCCCTTCCAAGCCAGGGCCCTGAGGCCATGCTAGCCTGTGACATCTGCAGAGGGCCGAGGGGCTCCATTCCCAACCCAACCTAGCTTCAGCCAAAGCCCCCACCTGCCCAATGCTGTGGCTGCTGGTTGGAGGAAAACTTTAAGAAAAGTTGCTTCTTGAATGTTTCTCACCCAGTGCCCAAGTAACAGATGAGGCTGTGAATCCAGAGCAGACACAGTCTATGTGAGGTGGGAAAGCAGGAGGGTAGAAGTAGGGGCTGGGCCAGGGTGCTCCTCTTCCAACCAAACACACACACCCACTTCTGCTCCCTGCCAGAGTTCCAGCCGGCCGTCCAGCCTGGGTTTTGGAAGCTGCCCCACTCCTGGACCCACACCAACGCTTCCCTGGTGTTCAGCGCATGGCAACCCCACGGCTTGTTCTCAGAGGAGAGCAGTGACTCCTGTCTGGTGCAGCTGCTGGGCACTGGGTGGGCCCCCAGTTTCCCTATTTGGTCTTCCAGGCTTGGTGGCCCTCAGCACAGCCTGGCAGAGTCCACATCTGAACACAACCAGTTCCTTGGGTGGGGTGAGAAGAGGTGGGGGACAGGACTCCTGGCCCCTCTGGAGCCCCAGATTGCATCTGTCCATCTGTCAGTTTTATGGCTCTGTGTCCCAAAGGCCAAGGGTCATGGCTTTCGTCAGGCAAGACTGGACCTGGCATGGCCTCCCATCTTATCTTCCAGGAGTATAGATCATGGGCAGAAAGAGAGGGTGCCAAGAGAGGAGCTGGGCACAGCTGGAAGCTGTGTTCCAGGGTGGGACATGCCCAGGTACAAACCTGGCACAGAAGGAGGCCAGCATGCAGGCCCAGACCACTAGGCTCTCTGGATCCAGCATCTAGTGTTTAGGGCGTTTGGGGGCTTCCCAAGCCAAGCCAGCCCCAATCTCCTGTCCCTGCACTGAAGGTGATTTGCTTCAGCAAATACAAACCCAGGACACCTGTGTGTGCCTAGCTGGATATCTGGAACCTTCTGAAGCAGGGGACATATCACAGCTGACAAGCGGGGGGTGCTCTGAGCACCAGTGACCTCCTCCCACAGGTCGGACAGTGGCGGCCAGCCCTGCGGGCTCTCGGACTTCTGCAAGAACCTCATGACACAGCCAGGCTGCCCAGGCTACTGCCTGTCCCACCAGATGCTCTTCTTCCTGTGGGCCAGGATGGTGAGTGCCCCAGGCTGTGGGGGCGGGACCACAGGCAGGGGGTTGCCAGCCTCTACCACAGCCTTTAGAGAGAAGGAGTGGGTGGTAAAGGGAGAATTTCCAAAGACTGCGGCTGCATGGCACGCTGGTTGGAGTCAAATCAGGGCTCAGGGTCTGTTGTTGGGGTCCCTGAAGAGAAAACCCGGAAGGGAAGGGCACACAGCCCCAGTGCCCCAACCCTGCTTCCCACTATTCTTCCAAACCCCATAATAACAATGTTTTATAATCTATATTTCTTTGCATAGAAAGTAGGGTTCGGGCCTGGCGCCATGGCCTAGCAGCTAAAGTCCTCGCCTTGAACGCCTCGGGATCCCATATGGGCGCCAGTTCTAATCCTGGCAGCTCCACTTCCCATCCACCTCCCTGCTTGTGGCCTGGGAAAGCAGTTGAGGACGGCCCAAGGATTTGGGATCCTGTACCCATGTGGGAGACCTGGAGGAAGTTCCTGGCTCCCAGCTTCGGATCAGCACAGCACCAGCCATTGCGCTCACTTGGGGAGTGAATCATCAGACGGAAGATCTTCCTCTCTGTCTCTCCTCCTCTCTGTATATCTGAATTTGTAATAAAAATAAATAAATCTTAAAAAAAAGAAAAGAAAGGTAGGGTTCACAACTTCTCCTCATGAAGTGTTACTTATTGCCCAGAATTCTTAGCTGAGAAAGAACTCGCTGTTTTGGGGTTTTTTTGGTTTTTGTTTTTGTTGCCGTCATGTTCTGCAAACACTTTTGTTTTAAGGTTTACTTTATCTATTTCAAAGGCAGAGTTACAGAGAGATCTTTATAGAATGGTTTATTCTCCAAATGGCCACAATGACAGAGAGTAGGCCAGGCAGAAGCCAGGAGCCAGAGGCTTCTTCTGGGTCTCCCATTGGAGAGCAGAAGCCCAAGCACTTTGGGCATCCTCCACTGCTTTCCCTGACCATTAACAGGGAGCTGGATGGGAACTGGGGCAGCTCACTAATGCTCATGCAGGATGCCAGCACAACAGGCAGTGGCTTTGCTCACTGCACCACAACACTGGCTCCCAAACTGCCTCTTTTTGTGGAACAGGATCGTTATTCCCTACAAGATGTAAAAAAAAAAAAAAAAAAAAAGGTTTATTTTACTTTTATTGTAAAGTCAGATTTACAGAGCAAAGGAGAGAGAGAAAGAGCCTCCATCTGCCAGTTCACTCCCCAAGTGGCCGCACCAGTAACAGCCAGAGCTGAGCCAATCAGAAACCATGAGCCAAGAGCATCTTCTAGGTCTCCCATGGTTGGGCTGGTTTCTCTAATTTTTTTCTAACCAATACTTTTGTAATACTTTTTTTTTTTAAAGATTTTATTGTTATTGGAAAGCCAAATATACAGAGAGGAGGAGAGACAGAGAGGAAGATCTTCCGTCCGATGATTCACTCCCCAAGTGAGCCGCAACGGGCCGATGCGTGCCAATCCGATGCCGGGAACCAGGAACCTCTTTCAGGTCTCCCACGCGGATGCAGTGTCCCAAATCCTTGGGCCGTCCTCAACTGCTTTCCCAGGCCACAAGCAGGGAGGTGGATGGGAAGTGGAGCTGCCGGGATTAGAACCGGCGCCCATATGGGATCCCAGGGCGTTCAAGGCGAGGACTTTAGCTGCTAGGCCACGCCGCCGGGCCCTGTAATACTTTTATAGCCAAAACTTTTGTAAAAATTTACAATACTTTGTAAAGTACATTTGCCTAACAAGGCAATGAGGAAATAAGTTTGACTATGAAGTTCCACAGCTGGAAAATTACTCTGACCATCACTACAGAAGTTTCTAGAACCTGTTCTCAATTCCTGTACTCTCCCAGCATGAGGCTGTGGCCCACACTTGGCATAACAAGTCTGGTCCAGAGTGAGTGCAGTGAGGGTGATAGGCTGCCTCCCAGCTGCACTGTCCCCCTATGGGAAATTTTTGTAGCACATCCCCCAGGCCTTTCCCTACCTGGGGGAAGACCTCCAGATTCACGACACTCCTACAAGGCCAAGGTCCTGCAGTTCCCCAGAGCAGGAGCCATAACTAGAACTCAGCTTTCCCTGACCCCCTGTGACCAAGTCCCAAACACCATGGGCAGGTGTGTGGGGAAGAAATTCCTGGAGATGGAGGCGAGCGCTGTCTCCTCCCCATCATGGAGCGCTCTGTGTCTGTCCTCCAGGTCGGCTGCACAGAAGGGCTGTTTCACAACAGCCAGCACTACATCACTGTCTTCTGCGCCAACATGATGGACGTGAACCAGAGGATTGAGGCCATCGGCTATGCCTACCCCAACCAGGACCTCTTCCTGGAAAACAGTATGTCCTGCGTCCCATCCCACCTCCTGGACAAAGCTTCCCCAAGGCAGGGACATGTACAGACACACACACACACATACACACGTCTCCAGATTCAGCAAGAACACAGGGTGTGCAGTTAAGTTTGAACTACATATAAGCTGTGAATCAGCTTTCAGGATAAGTATATGCCAAATACTACCTGGGTACACTTATACTAAAATCTCATATCTGTGGTTTATCAGAAGCCCAAACGTAGCTGGACATCCTTTATTTTAGCTATTGCACTGTGACTGCTTCCTGACCCCAGTGGCTAACTGGGGGGACAGAGCCCCGGACAGACAGATGTGCTTAGCAGACCAGCAAGAACACCCTCAAAGCCATACAGGCAGTACAAAAAAGAGCCCTTGGGGGGCCAAACTCCTTCACTGACCCTGACTTCCAAGCAGCTCCAAGGTTGGCCCTCTGGGTGAGGCAGGCCAGGGTGGCCTTGGTCACTACAACATAGCCCTGTGCTGCCTGGCCCCTGGGAGGAGCCAGGGGGTGCTGAGTGGCTTGGTGACTTGGGGAATGGGCAGAGGTGGGTCTGGGGACAGAGTTGCAGAGGGTCTGTCATGTTCCCTTGCAGTCATGTTCTGCGGGCTGGGCGGTTTCTCTGACTTCTACAAGCATCGGTGGCTGGAGGCCATTCTCAGCTGGCAGAAGCCACAGGAAGGGTGCTTTGGAAAGCCAGGTGAGATGGCTACCCTCGTCTCCTCCCCAACCCCTCCTCCCAGCGATGGTGGGGATGAGCGGAAGATGCACTGGTGTTAGAAGCCCGGGGGATCTGTAACCAATGTACGTGTAAATGTACATATGTCAGGGTGGGCTCAGAGCACTTGGCGCCACACCCCTGCTGGCTAGGAGGCAGTCTAGCTGGCAACTGCCGGCTCCTGCACCTGTGCTAACAAACACACCCACCTGGTGAGTGTTGACTGAGCACCTGCAAACCCGCTAGCCCTAGTCAGGCTCTCAGGGAAGCCAGAGCCCTGAGGTGAAAGAGGCAGACAGCAGGTGAGCATACCAGGAAGTGAGGTCACTACGAGTTTTGATGAGGGACTGAGAGGGCAGAGTGCTGAGGCGGCTCTGGGAGCAGAGGGGTTAGAGAAGGCCTCCTGGGGGAGGGGACACCATTGCACTTGTTTGAGCCCCAACACCCTCATCTGAAAATAAGTGCTGAAATGACCCTGAGCTAAAAGGTTAGATGAAAAACTCACGTGGTCTGTGTTAGACCCTGGCATCCTTGGTCACCTTCAAGCAGCAGAGTGTTTGCAGTAAGATGATCCACCTTCTGCAACAGTTTACAGAAGGAAGAATCTTGGCCCCCAGAGCTACCTAGCTGGGAGCTGGGCAGCCCAGATGGGTCTGACAATGCAACAATCAGCGATAAAGCCAGGCTGAAGGCAAGGGCAAGGGGAGATGCACACATGGGGGAACAGACTCCAAGCCCTGGAGAAGACCTGAGCTGCAGGTCCTGTGACAGGGAGGAGGCCCAGCAAGCACGCTGACCAGCCCACCCTGACCCAGCTCCTGGCGCTGTCTCCCAGTCACTAGAGGTGAGGCTGTGCCCAGAGGATCCCAGCCCCCACAGCACCTTCTACAAAGAGTGAAGAGGCGGGAAAAGGAATTCACAGGTGAGGCAAAGACTGGAACCCAAGACCCACGCCCCACACGAGCCAGGCTGGGGCTGTGTCCATCCGTACACCCTCTTCTGGGGCAGGAGTCCCTGGCAGTGACTTCCAGCAGCCATGTCCTCCTGAGCCTGGGTTAGCAGGCCGGCTGGGTATGTGAGGGCTGTGAGAGCTGCACAAGGCCCCCATCACCTGCACTCATCCCCAAGAGGCTTTTTCCCTCCAGATGGCTGCCTTGCCCACCAGACAACCACAGCAGTGGCTGCCCTGGGGGGCTTCCTCTACATCCTAGCAGAAGACCCGGCAGAAGATGGAGCACCACCACCCCGCGCAGCTCCTGAGCCTGCTGCCCAAAGCTGAGCAGACTCCAGGAGGCGCACCTTGGTGGGTCACTTCCTGAGCAGGAGGTGGCTGGGGAGGCCCAGACCACCTGGCCCTGGGATGCTGGGGAGCACTGAGTAAGCAGAGCAGGGAGGGCTGGGACAGCCCGAGACGGAGAAGGTGAATACACACATGGCACCACAGAGATGGAGTCTGGTCTTGTTTCTCAGCACACAGGGCAGCCTTGGATGGCCTACAGGGCTCGGTGTGGCATCTCCAGGCCCAGGTACAAGTTCCAAAACACCCATGGTCTTCCTTTGTTCTCTGTGGCCACAGCTTTGGGAGACTGAAGGACAATAGGCATTTGTCTCTCTCATGGATTTTTTTTTCTTTTTTAAAATTGTGTCATGTACTTTGTTTTTTACTTAATTTTTAATATTGTTTACATAGTTGAGAGGTATGCATCCCCATATGGGTCTCTGATTAGGGTGAGTTTCTTTGTTTTTTTAAAGACTTATTTTTATTTGAAAGGTGGAGTTATAGAGAGGAAAGACAGAGACAGAGGTCTTCTACCTGCTGGTTTTACTCCCCAAATGGCTGCAATGGCCACACTGAGTTGATCTAAAGCCAGGAGATTCTTCTGGGGCTCCCACATGGGTACAAGAACCCAAAGACTTGGGCCATCCTCTGCTGCTTTCCCAGGCACATGAGCAAGGAGCTGGATCAGAAGTGGAACAGCCAGGGCACAAACCAGTGCCCATAAGGGATGCCAGCACCAAAGGTGGAGGCCTAACCTACTATGCCACAGCATTGGCACTCTTGTTTTTTTAAGGTTTATTTTTATTAGAAAGTCAGTTATACAAAGAAAAAGAAAGAGAGAGAGAAAGATTTTCTGTCTACTCATTTTCTTCCCAAATGACCACAATGTCTGGTGCTGAGCCAATCCAGGAGCTTCTTCCAGGTCTCCCACACAGGTGCAGTACCCCAAGGCTTTGGGCCGTCCTCGACTGCTTTCCCAGGGCACAAGCAGGAGGCTAGAAGTGGAGCCGCCGGAACATGAACTAACACCCATATGGGATCGTGTTCTGTGCAAGGCAAGGACTTTTGTCACTAGGTTACTGTACCAGGCCCTCTTTTCTTTTTAAGATAAATATTTACTTATCTGAAAGGCAGAGTCAGAGAGAGAAAGAGACAGAGGTCTTCTATCTGCTAGTTCAGTATTCAAACAGACATAACAGCTGGAGCAGGGCAGGCCAAAGTCAAGAGCCAGGAGCTTCTTTGGGGTCTCCCACATGAGTACAGGGTCCTAAGCATTTGGGCCATCTTCTACTGCTTCCCCAGGATTATTAGCAAGGAGCTGGCTCAGAAGCAGAGTAGCCAGGACTTGAACTGACCCCCATGTGGGATGCTGGAATTGCAGATGGTAGGAAACTGCGTGTCTGAATTAAGATGCTCCTGGCTCCTACTATGCCCAACTGAACCAGCCCGCAGTGGAGAGAGAGGTGGGATTCTTTTCCCAGATCTCTCCTTCAGGAGAGAGCCTCCTCCTTTCCCTCCACCATGGCTGCTTCCTGTGGTAGCTCTGAAGCTGTTGGGTCCAAAGGAGCGTGGCTGGATTCTGTGGACAAATGGGACTTGTTTTTGTGGTTGTTGTTTGCTTGCAGGGCTCAAGGGCCAATTTTAATACCCATTGGCCCTAGAGGTGCTTTTCAGAATTCCTTCTCAAGGCTTTGCAAACCAGTCTTTCCCAAGCCAGGTGGAGAACCTGTAAAGAAGTTGGGCACATATAAAGGGATTAGGGAAGGAAGGTTTATGCCCTATACACTCATCCCTCCTGATGTGGGGCCCAACAGAGGAGCAGCCTTACCAGTCACTTTCAAGAATGAGAGATATTGGAAGGGGTTTGTCACAGCCCATTAAGATGCTGCTTGCAATACCAGTATCCCACTTCAAAGTGCCTAGTTCCATGCCCAGTTTCCACTTCTGGCTAATGCACACACTGGGAGGCATCAGGGGATGACCCAACTACACAGGTTCCTGTCACCTGAGGCCGACCCTGACTGTTGGTCACGTTTCCTTGAAGCCAAAGGCTTGCACAATTCCAGGAACTCAGCCGCAAGAGCACTTGGTGGTTACAGATAACAGGTTCCTGCCAGTTTCAGGTTCCCGCCCAATTTAAAAACCCTCTGTGCTACTGCCACCAACAGATAAGCACCACCCCAGGTCTTAAACCCCAAAACTGTAAGCCAGTAAAACCTAGGTCCCGCCCAAGTAGATGTCCTCTAGTGGGGACAGAAAAGCCTGAGAAACGCTTCCTGAAAACCAACGATTTGACATTTCCTGAAAATGAACTTGACAGTTCTTTCCTGTCACTTCTGCAACAGAAGGCTTCACTTTTATTTTCACTTCATAAACCTTTTGGCATAAAAAACCTTTTGGCAATTAAAAACCTGGATTTTATTTCCATTTCTAAGCTGAGGAAAGAACACACCAAGGTCTCGCCGGCAACACCACCCACCCACATGGGTGCCTCAGATGAAGTCCCTGACTCTTGGCTTGTGCCTGGCCAGGCCCTTGGGGGGTGAACCAGTAGCTGGACAATATCTTTTCTTTCTTTTCTCTTCCTTTTCTCCTTTTCAACTAAATATACAAACAATTCCAAAACAACCTAAAATAATTAATCAATCAACTCTTGTTCAACATACACATTCCCAAGCAATCCCTCAGAGACTGTAGAGATTGTAACACTCATGGACAGTACCTGCTGTTCTATTCTCAGCACCAAGGTCCCTACAACCCCACCCACACAGGGAAGATTTCCCCTCCATTCACATTCTGCTTCTCCTGGAAACAGGCACGGCTAAGCCAAGTATTGCAGAGGCAGACCTCTCAGGGCTGGCCATGCTGACCAGAATCCATCCGTCTTCTTCAAGGGCTCACTCTGCTGGATACACAATAACAGCACAACTTGAAGAAGAGGGGACCAGGCAATTGCAGCCAGAGCTTGCCTCTGGTCCTGGGACCACCAATCAGATTGCATGTAGGGCATACCTTGCTCCAGTGTGAGTTCATTCTCCACTAATTTCACAATAAACTCACTACTCTAGAAGGTTCTGCACCAGGGTTCTGGAAAGGACCTAAAGGGGAGTGTGCAGAAACACTACTGAGTGCACACAGGCTTGGGGTAGCAGTGGCTCAAAAGGGGCTGGGGTCAAGCATTCATGGTGCCGAGTGTGCACAGAAAGGGGCTGGCCTTGGTCTCCACCCCTATGGTACCAAAGACTCCCAGGATGGCTCCTGGAGTGTCTTACCAGAATGGCCCCAGGACTTCGGCCATCTGCCCTTACCACGAAGAAATCCTTCACAGCTTTCTCTTTTAATAGTGGGTAGCTTGGGTTTTTGAGGGAGCTGGCCTGACGGTCCTCTTCAGTACGACCAGGTCACGAAACTAAGACTTAGAGAGGCGGTGACGTTACCAGACCATGGGCCAAACCCTAACGTGAGTGGCGGGCGGGTTTCCTGAGGCAATGCCCGGGTCCTGTCCTGAGGAGACCCACGGGAAGCCCGAGAAGAGGTAGCCGCCACAACTGTTCGAGGAACAACATCTGCCTGAATCACGGACAAACGACTTCGGCATGAACGATGCGAGCGCAAAACAACGGCTACCGTGGCGTTCCAGAGTTCTTTCTACTATTCCAGAAGCTTCCAAAAGTTTGAAATTACCTCAGGATAAAGTCGCTCTCACTTTCGTCAACATCACCTCAGGCAACTCCAGAGGCATGAAAGCATCTGGGGCACCTCCGCGCACGCTGCCGCCGCCCAAATATCCCGAGTCACGTGGGGCGAGGCCACGTGACCCGGGCCCAGGCCCAACATGGCGGCCTCCACGGGTCGCTGGCTTCTCTTCCTTCTGTCGTTGCTCGGACAGCTTGGGAGGGCAGCTGGTGGCCTCGGCTCGGGGTGAGTACATTGCCGGGGGGTAGCGCGCCAGGGACGGGTGTTCCTTCCCTTGCACACGAGCCCGGACCCCCTGATCTCATGGTCGTCCGGTCCCCGCAGGTCCTCCCGCAACGACGACTTGCTGCTGCCTTACCCTCGCGCACGCACGCGTTCCGTCCGGGACTGCGCGCGGGAGCTCGCCGGCCGTGGGGACCACGAGAGCTGGCCTCCGCCCGCCGCGACCCTCGGCGCCGGCGGCCCGGCGGTGCGCACCTTCGTGTCGCATTTCGCGGGGCGTGCGGTCTCCGGCCACCTGACGCGGGTCGCGGCGCCCCTGCGCACCTTCTCGGTGCTGGAGCCCGGCGGGCCCGGAGGCTGCGAGGCGAGGCGCCGCGCCACCGTGGAAGAGACGGCGCGGGCTGCCGGCTGCCGCGCGGCGCAGAACGGCGGCTTCTTCCGCATGAGCACGGGCGAGTGCCTGGGGAACGCAGTGAGCGACGGGCGGTGGGTGAGCAGATCCCGGGGTCTGCAGAACGCGCAGTTCGGGATCCGCCGCGACGGGACCCTGGTCACCGGGTGAGGAGGCAGGGAGCCTCGGGAGGGCAGAGGGCCCGAGGTTAGGGTCTTAGGTAGCCGCACTGCCGGCTTCCGGCACTTGACTCGTCTACAGAAGGGGCATAGCTAATTCTGCCATGCTGAGTTAGTTTTTCATCCAGTACCCTGGAGCACTTACTTGGTAGCAGACCAACAGACAGTGCCCTGGGGAAGAAGCAGAGAGTGAGCAAGCACAGGTAATGTTTGAGTTAACGGCCTCCACTTTGCCAAGATAAATAAAGCTGGGGAAACAGTGACCTTGGGGTGTATGACTGGGTGAACTGGCTGCAACCACAGCCGGGATTCTAGGGAGGGCTGATCTGAACAGGCCTGAGAAGGTGAATTATGAGCCCAAACTTGAAGGGGCCTCAGTCAGAGTTGGAGCTGGTGGGCAGTGGGAAGTCTTCGGGGTGCCTGCAGGCTTGGAGCATGTGAGTGAGCTGGGATGTTCTGACCCTGGGAGAGGTAGAAGGGGCCCCTAGAAGGGCTGGACAGGTGTCAACTGAGTGGTGGTTCTGCCCAGTGTAGGCCACTGCAGGTTCCTGGAGCTGGAGAAGCAAGCTAGAAACCAGGCTTTGCGGGGAGAGGCAGGGGAAGGAAAGAGCCCCTCTACCTCCAGCCACTGCTCCCCTCCATCCACCACCATTGGAGAGTGAGCCACACGTCTTCTCTGGGGGCAGGTACGTGACTGAGGAGGAGGTGCTGGACAAGGAGAACCCATTCGTGCAGCTGCTCAGTGGGGTCGTGTGGCTGATCCGCAACGGGAGCATCTATATCAACGAGAGCCAGGCCACTGAGTGCGATGAGACCCAGGAGACAGGTGCGGGTCGGGGTGTGGGGAGCCAGGGAGGAAGGGACGGCTCTGTCAAGTTTTCATCCAGCAGCTGCTTGAGGCTCGGCATTGTGTGGGTCCTGAGAATCAGTGAGGACTGAGACAGTCTTGAAAGAATCCATCAGCCTAAGGAAGGAAAAATAAAGCTGGAGAAATAGGTCAGAAGGGGGTGGGGCAAAACCTGGTAGTCAGGAAGGCCTCACTGAGGAGGTGGCCTGAGGTCAGAAGTAGCAGGCATGGCAAAGGATAGGGAGAAGCCAGAGGGGACAGGAAGTGCAGGCACTCCCAGGGGTCAGGGGTGGGTGTAGATGAGAGATGAGGCAGGAGGAGGCAGCCTGGAGGTTATGCCTGCCACCAGCTTTCACTGGCAGGTCTTCAGTGGAGACTGCCTGGGATGGGCAGGGGGAGATAAGGGGCATGGGAAGGGAGATGCTGGGTGTCAAGGCTGGGAGCCAGAAGAGAGTGACAGCCCAGGAGACCTGGTAAAGGGCTGGCTGCTCAGCCAGGCCACACCTCTTCAGGTTCCTTCAGCAAGTTTGTGAACGTGATGTCCGCCAGGACAGCTGTGGGCCACGACCGGCAGGGGCATCTGGTGCTCTTCCATGCAGATGGGCAGACAGATCAACGTGGGTGAGTGCTGGCCTCTGGGTTCAGCCTGAGAGGGTCCCTGGGTTAGCAACGAGGAGGAAATCACAGGCCCATTCCCAGATTAGCCGTTACTAGCTCTACAGCTCTGGATGAGTCTTGTGGTCTTTTGGGGCCACACAATTGCATCCTCCCCCAGAGGGATTGGGTACATGTGCTACACAGCAGCATGCAAGTGATCATGAATTCTACCAGTCCCTGCTTTCGGGTGTCCTTGGGGGACCATTCAGAAACTGACCTACTGCAGTGGCTGGGGAGAGTTAGACAAGCTGAAGGGAAGCTGCCCAGGGCCAGCCATACCATTGTCCTGCACAGTGTCAATCTGTGGGATGTGGCGGAGTTCCTGCTGCAACATGACGTGGTCAACGCCATCAACTTGGATGGAGGCGGGTCAACCACCTTTGTGCTCAATGGGACCCTGGCCAGCTACCCATCAGATCACTGGTAAGCAAGGCTGCCTCCCCCTCTGTCGGGGCCACATCCAAGCCTGCTCCTGTTCTGTCCATGTCAAGCATCTACTGTGTTCTGGGCCCTGGAGTGGAGGGAGCCAAAGTCCCTTCCCCCACCTATGAACAGGAGCCAGTGGGTCAAGAGAGACCCGTCTGATTCCATCCAAGAATGATGGGGTCTGAAGAATGACAGGATGGTTAATGGTGAGCAGGAGTGCAGGGGACACAGCATATTGCAAAGGTCCAGGGGTGAGAGACACGGCAGAGAGAGAGAGGTTGGGGAGGGGTGGCTCCCATGGACTCCAGTGGGAAGCAGGAGAAGCATGGCCATCTCCATGGCCTTCATTCATGTACCCTCGGTCCCCCTGCAGCCAGGACAGCAGGTGGCGCTGCCCCCGCCAAGTGTCTACCATAGTATGTGTGCATGAACCCCGCTGCCAGCCTCCTGACTGCAGTGGCCACGGGATCTGCATGAATGGGCACTGCCAGTGCACGGGGCACTTCTGGCAGGGCCCTACCTGCAGCCAACTGGAGTGCGGTCCCTCCAACTGCAGCCGGCACGGGCTCTGCACAGAGAGTGAGTAGGGGGTCTGGAGGATGGGTGTGGTGGGGTTCTTTTGAGCCTTCCAGCCCTGCCTGACTTCCTGACTTCCCTGACCTTGTCCCCACAGCCGGCTGCCGCTGTGACCCTGGCTGGACAGGGACCAACTGCAGTGAAGGTAGGAACCACCAGGCCTCTCCTCAGTTCCCTTCCCCAGCCACCCACTGCTGGGGACACAGTTGCTATATGTGACTCAGCTCTCAATGTCACTGGCTGCCATGCCCGCCACAAGTGTCTCCACTGTAGGCACCAAAATCAAAGGAATTTGTCCATTCCCCTTTTGGTTAAAAACGTTGTTATCAGCAGGCCAGGATCACTCCAGAAGGTCCCGAGGAGACCTCTCGCGTGCCAGTGGCTCATGTGTTCCTTGACTCAGGGATACAGGCCTCCACCTCCAGCTGTACCCGCCCTCCATGTCTCCCTCTCTGTTCCCTTAGAGGGATCCATATACTCTTTTTTTTTTTTTAAAGATTTATTTTATTTTTATTACAAAGTCAGATATACTGAGAGGAGGAGAGATAGAGAGGAAGTAGAGCTGCCAGGATTAGAACCAGTGGCCACATGGGATCAAGGCGAGGACCTTAGCCACTAGGCCACACCGCCAAGCCCGATCCATATACTCTTGCCATGGGCCCACCCTAAGTCCAGAATGCTCTTGTCTTGAGAGTTCCAGTCACCTCTACAGAGACCTTAGTTGCAAACAACATCATTCCCAGGAGCCTACCTTGGTGGGGAGCAGCGTGCCTCCCCCGATCCCCTGTATGTTCACATAGGCCACCTATCTCTTCTCCACAGAGTGTCCACTTGGCTGGCATGGACCAGGCTGCCAGAAGCCTTGCCAGTGTGAACACCAGTGTCCCTGTGACCCCCAGACTGGCAACTGCAGCATCTCCCAAGGTAGCAGCTTCTCCAAGGCTTCTGGGGCAGGGGTAGAGGGTACGCAGCCTTGTCCTGGGCCCCTGGAGCCCACTGTGGTGTCTTACAGGGAAGCAGTGTCTGCGACCAGCTGAAGCCAGTTCAAGAGCTGGAGAATTCTCCTTTTTTACTGGGTAGGTACTGCCAGGCAAGCAAGGTCCCGTCTTTCCCCCCACTCCCCAGGCTTGGTCACTACCCAAAGAGTGAACAGAACTAGGAAGTGGTGACTGACACTGAATGATCTTCCTGTGGTGTCAGTCCAGGGACTGTCACAGCTGATCTCTGTGGCCACCTGATAGTCCTAGGAAATCCCGAAGGGGGAAATCCCGAAGGGGGAAATCCCGAAGGGGGAAAGCCCTAGACCTTACCCCCTGCCAATTCCTGCCTTGGGGCAAAGGGGCCCAAGTCCTCTGCTGTGAGGTGGAGCCCAGCCCTCTGTGGGTAGAATACATCAGCCACATGTATAAGCCACTCACAGTCACATAACAACTTTCTAGTGGCTTCTCAAAGTACTAGAGGTGGTCCTACGTAGTGGCCATCCTTACTGCTCCTATAGGCGCTTTAAGGGTCCCTGGCTCACCCATATACCCTTAATCCTGTGCTGTCCCCCAGCTGCCCTAACCAGGTTTCTCCTCTGCCCAGGACTACCTGGCTGGCCCTGACCCTTGCCCTGGTCTTCTTGCTGCTGGTCAGCGTTGCAACAAACCTGTCCTTACTCTTTGGCGCAAGAGTGGAGAGGAGCCGGCGCATGGGTGGGGAGTATGTGTACCACCCACTGCAGGAGATGAATGGGGAGCTCCTGGCTGCTGACAAGGAGCAGCCTGGGGTCACCCACAGCCCCTTCAAGGACTGAGCTACAAGTTGCCCTGGATTGCCTGTCCATAGGGCTTGCCTTCGCATGGCCCAGCATCTGCAGGGGAGACCTAGAGGCCACAAACGTGCACTGTCCAGTGGCCCTGGCGCTGCACCCGAGCTTCTGGTAGCACCTGTGCCTCTGCCCTCACCTGGCTCTGGCCCCTCGCTGCCCATCTGCTCAAGCAGGTGCAGCCCTGGCCATGCAGTGCCCCAGAGAGAGCCTCCACTTCCCTGCCCACCTGCATCTGCTGCCCAAGAGTGGGGTTCAGCTTCCTGGGCCAACAGACAGAAACCATGAGTGAATGACTGAATCATGATGGATGGATGGGCCCCAGCCGGCCCCTGGACATAGGGTTGGATAAGGGCCAAGTCCCAGGACCCTCCTCTCCCCAGCTCATCACTGCAATTGCAACTAGAAATGTGCCTCACCCCACAGGACACTCCTGAGGAGGGGCCAGGTTGACCATGTTTACAGATCTTCTATTTTGCTGCCCTGCTGCCAAGAGAATTTTTTTCTATCACTTGAATAAATTGGTACAAGAAAAGGAGCCCATGGATGACATTTGGTGTCTCCGTCAGCTAGGGCGGAGCAGGTAGGACTTCTGCACCTGGTCCAGCTCAGCTGCCAGGTTGTACCTGTTAGAACCTGGCCATCCCAGGGAGTCACAGAAGCCCCAGATCTCTGGTGTCTTTTTAGAGCAAGCTCTGGCACCCTGGCTTCAACCGGGCCCGAGCAGCAGGTGTATCCAGGCCAGCCACCTGTGGAACTTCCCAGCTGGTAACATCAGGGTTTGTCACTTGGAATCCCTTAAAGATCAGGAAGTGCCTTTGGATGACTCTGTGTGGTCACAGTTTCATGGGAGGGAGTGTGGGGAGGAATTACCACCCTCAGGGTGGTGAAAAGTGAAAGGGAAAGACAGGAGTTTTAGTTTAGCATTTATTTATTTTAATGCAGAGAGAAAAGAAAACTAATATCTTCCCTCCAACAGCTCACTCCTCAGATGCCCACTGTAGCCAAGGTGCAGGCAGGCCAAGAGCTGGCAGCTCATTCTAGGTCTCCCAAGTGGGTAGATTGCCCCTATAGTCGCCCCACACAGGGCCCAGGTTACCAGTGGTCAGCTACAGAGGGGAGGCAGTGGTACCTGCAACACGAAGCCCTCAGTAACTGTGCAAACTCCCCAGGGACCTGGGAGATGTGGGCAATGAGAGCTATGGCCAGGAACCTGACCACACTAACCTCCCCGCCACCCCAGGCATCCCCCCACACCCTGTGGTCCTATGGGGCTCCTTCCTGCTAGGTTCTGCAGACCAGGCCAGCGGAGGTGGACCTTGGCTTAGAGCAGCCCATCACAGCACACTGAACTTCTCCGGAAAGGGCCTAGAGCAAAGATAGGACTTGGAGGTGGAGAGGCGGGTCAAGCCCCTGATTCCAGCTACACTTACAGCTAGGGTTCTCTGTCAACTTCCTGGTCATGTGGTCCAGTGAGTCCCTGTTTTTGCTTAAGGCAGTTGGGGTTTAGGAATCTCTGACCACTCATAATGTGTTAAACAGGCACATTTTGGGGTTCAGGCATTTGCACAGCTTAGCCTGGACATGAATGCAGAAAAGTGTGCGTGGTGGGAGATGTAAAGGCCTTGCTGAGAGGCACACAAAGCTCTTTCCTGCCAGGCCCTGCATAGGCCCACCTGTGGCTGCCAGCTGATAAAGCTGCCAGGAGGAAGAGCTGGGCCCCAGGGAGCCCTGGTGTGTTTTGCCCTGTCTTGCACAGGCTCAGAGGCCCCCAGGGAGGCACAGCAGCTCAGACAGACGTCAGCAGGAAGACCAGCTCAGGCCTGGCCTGGCTCTCATCCCCTTGGGAGCTGTCTTCCTCCCACAGGCTGCTGCTTCTCAACCCCTCTGGGGCTGAGTCAGCACCATGCCCTGGAAACAGTTGGCCCTGACTCAGGAGGGACCCACAGGTGCATGCGTGAGGTTGAAGCCCAAGGTCAGATATGCAGGGTAGAACTGGGTCCCAGAGGCTGGGGGAGCAGATGGCCCTAATGCCACCATCTGCAGGAACCACACCTCCTGCAAGTGATCGCCCTGGCCACTCTAACCCCAGAAGCCCCAGTCTTGTGCAGCAGTCAGTACCCTGCCCCATGCCCTGAGGGAGCTCCCAGCAGGTACAGGCGCAACCCTGGCCCAGTCCCTCACTCTGTCATGAGGACCCAAGCTGTCCTTGTACACAGAGTTCTAGCATGCCAGGTCCCCAGGGGCAAGAAAGATGGACTGCAGGGCACTCCCTGCCACCTGGACACCTGGCAGGTGGGGTCCAGGAGGCCTCCCCCAAAATTCCAAGTCAGCTGTGGCGAGTAGGCCCTAAGGGGCCGCACTTGGATACCCCGACACTGTGCATTTCTTTGTGGACTGTGTGCACGTCACGGATTGAGTAATGTCCCCCAACACTCACCTCCACCTAGAGCCTCAGAATGTGTGCTTTGGAACCAGCAGCTTGAAATGCCATCACGCAGGGTTTAAGAAGGGGAAGGTGCTTGTGGCGAGGAGCAGAAGATGCACAGAGGGCGAAGCTTATGAAAATGGAGCCAGAGACTGGAAAGAGGCAGCCAGCAGCCAAAGGGCGCCCGGGACCACCTGGAGCCTCCAGAAGCAGGAAGAATCCTCCCCTGGAGGCCAACCCTGCCTATGCTGTCCTGAACTTCAGGGCTCCAGGGTGACAGGATCACCTAGCACAGGCAGTCAGCCCCATGCACCTGTGCTCAGTGCATGGGATACGGCATGGATAGCCCCAGGCACCAGCCAAGGGGGCGATGTCACCCCAGGGTGAATGCCCAAAACCCTCAGGGCTTAGGAGGCTGATGACAGGCATAGTGAAGGTCTGAAACATTTAAAGTCTCTGGAACACAGGGCAGCAGCAGCGGGCTGTGTTGAAAAGACTCAGACAAGGTTCCTGCTCATCTTCTGGGAAGGAGAGAGCATTTAAAGCTGGCCTGAAGACAACAGAAAAACCTCTTCCTCCCCTTGTTTCAGGCCCTGCCCAGAAACACCCTCCAGGTGAGGTGAGGATTTGCCCAGGAAATGCTGCCACCTGGTTCAGTGGGCCACAGTGTCTGCTGCCACAGTACTCAGGGTCCAGCTTCCCTCTGGCCCATCACCCACTTTTATTGAGCACTTTCTGTATACACTCAGTTGGTGCTATGACACCTGGCGAGGTAGGCACTGCAGTTCCCATCTCACAGATGAGGAGGCTGAGGCACAGAGCGGTGAGATTCTGGTTCAAGGCTCCCTGGCTGCTAGAGAGAAGGCTGGCGTTTGGGCCCTGGCCCAACTCTAAGACACATGACCTGATGAGCAGATGGGGAAGGAAACCCAGGCTAGGACTGAGTGCAGGGGAGCCCCTCCTGGCTGCTTTCCATCCAAAATTCCCACAGCCAGAAGACACCACACAGTGGGGGAGGAGCCCCAGGGACCTCCTTACAGGAGGAGAACCAGAGCAGACACTGCCCTGGGGTGGGGGGGCGGCTGTGACCCCTGAGCCCTCAGCAGCTCCCTAGCCATGGAGGCAATGGCTCTCTTCACCCTGACCTGGGCCCAGGTGGTTGGGAGTGTGTGTGTGACTGCCCGGTCAGGGTCTCCCTGAGGTCTCCCCACCTTGGAGACCAGGACTCCAGGTTGGGGCCACTGGCCCCACCTGTCCCAGCAGGCAGTCGAGAGGACCAGGGGCCCCAGGCTCTCTCCAGGCACAGGCCTCTGGACTCTGCCTCTCTGCCTCTACCTACTTCCTAGCCCTGTCTTCCTCCACAGCACAGGTTGGCTGGGAGAGTTAATAGGGATGGAGGAAGAGCATGAAGGGAGGCAGTTCCTGCTGGTAAGAGGCCACTCTGGGAGTGGCACACGGGGAGAAAGCAGCTAGCCCAGAAAGAACAGACCAGGCTCATGTCCTAGGAAACCCAAAGGTGGGCCGGTCCACACCTCGGCCTTTCTGTAGGCAAAGCCCGCAGGAGAGAGCAGTGTCTCACTGTCTTGGGGGGCTCACACTACACACTGGCCGGGAGCTGGGTCCTTGCTGCTTGCTCCACACCTGTTCCATGGAGGGCAGCATCTTGGTCCAGGGCTCCAGTCCACGGGTTTGCTGGCCCCATGGTAGCAGCAAGCTGGCTTCTCATCCTGGAGACTTCTGGACTCAAGAGAGGTAAGCAGTAGACCCTGGTTATCTGGAGATCAGGGAGCTGCTATGGGACTGGCCAGAGGAGGAAGAGCAGGTGGCAGCGCTGAGTTGGGAGAAGCCACTGGTACAGGATTCCAGGCTGGACATGGAGCCCCTGAGCAGGAGGGAGTGGCCCATGTTAGCCAGCACCCTCAGATGGGGAGTGAGGTGCACATTCAGTGAGGAAGCTGTCCATGCTGCAACTGAGGCCCCAGGGCTGGGTCCCTGTGGCTGGCCACAACGCACTGGGCCAGCCAAGGGGAAGGGGAGAGCAGTGCAGCCAGGAGAGATGAGACTCCACACCTCCAAGCCTCAGAGCAGAGCTTTGCACCATCCACTCAGGGCCTGCCTTCCCTAGTAGGGCCCAGAAGGCCTTCCAATGGGTGGAAGGTCTCACTCCTACTGTATACCCAGGTGGCAGTGGGGTACCCACAGCCAATGCATCCTCCCCCGCACAGCCACACAGGCAGGGGCTCCAGCGGCTCATTTCATTCACACATCCCAGGCTTAGCAAGGAAAAGTGACTGGCCCGAGGTCACACAACAGCGAGGAAACCCTGTAGGTCACCCACCATAATCTGTCCTCTCTGACAAGTATTCTAGAATACTCTGTGGAATATACAAGAGAGAAGTAGTTTGAATCAGGTGTTCTCATTTCTTCCTCCAACTCAAGGCTAGGGTGACCTTGAAAGGCTGATGCTGACCCAGGGCCACCCACTGTCTCACCCCGAGAGCTTATCTTAGTCACCAGAAGGTTCTACCAATGTGCACACTGGGCCCCACCCCTAGAGAAGCCATTACAGCAGTCAGTGCCAGGACCCAGGAACCCACACAAGGCGGTGATGCCCAGAGGTGATGGTGGCCCCTCCCTGGGGGGAACCCCATCCCCTGGTACCTGAAGTCCTCAGACGCGAGCACCTCGTAGTAGTAGAGGAGCTTGCCCCGTGGCCCGGGGCTGTGCAGGGCTGTGAGGACTCCGTCCACACCCGGGAGGCTGCAGGCCATGCCACCAGGGGTGCTGTGCATTTGCCACTGAAGCAGGTAAACCCCTGGCCACCGTGTCACATGGGAGCCCTGAAACACAACACCTGAACCCTGAGTCCTAAGGATAGGCTGAGGGGCCTGAGCCCTCAGGCCTAGGCTTCCTGCCGCTGGGCCTGACCCCTTGCCAATTCCCAGTGAACCGTCCTTTAGGGCCCCCAAATCCAGTGCTGTCCACCAGGACCAAGGCCACTTTCTCCTCAGTCTGGGGTGGGAGGCATGGCCAAGGGCTAGGGCCTGTGCGGGTGGAGTGGGTGAACTCTTGGATTCTGGGGGCTTTATCTGTAGGGTGGGGGATGCAGAGGACATGGAGGGTTGGGATGGGGGTCCAGGAATTCAGAAAGAATGTGGGGGTGGGGAGAGAAAGGAAGGCTGCAATGTGTTGTGTAAGACAGCCTGGGGCATCCTCCTGTGGAACCTTCAGAAAGATGTGCGGGGCTGGCTAGGGCACATGGGGCCCGGCAGTGGTTTCCACCTGCAGAAACCAGCTTCACGGAAAACACAGGAGCCAGTAGGAGTGGCTCCTCCCATGGCTACACAGCCCCTTCTGTCCCCAGCTCTGAGACTGGCATGTGCAGCAGCAAGCACTGGGAGATGGGGAGGAACTGACTCCTGCCCTACATCCAGAGGTTGGCCACAACTGGCAACTGACAAGGGTCCCTGGAGGCTGTGAGGCTGTGAGGCTGGGGCCCACTAGCCTCAGGGCTTAGCACCTCCCCTCTTACTTACCCAGATGGACATTCAACTACTCTTCCACTCCCAGAGAGAACCCTTCTGGGGACAGAGATGAAGCAGGTGTCCTGGGTGGGACATTGGAGGGGGTCTCTGTGGCTAAGGATTCAAGATGGTGCCTCCTGAGAGGGCCAGAAGACCCAGAGGCAGCCATGTGAGGACAGGGCAGGGGCCGGAGCACCATGACCACAAGCTGTGGGGCTCCAGAGAGAGAACAAGGAGTGGGCTCCTCCCCAGAGCCGCCTTCAGGGGAGCAGGGCCCCACCATCTCCTCACCTGTGGGCTTGTGAACGAATCCAGATGATCTAGGATTCCCACTTCACGGACAGGGAAGTCCATGATGCTCCCACCAGGGCACCCCAGTTTACCCCCAACCCCACCCTCCCTGTCCTGCAGAGGCCCTGAGGTCAGAACCATGTCCGGCCTGTCTTCTGCCAGATCTGAAATCCCGGGCATGTGGTACACACAAAATGTGAGAGGATGCAGGGAATCCCACCTGGATGCTCTCCCCTTCCCGGCAGAGCAGCGGGGCCTGCACGTGGCTGTAATCTACACCCAGGACCCAGCTCCTGTCAATCAGCTGCCTGCCGGCCCTGGCCCCAGGCTCCTGGGCTGCCGGTGTGGGTGCCTGCTTGGTGTGGTACAAGCTGAACACCATGTCGCCTCGCAGGACGTCAAAGTCCCACGTGATGACCGACTCTCCTTCCAGAATCTCCACCACCACCTGTTGAGGCAGATTGAGGAGTCAGGGGAACTGGGAGTAGGTACGATGTGCAGCTGGGGCTGCAGTCGCCCACAACACCCCCTTTCTGGGCCATGCTGAGACAGGTTCCTGAGGCCCCCCGTCCAAGAACTGCTCAGGACGCCAGAACCTCCCCCTGTGAGTCCCCTGCGTCAGGTGGGGTCCATGCCCAACCCCTCCCGGAGGCTGCTCCTGCTCCTTGACCCGGAGCCTTCCCCACATCCATGCCTCCTGTTTCTCTCTGCCCAGGTTCCCCTTCCCCACCCTGGGCAGCAACAAGTCACTGGCACCCCAACCCTTCCTTGGACTGACCCAAGACGCTCCCCAGGCTGAGCCCCCCACCTCGTGGGGTGCCCCTCGGAGCACGCTGGCCGAATGGTAGGTCTCACTCCACTTCCGCAGTTGTTCTGCATGCCCCTGCTCTTCCTCTGTCAGGTAGAGGGACTTGGGGACCAGGCCTCCCTCAGGCACATTGCACTGGGGGTCAGACAGGCAGTGGCAGTTCAGTACCCATACATCTGGCAGGAGGTGGGCAGCCACCTCACCCTACAGCCCTCTGAACCCACAGACAGGGCATTCTCCTGTCCCACATGACAGTGCTGCATTGACACCTAGGCCTAGGGCCCCTGCCCCCCAACTGCTGACCTGGGTACTCGGGGATCCTCGACCATTACGGACCATGAACACTCTCCCTCCCCACTTTACCCCCAAAGAACCTGGGACTGACCCCATGGGTCTTAACTAAACCACTCAGACCTGCAGGCCTCTTACTAACAGTAAGCCAGACTCCTGCAGGGAACAGCAGCAAGCACGGCACAGCCAGGCCCAGCACCCCAGTGAAGGCCTCTTCAATCACAAAACCTCACCAACCACAGCCAGGCATTTCTGTCCCAGAACAGACAGGCACCTGCCTGCTGGGGGCTTGGGTTGGCCTCGCCTGTTGTCCTGGTCCCAGCCATGGGTCTGGGCGCTGCCAAGGGTCTGATCATCCCATGGGGTCCACCAGCTCAATCCACAGAGGACACGGGCTAAACAGGCAAACTCCAGCTGCTGCTCCTCAACACCTCAGATGGAACTTCAGGACTGCCCTGAGCTTCTGGAAACTTCTATATTGCTCTCGATGCTGAGAAGAACCATGATATGCCCCCCTCCTGACCCTGGGCTGGCCTTCCCCCAGGGGTAAATCTACAGGCAGGGTGCCTCCTCACCAGGCTTTGTCCCCCGAGGAAGTCGGGGATCACATCTCTGTCCAGGTAGTCAACCAGGCCCCCAGGACCCAGGTAGTCACGGCCACTGTAGATAAGGAATTTGTGCCTGGTGTTCTCGTTGATGAAAGGGCTGATCTGGAAGGGGAGGTGGGCATGGCAGGGCATGTTCCCCCATAAGACTGGACTGTGGAGCCGAGCACCAGGCACCGCTCGGCCATGTCCAGCATAGTCGCTGGGCTGGGTTGGGCAGCCACTGCCCCTTCCAGACCCAGGGTACCCTCGTGGGCCCAGGAGGAAACCCCCCATGCAACCCGCCTCTGCATTTGGTGCAGCCAAAGCACCAACGGGAGTGCAAAGCTTGCCCGAGGAGGCGGGCTCTGTCCACCCTTGGCCTCCGCAGGAGGGGCCAGCTCCTGCTCTCACCAGCGTCCAGAGCACTGGGAAGACGCGGGGCGCTCGCACGATGAGCAGCCGACCCAGGGTCTCGGGGTAGTTGGCCTCCACCACCTCAATCATGCGCAGCAGCACCTTCACGCCGGGCCGCCAGAGGTGCCGCATGTTGAGCCCATCCAGGTCCAGCAGGCAGGTCCAGGAACTGCATCAGAGATCAGCCTTTTGTGGCTCCACCTGGCACTGCCACCTCCAGCTCCAGCTCCGAACCCTCTACCCCAGAACAGTCCTCAGGAACACAGATGGACAGAGAACCCTCTCAAGGCAGGGCTGGGAGCAGGCCGCCAGCCAGCAGATTCTCTCAGGTCCTGAAGCCTTCTACTAAGCCCTCAAATTCAAGTCTCACCTTGGGTGCTGAGTGCCACAAGCCAGCGGCCACGGCAGCCATGCTGCCATCCCCTCCCCACCGTCTTGGGTGCTGGGGTTAGCTGAGACCAGCACATTCATGTTCTGTGCTGGGACAGGCACACAGTATGTATCAGGCATTGCTGTGGCTTACAAAGTAATGCCAAGGACACAATAATAGAATGAGCCCAGGTAGTAAGTGCATGCCACATTCTCAGATCCACACTGACTGTGTGGCCTTGGCCAAGTGATTAACCTCTCTGTGCCCCTAGTCCATGAGGACCAATTTTTTTTTTTTTTTTTGGAATGTCTGTCTTGCTGCAGTGTGTGGATTTGCATGCAGCTCAGCTGGAAGGCCCTTTCCTCCCTGTCCCCCCCCCCATAGGGACCACCTGGAGTGAACACCTCTATGAATTAATTGGTCCACACTGCAAAGGAACTAAATTTCCACTAAGTTCAGGAAGGAGCTTAACACTGGCTATTTGGGCTCACTTGCTCTAAACACAAACCCCAGCTACAGAGTAGGGGAGCTGCAGCTTGGAGGGGCACCCCACTTTTGAGGGTGACAGCAGTGGGAGATCCAGCTCTCAAATAGAAATTGAGGTGGGTCGGCAGCCATGCTGGGAGACAGAGTCAGGTAGAACTTCGGGCTGAGAGGTGCACCCAGCAAGCCACAGCCACAGAGTGGGGAGCAGGAGAGACAAAGAGGGGCAGGACTCGGCCACTGAGCAGCTGGACCAAGGGCCGCAGGGAGGGTTCTGGCCACAGACCCGGGGGAGAGTTGGTGAGGACCCTGACATAGAGCACTGGCCCACCCCTGGAGATGTGCTTACCTGATGGGGCGGCCAAGCTGCTTGGAGCTCCCTTCACAGCGCCTCTGTGCTTCTTCACTGATGGACAGCACCTGGAAGCAGACACAGCACTGTTGGCACCCACCTGCTCGGGGCACTGGAAGTGGCACTGGGGGAGCTGACTTACGTGCTGCAGCAGCACCTCCTCCCCCACTGCTTTCACCAAGCCCTTGGTGTCCATCTGGCCCAGGCGCAGGATGTAGAGCGGGCGGCCGTCTTCATGGGGCACCAAGCAGAGATGAGAGCATTATTGAAAAGGGAGATGCCAGGCAGGGTTGGGCAGAGCCCCACTTGCTCACCCACCTGATACCTCCAGGAAGAGTTGGAATGACAGACAAGAAGACAGAGAAACAGCCCCCACCCCACCCAGGGAGGCCTGAGGGAGCGCCCTGCGGGGACTAGGCACAAACCCAACCCAAAACTGAGCTAAAGTAAACAGCTCCATTAAAATATTTAAAAAGGGTGACGGGGCCTAAGCCATAACTTGGGAGGCCAATATGCCAAATCGAAGCGCTGCTTCCAGTCCCAACTGCTCCACATCTGATCCAATCCAGCTCTCTGCTCATGCCATCTGGGAAAGCAGTGGAATATGGCTCAAGCCTTTGGGTCTCTGCAACCCATGAGCAAGACCCAGATGGAATTTCAGCCTCCTGGCTTCCACTTGACCCAATCCCAGCTGTTGAAGGCATGAAAAGAATGGGAGATACAACTCTGTCTGCCCTGTGTGTGTCTACCTCCCAAATAGATACTTTTTTTTTTTCACTAAATCATGATTTTACTTGGAGTCTTTGCAGGTGTAACTGTTAAAATGAAAACACACTAGATTTAAAGTGGTCCCTGAATCGCATAACCTGAACTAATACAAGAAAAGAAGGGGACTCGGACGAGCAAAGGGGGCTGTGTGAGGATAGAGGCAGGGGTGGAGCTCAGCTGAGCCGCCAGAAACTGTTGGAGGCTAAAAGGGCCCTCCCCTGGAGCCTGGAGACTCCTGCTGTCACACTAGCATCCTCCAAGACTGGGAGAAAGTTGCCATGTCTGCGTGCCTATCCAGCTGCATGTTGTCACTCATATGCATGCCCAGGGCCCAAATGAATCATAAGTCAGGCACGAGCATGAGGTACGTCCCTTCCAAGCACTCATCACGCACCAATATCCTGGTAGTGCCAGCCCCCAGCATAGAACTCCTCCAGCAGGGCAGGGGGGTGCCAGGTCTGAAGGAGGAGATCCACCTGGTGCTGTTTCCGCCAGCTCAGGGACTGGCACAGCATCTCCCGGGCCTTGTCCAGGTGGAAGTCACGGGCCCGCAGGAACCGAAGGATGTGCTCGTCTTTGGGAATCTGAGGGGCCAGAGGGAAAGAGCCCTTGGAATGGGGTCCCTGACCCAGCTGGTGATGGCCAGCTTCTCGCCACCCTTGCAGGGTGCCCATTCCTCAAAAGGCAGGGGCAGCAGTGGGCTGTGGTGAGTGTCTTCCCCTTCTCACGCTGGGGGACCTGCTTCTGCCTGCCCACCCCAAGGTGCCAAGGGACCGTTTTCACTGCTAACCCCAAATGACACTCCCCTTCCCTGCCTAGAGTCGTTTAAACCTCTTAGGAAAAATGTAGAGGTGTGGCTTCATGCACAAGGCACCTCATGGCCGTGGGTTCCAACTGTGCCCCCAGGGAACACTGGGGAAAGTCAGGGCCCAAGCCAACCTGGAGAGGGTGGAAGCCAGGAATGCTGTTAGATCACCCACACTGCCCAGAACAGCTGCCCCACACAGAACCACCCAGCCCCACAGTCAGCAGTGCTGCCAGGCTCCACACCCAGTCACAGGCAGGTATGATGAAGACAGCCCCTCCCAACAAGCTGACAGAACCTTCTGAAAGTACTCCTTACATAAACTCATCTGCTGTTCCCTGGCCTCTGTGCCTGGATCTCCAGGCCTCCCTGCACGCACCTTGCCCTGGTGGGTCTCCTGCAGCCAGTGTCGCAACTGGGTCAGGCAACTCTCCTGCGTGGGGGTGAGGTGGCCCAGGCGCCTCTCCATGGAGTTGGTGTCCAACACGTTGCCTTGTGAGACAAGGGAGTACAGGACCATAGGGACATAGCTTGAGTCTTTCCCACATGCTCCACGCTTCCTGAAGCTCTGCCCTGGCTTGTGCCCCTTCCTGAGTCACAACCGCATGGACCCCCAGTTGATCCACTTTTCCAACCCCTTTTCAAGTTGGCCCTGAAAAACTCCAGCTAGGGAAAAGCATAACCAAGGTTTGAGGATCAGCATGCTACAATCAGTACCAGTTCTAGGCCTGGCTTTTCCACTTCTGATCCAGCTCCCTACTAATGCACTTGCAGAAGTAGTGGAAGGTGCCCATGGGCTTGGGTCTCTGCTGCACATAAGGGAGACTCTGATGGAGTTCCAGGCTCCTGCCTCCAGAATGGCCTAACACTGGCTATTACAGCCACTTGGGCAACAAACCAGCAGATGGAAAATCTGTGTTACTCCGAATCTCAAATCAATCTATCAATCTGCTAAAAAAAAAAAAAAAGGCCCTGAGGATAAAAGAGGTGGAGTCTCCTGACAGCAGGTGCATGCTATGAGCCCAGCAGGATGCCCCTTCCCACCTGCTCCCTCTGTTGGTATGAGGCTACTGGTAGACAGAGTCCCGGCCCTGAAAGACAGCTGGGCCATCCGTCTAGGGCCTAGGAACCACACATGCCGCTCCAGCTCACACAGTCATGTTGTTCAGGCTCAGCATGTGGCACACACGCAGAGGGCAGCCTGGCCTGAATCTTGTTGTCTGGGTGTGGACAATCACACAGAGTAACAGCCCCATGGCTACAGCTGGCTGTCAGCAGGCAGAGGGCTTCATAACAGAACACTGAGGATCCGCACATCCAGCCACAGTTCGCAGTGGTTCCCTTTTCCCCCAAAATAGAAATGCCCAGGGCTGGGGCCTCACAACTGCGCCACGAGGCATCAGGCAAACCAAGGCAGGAGGGACTCACCGTGTCACAGGTGGTAACCTGGAGATGGGGCTGGGGAGAGTAGGGGAGCCAGGAGCTCCCACACCCTCCTACCTCCCCACAGATGCCAGGGCCCTCATCTACTGCTAAGTGCAAAGGTCTGGTGACTGAGAGCAGTAATTGGGGTGTGGTGTCTCCCACCAGGGGTCAGACATAAATGGCACAGGAAGAGGCAGAGAGAGAGAGAGGGACCAGGGTTGGGGGGGAACTATCAAAGAAAAAGCTGCATAAACAAAGGCAGCCGGCCAGCACACAGTTGGAGCCCAAGAGATACCTGATGCACAGCCCAAGCTGCAGTGTCAGTCACCCAGTGCCGTCAAACCAGTGTCCCTGAGTCACCCAAGTCCCTGTACCTCGGTGGCTCCAAGGAGACGCTGAAACCAGGGCCACCTCTGCCACACCTAACATTGGACTCCCAGTGCCACCACAATTGCGGGTCCTGGGGTTTTTTGTTTTGTTTTGTTTTTCTTTCCTTAACATTACACTGTGAACCTCCTCCAGGTCCACAGAAGCCTGAATGATAACAAAGGACCGATTGAGCACACAAAAAGCTCTTGTAAATCAGTCAGAAATCAGTGGGCAAACAGGAAAATGGACAAAGGCAAGGGCACATATTCTCCAGAGAAAGGAGAACAAAGAGATACTCAGCATGGCGACTCAGCAAGAGGGAGCAAGTCCTTCGTTGCCAGCTCTCAGCCTTGGAGGAGTCCAGAACACACAGCCATACCCTTCTGGTGGCAATGCTAATTACGATAACTTCTTGGGAGGCCTAATCAATAAATCTATCAAAACTTTAGTTGTGTCCTTCAGCCCAGCAAGTCTATCCGCAGGAGCTTCCTAAACAGACTGATTCAAAACAATAAGCAGGCACTTAATAAATTAGCTGCAGTACAGCCACATAGTAGGAGGGACTAACAGGCACACACAGGGACGCATAGTTGTTGGAGCAACCTTAGCAAGGAGATACAAGCTGTCTACTAGGGCTTGCAGACACTCAGTTGCTCAGCATAGATTAGACATGTCTGTATCATGTACACATGTGCATATACATATATACTCTCCTGCACCTACATGTACCCAACTTCAGAAAGTGCCAACTCCAACCGCTGCCCCCAGGGAGAGGAAAGGGTCACACCTGTGACTTGCATTTTGCGAGTGGTTTGAATGTCTTCCCTGCCGTGACCACGCATTACTCACATCGTTAAAAATAGTCATCAAAGCAGAGAAGGCAGCAGCGCCAAGACTCAAGAGCTCAATTTCTGATCCAGAAATAAACTGGTCTGCCTCCTGGGCCAGCAAGCAGTGGGGAGAAGCATCCGGAAGGAAGAAGGTAGAGTCATCCTGAGTCCCAGAGGATCCCCAAGAGGACCCATGGCAGTGACCTGACTGTCACAGAGTGGGAGACCCGAAGGTGCAGGCCTGGCTGGCCAACCCTGGCTGCAGCACCTACCATCTGCATCCACGGTCTCCCCTTGAACACCGAGGTCCTGCGGGCCTGACTGGCTGCAGCTGTCCTCCTCCCGGACAGGGGCAGGTGTCCACCGGGGAATGTGAGAGGTGCCCTGGGAGAGGAGCTCCTGCAGGTAATGCTCAATCACCTCCTTGCCCTGCAAGATAGAGATGCAGGTGCATCAGCCTGGCAGGATGGCAGAGTCACTGCACCTGCAGCAGGCCTAGGGCTACAGGTTGCTGGCTGAGGCCAGCTTGAGAAGGACGAGCCACAAAGGTCAAATAGCACCCACTCCCAAGAGCTGGTAAAGAGGGCAGATCAGAAAGCAGCCCCACAGGGAGGACCCTGCTAACAGCACATCAGAGGGGTTATTCGCAAGCCTCCAGCATCCCACAGGGATGACACTAAGGGCTGGGCCCCTTCCCTCTGTTGTGTCATTTGATGTGGTCATTCCTCAGGTAAACCCACATGTACATATGTGGACCCGGAGGCCCAGGAAGATGAAGGCTCCTGCCCACCGCTGCGCCTAGGGTTGTCAGGGGACAGAGCGGATCTGTGCACCTCTTCCCGTACATGAACATGAATCCTATCACACTTACTCTCTTGACACTGGCAGTGTACTGCTTCATGGCCAGCTTCTCCAGGGCATTCTCAAAGCCAAAGAAAGAACGAATGTCCAGTGAGGCACACTGCTCGAAGCAAGTCCAATCTTCATTCTCAGGGTGGACCTGAAAGCCAAGCAATGTTAAGGATTTGGAGAGGGCTGGGGTTCCTTGCCCTCTGCTGGTGCTGTCCTGGGCACATGGGCCCCTGGAGGAAGGCTGCAGGACCAGGGCAGTTTATGACAAAGGAACAAGTGAAGACCAAACTGTCAGCAGCTGGCAATGAGGGAAAGCTGGCTGAGTTTCAATATCAGCATCCCCTACGGAGCCTGCTCCACTGCCAGTCCAGCTCCCTGCTGGTGTACACAACACGGCAGCAGTGAGACTCGATGGAAGTCCAGGTTCCTGACATTGGTCTAGTCCGCTCTTGGCTGTTGTAGACATTTTGGGCACAAACCAGCAGACAGGAGATCTCTCTGTTTCACTTTCTCTCTAACTATGCCTTTCAAATACATAAATAAATCTCCAAAGACAAAAACATATATACACAAACCATCCAGAATAGGAGTCTTATGAGGGGTCAGGAGGGTGTGTACACCTACACAAATCTATGTAAATAACATGTTCCGTTTCACATATTACTTATCCACTGAGATACCCACAGGTAATAAATCACAAATCAGTGCTATAGAACATTTTCAAAATGTGTGAAAATGCGATGAAAAGCTATTTATTCTGGCACAAAAATACTTTCACATAAATTTTTCATCACACACTTCACAAACTCTTGGGACAACCTCTCACACTCTTATTTTGGAAATGTTTTTGCACCAAAATAAAGCAGCCTTCTCATTCCAGTAGGCACCTAGGGAAAGTTGAGACACATATTTATAAACAGCTTCATCTTATATGTCTATACAGACATATAGATATCGGTGAAAGGTTTTATGTATGTCAGTAAGAAAATACTTCACGGGCAGAGCTATTGGGCAGAGCCAGGCTAGGTGCCATGCAAACTTCTAGACAAGAAGGTCGCCAGGAGCCTACTGACCAAGGAGATAAATGACCTTGGCTTTAAACATTTGTGGCTAAGATGGTCCAGGGCCGAGAAAAGCTGGGCACGCATCAATTTTCTTTCTCTTGTCTGTGACCCCTACAAGGACCGTGGACAAGGCCAACATTTAGTGGGGTGCCGGCCCGGCAGCGCTACGGAGCAATGACTGCATTCAGAGGGAGGTTGCGGACAGGACTTGGTGGCATGCACTGATCTCAGTCAACGTAGCCTACGCGGACAGCACGATTATGAAACCATTTCACAGATAAGGAAACTGAAGGAAGGAAAGGAGAGCTGAGACAAGGGAGGGAGGGGTACAGTTGCCAGGGTCCTCCCAGGAGATAGAGGATACTCAATCACATTCCAATCTCAGATAAATAACAAATAATAATCTAAACAGTGTTTGGGGGCAGGACCGACCACACCTAGAAAACGTATTAATTGTTCATCTAGCAGCCAGCATGACTCAGCACCATGAGTTTTCAGTGACAATATGGGGTGGGGGCGGACCTCAGGCGCACAGGTGAGCCCGGCGCACATGGGCGGGTGGGGCCAGGCTGGCTGGCCGGCGGGAGGGGCGCACCGTGTAGCTGCAGTTCTCCTGGACGGCCACGCGGCTGGCAAAGGTCTCGTTATGAGCCTCGATGAGCAGCGACCTCTCCCTCCAGTTCAGGACGTTCCTCTGCACGAAGACCACGTGCTCCACGCCTACAATCTGCAGAGAGGGGCCAGGGAAGATGCGCGCGGAGGGCCGAGTCCCCACAGCTGTCCCCGCCTCCATCCCCACCTGGTTCTCTCGCTCCTGGCCCACCTTCCGCAGCAGGCGCGGGGCGTCCACACGCAGCCGGCAGCTCCGCTCCACCACGTGCACCGCGCCGTCCGGGCTGCGGGACTCGCGCAGGATCTCGCTGCCCAGGAAGACAGGGATCTGCGGGCAGGTGGGGAAGCGCTTCTCGTAGGCCTGGGGAGGGAGGCAGAGGCAGAATGAGGAGGGGGTTGGCATTCCGCAGTACCCCCTCAAGAAGTGCCCTCCTCTGTCTCTGCAACTCTGCTTTTCAAATGAATAATCTTTTCATTAAAAAAAAATCCTACTGTGCCAGACCTCTAAAATGTGTATTTTTAAAACTGCACACTGGGCTTGGCATGGTAGCCTAGCGGCTAAAGTCCTTACATTACACGTGTCTGGATCCCATATGGGCACCGGATCTAATCTCAGCAACTCTGCTTCCCATCCAGCTCCCTGCTTGTGGCTTGGAAAAGCAGTGGAGGACGGCCCAAAGCCTAGGGACCCTGCATCCGCGTGGGAGACCCAGAAGAGCCTCGGGGTTCCTGGCTTCGGATCAGCACAGTTCGTCGTTGAGGCCACTTGGGGAGTGAGTCAACAGACAGAAGATCTTTCTCTCTGTCTCTCTCCTCTTTGTATATCTGACTTTCCATATATAAATCTTATTTATATATATATATATACACACACACATACATACACACATATATACATACATACACACATATATATATACATACACATTTTAGGAGTCTGATGCAATGACTCGATGATTAAATCATTATTTTGAATGTGCCAAGATCCCATTTGGGTACCAGTTTGTGTCCAAACTGCTCCACTTTCCATTCAGCTCCATGCCAGTGGCCTGGGACAGCAATGGAGATCGCCCAAGTGCTTGGCCCCCTGCAGCTATACGGAACACCTAGAAGAAGCTCCTGGTTCCTGGCTTTGGATCAGCCCAGCTCTGGCTATTGTGGTCATTTAGGGAGTGAACTCGTGAATGGAAGATCTCTCTCTGAGTATCTCCTCTCCCTGTAAATCTTTCAAATAATTAAAAAAAAGTTTATTTATTTTTATTGGAAAGGCAGATATATAGAGAGGAGGAGAGACAGAGAGAAAGAGCTTCTCTCTGCTGATTCAGTCCCCAAGTGGCTACAATAGCCAGAGTTGAGTTGATCCGAAGCCAAGAGTGAGGAACTTCCTCTGGGTCTCCCACACGGGTACAGGGGTCCCAAGTCTTGCACTGCTTTTCCAGGTACATTAGCATGGAGCTGGATTGGAAGTAGACCAGCCAGGACTTGAACCAGCACCCATGTGAGATGGTAGGATGAGATTTAACCTGCTGTGCCACAATGCTGGCCCATACACAGTACACATTTGCATGTGTATGTACATACAACACACCTATATCACATATACATCCAACATACCTAGAACAGACATTACATGTGGGCATAAAACATGAATATGTATTCACATAAATGTGTGGATTAGTCGTGTGTGGCAGCTGTAAGTATCGCCTGTATAAACACACATCTGTGAACTTAGGTCCTTGTGTGTGTGGATAGGTGGTGTTTCTCAGGCAGCCATTGAGGTCTGGCACTGAGTTCTCGGTGCACATATTTGTTAAGATCTATTTCACCTGCCGCGTGCATATGAATACTCTATAGTGCTTCCTGCCCCAGCACACAGGAGCTGTGTGGCACGGAGTGAGGCACCCAACGACTCAGCGAGCACGAGGGATGGCTGGCATCGGTCTCCGAGAATCTCCAAGCCCCTGAGCCAGTGACCAGAGATGGCCAGGGTCTGAGCTCAGCTCTAGGAGGGCTGGGCACACAGCCGGAGGGGGTGGGGGGAGTGGCCCAGCCCTGGTGGCTGATTGTTCCTGTGGTGGGGGCCTGCTTTTGCTGTCTGTCACAGTTCATGTACTCCCCACCCCTCAGAATTGGCATCCACGCAAGCTCCAAAGATAGCGCAGGGCATCTAAGGACATCTCCTCCCCGCCCCCCGCCCTCCCAGCTCCCGTAGAAGTGTCAGCCAGAGGGGGAGCCAGGGGAAGATGTGGACAAGAGCTTGGGTGGCTTGGGTGTCACCCCAGGTCATCCTCCCCAGCCCCAGGACTGCAGGACAGAGTTTGCCAAGCTGGCGGCACCTCACCGCTGCCCTGGACCTTGAGGGAAGGCAGAGCAAAATGGGAGTGTGGAAAGGAGCACCAGGTCTGAGGCTCAGTCCTATCTGCTCCCACAGAGGTGAGCCCTTCATTTTTCTAAGCATAGAAAATGGGGTCCTGGCCCTGCTCTGGAGATACAGCCATACTGAGCAGCCAGTTGCCTCCCAAAACTCTTACTCACCAGTGGGTCTGCTCCTGTGGGCAGTGCAGGTGCAGAGCAAGGCACTGTCCCTCCTTGCCCAGCCTGGGCAGTCATATCTTGTCTTTTGTGACTCAGGTACTCAAGTTCAGCCAGGCAGTGACAGCAGCCTTCATTCTGTCTGCTAATCCCCAGATGTACTCAGGCCCAGAGCATACTTTTTCTTGTGTCCCCAACCCACCACTGCTCCAACCTCACCAGCCTCACTCACAAACGCATAAACTCATAAATTCTGAACACAGCAGCCTGTTCCTGCCACAGGGCCCTCACATGTGCCATTCCAGGCGCTGGCAGTGCTCATTAATGCCCCTGACTGCAGGATGCTTCCATCAGCAGGCATCCTAGTAGAATCAGAGATCTGTACTTGAGGGCTGGGACACACTCCCCATGCCATCCGGTGAACCCACTCATTCCCTGCTTGTGGGTGGAACAAGAGGCCTAGGTATGCATGGTTGCAGCCTGCATTTCCACAGCACCATCTGACACCCGCGCCTAACTCAGTCCTTGGCACACCTGGGGGCTCACAAAGAAATGCCAGCAAATGAAGAGTCCAAACAGCCCCACGAAAGGTGGTGCTACCAGCCCATGCAAGAGCTACTGGGTCTCACTTCCTGCCCAGGCAAACGGCTTGTCAGCAGCGCCTGTCTGCGGTGCCCAGATAACAGGCAGAACCTAGAAGGCTGGTGAGGAGCTGCCACATGCTTGGCATGGCTTCCCCTTCTGTATATCCCAGAGCTGTTCCCCCCGCCAGAGCCACATGTGTGTGTGTTGGGGGGGTGCAGCACAGAGGAGACCCCCAAGCTCAGGTTCCTCAGGAAAGGCACCAGTCCTGAGCCAGCTGCCTGGTGTCGGAGAATGCTGGGACTGACATCAGCTGAGTGATACCTGCCCCATTTTACCCTTATCCACCATGACAAACCGGGGAACTGGCGTCTCCCCACTGCATAGACGAGCAAGTGGGGGTCCTGGCGGGCAGAGGGATGGCAGCACAAGCCCGTCTCCCCCCAGATCCTGCCCTGAGTCACTGGGTCCTGCTAAGGGCTTAGACCAGGTGACAAGTGTCAGCAGGTTGGCAGTGCTGAGTCCTGACCGCATATTCACCTCCCTAGGGAAACTGCCCTTTTATGCTCCATGCATTGGCCAGGAAGGCGCCAGGGCCCCACTCCAGAAAACTGCCCAGATTCCTGGACAGGATGGGCCGAGCCTCTTGCTGAGTTCCTCCTGGATCCTGACCCAGCCCGAGCTGTTGCAAGTGTGTGGGGAGTAAACCAATGGATGGAAGAGCTCCCTCTCTATCTCTGCCTGTCACACTGCCTTCCAAATTAATCTTAAACCAAATGAGTAAGGCGGACGCAACACCATCCTCCTGCTGCTTTCAATGCAAGAGATCCATGCCAACAAGCTCATTCCATCTAAATAGGTGAACAAGCCAGTTAGAATAATGATACGTTTCAGCCCATGGCAGCAAGCCACTCTTTTGTAGTTCCTGTGCCTGGTAGACAGCCCTTGGTGAGCAGGGGATTCCCAGTAAGCCTGTGTGGGATCAAGACGTCCCTGTGACGGGTGGGGGATTGCCTCCATCACACAGCCCAAACCAGAAAACACACTGGAAGCACTGTTAGCAACAATCTCCGAGAGCAGGCTGCACCTCCTGGGAGCTAATTTAAACACGTCTGAATGAGGCCCATGCCACTTTATTAAAACTATGTCCCCAACAACAATCCTCCCTGTAATTGCTTCTACTCTGGCTGAAAGGCGTTACCTGCACCAGGTGATCCTGATTAGGAATCCACCTGCTACACCATGTGTTGTTTCTCAGTAGGCCTGGTCAGGGTTTTGAATATTTCATCACTTCATTGTGGCATGGAACCTCCCTTCCCTCACTGTCCTTCCACAGGATGAGGTTCGGCCACTGTCCTTCCACAGGATGAGCCAACGTCCATCTCCAGGGGCACAGGGTCACAGGTAACCTGAAGCCACCCACTTGGGAGCCCCCAGGACCAGTGGGGGCAGTGACCAAGTCATCCCTGAAGCCAGGCTCCAAATGTTGGAGCCAGAATCCCGAGTCCTCAGCTCCTGGGCTCAGACTCCCGCAACTCCCACCACAGCTATGCTCCTTACAGAGTGGTTCAAGCTCAAGTGACAGTTGTGGTGGGGTGGGGCAGTGGACAGATTCTTCAGAGCAAGTGAGTTAAAATGAGGTTGGAGGGACAAGCACTGTGGTGCAGTGGGTTAATACACAACACCAGTGTCTCACAGAGAAGCACCCATTCCAGTCCCAGCAGCTCTGTGCCCCACCCAGCTCCCTACTAATGTGGCTGGGAAGGCAGCTGATGACCACCCACTACTAGGATCGAGGCAGTTGGAAGACCCAGACGGAGTTCCTAGCTCCTGGTTTCTGCCTGGCTCAGCCCTGACTCTTGGGGCCATCTGGAAAGCAAAGCAGACGAGAGATTCCTCTTGCTGTCAGTCTCTGCCTTTTACATAAGCTCAAAATTAATAAAAATGTAAGTGAAAGGGAGATCTAGGGGCACAGTATACCATGTGGAGTTCCTGGGTCCCGCCCACGAGCCAAGGAACTTGCAAAAGCTGGGAACAGACCCTTCCTTCCTGCCTTGGGAGAGAAGTGGCCCTGCCCACACCCTGTTCTCAGATCTGAGGCCTCCACGCTGGGGGGAAATACAAGCCTTCTCTCCCCTCCCCCCGCCCTTGCAAGCCCTGCCCTGCCCCTCGGCTATGCAGACAAATTCGCAGAGGTCCAGACGTGGTGTGTGGTGTGCCCAAAACAGCGTCTGAGCTGTCTGGCAGCCCTGCTCTGAGCAGGGCACAGCAGGTGTACTAGGCCAGCATCTGTAGTTTCCAGCTGATTTTCCCCTTGGTGGGGACCTACACGGGGTATAGGCATCCTGGTCCCAGTCCTGATGGCAGGTGCCACTCCAGGAGCTTGGGGGCTTCCCTCCAGCTTACAGGTACCCACCCCAGTTCATGCCACCTGCCTGCTTGCTCTGTGGCCTTGGGCTGCCCAGGCAGCTGTCTCTTGGGGTGGCTTTGAGGAGCACACGAAGGGGCCCTGGGGCGCTCCCTGTACAAGTCTACAGGATAGAATTTCAAAATAGAATCTGCAGAATCACAGAATACCCGCCTCCATGCACAGCACAGATTGGGGCGGGGGGAAGGAATGCATCCACATAGCCACGTGGGCATACATTTTCACAGTAGCATTACTCATAAGAGCCTCGAGTTGGAAATCACAAAAGTGTCCACTGAAGGAGAGATGGATCAACACAGTACGATGTGTTCAAACAGAGGACTTTCTTTTTGGTCATAAGAAGGCAATGGAGCTGCTGGATGAAGGTGCTTCAACAAGCTTAGAGAAAATGAAAGTGGAAGTTTAGGGGCAGGTGTTGGCACAGCCACAAAGATGCTGCTTTGGGATTCCTGCAGCCCATGGCAGAGTGTTTGGGTGGGGTCCTGGCTTGGCTCCTACCTTGAGCCTCCTGCCAGTGCATACCCCATGAGGCAGCAGGTAAGGGCCTGGCTGTGGCAGACATTTAGAGTCTGTCTGGTTCCTGGCCCCTACTAATTTCAGACCTTGGGCAGCAGTAGGTGGTGGTCTGCATCCACATGGGAGACTGGTATTGAGTTCCCAGATCCCAGCTGCAGCCCAGCCTGGTCCCAGCTGTTGGTGGTAGCTCATGTTTCATGGGTATTAAACTCCATGCGAAGCCCTGCCCGGGCACCTCTGTCCCCTGACTTAATATCTACCTTTCCAGTGAGAAATACAGGTCCCAGCAATCAGGAACTGGCATGGCAGGCCTGGCTTGTGACTCCCATCCCTTTGCCCCATGGTTGGGGAATAAACCCATGAGATGCCCCCACATCCAGAGGCCCAACCTCACTGCCCCTCATTCTCATTCGTGTTTCCCTGTACGGGCCAGGGGAGCCTCTGGAGACTTCCCCTTCATAAGTTGTGTTCCAGGGAAGGGATGCAAAGGGAGCCGCCAGTCCATCCGATTCGCTTCTCCCAGTTCCACCAGCCCCGTATCGGTCACTGGTGTCAGAATGAAGTAGCAATGGGTCCTGGGGATCTCGAGTAGGACTTGCTAGAGGAAAACAGCCAGACCAGCAAGGAGCCTATGGCCACACAGACACAAAGAAAATGGCTGGACTGATGCGGAAGTCCCAGGCACCGGATGCAAACTGGGCACCAGTATCCAGCTGGGAAACAAAGACAGAATTCAGTGCAGAGACCCGCTTCACGCCCTCATGGTGGCACAAGTCATGCTGCGGTCCAGCTATTTTGGGGACAATGATGTCTTGTAAACAGTTGGCTTTGTCAGCGGTGTTGCTTCGGCTTGGGACCATCTCACAAAGACAGAAATGAGTGCAGGCCTCTGGCTAGCTCGCTCCACCCATCAGCTCCCAGAGCTGGGGAGCGCTGAGGGCAGAGTCTGAGCCCTACCTCCACGGATGGGGCACATTTCAGGAAAGGCACCCGTGCCCACAGCTGTCCCGCTATCATGTTAAATGCTACAGAAGCCCGGGTGTTTTAATTCAGAGTGCACCAATCACAGCCATTTTTGAGGACTTAAAACATGCCAAACATACAATCACTAAGCCCATGCAACACTTGGATCTTTTTATTCCACAGTAACATACTGAGTCTTACAGGAAATTTCAAAAAGTTTGTGAAGAGTTAAGTATTTGGCACAGCAGGTAGATGCCACTTGGGATGGCCACCTGCCACGTCCAGTGCCTGGGTTTCAGTCCCTTCTCTGCTTATCCTCATCCTGAGAGGTACCAGCTGATGGTTCAACTACCCGGGTTCTTTTTTTTTTTTTTTTTTTTATTACAAAGTCAGATATACTGAGAGGAGGAGAGACAGAGAGGAAGTGGAGCTGCCGGGATTAGAACCAGCGGCCATATGGGATCAAGGCGAGGGCCTTAGCCACTAGGCCACGCCGCCAAGCCCCCAACTACCTGGGTTCTTAACAGCCACACAGGAGACCTAAACTGAGCCCCAGGCTTCTGTGTAGCCCAGCCCTGGCCATTGCGGGCATTTGGGGATTGACCCAGAGGACAGGAGAGTTCTCTCTGCCGGTCTCCATCCACCTCTCTACTCTCTACCCTTCAAATAAAATGAAAGCAAACTTTTTAAAATTTTTATTTATTTTCACTGAAAGGGCAAATTTACACAGAGAAGGAGAAACAAAGATCTTCCTTCCACTAGTTCATTCCTCAAATGGCTGCAATGGCTGGAGCTGAGCTAAATCAACGCCAGGAGCCAGGAACTTCTTCCAAGTCTCCCACTCAGGTACAGGGTCCCAAGGCTTTGGGCCGTCCTCGACTGCTTCCCTGGCCACAGCCAGAGAGCTAGATTGGAAGTGGAGCAGTTAGGACATGAACTGGCGCCTATATGGGATGCCAGTGCTTGGAAGTGGGAGATTAGCCAGTTGAGCCATCATGCTGCCCCAGAAAATAAGCTTTTTAAAAGAACTAAGCCTTACACACAAAGCGAAACAAAAAACTAAGTACTGCTTGCCTTTAAGACAGTTTGTGTCACAGCAGGTTAAGTGGCCACTGGAGATGCCCATATCCTTTCAGGGCTCCTCAAAATCCAGCTTCCTGCTGGCATACCTGGGAGGCAGTAGCCAATGGCCCAAGCACTTGGATTCCTGCCATTATGGAACACCAGCATGGAGTCCTTGGCTCTTGGCTTCAGCCTTGCCTAGCTAGGGCTTCACAGGCATTTGGTGGCACAAACCAACAAATAAAAGTCTCTCCCTCTTTCCCCCACCCTCTTGATTACTCTGTCTTTCAAATATATAAACTTAAAAAAAAAAAAAGTCTATGGGAAATAGAATTAAGAGATTTGTTTATTTTTAGTGCAATTTTTAAATTCATGCCTAACTTTTTCATGAATGCATTCTTCTACAGACAGTTTGAAGACCCTGCATATGTGAGCTGCCACATATGGACTAAGCATGATCACGTATGTTAATCTACCAATTTTTGTCTGCTTGCCGCAGACCTGGCCCTGCACTAGAACACACACATACACACAGTCCCAACTTTCCTCATGCCACAAACAGAAGCAGGGACACAGAGAAGCTCAGCAACTTTGCAGACACACACAGCCCAGCAGCTGCAGAGACCCAACCTCCTTCATTGCATTCCAGAGTCCTACCCAGTTACAGAGGACCGTGGTCCAGCCACAGACAGACCGTGCAATCATGCTGAGAGCCCAAAGCATGGACATTCACACACAGGAGACCTTCACTAGGAGATAGGATGGGGACATCCTGGGATGCCCACTGTGGAGTCAGGACTAGAGGCTCAGAGAGCAAGGTCCTTGGAAAGAAAGCTGGTGGAAGCAACCTGAGGTGAGTGGGTGATGGTGGTGAACTGGGGAGTTCGTGACACCCTTGGCATAACCATTGCATGCTGTGAAGGCCACACACACAGCCGGCAGTGCCATGAATCGTGTCCCCCAGCGCTTGACCCCCGTTCTACTGAGCACCAACAAGAAGTACCAGGAGGCAGCACCACGGTGCTGTGAAGGACTCCTGCATGGACCTGTCTCTGGACCCAGCCAGTAGTGAAAGGACCATGAATCCAGGAGACCCAGGACCAGGAAGCCTATCCCAGGATCCTGTGTACCTTGTTGTTCCACGGCCACTGTGCATGCCCCTTCCTCCAGGACACCGACCCCAGACCCTGCCCCCACACTCCCCACAGTCTCTCTGGGTCTCAGCTTCCTTGAAGGGTGAGGAGGACAATCTGTGGGTAAAAAGGAGGACACTAGGGATCTCCTGGTTAATGGCAACGCTCTGGGGTCCCCTCTGGGAGGACCTGAGTTCCAAGGCCACCTTCTCCTTGCTACAGAACTTGGGGTCACCCTGAACATGCCCAAGCCTCAGTTTAGTGGGGGTAAAATGGGACCAATGAGAAGTATTGGAAACAGAATCAGTCACGTGTGACAACTGAGGATTGTAATCACTCAGAGGATGGTTACTATAGTCACCACCATCACCACCACCATCATCATCATCACATTCATCATCATATCATCCTCACCACCATCATCATCACTACCACCATCATCATCACCATCACTACCATCATCACCACCATCATCATCATCACTGCTGTGAACACTACTGTCACTACACAGGGTGGTGCTACTGGCTTGGCCCTGAGGCCGTGTGTTTTGCCAGGAGGGTCTGAGGGGAGACAGGTGCGCTGCACAGGAAGAGGAATCGCCAGCAGCTCTGCCAAAAGGTGGGAGGGGTCAGCCGGGCCAAGGGGTCCCACCCCGTCAGCCGAGTGGCTTAGTAATTCCTCTGAGTGGGCGTCCCCTCTCCCTCCTGCCACAGCCGCTGAGTTCCTCCAACCACCACCCAGAAGAAGCAGGGTCACTCACCGCCATGACCAGCTCGAAGGGGTACTTGTAGACGCGGACAGGAGACTGGTACTTCTGCACCATGTTCACCATGCAGGCGTTCCCAGGGCGGGTGTTGTGCGGAATCTAGGGAGACGGGTGGCTGGTGAGGCAGCAGCTGTCTCCTCGCCACCCAGGGACACTGGCCATGCTCCCCACTGGCCCTCCTCACACACCTCCCCAGCACGGCCCCTAGATGCCTGTGGAGCAGGCCCCAAATTTCAGTCCTGTCCTGGGCAGGATCCAGATCATTCCTCACTCCTCCAACAGCAGCAGACACCTAACACGCCCTCTGTTCCCCCTTCACATTAGCCACCCCCTGGTGACCTCCGCAACTTTCCTGCAAGTGTGGGCTCTCCTCAGCCTGCCACGGACCACCGAAACCCTAGTCTCTCCAGGTCCCCCTGCACCTGCCCTCTCAGGGCCCCCCAAGACCCCTGACCCACAGCCTCCTCCGTGCACTCAACCTGCACGGGCACATCCACACAGAGCCGTCGCGTGCACAGGCCCCCTGCCCGCTTTCCCGCTCACCTTCCTCCTGGGAGCACCAGGGTTGCGGTCCCGACGGGGGAGGTGGCAGGACCGTCAGCTTTAGCCTGGTGCAGGAGGAGCTCACATCCGTCGGGGAACTCGCGGTGTTGGCCGGCACCGGAGCGCAGCGCCTCGGGCAAACGCGGGGCTCAACCGCGGTTGCCTGACTCCAGGTTGCTCAGCCCCGCAAAGCTGCGCTGCTTGGCCAGTCAGCTAGGGCAGAGGCCCGAGAGACGCGAGCCAGACCGGCCAGGAGGGCAGTGCTGCAGCACCGGGGACAGCGGAGGTCCCGGACTGGCCCCGCCCCCGCCCTGCTGTGGTCCCGCCCCGAGCGGCTCCGCCCCCGCCCTGCTGTGGCCCCGCCCCGGGTGGCTCCACCCACGTACCCTGTTGTGGCCCCGCCCCCGAAAGAGCAGTGACCCCGCCCCAGGCTGGCCACGTCCCTCCTGGCTCCGCCCCAGGCTTAGCCCCTCCCTCTACACGAGCGTCTTTTTCTTGGTCACGCCCAGAGAGGCACAGATCTGCATGCGGATTGGCCACGCAGCAGGAGGCGGGAACCAGTGCCCGCCTCGCTCGCCGCCCGGAGCGGCACCCGCTGGGTCTGCAGCAGCCGCAGCAAGCCGGCCCCGGGCGGCGCTGTCGCCCCCTGGCGGTTTACTCAGCCTGGCCGACGCCGGCCATGGGCGCATTCGCTCCTGCGCACACTGCAGACCTGCAGACCCCGCTGCTCGGCGCCCCGTCAGCCCCGAGGTCCGCGCGCACCTACCTGGGACCCGGCAGGTGGAGGTTGGACGGGGAGCCGCATGTCCCCACGTCTGCCACGAGGTGGCAGCAAACGACAGCCCGCGGCTCGCGGAGCAGCCACGCAGGCCCACCCACACAGGGCTCCGCCCACCCCTCATGGGGTTCCGCCCGCCCCGAGCAGGGCTCCACCCACCCCGAGTAGAGGCCACCCCAGGTCCTCCAGACACCCTCCCAACAGATGGGCCGCGGCTGGGGCATCCAGGGTGAGGACGGGGTTTGGGTTCAGACGGTTTCCGTGGCGGGAAGGGGCCGTGGCGCTGCCGGTTCTCCCACGTGTGAACCCGTCCCGCACCACACCTGGACCGAGCCAGCTGACTTGGGGTCTGAAGACACCCCAACAGGCCTAGCCGCAGCGAGCGTCCCACAGCAAGGCTGAAGGAGACACCCAGGACCTGCCTCAGCCAGAGCCGCCTTGGGGGTGGTCCGTGGGGGGTGCAGCAGGAGCACCCCACGCAAGTTCGCTGGCCCGGGGTCAGAGAACTGAACGCCGTCTCACAGCCAGAGTTGAGGTGCCTCCGCTTGAGGGGCTCTGAGGGAGACGCTTTCCACACCTGACTGGAGCTTCTAGAAGCAGCCTGTAGGGGATGAGACAGAGCGCAGGACTCCGCCCCAACCCACGCAGGGTTCCGCCCACCTACACAGGACTCCTCCCAGCCCATGCAGGGTTCCGCCCACCTACACAGGACTCTGCCCACCCCATAGAGGACTCCGCCCAGCCCACACAGGATTCTGCCCACTCTCAAGCAGGCTCCGCCCCCACCCACCCTTACGCAGGGCTCCTCCCAACCCCAGAAGCCCTGATGGGGGGCCCTGCCGAGCGGTCTCCAGTGGCCATCCTTCCAGCCAGGGAAGGAGGTGCCAGGAGGAGGAAGAGATGCTGAGCCTCAGTACCAGCTGGCCACTCCTGTGTCCTTCTTGGCCAAGCCAGTGAGCCCTCAAAGATGGGGGAAGGGAGGAGGAGTCCACTATGGGGGGCAGAGACAGCCTTAGGGGTTAGGTCTTCCCCACTGCTACAGCACCCCTCTGAGCAGGGCAGCCCCAAGAGGGGTCTGGACTGGTGAAGAGGTCAGGGACGGGGTGTGGACATGAGTGCTGGGTGGGCAGCAAAGGCACAGAAGAATGGGGCAGGATGAGGGAGTGTGTACCAGGAGGCTGTGGCTCATGGGCAACCAGCGAAGAGGCCCTAAGTTCAGGATTTATGGGGCCGTCATTGAGGTCAGAGGGATGGCTGGGCCCCCAGGGGCCCGAGGGAGGGCGGGAGGGAGGAAGGAAAGTGGTGGATAACTAGAGGATGGCAGCGTCACCCGTGGTGCAGTGTTCAGCTGCGCCTGTCCTTCCTGGGGTCACACCAGGGACTGGGCCTGTGGGAGAGTCCGGGCACCCCTGTCTGGGAACCCCTGTCTGGGAAGGCCAGGGCCCCCAGCAGAAGGCTGCACAGCTCTCCAGCCAGGGACCTGGACCCAGTGTGCCCTAGTCCAGCCCTTGGCACACAAGGCTTGGGTAACAGCAGTAGGCATAGATTTCATGTGTGTGTGAGAGAGAGAAAGAGAGAGACAGAGAGAGAGAGAATATAACCTTGTCTTCAGATTCCTTGAAGTAGCCTTACAAATGCAAGTAAGTATCGTGGCATGGCAGTGAGGCACCTCGCCCCTCTGCCCCACTTCCCCACCTCCCCAGGCTGATTCCTGCACCTCCCCTGACTGGCCGGTCCTGCTGCATGGGGCTGCCTCCAGTGTCTCCCCGAGGCCCACAGTACCTCCACCTTTTCCAGGGAACCGGATAGCTGGGACCCCAGGGCTGGGAGGAGGGACCACGTGTCCAGTACTGCCTGCCACTGACTCATCACTGCCTGAGGTCGGTGCTGGGGTGGACTGGTGGAGATTAAGCCATTCCCCATGACCAGAGGATGGCCTGACGGGGCAGCCCAGGCGGCCTGGCTGCTGGGCTCTGCGAGGAATGTTTAAGCTCAGCATGAAGCACGGAGGACAAATGGCCCAGGCAGATCTGTGTGGGCTAGTGGGAGCAGGCGGGTGGGCAAACTCACAGACACACAGCTGTCTTAAATCACCACCAGAGACCTGAAAGTAGGCAGTGCTGCTGTCTGCTGACCACACCCAGCTTCCTTCCTGGTGAGGCCAACATCCCTTGGCTGGCCAGGCCACTGTGGGCCTCTCCCAAATGGACTCACGTGGGGGTTCCCGTTTCCTGAGGCACTGATGGGCATGTAGGTTACTGTCGTTTAGTAGAAACATGCTTGTTTGCTTTGCTGCCCTCGCGCTGTCTTGGCAGGGAGGCCCCTTGTTGGCTGCTGTTTCCCCAGGGCTGCGCATGCTGGAGGCTCCTCCAGGGCTGAGAGGGGAGCCTGCTGGCCCTGGAAAAGTGATGTGGAGGAGGACAGAGACCTCCCTGTCCCTTTCAGGCCCTGGCCCCTCAGCCTCAGACCTGACCGCCGTGTCCCTGAGCACTCCCAGGAGAGGCCAAGTGGCCTCAAACTCGCAGCAAGCTCTCTGAGGGCAGGACCCCGCACCCAGCATACTTGATCTAGCATCCTCACCTCGCAGGTGCTCAAGAGGATCTGATGGATGGACAAATTAATGAGTGAACAAACCCTTCCCTTCAGTCAGATTCAGGACCTACTAACCCTTACCTGGTCCTCCTCTGGGCCTTTTTCCTGGGATTACCACAGTGCATTGGTCCTCTCATCCACTCGTTCTCTATCCATCCATCCATCCACACAGGGTGTGGCTGCTTAGAGCTCCCACTCTAAGCCAGGGACCTTGCCTGTGTTGGCAGGGTGGGAACCAGAGTACTGGCTCTGATGCAGTTTCTTTCTTTTTTTTTTTTTTTTTTTTTTATAATTATTGGAAAGTCGATATACAGAGAGGAGGAGAGACAGAGAGGAAGATCTTCCATCCGATGTTTTCACTCCCCAAGTGAGCCGCAATGGGCCGGTGCGCGCCGATCCGAAGCCGGGAACCAGGAACCTCTTGCGGGTCTCCCACGCGGGTGCAGGGTCCCAATGCATTGGGCCATCCTCAACTGCTTTCCCAGGCCACAAGCAGGGAGCTGGATGGGAAGTGGAGCTGCCGGGATTAGAACCGGCGCCCATATGGGATCCGGGGCTTTCAAGGCGAGGACTTTAGCCGCTAGGCCACGCCGCCGGACCCCTCTGATGCAGTTTCAATCCAGCGTCCGCACTAATGGCCTTGACCAGTCTTTCATCTCTGGGGGACCACTAGCACATCTGTACACAGGGCCAGTTCAGCCTCTTGGTGATGGCTCTGCTGTCACGGTTGGGTGCCCCTGTCTAAACTCATCAGATTGCTTTGAAACTGGAATGTGCATTCATCAACCTCAGTCAAGCTGGAAAACATGGGCCCAATTATCCCAGTCCAGGGCCTAGCACAGGGCCCGACACACAGTAAATGCTCAGCGGACATTGTCATTCTTTGCCACAACGGGTCTCTTTTCAAGACCCTTTAGAACTCGTGCCAGAATATCCCCCATTTCTCAGATGGGGACACTGAGGTTCAGAGAAGTGAAGGCATTTTCTCAGGGTCACACATCCAGGAATGGAAAAAGCGGGATTACTTCCCTTTTTACTGAGTGGTGGAGACACCTGTGAGAGGTCACACAGCTAGACGTGTGGTAGAGTTGGAACTCACACCCAGGCCAGCTTGCAGAGAAAACCTGATTTGAGTTTCTGTTCTGCCCCTTGCTACGTGTCTACCAGTCAAGCCTAAAGGCTCTGGAGGGAATGGGGTCCTGACTTTCTGACCTGGGCTGTCCCCAGAGCTGTCACTTGTCACACCCAAGACACAGGCCCCAGAAATGCAGCCCCACTGGTCTGGGCAGTGGGTGCTCTCAGGCGGGAGGAAGCAGGCTTGGGCAGAGCAGAGAGGATGGGAGTGTTGGGGCTGAGCGGCCAGTCCTGGGGGGATCCAGGCCTGGCCAAGCATGTCTGGCCGCACCCAGTGGCTCCCTCAGTCCTGACAAGTGACCTCCTTGCCAGAGCCCTCGCGGGCTGTGGTCTGAGAGGCAATGTCAGGGTCTATAACAGGCTGCATTGAAAATGGCCTGGGGTTGAGATGTGGCTCCAGCTACCCCAGAGCCCTGGAGCTGCCAGATGGACTGATGGGGCCACAGGACTGCCCTGCTGAGCCCATGGTGGGGTGTCTAAGTAGCCGTGTCCTAGGGGACTCCCAGGGCAGTTGGGAAGACATATCTGACTGCTGCCCACAGCTGCCTGGGTACACACCTGTGGCCCCTGCAGGCTGGCCAGGGTCATGGGGGCACGACCTCTCAGGAGGCACGGGGGAAGTGGCGGGGTGTGGCTGCCCAGTCAGCCGCATTCTCAGCAGGTGACTCAGGAGAAGTGAGTCACAGAAGCCCCTCTCCTGTCCCTGCTGCCAGGGCCCCACCTCCCCTCTGGTCCCAGAGGGAGGTGGTAGGGAACTCCCTGGGCCCCCAGCCCAGGACTGAGCCATGAGTCAGTCCCTGCTGGCTGGAGAAGCTGCCTGGTTTTCCATCCCTCCTGTTGTTGTCCTGCAAGGAAAGTAAACACAGGTTACGCAATCAGGGGCAGGGGAAGCTGGGCCTGCCTGGTCCTTCTGCACGATTGAAGAGGGGGCTGAGGCCCAAGCCCAGACAGGTGATAAGGCTGTACATGTAGGGGAGCCAGGATTCACACCCAGATTAGTCCCAGCCGAAGCCTGTGGTCTTTCTCTGGTGTGAGCAGGGCCTGTCACGTGTGGCCCTCAAATCTCCTGCCTCTCTCTCTAGAGACAGGAGGCTTTCAAAATGCAGATCTCTGGGCCCCACCAAGACCCATGCAACAAGTCTGCATTTTAGTGCTCTGCAGGTGAGGGTGAGGCCATGCAGGTTGGTGGGAGGGGTTGCATAGACAGGATGTGCAGGTAGCTGGGGCCTTCGTCTGGGCAGGAGAGGAGCCCCATGGTCCCTGGTGCCCGTCCAATTCCATCCTGCACCCGCCCCTCTCACTAGCCTGGGGGAATGCTGTCAGTCTTGTTCAAGACTGGTTTGGGAGGCAGCAGCCCAGGAAACAGTGACAGCAAACATGAAGGGTGTGGGTGGCCCCGCAAAGATGGTAGCCTCCTTCTCAGGGTTCTGAGGGTCGCCAGCCTGCCAGGGGCTGCTTCTACAGAACTAACCACTGACTGACCCCAAGGAAAGCAAGCACCTCAGGCCTGGCCCCCGTGGCCACAGTGGTGGAGTGGATGAGTCAGTTGGCAATGGAGAACTCCAGGAATCCAAACCAGTCCAGCTGCTGGAAAGGATGCATGGGGTGAGGATGGGGTGTCCTCCCTGTGTGCGGTGCCCACATGTGTACCCATGTGCTCTCACACAGGCACGCACACAGGCTGCAGAGCCAGCTCAGGTTCTGAGACCAGCTTTCGCAGAGTTCAGAAGGGAGGGCGGTGACAAACAGCACAGAGCCCTTTAAATCTGCTGGCTCTCCTGGACCCAGTCCCGCTGAGTCAGCTGCAATTGGGCCAGTCGCCCCAGAGGGTGCAGACAGCAGCTGGCACTGGAGTGGACTCACCAGGTACTAGCCTGGCCAGGACACTGTGCTTCAGTCCCTTTCCTCAAAAACCAGAGGAGACCTTGACCACCCCCCGGGCGGGGTGCACTGGCCGGCTGCACCCAGCAGAGGTTGACTGCACCACTATGCAGCCGGACGGAATATTTGGAGGTCCTATGATCCCCCACCCCTTTGCAGTGCCACCACTGGCCTCTGCCACAGATGCGACCGCCTTCCCATTCATGAAGGTCTCACCCCCACCCATGGCCGGGAGCCATGCCAAGCCACCCACGCACAGGAACTCACCCTAGGAAACTGGGGCTGTGCTTGTGTTCCACTTTATAAATGAGGAAGAGTGAGGCTGGGGGAGGCCTCAAGATGATTTACTCATGTTCACACAGCTGACCTGAACTAGACTGAGGGGGCATTCCACCCAGGGCCGCCTAGGCTGCCCGCCCTCCTCCCCCAGTGAAAATGCAGACTTTTTCTAGTCCTTCTGAGGGGACTTGGGACATTGCTGCACACATGCAAATGCATGCTAGACACCCCTCCTGCTCCACAACACAGAGGGGGCCTCCTGGGCCCAGCCAGCTGTGCTCATCTCTGACACCTGCTTCCTTGCCCGCTGGTTGGCATGTCAGGTCCCTGCGGTCCTCAGACCTAGGCAAGGAAGCCAAGATTGCCTAAGGCTTTGCCTGCCACACTTGGGACAGCACTTCTCTGAGGAGGCCAGGCAGGGCCAAGGGAGGGGGTTAGCTTTGGTAGGGAAGCCCTGGTGAGGGGCTAGCAGGCTCCCTCCCTCCTTGCCTTTCCCAGTGAGTCCCCTGGCCATGGGGCGAATGGAGGGAGCTTAGCAAGTGAGCACACTCCCGGGCCCCTCTCCAGACAGGACCACAGGGTACGGGGGCCTGGGGATCTGCATCTCACACACACACACACACCTGCAACGCTGACACACAGCCCTCTCGGAACCTCTGCCTCTCATGCTGTCCTTGACCCTTTCGAGCTCTGCAGCTCCTTGGCAAAGTCTACAGTCAGACTGTGTTCTTACTAAAATACGTTCCCTCCTCTGCACCCCAAGACCAAGTGAGTGGTGTTGGAGACAAACGCCTTTTTCTCAGCCTGTGTCCCAGAGCCTGAGTTCACGGCCTTGCTCCACATCCAATCCCAGCTTGTTGCTAATGTGAGCCCTGGGATGCTGCTGAGACGGGAGCACGGGATGCAGACTGGATGGAGCTGCTTGCTCCTGGCTCTGGCCTGGCCCCGTCCTGGCTTGTGGCTGTTTCAGGGAATGAACCACGAGATTTCTCTTTCTCTCTGCCTTTCAGAGAAATAAATAAAAGTTTGGGTAGAAGATGACTCAGAAACAGTGGTCATTTGGGACCAGAGTGGGAGATGCTGGGTGTCCTTGCCGGAGCTGGGAGAAATGCATAGAAATCGCTTCTCCACACTCCTTTATAAATGATAAGAGAGAGAGGAAGACAGTTGAATCCAGAGTTCCCAGTGCAGGCCTGCAGGTTCCTGTCCCGCCCTAGGCCTTGTGGGAGTCCCAGGAGCCCTTTATCCATAACCCATCCTGCCCACCTCTTCCTACCAACTTGGCTGACAACCCCCAGCACGGTCCAAAGTGGACCCAGCCAGCTGCAAGTGCAGCCTCTGCTGGTGTTGGGGCCAGCCCAGGATAGGCCCCAGAATTGTGCCAAGTGGCTCTCCTGACCTGGAAACTGGCAGCTTCGAGGACCGCCTGTGCAGTACTCCCATTGCTCCAGGACCAGGCGTTCTTAGAGCTTCAAAGAATCTCTGTCCAGTGGAGGAGCCTGGGGTCCCACGACTTGATAAAAGCGACCAACAACATCTTGGGGGTAGGGGTGGCCTGCATGAGAAGTCCCTGCGGGAATCACCCTGAAGCCTGAAGCCGGGAGCCCACCTTGCCCAGGGACCTTGACTGATCAAGTGTAGCCGCAGGGTTTGACCTGGGGCAGGGAACTGCCCAGGGCCCCCTTTGCTGTAACCCACGGGCTCTCCTGGGGCACAGACGCACAGACCAGGCCACTACCGCACCTGCGGGGAGGTGGGGGTTGGGGGTGGGGAGGAGCGCCCTGCTGGGTGTAGTTCCTAGGAAGAGGAGGAGCGCCCGCCCAGGGCTCGCAGGCTAGGTGAGGGCCCTCGGCCAGGGGGCGTGCCAGGCCCGGGACGGAGGGAGGGCTGGGCCCTAGCGGAGGCGGCCTTGGCCTCGGCATCTCCGCCCCCGACCCAGCGACCGCCCCTCCCGGGAAGGTAAGGCGCCACCTACCCGGGGGCGGCCGCAAAGCCAATGGCCGTCGGGCGCTCCGCCCCCGCGAGTAGTGCCCAGGCGCCGCGGCCACTCCGCACTCGGGGCTGCCCGCGCCACCGCCGCTCACCTGCGCCCGCCGCTCTTCCTCGGTGCGCGCCGGTCCGCCCATCCCCGAGCGCCACCATGAACTCGCTCTTCAGAAAGAGAAACAAAGGCAAATACAGCCCCAAGGTGCAGGCACGCAGGTGAGGCGGTGCCGGGACATGGGGTGGGGGGCGGAGTACCGGGTCCCCGAGGGCTGAGGGGCGGCTGAGCCGGAGAGTGAGGGACGCGCGGGGTCGCCAGGCTGGTGAGGATCTGTCTGGGCTGAAAAGCACCGTCGGATGAGGGTGAGATCAGCGTGTCCGAGGGGGACACCGGGAACTCTCAGAACCCGGGTTGGGGGGACGCGAGGCGCGGCCTTGAAGTCCTTGATGGCTGGGAGATGAGTCCGCGGTGCCGGACACCAAGTCCTACGCCTGCTTTGGGCCCCGGCAGAAAATTCACGGCAGGCCTGCGGCAGCTGAACGCGTTTCCAGGAGGCTGCGTTGGAGGCGGTGTGCGTTGGGGGGCCCTCCGCTAGCTGGTGCTAGGGCGTTGGGGGGCGCTCCTCGGCGGGGCTCAGCGCGCGCAGGTGCTCCTGGCGTCGGGGAGGCGAGAGGTGAGGGTGGCGCGGGGCGGGCCATCTGCTGCTGCGCAGTTCCCACACCTGCCAGCCTGCACGCCGAGAGCCCCGCCCAGAAGCCGAGGTGGGTGCAGAGTCGCCTGGGAAGGGCATAGGCCGGGTCCCCTTTTTCCCCCCAGACTACACAGTCAGGCCGGGCACTGTGAGGCAGCTGGGTGGCGCGGGGCCTCCTCCACCTCTTCAGTGCCCTTTCTTCGGGGTGTGGCTCCTTCCCCACCCCCCACCCAGCCCCGAAACTGGCGGCGGCATCTGTGAGCCACGGTTCCCAGGGCGGCCTGGGAAGGCAATGACATGCCTCGATGTGTTTGCGCCGACAGGCAGGCAGCCCACGTCCGTTTTGATAAGCTTAATGGATTCATTTAATAACCGGTTTGGGGAAGTTAGGACGATGCTGAGATGGGGGGGTGGAGGTGGGACTTGGCCCCTGTCTTCTTCCCCCTTCTAGGGAAAACCGGGTCAGGGCTGTAGGTAAGGGGTGTGGGGACCAGCTGAAATGCAGAGCCCTCCTGGCCTGAGGTCCCACCTGCCTTGGGCAGCTCCTTGCTCCTCTCTCCCTGGGCCTCTCATGAGGACAGGAGAGAGCCCTGCACCCAGGAGGACCTGTCCAACAGGTGCAGGCGGGCCTGGCACACTAGCCTTCAGTTCCGGCTCCCTCCGGCGCCCTGGGACCTGGGGTTACCCCCCACCCCGCCCGGTAGCTCCCTGTCTGTGTCAAGCTCAGAGGTATCCCCCCTGCCCCGCCCAGTTCTCTTTCACAACCTTGGGGTTTGGCATGCTGTTCCTCCCTGGCCAGCCAGCTGGCTTTCAGACCCAGCTGGGGTCCTGGCCAGTCCCTGTGCTGTGCCTCTGAGCATTGCGCAATCCTATGCTCCAAGCCAGCCCCACACGATGATGGCTTTGTCCCGGCCAACACCAAAGCTGAGGCCCCAGTGGTCCTCCACAGCTGCACACACCCACACACCTGGAGCTGGGCCTGGGCTTGGACCTCACAGAGTTGAAGTGAGCCTGGGCAAGCTGTGGGCTGGGAGTGGGGATTAGCCTACTTCCCCATCTCTCCACCTCTTACGCTTTCCCCAGCCCCATCAGCCCTACAACATATGTCCAAGGGGCACTTGGGGTTCCAAGCTGTGGTCCCTGCTCCAGAGGTGCTAGCCCTTCTGGTTGTTGTGTCACTGGGACTGAGTATTATGACTCTTTCAGAGGGAGGATGGGGCTGCCTGAGAGGTTGGGCTCCGGGGCCAAAGGGGCAGGCTAGACCTGGGGCCCAGGAAGTGGGAGACCTCTCTACACGCCCTGGAACTTCCTAGAGCTTTCCTTTGCTTTTCGGCAGAGCAGGGCTGGGGACGATCATTGCATCATCACACCTTGCACCTCCAAGGTGTGACCTTTTCAGCCAGACAGCCCGGGCTTTGCATTGTCCAGGAGCTGGTGACGGAGTAGGGAACCCCGCTAAGGAAGCTACCCTTTCTTGCTGGGCAGCCTCCTAGCAGCTGAAATCAGCAGGGCCAGGCCAGGGTGTGAACCTGCTGCACCTGTCACCCCAGTTTCTAATGACAGGGATGGGAGCAGGTGTTCACACCTGAGATAATGATGGAGTCAGGCCAGATGGTGCAGGTCACAGGACAGTGTCCAGCCCAGCTGGGAAGCCCTGCAGGGGGACCCGCTCCCTCCCTCATGGCTGGAAAGGTGCTTGGTCTTTCTGAGCCTGCTTTTGCATGTGGATATCCACAGGTGGGCTGGCTGGGAATAGCGGGTGCCTGGGATGGTTCTAATTAGGAACCGAACAGATGTGGCACCTACTGTGCCCACATGGAGCTGGAACGTGCACTAGGGATAAGGTGGCCATGGAGAAGATGCCGACAGCCACCTCTGCCTGATTTGTTGTGCTGGACATGTTGGGTGAAGGGCTGCAGAGACTCATGGGAGTCATGCGCTGGGTGGGGCTGATGAAAGGCAGAGCAGGATGGGCTGGGTGTCCAGCCCAGCTGTCCTCATGCACCACGACCAGGCTGCAGTGAATTGGCAGGATCAGCAGAGGCCAGGGAGGCTGTCCCCTGGGAGGAAGAGGAGTCAGACCTGTCCTGGCAAGGGGCCGGGGTTGAGGTCCAGCTCTGACAGAATTCTGCCTCTGGTTTGGGATGGAAACTTGGCCTGGCTGTAGCACGGCCACTTGTCCAGCTATGAAATGGGGCTCATTGTGCCTCAGACATGGCTCCTGGTGAACACACAGCAACCTACCCTCACCTCTACCATCCCTCCCTCGGAGAGTCTTGCAAGTTGATGCAGCCCTAATGGGAGCAACTTGCCTGTGAGAGGAAGAGCCCGAACCTTTGGGAGTGCCAGCAGCTGCCCCGGGGCGCCCCGGGCACAGAGCTTGCTATTATTAACCGCGTGTGTGTTGAAGCCCCCGTTGTGCCTCTGTGGAGCTGTGTGACCTTGCACGGGTCTCCTGATGTCCTCAAGTCTCAGTTTCTCTGTCTACAAGCTGAGGAGTGATGAGGGCTTCCTCTGGCTGATCAGGCAGCTGCGTGCATGCAGAGAGAATGCCCGTTAGCGTGCCCAGTGAACTACAGTGGCCAGCCCTAGCCCCTGTGTGACAGCTGCATGCTTTGGCTGTGGCATTGAGCCCAGAGCTGGCTGGGCAGCCAATCCAAGTGGACCTGAGTGGACACACACATGCTGCAGACTGGGGAGCACTGGGAGGCAGTAATGATTTTGTGGAGGGCTCTGTCAGCAGAGGGTACCCCCCCTCCTATTGAGGAACTACCTTGCCCTTCATCAGGCGTCTACTGTGCTACCATGGATGCTATGGCAGCGTGGCCACCGGCCGGGGGGGTGTCCCTCCCAGAGGGTGACACTGAGGCTGGGGCTGAGCGGCTGATTCTTTCCAGTACTTTCTGTGTGTTTGAGTCTGTTGTGAGCTTACAGTGTTTTAGGTGAGGAGTGGGATGGAGCAGGAGCACTGGAGGATGACATGGTCTGTGGGAGGCATGCACGGGGTTTGGGCAGGGATGGAGGGTCCTGGGGTGGGTGGCATGGAGCAAGCCTGGCAGAGGGAGCTGCAGAGCCGCTTCCCAGGTTCAGCTGTGCCTCTTGCTGGCTCTGAGGCAGGTCCCGACCTGGCCCTCCATGTGACTTCTTCCTTCTTCACTGGGCTGTAAGCTGCCTGGTGGGCCCAGCACACAGTAGGTGGCCTGTAGCCATGGGTGTGGTCTGGGTTGCATCCGAGGTGCCATGTGCAAAGCATCAGACGCCTCTTCGCTGCTTTGGTAGCACAAGAGTGAGGACTTAGGGCCCAGAAGCACGGAGCTTACAGAAGTATCCAAGACTTGCCTGAGTGCTTCCTGAGAACCTTGAACATATTCATATCTGTGGTGAGATCCCAAAGGCCCTCATTTGACCTGGAGCCCCAGGCCCTGCCCTAGAGACCCAGAGAGAGGGAACAACCTTTCCTGTGTGGAAACAGATGAGGTCACAGACCTGGAGGGATGTCGCCAGCATACCGTCCAGTGTGAGGATTAAGGGCTGGGTGTGAGGGGATTGCTGTGTAATGGCCAAGGATGTTTGCTGCAGGGACAGTATCAGTCGGTTGCCCAATCAGTCACTCAGGTTTATGGGGCACCTGCTGTATGCTGCTTCCCTGCAAGGCTTCCTTCCCATGGAGATGGAGTTCTTCCTCCTCTGATTCTGATTTTACCTTCATGGCAGTCCCCATTCGTCCCTGGGGGGAAGCATAAAGCTAATGCCAGGGCCCCGTCCAGACCAAAGAAGGCAGAGTGCCCCAATGTGCACAGAAGTTGGGACCGCAAAGTTATGTGAATTGTTGTTGCCTCCTGTATTTGGTGTTGTGTTTTCAGCAGTATTTATCTGACACATCCTACTCCACTTCTTTCTTTACAACCTTCCTGTGTTGTTGAGTTTCAGGTATATGTCTAAATATGGCAGATAGTTTAGGGAGATGGTATTTCTGTGTTTTCACTTGAGAGTCTATCTTTATTATTATTATTATTATTATTATTATTGGAAAAGTAGATATACAGAGAGAAAGATTTTCTATCCACTGGTTTACTCCCCAAGTAGCTGTAACAGCTGAGCTGAGCCTATTTGAGCCATGAGCCAGGAGCTTCCTCCAGGTCTCCCACGCATGTGCAGTGTTCCAAGGCTTTGGGCCATCCTCTACTGCTTTCCCAACCCAAAAGCAGAAAGCTGGATGGAAAGTGGAGCAGCCAGGACACGAACTGGAACTCATATGGAATCCCGGCACATGCAAGGCAATGACTTTAGCCACAAGGCTATCGTACTGGGCCTAAGAGTCTTTGGCTTTTCCTCTTTGATGTAAGAATGCCTTCTTAAAAAAAAAAAAGATTTTTTAAATTTTGTTTTTATTTTTTTGAAAGGCAGAGTTCCCAAGAGAAGGAGAGACAAGAACAAAGAGATTTTCTGTCTGCAGGTTCACTTCCCTAATGGCTACCATGTCCAGAGCTGGGCTGATCTGAAGCCAGGAGCCAGTAGCTTCTTCTGGGTCTCTTCCATGCTTGTAGGAGCCCAAGGACTTTGGCCATCCTCTCATGCTTTCCCAGGCCGTAAGCAGATAAGTGGAACAGTCAGGAATTGAACAGGCACCCGTATGGGTTGCTGGTGTTGCAGCTGGAGGATTAGCTTCCTAAGCAACAGCGCTGACCCCAAGAGAATCTTTGTCTTTGAATAGATGAGTTTAACTCCTTTACATTTATTTTAGTAAACATTGTGTTTGGGCCCACTCGCATTGTGTCATCCTGTTCATGGAGCTTTTCCTTTCTTTCTTTTTTTTTTTTAATGTTGTTCTGCTTACTATTGCGTTGAGCTACATTTTCACAATTTAATGTAGGTCCTCAGGCCTGGATGGGACAGAGTATACAAAAAACACACTGACCTAGGCCATTTGGAATCTCAGTAATGACAGTCGTTGGGGGCGTTTTCCTCTACCCTGCCTGCTGGCCTGTAGGTTCTGGGGCAATGAGGACTTACTCATCTTTTGAGGGGCCCTTCTGTGGCCCTTAATTCCAGGTCTCATCTAAGTCAGGTGCCCCATAAGTAGGTGTCCCTTGGAGCAGGATTTTATAGCACATCAACAGTCTGTCTCCTGGGGCTCGTTCATGGAGAGGGGCCTGTGAGAGAGTGAGCCAGCAGGGTGGCAGGTTGCTGAGAATGGGACTGAAAATGAAGTTGGCATTTGTGTGGAGCTGCAGCATTTAGCAGCATGAACCCCACGACCCTGAGCACGTTTTCCCACCTTGTCAGCAGGGGTGATGTGACAGCATTGCCTCTGGAACACAGGATGCAGCCTGGGCGAGGCTCTGGCACGTGCCAAGTCCTCCTGCCTAAAGGGCCAGCGGGGAGTGCCAGGGTGAATGACACAGCCTCAGTTTACCACTTTGTTTCCCAGTGCTGGGATCGTCCTGGCAGAGGTGTCAACCAGATGTCATCACCGGGCCTCACCCACTTGTCCCACACCATCTCTTGTCACTTGGAGCAGGGTGGGGTGAGTGTGAGCTGGTACTGAGGTGTCTCCTCCCTAACCCCGTTCAAAGGAGGTAGCTTGGAAGCCTGGCTGCTGGGATTCAAATCTCGGTACCACCACGTTGCAGCTGTGGGGACACTGGACAGATTCTGTAGCTTTTCTGGGCCTGGGTTATCTTCATCCAGGGAATGGGGGTGTAGGGGTTACTATCAATGTGCCATCTGCTCAGATCAATACCTATTGATTGAGCCCCAAGTCGTGATGGAGTGAAAGCTAAAGGAAATAGAAGCCCCACTTCTAGTCAGTTTTTGCTGTCCAGAGGTTGATGGCCTGCCAGGTAGCAGTAAGAAGGAAGGGGCCCAGGAACGGATAAAGAAACTGTGGTACGGCTTGGCATGATAGCATAGTGGTTAAAGTCCTCGCCTTGGGTGCACAGGGATCCAATATGGGTGCTGGTTCTAGTCTCAGCGGCCCTGCTTCCCAGCCGGCTCCCTGCTTGTGGCCAGGGAAAGCAGTCGAGGACGGCCCAAAGCCTTAGGACCCTGCACCCACGTGGGAGACCTGGAAGAAGCTCCTGGCTCCTGGTTTTGGAGTGGCTCAGCTTCAGCCTTTGCAGCCGCTTGGGGAGTGAACTATCAGATGGAAGATCTTTCTCTCTGTCTCTCCTCCTCTCTGTATATCTGACTTTCTTAAAAAAAAAAAAAAAAAGGAAAAGAAAAACTGTGGTATGGTTTACTCATGGAATCCTACTTAGCCATAAAAATAATGAAATCTTGCCATTTGCCACAAAGTGGTCCCAGCTGGAGTCCACTGTGCTTAGTGAAGCAAGCCAGTTCCCAAAGGACAAATACAACATATTCTTTCTGATATAACACAACCAATATTCAAAGCACTGCATGCATACACACATATGGAGTGCACAAGGGAGATTAGCCTACTGCAAAGTAATGGCACTATACCATATACCTTTCTATTCCTGAATAATAATAGAACTCCCAGTGACACTTACAAATGTACATTCACATTATGATACTATTTTTTTTCCTAAGATTTATTTATTTTTATTGGAAAGGCAAATATACAGAGAGGAGGAGAGACAGAGAGAAAGATCTTCAAGGCAAGGACTTTAACCACTACACTATCACCCCGGGCCCAAGGTAGGTGCTTTTCTCGCTGTCACTCGGTGCTCACTTCCTGAGTACCCACTGTGTGAAGCAGGGCCCTGAGCCTTTGCTTCCTCCCCGAGGTAGCCCTTAAGCAGGGCAGGGGAAGGCAGCCCTCCAACCACCGAAGTCGGCTGCCCAACAGACCTACGAGGCCCCCAGGGAGCAGAAGGGGTGACCAGCCAGGCCCCTTCTCTGGCTCCTGGGAAGGGGTGTGCAGTGTGCATGCCACACATTCCAACGCTGGTGCCTCTGCCCCACCCACGAGACAGAGTCAGCCCCAGAGAGAGGACTGCACACAGGCGGGGTGGACGGCTGGAATGTGGCGATGGACTCAGCCCAGCCAGGGGTGCTGAGCTCGAGTCTTGGTCCACACAAAAAGAGCAAAGCCAGGTGGTAAGCAGAATGAGGCCTCACTGAGGCTGCTAGGGTGTGAGCGCTTCCCATAGAGGCTGGGGACTAAGTCCAGCCCTGTCCAGAGGCGGAAGGGCCAGGCTGCAGTGGCTTTGACCCAGGAGGGCAGGCGGGCTCTGGGCTGTGCCCTGGCACTGCCTGCTCAGGTACCACGCTCTACTGGGGCTGGCCGTAGTCAGGGAGCTGCAGGCAAGGCCCTACCCTGGAGCGGCCGTCTGGCCAGCTCCTGGCACATGCTGGTGGGTGGGGGGGCTGGTGGGGAGAGGAAAGGGGTCATTTATTCAGGGTCACAAAGGGCCAAGTGTGAGGGAGGCAGACAGGTGCTCCTAGTACATTTGGGCTTTGTGACAGCAGCACTAACGGGCTCGGATTCACCAGGCCGCAGCCAGTTGTCCAGAGTCTCAGGAGCTGCTGAGGCATGTAGGCACCCCAACCTTACTGAGGCTTGATGAGAGTGCTCCCACAGTGATCTAGTAAGCGTGTGGCTGACGCTGCCTCGCTCAGTTGGCTGGCAGTGTGTGCTCTGCTAGCGGTCAGGGGCCCTGATCCCTGGGGATGAAGCTAAAGGGGTAACCCTGAGCCCTCAGATGCTGGCCAAGTCTGCAATACTTCACCACTGCCACCTGCTTGGTCCCTTCTTATCTCCAACTCACAGATGAGGAAATAGGCAGAGAGGCTCTGGAAGCCCTCAGGGCTATGGCCAGGGTTGGCTACTCTTACAGGATCTCCCCTGGGGGCAGGGTCTCCCCAGCTCCCCACCTTTCTGTTGCGTCATCATGCCAGGATGCTGCCACAACTTGACAGTAGCAAGTTGGTCCAGGCAGGAGGGCATGACCTTGGTTGATGCCAGCAGAAGAGTGTACAGGGGACCTGTCCCCAGTGGAACCAGAGAGGGCAAGGTGGGACCCTGGGGTGGCACCTGGGGTTCCACTGGAACAACTGGGTAAAAGCCCCCAAGACCATCCTCTGTTCTTGCAGACTCAGGCAGGTCCTGAGAGCAGGGCGCCTGCCCTGTGCCCACCACATCCCTAACCCCACAAGCCTGAAGCCAGGGGGCTGCCCAAGGCTGTACACTGCCCCCTGCCAGGCCTGGCAAGAATGTGAACTGGGGTCATATATCCTCCTACTGCTTTGAGTGTCCCTCAAGAGCCCACTGTTCCTTGTGAGCCTGTGTTGTTGAGCCAGGAGCCACCAGTGTTTCCAGCTGCTGTGCCCGGAGGGTTCTCCGATGGGACTGTCGGCTGTGCTGTGCTTTGGCCTTAGTGCGCTGGCTCTGAGTCCCTGCTGGTCTCAGAACCTTCAAGTCCTCTCCACCGGACAGCAGACCCCATGCTACTGGTGGTTCCCGGCCTGACCCCGCCCCAGAGTGCCTCTGGCCCCGTGACATCCTGAGGACACAAAGAAGCACCTGTTTGGGCTGAAACTGCAGGCTCAACCCTGGGAAGCTCTTGGCTGCTGTGTCCCCAGGTGGCCTCCCCTTCTCCCTTCCTGTCCCAGCAGAGAAAAGCAAGGGTGAGTTCAACAAAAGCTGTTTGGATCTGCTGTAGGTGACACCTGCTGGACTCAAAAAACTCTCCTGCCAGGAAGCCCTTGGGACACGACCTGGCCTGGACTTAAGCGGTCATTGCCAGAGCTCTGCGGTCCTGAGTCTCCGTCCAGGTCTTATCCCTCTCTGTGATCTCTGGCTAGGCCTGGGGATTCTCTGGGCTTCAACATGACTCTTGTCCCCCACCTGTCCTCTCTGTGGGATCCCTGAATGTGACTTGTCAACAACAAGCATCAGCTTCTCTCAGAATCAACAAGAAGTCTTTCTCTTTAAATGGTAACTTGTGCCGACTGCCCCAGTTCCCCCGGCATCCTCTCTGCTCCAAGGCTCTGCATGTCTTTGCATCTTGCCCTTTTGCAATAACTGGACCAGATGCAGGTTCTTGACCTTCCCTGCCCTGTGTAGACTTCATACTGGGCAAGTAGCCTGGCAGGTGTTCGGCAGAGTACCCCTGGCATTGACCTTGACTGCTAGGTCCCTGTGATGGGATAGAGGTGCATCTCTGGGGTGTGTCCATGAGGCTGTGTCCTTCCCGGTGACCAACATCAGCAGTACCAGGACAGGCATACATACAGCAGGCAGGTACTGCTGCACTCCCCAGGTGCTCATGGCAGCAGGGGCCAGAGCCAGGGACTGAGAACTTCGTCCAGGTCTCCTGCGTGAGTGACAGGCCAGGCACCCAGTTCCCTGAGCCACCACTGCTGCCTCCCAGGGCCTGCACTAGCCAGAAGCTGGAGGCAGGAGTGACCCCCTGCCACCTTGTCTTTCTGCAAAACCAGGTAGGTGCCTCTTAGCACTTGTTCTTGGACGGGGCCTGTTTTATATGACCAAGTACTGTAGACAGAAAAGCAGGGGCTCTCTGGGGAGAAATAAGTCTGTGGACAGAACCCCATGAGTTCCTTGCGCAAGAGGTTATTGCCTGGCGGTCCATACACCAGCGTTTCGTGAGGCTCCCTGTGGTCATACCTCCCATTTGTGCTGGGCAGTTCTGAACATAAGCTGTCTCGAATCTGCCAGGGAACTCCCAGATCTGCTTGTAACCCTTCACTGGGTCCTTGAGCCCCATGTTGTCTTTGCAGTTTGGTTCAGGTTTGACAGAAGCAACCCCAATCCTCTTCCTATCTGCTCCCCATCCCAACCTTCTGGCCACTTAACAAGGAGGTAGAATGCATTGCTCCCGTATCACAGATGATGACACTAAGGCTTTTAGGCTCACGCTGCTGGCTGGTACACTTGGGACATGAACCCTGTATGACTGCAGACAGCAAAGGCTCTTCCCTGCTTGGGCTGCCCCCTGTCTGACCCTGGGCACATGGCTTTGTTTCCAGGACCCTGTTTTATTCACCTGAGTAATAAGCAGGTGTGGCCACATGCTTTCAGAGGCATTTTCAGGTGCATCCAAGTTGGCTTCTGGGTGTGTGGGGTGAGGGGTGGTGGCAGATGTGCTCTGCCATCATGGTGCTCAGCCCCTCCTTTCTGTGGGTCGCCTGGCTTGTCCGGTGGGTGCTTGCTGTCTGCCTGGGCCCTGCTGGTGAAGAGCTGGACCAGCTGGGCCAGTTCCCCAGGCAGGCGTCCTGGCCGAAGATCTGTGCCCCTCCCTTCCCAGCGGCACCTGCCCCACCTTCATTCCTGCATTTCTGGTGTGGGGCTGTGGGGCTGTGGCTGTCACAGAGTAGGCATGCAGCCAGCTGGAACCTGCACTTCTGGTGTGGGGCTGTGGGGCTGTGGGGCTGTGGGGCTGTGGCTCTCACAGAGTAGGCATGCAGCCAGCTGGAACCTGCACTTCTGGTGTGGGGCTGTGGGGCTGTGGGGCTGTGGCTCTCACAGAGTAGGCATGCAGCCAGCTGGAATCTGGGAGACATGCTGGACTCTTTGGGATGGATCGGGGACCCAAATCAACCCAGAGGGGGAAGTGCTGAATTGCCATGGGAGATCTGGATTACAGCCCCACTCCCCTGGCCCTAGGGGCTGCAGTTCAGCATGACATGGCTTTGTGCCTTAGTTTCCCCATCTGTCCACCATGGAGAGCTTGCTCAGGCCCCAGCAGGGCCAACAGCCCTCTGTGAACATCAACCAGCGTCTTACAGGCGGGAGCTGGCGTGGCCTCACTGCCATATAGGCTGCAGTGGGACCAGCCTGAGGGCCTAAGAGGCTCGTCCTCCTGCCATTGCAGCCGTTTTGGGAATGAACCAGCAGATGAAAGATCTTTGTTTCTGTCTCTCCTTTCCAATAAAAATAAATAAATCTTAAAAAAAAAATAGTTACTGTGCTGTAGCACATCAGGGCTTGTTCCTTTTTAAAACAGGTTAATCAATGAATTTAAAGATTATAGATTGATTCATTGATTTAAAATCCAAATGAAAGAAAGGGAAAGATCTTGCAAGTGCTGGTTCCCTCCCCTAGTGAACATGATAGCCGGGCTAGGATGGGGGCAAAGCCAGGGACCCTAAATCCATCCAGGTTTCTCACATGGGTGACTGGGCTTCAAGCCCTTGAACCATCCTTCCACTGCTTTCCCAGATGCAAAATCAGGGAGCTGGATCGGAAATGGAGCTGCCTGGACTTGAACCCATGCTCTGTATGGGATGTGGGCATCCCTGTACGTTCCCTTCATTGGAGCCACACGTGGGCTTCAAAGTGCCTTGCTGCTGCAGTTTTGAATGGTGGGCTAATGTGTTAAGTGCTCCAGGCTGGGAGACCTGCACGCCTGTGATGTGGAGCTGCTCAAGGGCTTTGAAGTCTCAGCTGTGCCACTGCATTGTTGTGTGGCTTTGGGAAAAACAGTTGACCTCTAGAGGGGGGGGCTCAGTCTCCACATCTGTAAATTGGAGATCATAATGCGATCCACCAGCTGGAGATGTGCAGGGAGTGAGTGACACCAGCTCACGCTGCGCTTGTGTCTGCCATATGTCACCCCTGGGGCTATCTTGGCAACAGTCCACTACTAGATCAAATCAATGTGGCCCTGGGCAAGTGCCTCAAGGCTACCCAGCTTCCTCAGGGCAGGGTAGGATGACACGAGGTAGTATGAGGCTGAGGACTGACCTTGCACACACAAGGCAGCCAGTCGTTCAGGACCACACAGTGGAGGGAGGCCCTGAGGCAGTGAACCCACATTGGACAGCCTGACAGCCCAGTGCCAGTGAGAGGGCTGGGTGGGAAGCTGGCAGGACAGAGCTGGACACACACAGTTGGAGATTCTCATCTCACCCACCTGCAGGTATCCACAATGTGCTGTGTGCTCTGCTAGGATGAGGCTTCAGGCTGAGAAGAGTTGCCTAGCAGTGCAGCTGGGAGTCAGAGGCAGGTGGGGCTCAGGCGTTGCTGCTCAGGACAGGGGGACAGGGAGTGTAGGACTGTGACCAGGGCTGGGCCAGAGCTTCTGTGGGCGCTCAGCCAGACACCTTCCCCAGGTCATGCTTCTGCAACCGGCTTCTCTCTGCAGGACTTCTCAGTCCTGAGCTTAGGAAGGGGCTCATGCAGACATCGCTGGGGTTCCTGAGACTTCACTCTAGGAAAGGCTGCCCCATAGAGATTTATAGAAAGCATGGCTTGGAGTCTTGCTCCCTGAAGGCCTCCCCACTCCTGTGCCAGGCCTGGCCTGGAACAAGCTCTCTTATGTAGAATTTGGGCCTTGTGTGCTGTGCCATGTCAGCCACACCTTCAGTGCTTGTGTACACACACACATACACACACAATTAAGGGCAATAGTAATACATTTTCCTGGGCCCAGCTCAGGAGACCTGGGATCTGGGTGGTGCCTAGGAACCTTGCTTTTCCTGCTATAGAGTGTGAGTCCAAGATCCCTGCTTTGGGCACCAGCCTTCTGCCCTAATGTCCAGGAGTCCTACCTGACCCATCCCAAGGGACACACCCAGGTCTTGCCTTCTCTCAGGGGAACGTAGGAGCTCCAAACTCCTCCCCACCCTCAGATCCCGGATGCCATCTGTCTCTCTGGGAGGTGTGTACTGAAGGCCGATTTCCTCCCTGTGTGTGGTATGTGTTCTCACCGCCTGACCGAGGGAGGCTGTGTCTGCATTTGGCTCTGTGCCTGGTACACAGCAGGTGCTTAATGAATGCAGGGGGAGCACGGCTGCTTGGATTCTGCACAGAGTCCTGCAGAAGAGCCTCTGGGGAGACTGGGGAACCAGGTGTTGTAGTCACAGACTCATGGGTCTCTCTCTTCCTGCATTTAAACAAGCAATAGTAAAGGGACTGGATGGTGATCCAGAAGACTCCATAACAATCCGATGCTAGCCTTTGCAAAGGCTGACTATGTGCCTGGTCAGCAGCCCCCGCATGGACAGAAAGCTGCTGCATCCCCAGCTATGCTATCCATCAGCAAAGCCAAGGCCACAGAGACGCAAAGCAGCTTGGGCCCAACGCACAGTCAGCAAGTGGCAGACATAGGCCAGGATTCAAACCCACAACTGATTCTGTGGTCCTAACAACTGGGATGTGTTTCCAGGGCAGGGGGCGGCAGTTGGAGCTGACCAAGCTACACAGAGCTCTCCCTGCCCCTCCCAGGAGGTGCCATTCTGACTTCAGGTCCTGTTCATACTCCCTGAGAAAGCCCAGGAGGAGGGTCAGCAGTTCTGACCTGAGGTGGGAGCAGGTGACTGAGTGTCCAGATCGGACCCAGGACCGTGCTTGTGCTATTTCTGTGTACAGTGAGAGCTTCCAATTTTCTTTTGGCTGCAGAGAGAGTGAGCTGCTTTTCTAAGAATGTGCACTTGGCAGGCCCGGCACGGTAACTTAACGACTGAAGTCCTCGTTTTACATGCACCGAGATTGCATTTGGGCACCGGTTCTAATCTCAGCAGCCCCGCTTCCCATCCAGTTCTCTGCTTGTGGCCTGGGAAAGCAGTCAAAGACGGCCCAAAGCCTTGGGGCCCTACGTCCACCTGGGAGACCCAGAAGAGGCTCCGGGCTCCTGGCTTTGGATTGGCTCAGTTCTGGCCATTGTGGCAGCTTGGAGAGTGAATCAGTGGATGAAAGAGCTTCCTCTCTGTCCTCCTCTTTGTATATCTGACGTTCCAATAAAAATGAATAAAACTTTTTAAAAATCATGTGCTTGGCTGTGCAATGGAGATGGAAAGAAAACCACTGTGTGACAGTCAGTGAGGGTGTCTACCCCAGGATCACAGCAGCATGATTCGTGATGGCCTCAAGGGGGAGATGTCTGAGTAGCCGCCCTGACCCCTATGCTGCCTTTATTTGTGGCTATGGGGGCTCAGCCTGCGAGGACAGCGCCCTCTCAGAGTCTGGGGGCAGGGACAGCCTGGCAGTGCGGGGTACCGGTGGAGATGCGACCCTGTTCCTGACCCTGTACCCACACACCCACGCCTTCCTCCCTCAGCATCTCCAACAAGGAGCTGTCAGAGCTGATCGAGCAGCTGCAGAAAAATGCTGACCAGGTGGAGAAGAACATCGTGGACACCGAGGCCAAGATGCAGAGTGTGAGTGCCCGCAGCCCGGCTAGCCCTTCCCTACCCTGGGCTGCCAGCCCCGCTCGGACCAGGACTTGGCTGATGCCCAAGGGCAGTGCTGCCACTACCTCCCAGGAGCCACACCTCTGCATACTTGCACAGTCGTGGCTAGGGCGGAGGGCAGCTGTGGGCAGCTGCAATGCCTCAGAGGCAGTGGCAATGGCTCAAGTAGTCGGTTCCCTGCCACCCATGTGAGAGACCTGGATGGAGTTCCAGGTCCTGGCTTCGACTGCCAACTCTCACATGGGCATCTGGCGAGTGAAGCAGTGTCAGGGAGGTCTCTCTGCCTCTCAAATAAAAAATACATTTTTTTAAGAAGGAAATGTTTACATTTTCTGATTTCTACATCCTTGGGTAATTGTGGGAGTGATTTCCGCCGGCAGCCATGTGGGTATTTGCAATATCATTCATGGGTCTTGCCAAGTGATCAGCTTAAAGATCAGTCTGCTATTGATTGATTTTCGAGTCCTGCCTCGGTAGGGCGAGACGAAGTGATGTCAGGGGCCTTCTGTGGCCCGTGGGCCGGCGTTCCCCGCCTGGAGTGCCCAGGCAAGGCCATGGACATTTCCCAGGAGTTCCCTGGGAGCCTGTCCCATGGTAGTTGTCTGGAAGCAGCCCCTCTGCTCACCCATCTCCCTGCTGTCTTTGAACCCTCAAGCGCTCCCAACCTGTGGCAGTGCTGGGGAGCACCTGAGTATGAGCTAATGATTGACAGATTCCTCTGTCCTGGGATTAATCTTTGATGTTGCAGTCGCTGCTGCGATCTGCCGCTGCTGATGGGGCAGAAGAGATTCTACCACAACCCAGAAGCCTGTGCTTGGGTTGTAATTAATCAGCAGGCGGGCACTGAAGGCAGGACGACAGCTTGGAGCTGTATGATGTGTGGGTCTCACTTCCCACCCTGGGGGAGCCAGGTTCCCTCAGCCCTCCTGGGCTGGCTTAACGCGTCTTCTTTTCCCAACTGTAGGGATGGGTACCCGGCTTGGCCCCCTGCGTGTGGCCTGTGTGGACACCACTTGTCTTTAACTGTCCATTGCCAGCTCTTCCCCACACAGATGGACACAGGGCTCATAAGCAATCCTCGGTTGCTTGTCTGTCCCAAGCAACCACCCCTCTTCCTGCTCATGGTCTACCTCGGGCTCCATCACCCACTGCCCTCTTCATCTTCCTGGCACACTGTACTCCGCAAGTGGCAAGATGGGGTTCTTGCAGACCCCTCTCTGGAGCCACACTGGGCTCTGGGTCTACACCGCCTAGCCGCAGCTGGGGTGCCCTGACCACTGCTCTGGCTGTCACTGCCATTCACTTCGTTGGCTCTACCTTCCAGCCATGGTGCCTCTTGCCTTGCTTCCTCCTGTCTTAGGACCTGTGCGTGAGCCTGTCCCCAATGCACAGACCAGTGTGGCCTTCCTCCCATCTTGGCATAGTCGGCTCTCTTGGTCCATCTTTACAAACGCTGACTCTCACAAACAGGCCTTGTCATCACCAGGCATGCCAGCTAGGGAGGGCTGCATGCCCGGTGCAGGGTAGGGCTTTGGGCACTTGCTGGCCTCTCTCCATCCTAACAGGGTCCCACCACTGTCCCCTTTCTCTCTGTGGCCCTCACAGGACCTGGCCCGGCTGCAGGAGGGTCAGCAGCCGGAGCACCAGGACGTGGCCTTGCAGAAGGTGTCAGACTCAGAGAAGCTGCTGTACGTGCTGGAGGCAGATGCAGCCATCGCCAAACAAATGCGGCACCCCCAGGGGGACATGATCGCTGAGGAGTAGGTCCCCTCTGCATCCTGGGCCATGCTGGGCGGTGGGCTGGGCAGGGGTGTGCAGATAATCGGGGGGCCAGGTACAGTAGTAGTCCTGTCCTGTAGCTGGAACAGCTGAGGTTTGGACGCTGATGTGGATATTGTGGTCATGAGAGAGCTGTTGTACTGCCTGGCTGCTGGGCTTTCAGGCAACGTCCCCCAGGGCCCAGTGTCCCATTCATGTCTCCCAGACCTCTGGCTTGTTCTTTAGCTTAGCCTGGGTCAATCCCAGCAGGGCTAGGGGCCCCTTGGCACCTCCATGGACCCCTGTACTTTTATGGCCCTTGCCGGACAGCAGGCTACAGAGGGCACCAACACTGCCTGTTCCTTCCAGTACATTCTGTTGTTCTGGGCACACAGTAGGTTCCTCAGGAAGCACAAGCAGAAGAGGAGAGGTTGAGATGTAGTAGACAGGAAGAGGGTGGACGGGAGGATGCCCAGAGGTGCTGGGTCTGAGACCTCTGAGCAGGAAGCCCATAGCTGGGGTCTAGGGGGCAGGGGGAGTGGACAGGGCCCATGTCAATGAGCCCTCCTCACCCTACGGCCTCTCCCCTACCCCCCAAACCCTTACCCTGCTCAGCATCCGTCAGCTGAAGGAGCGTGTGAGCAACCTGCGCGGGAAACACAAGCAGATCTACAGCCTGCCAGCCAAGGAAGCTGACCCCCAGGTCAACTGGGCAGCGCTGGTAGAGGAGAAGCTGGTACGGCCTGGGCAGGGCTGCACGTGTGCAGGCAGTGCCCCCATCCCACGGGTCTACTCGACAGGAGGGGTTGTGCAGCAGTGGGGGAAGTGAGAACCCAAGGAAGAGGTGGAGTGAGTATTAGGTCCAAGGTCATGTAGGGAGGGGGCCCTGAGCCCCACCAGTCACACCTTGTCCCAGTGCTGGGCGGTTGAGGCCCAGTCTGTTGTGCCCTCCCCACGCCCTCACTGACCCGTCCCCACCATGGATGAGCTCACGGCTGTGGCAGCTTTCCCGCTCTGAATGGTGTGGCAACAAGCTATAGTGACACCAAAGGAGACAGAGTTGAGACGAGGCTCATGGGTGGGCTGCAAATTGAGGTCCTCCCCTTGCTCTCTGCCCCACCCCATCAGGACAAGCTGAGCATCCAGGGCTTTGGGACAGACCTGCCGCTAGTGGACAGCCAAGTAGAGCAACACAACATCTTTCACAATGAGGTCAAGGCCATCGGGCCCCACCTGGCCAAAGATGGAGATAAGGTGGGAGTGTCTGGTGGGTGTGGTGTGGCCTCCTCTCTGTGGGTGAGGTGAGGCAAGGGACCACTCTCGCATCCTGGCCCTAAGCTGAGCTTTTGTCTTGTCCCCAGGAGCCCTCCAGTGAACTGCAGGCCAAGTACCAGAAGCTGCTGGTGAGAAGCCCTGAGGGCTGGAGGGCCGGGGTAGGGATATGGGTTCAGAGCTCACTCTTGGATGGCAGCAGTGTATAGCAGACGCCTCAAACAGGTCAACAGGGTCTCCTCCAGGACGTACCCTAGCCTTCTGATCCAGGGACATAGCCTGTCTCACCTTTATTAAGCACCTGCTGTGTGCAAAGTACAACACTCAGGCTTCTGCCTCCTGGTCACAAAGATAAAAGCAAAGGCCAGAACTTCTGACTTCACTGAGCAACACCAGCTGGTCTCTGTGCCCCAAGGGGCCAACACTATCCCTAGCCCCATTTCATAGACAGGTAAAGTGAGGCTTCCTGGGAAAGGTGAGGTCTATAAAGGTTTAGTTCATTTTGTCCACTGCTGTGTCCCTGGTGCCCAACCCCAGCCATAGCAGGTTCTCAGCACATACCTGCTGGTCAAACCAATGAGTTTTAGAGTCTATAGTCTTGTCCCACCCCTGGATGGGAAGGCTGATCAGGACTTGGTGCTGCAGGAAGTGGGGAAGGGGGTCAGGCCAGGCCAGGCCTCAGCACTGCCCATGACCCTGTCCCACAGGCAGCATCGGAGGCACGGCAGCAGCACCTGCGCTCGCTGCAAGACTACATGCAGCGCTGCACCAACGAGCTGTACTGGCTGGACCAGCAGGCTAAGGCCCGCATGCAGTATGATTGGAGCGACCGCAACCTGGACTATCCCAGCCGCCGGCGCCAGTACGAGGTGAGCACTGAGGCCTTGCACAGGATGGCGGGAGCCCTAGGCTGCCAGGCTGGGTGCTGAGTCCACCACCATGGGGAATCCCCTGTCTGCAGAATTTCATCCACCGGAACCTGGAGGCCAAGGAGGAGAGAATCAACAAACTGCACAGCGAGGGAGACCAGCTGCTGGCTGCAGAGCACCCCGGCCGAAACTCCATCGAGGTACGTGAGCCTCCAGAAACCAGAGAGGGGATTGTGTGCTGTTGTCTTCATCACCCTGACTCTGCCTCCTCTGCTGATGTGACTCCTGACCCCTGGAAGCCTGTGAGCGAGCAGCCTGGGACTGCTGTGACCAGAGATGAGCATCCCCAGAGCCCTTCAACAGGCATCCATCCTCTCAGTTTTAGGGGGCAGAAGTCCAACCCCTCCAGTGGAGGCCCCAGTGCCTTCCCCCGTCAGTGGCTGGCAGCTACCTCACTGCCTCTCTGCCTCCGGCTCTTGACCTCTGGCTACACTTCTGAGGGCACCAGGCCCACCCTAACTTGAGGATGTTTCACCCCGAGATCCCCAATGACATCTTCAAAGGCCCAATTTTCCAGGTCACACTTGGGGTAGACACACTCCCTCCTTATGTTACCATCCAGGGTATGGCCACTGGGCTCCCCAACATGGCTCCTCTCTTCCAACTCCCACCGCCAAGCAGTGCTACACCAGGAGCGTTTGCTGACCCCTTGGTGCCCCAGGGGCTTGGCTCCCAGTGACCTGCCGCTCCTTCCCCTGGCAGGCTCACATGGAGGCCGTGCATGCAGACTGGAAAGAGTATTTGAACCTGCTCATCTGCGAGGAAAGTCACCTCAAGTACATGGAGGACTACCACCAGGTACCTGCCAATGCCAGGGCCAGGGCCACCATGCAGGGGAGTGCTCGTGCCCTTGTGGGGTTCCCTTCCCAGGTCACGATGCCCTTGCCTCTCACGGTGTCTTTAGGTCTGCCTGGACCTCAACAACAAATTGACTTGAGAGAGTAGGCTGAAGAAAATTTTTAAAGAAGATTCATTTTGGGTCTGGCATGATAGACTAGTGGCTAACATCTTTCCCTTGTTTGAACCAGGATCCCATATGGGCAGTGGTTCATGCCCATCCTCTACTGCCTTCCCAAGCCACAAACAGGGAGCTGGATGGGAAGTGAAGCAGCTGGAACACAAGGAGATTAGCCAATTGAGCCATTGTGCTGGGCCCGAGAATTGTCTAGAACAAAGAGGGAAGGGTTGTATCATGGCTCAGGATGAAAGAACGGTCACACACTTGTTAACAATGGAGGCCTCTCTGGAGCACTGTGTGTAGGCCATCACAGTATGGCCTTGAGTGGCCATGATGTCACCAGTGATGTAGCCTATGGGACTCTTTCACACCTGTGGTCCCGGCATGACCCAAACCTCAGGGTGCAGTGCATGACTGCACAGAGAGGAGTGGAGTGAGAGAGAACCAGGACTTCCTGTCCAAGATTTATAGGCGCAGGAGGGGGTGTGTGTGTGTACTGGTGCTGGCCTGGGAGGGTGTGTGTGTGCTGTACTGTACTGGGAAGCCTCGGTCTGTTGGGGCCCCCAGGAGCTTGGAGCCACAAGCCCAGCCCGGGTGCTGGTGGTGGCTTCCTGTCTGATAGGGCCCCCTACCCTGTTCCAGTTCCACAAAGATGTGAAAGACGCCCAGGAGCTGCTAGGCAAGGTGGATTCCGACCTGGACCAGAAGTACAGCCCAGACTTCAAGGACCGGTATCAGATTGAGCTGCTGCTGCGGGAGCTGGATGTGAGTGACAGCCTGGCAGGGCCCCTCCCATTGGGACCATGGCCTGGAGGTCTCACCACACCGGCCTATCCGGGTCCCCACAGGACCAAGAGAAGGCTCTGGACAAGTATGAGGACGTGGTACGGGGACTGCAGAAGCGAGGGCAGCAGGTAGTCCCTCTCAAGTACCGCCGGGAGACGCCACTCAAGCCCATCCCTGTGGAGGCACTGTGTGACTTTGAGGGCGACCAGGTGAGCTGGGCAGCAGGCAGCCTGTGTCACTGGCCAGTACTAGAGCGTAACGCAGCTGGAGCCAGGGCCCTATGCAGTGTTGTCAGGATCTTGGGGGCATCTTTGCCAGTGATGGGCATCACTTCCCCACCCAATGGCCCTACCCTGGGTCCGCTGTTCATATTCTACCAGCTAAATAACCCCAGTCATTCCAGCAGCAGGTCTCAGGGAAGGCTCTTACTGGTTCACAGTGAGGCAGGTGTCTACCCCAAACCAATCACTATGACTAGAATGCCAGCCTCCCATTGGCTAATCCTGGGTCACATGCCTGGTTAGAGATTAGGAATGGGAAAGGCTGGTTCCCTCTAGGAAATAGAAGTGGGCTGCTAGGCCAGTAGTCCAACTCATGTCTCCTACATGCTGGGCCTCTCTGCTGTGGTGTGGAACATCTCAGGGAGGACTGAGGAGATGGGCCAGGTCTCCCCAAGGCTAGAGTTAGGTTAACAGGGCAGATGACTGCATACTGACTGTCTGGCCTGCCTTGGCCAGGGCCCCATCTCTCGTGGCTACAGCTACACTCTGCAGAAGAACAATGGTGAGAGCTGGGAGCTCCTGGATGGGGCTGGGAACAAGCTGACCGCCCCGGCCGTCTGCTTCATGATCCCACCCATGGACCCCGAGGCCCTGGCCCTGGCTGACAGGTATGCAGACTGAAGGAGGGACCAGGCCCCCATACATAGCATCAGGACCATGAGCATCCCTGACCTGTCCAGCAACTCTGGCCTTCAACTGGAGGCTTTGGCTCCTGTCCCCACCCCTCTGCTTAAATCTCACACAGCTGCTGCTGCCACCATGGGCACTGCTGTTGATTCAAAGGATTTAGGTACAGCTGTCTGGTTGTGCCTGGGCTTAAAGAACTTTGCATCTGTGGGACCAAGTTCGGTTCTTGGTGCAAGTAGGCACCTGAGAACTTTTTTTGTTTAAGATTTATTTATTTTTATTGGAAAGTCAGATTTACAGAGAGAAGGTGAGACAGAGAAAGATCGTTCATCTGCTGGTTCACTCCCCAAGTAGCTGCAATGACTGCAGTTGAGCTGATCCAAAGCCAGAAGCCAGGAGCTGCTTCTGGGTCTCCCACGTGGATGCGGGGTCCCAAGACTTTGGGCTGTTCTCTGCTGCTTTCCCAGCCCAAAAGCAGGGAGCTGGTTGGGAAGTGGAACAACAGGGACACAGACTGGCACCCATATGCAAGGCGGGGACTTTTAGCCACTACCTGAATACTCTTGAGAAATGAGTGAATGGTGCAGGAAAATGCCTTCCTTTATGTGTCTTAGTATGTACTTATTATGTACTGTTGCCTCAGAGCTAACACCTTGGTGGGGAACAGCAACAAGCTGAGCTGATAGTTCATTGTGGGTAGCCTGCCTGCTCTCCAGCAAGGAGAGGCAGTTCTGGCCTCATTGGGGGTGGAGCTTCTGACACCAAGAGCAGAGAAAGCCAGCGAGGTCGCAGTAGGCCTTGGCCATCCATATCACACCTCCAACTTTACCGGGCAACCTGCCGAGGTTCTTGGCTCCTTTGGGATGTTGACTCGGCAGGGTCCGAGTCTCACCTCTGTGGGCAGAGGGAAATGGCAGTGAGCTGCATCCGGGCCCAGCTCGCTCGTATTCTCGTTCTCTCAGCCTGGGCAGCCAGTACCGGAGTGTGCGGCAGAAGGCGGCTGGGACCAAACACGCACTGCAGCAGCGGCACGAAGTGCTGAAGGCAGAGAACCCTGGAGGTGGGTGCTGGGGGCCCATGGAGGAAGAGCTGCATCTGGCATCTTTGGATGGGAGAACAAGGGCCGGGCACTGGAGGGACAGGGGAGGCAGCCCACCCAGTGGTCCCCTCTGGCCTCCTGTGCCCCTCAATGTCACACCCCTCCCAAGCCTCATTGGGACCTGTGTCCTTCCCTGGCAGATGCCTCGGACCTGCAGGGGCGGCAGCTGCTAGCCGGCTTGGACAAGGTGGCCCGTGACCTGGAGCGGCAGGAGAAGGCCATCACGGGCATCTTGCGGCCACCGCTGGAGCAGGGCCGGGCTGTGCAGGACAGCGCCGAGCGGGCCAAGGAGCTCAAGGTCCTGCCAAGCTGGGGCACGGGTTGTGCTTGACTCCCTGGGGTCCCTGGTCACCTTCTGTCTGACCCATGTGATCTTGGGATGGTCTCTGCAGGTGCTTGGTCCAAGTAGCCAGGCTGTGTAACCAGATCCTGAGCTAGTACAGCAGGCACATTCCTATCCCACCAAGATCAGGCCTTTGAGAAGGTGTCCCTCAGACACATGCCTAGGTGGCAGCTGGCAAACCTCTAGCAGCACCTACCCAGGACCTGGCCTCTGGCATGTAGCAGCAATGATGTGGCCACTGTGACTGGAGTAGCATCACACCAGCACAGTGAGCCAGGCAGCACTGGGCTCTGGGGCTCCAGCATGTCACGGAAGCCCTTAGCTGGCCCCTGCTGTGGAAAACAAAGTGGCATATATGTAGCCCTGGTAGGTGCCCAATACCCTTCACCTGCTGTTTCCAAGCATGACTTCCTGTGGCCTCCATGGGAGACATTACTGCTCCTATTCTGTGACAGAGCCTGCTGCAGCCCCTGGGTATCCAGGGTCCCATGGGAGGCTCCCGGCCTGACCCTGCCACTCCCTTTCCTGAGCTGCTCAAAGTTGCAGTGCCCCCAACCTGAGAACGGGGAGTGTGATGTCTGCCTGTGGGGTCACCCCAGCAATGCGGAACATCAGGCATGCCAGCCAAGACAAGCCAGCTGCACAAGGCTTCCCTGAGTGCTGACTCACATTGCACATCGCAGCACTGGTACCCTGAAACATGGGGCTGCTGAGCTGCAGCTGACCTGATGGGTTCTGGTCCCCACAGGGCATTACCGAGCAGATGCAGCGTATCGAGCCTGAGAAGACACGCAGCATGGCTGAGTGTGAAGCTTTCATCCAGGCCCTCCCAGGCAGTGGCACCACACCCCTGCTGAGGACCCGGGTGGAGGACACCAACCGGAAATATGAGCGCCTGGTGCAGCTGCTGGACTCGGCCCAGGAGAAGTGGGTGATGGGTGGGCAGTGGAGAGGTCAGGTTAGGGTGGGAGGGGCCCAGCAGTACCTCCTGACTCCCTACCGGTGTTCATCCTCAGGGTCATGGTGGCCAATCGCCTGGAGCAGAGCCTGCAGCAGGGTCTGGAGCTGCTGGCCACGCAGGAGGAGCGGCTCAGCCAGGAGGACACAGTGCCTGAGAGTGGCCCCATCCTCGACAGCAAACGGCAGGAGCTGGTGGTGAGTGTGGGGTATTCTGAGCTGAGCTTGGCCCCAGCATGGCGAGACACCCCCAGCAGCCAGTCTTGGGATTCTTAGCTGTTGCCGTAGCTGGTGGACACTGCTAGGACTGTGTGTTCAGGGCAGGTTCATGTGCCAGTTTGAAAACTGAGTGCATGGACACCAAGGGCTTCCAGCAGTGTCTCTTGTGGGCCTGAAACCCAGAGGTAAGTGAACTGGCCCTGAGGAGCAGCTGTCTCCCACCCCTGGCCTCTTTAGCTAAGGCAGGCCCATATTCATGCGGTCTCCCCACTCTGCTCAAGGCCTAACAGGTGTCATACCAGCCCAGGATGCATGCTGCTGGCTGTGTGGTTTATAAATCAGTTTTCAGGGTGCTTGTAATGAGACAAAGGCAGAGGCCCAGTCCTCCCTCCTCCAAAAAGTGACCCCTTCCCAGCGCAGTGGCCCAGACACTTCAGTGGTACCACTTGGCTCCTACAAGCTCTGGCCACAGCGCTGCTGTCTGCCCTGCTCCACAGGCCCTGGCCTCTGAACTGCCAGCCCAGGAGGCCCTGCTGGGTGAGGTGCAGCAGAACCTACAGGAGGCCAAGCAGTGCGCCAGCTCCCTGGCCAGCCGCTTCCAGGAGCACTGCCCAGACCTGGAGCGCCAGGAGGCTGAAGTGCACAAGCTGGGCCAGCGCTTTGACAACCTGCGCCAGCAGGTGGAGAGCAGGTGAGGCGCGCCACTGCACTGGGACCCACTGAGGCCACTGAACGTTAAGGATCAAATTCCATTTTAGAATTTGGTTATGTGTGAAGTTAGAAACTCGAAGTTTGTGGCTCCAAGACCAGCATTTGTTTCCCAAGGTAAATAACTGTTACTACTTGTGTGTCCTTTCAAGAGTGACATAAGCCGAGTACAGGCAGCGGCAATGCCTGATAGCACAGCACACTGGGCTGTGTCATCAGGCATCTTTCGTCAGTGAGCACTACTGCCTCTTCTTTCCTAAGTCTCTGTAAACTTTTTCCCCTTTCTTTCTTAAATGCTTGGTAGACCTCACTATCTGGGCCTGAGCTTTTGTTATTGTGTGTTTTTTTCTTTCTTAAACAACATGCAGCTTCAGTGCTGAACTATTCTGACCACTTCAATTTTATTTGAAAGGCAGAGTGACACAGAAGGAGCAGTTAAAGAGATCTTCCATCTGCTGATCCTCTCCTCAAATGGCCACTGACGTGCGAGGCTGGTCTGGGCTGAAGTCAGAAGCCTAGAATTCTGTTGGGGTTTTGCATACCATGGGTGGCAGGAGCCCACGCTGTCGGGTCATCTACTTTCCCAGGTGTGCTGGCAGGGAACTTTGCTCTAATGTGGGATGCCAGTGGCTTAACCCGCTGTGCTACAATACCATCCCAGGTCAACTCTTCTTTTAAAGATTTATTTATATTGAAAGTCAGATATATATAGAGGAGGAGAGACAGAGAGGAAGATTGTCCCTCCACTGACTCACTCCCCAGGTGGCTGCAACGATGAGAGCTGAGCTGACCCTAAGCCAGGAGCCCAGAGCTTCTTTCAGATCTCCCACACGGGCGCAGGGTCACAAGGCTTTGGGCCATCCTTCACGGCCTCCCAGGCCACAGGTAGGGAGCTGGAAGGGAAGCAAAGCTGCCAGGAATAGAACTGGTGTATTCAAGGCAAGGACTTGTAGCAGCTAGACTACTGCACCAGGCCTCCAGGTCAGCTCTTCTATCATTGCAGTTTGTGTCTCTGTCCATTTCAGCTAAGCTGATGACTTGATTGGTACTGTACCTGCTTGTGTGTTTTTTTTCAAAGATTTATTTTTATTGAGGGCCAGCGCAATAGCCTAGTGGCTGCAGTTCTCGCTTTACATGTGCTGGGATCCTGTATGGGCTCTGGTTTGTGTCCTGGCTGCTCCACTTTCCCTCTGGCTCCCTGCTTGTGGCTTAGGAAAACAGTGGAAGACAGCCTGAAGCTTTGAGACCCCGTGCCCATGTGGAAGGCCCAGAGGAGGGTCTTGGCTTCAGATCGGCTCAGCTCTGGCCATTGTAAACATTTAGGGAGTAAACCAGCAGAAGGAAGACCCTTTTCTCGGTCTTTCCTTCTGTTAATATGCCTTTCCAATAAAAAGTCTAAAAAAAATTTATTTACTTTTCCTGGAAAATCAGATTTACAGAGAGGAAAGACAGAAAGACCCTCCATCCACTGGCTTACTCCCAAAGTGGTGACCACAACAGCTGGAGCTGAGCCAATCTGAAGCCAAGAGTTTCTTCCAGATCTCTCACATGGGCACAGGGTTCCAAGGCTTTGGGGCATCCTCTGCTGCTCCTCAAGGGCATTAGCGGGGAGCTGGGAGCAAGTGGAGCAGCCGCGACATGAACTGGTGTCCTTAGGGGATGCTGATTTACAGGCTGGTTACCCCGTTGACCCACTGCACTGACCCTGGTACTGTGCCTTTGAACGCCCACAGGATTTGAAGTTATGCCCTCTTGATTCCTGAAGCAGCATCTTCTTTAACCCTCAGCTTATTTCAGAGGGCCAACTTTTTCTGGTTTTCCTCTCCTGTTTCCTACTCAGTTGACAGGTTCTTTACTGCTCATTTCCTTCTGCTTAGTGCCAGGTTCACATTTCTCCCTTAAGGTGAGGCTTAGACTTATGCGTTCACATTTTCTCTTTTCTGATGTAAGCCTGTGATACTGTGTAGTTTCTCGGTACTGCCTCCAGTGAGTTCACAGGAGTTGGTGACATCCGCTGTGGGCTCTGCTCTGGCCGTGCTGGAACGTCCAGGCAGCTTGCAGCAGGAACCCTGTTCTCACCCTCCACCCAGCTTGCAGTGAGCTCCCTGCCCTGACTGGTGAGGGCTTAGCTTTTTTCTAATTGCAGCCCACTGCCACCCCTGTGCCTCTCTGCAGGGTCCAGAGCCTACAGGGAGCCCAGGCTGCCTATGACGAGTTCCATCGCGGCTACAACCACGTGCTCCACTTCCTGAACAGTATCCCCTGTTATGAGCCTCAGGAGACAGACAGCCTGAGCCAGATGGAGACCAAATTGAAGAACCAGAAGGTGAGCGAGCTGCTGCTTCCAGAGGCCAGCAGCCCCCTGCTGGGGAGGAAGGCCTGTCAGCACCATCTTCCTGGCCCTCAGCAGCCCAGCCGAGTCCCGCACCTTGATAGCAGCATAGGAGGTGTCCTTTGTCCCCCAACTCTAGCATTCTCCTGCCCCCCTCAGTTCCAAGCAGTGCCCTGGGGCCAGAGACCAGCCCCTTGGGAACCCACAAGCCGAGGTACAAATCTCAGTGCAGGAGTCAGGATGCTGTTGGGTTGCTCACATCCTACCTGAGTCCCAGCTTCCGTACAGCTTCCTGCTAACACACAGGATGGGAGGCAGCGGCTGAGGGCTCAGCTACTTGAATCCCTGCTACCCACGTGATGCAGTGAAAACGAGATGAGATCATCTGAGGTATCAGATCAGCAGCTGGTGTTTCAAAGCACTCAATGAACGTTTGTTGTTTCCTGGCCCTCTCTCCCGAGTCCTGGCACTGCCTTTAGTGATGAGCAGGTGTATTCAAGGAAGTCTCCTGGGACTGCAGGGCTTTGGAATTGAAGAATTCCTGTTGTTTTACAGAACCTGTTAGATGAGATTGCAAGCAGGGAACAGGAAGTACAGAAGGTCTATGCCGCTTCACAGCAGTACCAGCAAGCTGTAAAGGTGAGCGCCACCAGCTTCTGTCCAGAGGACACAGGGAGCCAGACCCAGGAGCTTCATCCTTCCCTCCATATCCCCCAGGACTTATCGTCCTCAGGCATTCCTGGGGGACATGTAGACTGACAGGGCCTGCTGGGCAATAGTGTGGTGCCAGCACTGAGCATCCTCAAGGTGCCTCTGGGCACAGCTAACTTTGGGGGCCAGACTACAGACAAGGCAGGATGAACACCTGTGTGAAACACGGACTGCAGGTGCCTGCACAAGGTGGAGGGGACCAAGCGGTAGTTGCATGTATGCTGTCCGGTGATGTGGCTGCATACTGTGGTTCTCTCGGTGGTTCTTCCCTCCTGCCTGTCGTCTAGGACACAGCAGTAAGAAAGGGCTTGCAGCGCCTGGCCAGAGCCAGCCCAGGTCAGTAAGAGGGGACATACATACATCTCAGTCGCTCTTATGTGCCCCTGCTGCATCTCTCTCTTTCTCCCAGGACTATGAGCTAGAAACAGAGAAGCTCAGGTCCCTCTTGGACCTGGAGAATGGGAGGAACAGCCACGTGAGCAAGAGGGCCAGGCTCCAGTCTCCTGCTGCCAAAGTGAAGGAAGAGGTGAGCTCAGTGCCAGGCCTTCCAGAGAGGAGGCAGAGAGCAGCACGGGGCCCGCACGATGGGTGAAAGCCCGGATGCACCCTCCTGGGCTGCAGCTGTGGTGCTAGTTTGCACCTGGCTCCCCTGTGGGCACACAGGTCAGCTCCTCAGCCACACAGTGGAAAGGCTTACAGAGGTCAAGGCCTACTCAGGGCCAGTGGCTTGGGGGCTGCAACCTAGATCCTGTGACCCCGAATCTGACTCGCTCTCTGCCAGTCATACAACCTCCTCATCCCTCCCCCAATTTTGTAAAAACCATGCCCAAGCACTAGCACCGTCCTGCTCAGCCTACTGACTGCATGTTGGCTGGTTTCTCCACAGGAAGCAGCTCTGGCGGCCAAGTTCACTGAAGTTAATGCTGTCAACAGACAGAGGCTGCAGAATCTGGAGTTTGCACTCCATCTCCTGAGACAGGTAAGTGATCTCACAAAGAAATTGACCAGAAATAACTCTCACAGCTGTCTCAGAGGAATAACTTAGGAAGTGATGGGCAGTTCCGTACTCCCATTCCTGAGTGGTGCTAACACTCATACTGACACGAGGATGGTTAACTTACACGTTCAGTACAGCAAACATTTGCTGAATGCCTCTGAGCACCCATAATGTACATGATGGTGCTGTCACAGCAAGAAACTGAAAGCAAAAGGATGTCTCCTGCAGTGTGAGTGAGACACGAGGGCCTATCCCTCACTGTGGCAAACAGCTGCTGCAAGCCGGCAAAGCTGCCCTCTTCAAGGAAGAAGCCTTGGGTGCAGGATCAGAGCCAGGAGGCTGTGGTCTCGCACCCCTCCTCCTGCAGTTGTAAAGCAGTAGTAATCCCAGAGGACATATGAACCAGCACCGAGAGTCCCTTGGGCACCAGTAGACAAGCAGTCTGACCTACTCTCAGGTGACTCAGGCCCCCGTAGGACCAGGTGTAGACAGGTCTGGCATGTCCTGTAGCGGTGGGTCTGGGCTCTGACCATGCCTGGTTCTCTCTCTCACAGCAGCCAGAAGCCGAAGTGACCCACAAGACCCTGCAGGGCAGCGAGCCAGGATCTGGTGTGGAGGAGACATGGAAGGTGAAGAAGGAATTGGATGAAGAGATGGAGCGGAGGCAGCAGCTGGAGAATGAGGTCAGAAGCGCCCAGGAGGAGATCTGGAGCCTGCGGCATCAGCAGCCCCAGGAGTCGGTGGTGAGGAAGGAGGTGCTCAGGAAGGTGCCAGACCCTGCACTGGAGCAGAGCTTCCAGCGACTACAGCAGACCCTGGCTGAGGAGCAGCACAAGAACCAGCTGCTGCAGGAAGAGCTGGAGGCACTGCAGCTGCGGTTGCGGGCACTTGAGCAGGAGGCCAGTGGCGGGGGGCAGGAATATGTGGTCAAGGAGGTCCTGCGCATCGAACCCGATGGGGCCCAGGCCGATGAGGTCCTACGTCTGCGGGAGGAGCTGGAGGCACTGAGGCGGCAGAAGGGTGCCCGCGAGGCGGAGGTGCTGCTCCTGCAGCAGCGTGTGGCCACCCTGGCTGAGGAGAAGAGCCGGCCACAGGAGAAGGTCATCGAGAAGGAGGTGGTGAAGCTCCAGAATGACCCCCAGCTCGAGGCCGAGTACCGGCAGCTGCAAGAGGACCGCCAGCGGGAGGGTGCACTCAGGGAGAGGCAGGAGGAGGAGCTGAGCTTCCTGCAGGACAAGCTCAAGAGGCTCGAGAAAGAGCGTGCCATGGCTGAGGGCAAGATCACTGTCAAGGAGGTGCTCAAGGTGGAGAAGGATGTGGCAGCAGAGAGGGAGCTCAGTGAGCTGACCCGCCAGTACGAGGATGAGGCTGCCAAAGCACGTGCGGGTCAGCGCGAGAAGACCGAGCTGCTACGCAAGATATGGGCCTTAGAGGAGGAGAACGCCAAAGTGGTGGTGCAGGAGAAGGTGCGGGAGATTGTACGGCCAGACCCCAAGGCCGAGAGTGAGGTGGCCAACCTCCGCTTAGAACTCGTGGAGCAGGAGCGCAAGTACAGGGGCGCCGAGGAGCAGCTGCAGAGCTACCAGAGCGAGCTGGAGGCACTCAGGCGGCGGGGACCCCAGGTGGAGGTCAAGGAGGTGACCAAGGAGGTCATCAAGTACAAGACGGACCCAGAGATGGAGAAGGAGCTGCAGCGGCTCAGGGAGGAGATCGTGGACAAGACCAGACTCATTGAGCGCTGTGACTTGGAGATCTACCAGCTCAAGCAGGAGATCCAGTCCCTGAAAGACTCCAAACCCCAAGTGCAGACTAAAGAGGTGGTCCAGGAGATCCTGCAGCTCCAGGAAGACCCGCAAACCAAAGAGGAAGTAGAATCGCTGAGGGCCAAGCTGTCAGAAGAACAGAAGAAGCAGGTGGATCTGGAGAGGGAGCGAGCGTCCCAAGAAGAGAAGGTCAGGCAGAAGGAAGAGGAGCTGTCGCAGGTGAAGGAAAGGGTGGTGCAGCAAGAGGTGGTTCAGTACGAGGAGGAGCCGGGCCTGCGTGCTGAGGTGAGCGCCTTCACACAGAGCATCGACACCGAGCTCCGGCAGATTGACAAGCTGCGCACTGAACTGCGGCGGCTGCAACAGCGCCGTGGGGAGCTCGAGCAGCAGCTGCAGGAGCTGGAGCGCGAGCGACAGGCACGCAGGGAGGCCGAGCGGGAGGCGCAGCACCTGCAGCAGAGGTTGGCCGAGCTGGAGCAGGAAGCGGCCGAAGCCCGTGAGATGGTGACCCGCAAGCAGAAGGTGGTGCTGCAGCCGGACCCCCAGCAGGCCCGGGAGCATGCCATGCTCACTGTGCAGCTGGAGGAGGAGCGGCACCGGCGGCAGCTGCTGGAGGGTGAGCTCGAGACCCTGCGGAGGAAGCTGGCCACCCTGGAGAAGGCAGAGGTCAAGGAGAAGGTTGTCCTCTCTGAGAGTGTCCAGGTGGAGAAGGGCGACACAGAGCAGGAAATTCAGAAGCTCCGGAGCAGCCTGGAAGAGGAGAGCCGGAACAAGAGGGAGCTGGATGCTGAGGTTAGTCGGCTGGAAGCCAAGCTGTCAGAGCTGGAGTTCTGCAACTCCAAGTCATCCAAGGAGCTTGACTTCCTCAGAGAGGAAAACCACAAGCTACAGCTAGAGCGGCAGAACCTGCAGCTCGAGACTCGAAGGTTGCAGTCGGAGATAGAAATGGCTGCGACAGACACCCGAGACCTGCGCAGTACGCCTGTGCCGGACTCTGGGAGCAACCTCAACTCCAGGCTGTGGTCCCTCGAGAGAGAACTGGACGACCTCAAGAGGATCTCCAAGGACAAAGATGTCGAGATTGACGAGCTGCAGAAGCGCCTGGGCTCCGTGGCTGTGAAGAGGGAGCAGAGAGAGAACCATCTACGGCGCTCCATCGTCGTCATTGACCCTGACACAGGCCGGGAGCTGTCCCCAGAGGAAGCCCACCGCGCTGGGCTCATCGACTGGAACATGTTTGTGAAACTCAGAAGCCAGGAGTGTGACTGGGAGGAGATCTCCGTGAAAGGTCCCAACGGAGAGTCCTCGGAGATCCACGACAGGAAGTCTGGCAACAAGTTCTCCATTGACGAGGCCCTGAAGGACGGCCGGCTGAGCCCTGCTCAGTATGAGCGGTACGTCAACAAGGAGATGTCCATTCAGGAGCTGGCAGTCTTAGTGTCTGGGAAGAAGTAAGGGCTGCCTTCCTGGAGGCCAGAGGGCATCTTCCTCCTGCCCGGTGATGTTCCACACGTCGCCTTCTCCCTGGCTTCTAGTCTGTGCACCAACTTAAGACAGGCAACTCCCAATTCGGCTGTCATTCCACCTGCCAGAGTAATTCACTCTGACCCAAGGCACTCATGATCCCAAGGCCTTTGCTCCTCCCTTCTTTTACTGTAGATTCCCTGGGACGCCTGGAAACCAACCATCTGAAAACCACCAGTGCACATGGTCATTGCCAACGGGCCTGCTCCGGGCAGCCCAGCCAGACACAGAACTCCCTCCAGCAGCCTTTGGTTTTGTCGAGGACCAGACGCTGAGAACTGCCTGCCTGTGCACATAATCTTCCAGCTTTCTGGCTGAGAATTCAGCCTGCTCCTAATATGCAGCCGGGCTTTGTTCCAGAAAAGGAGCATGGAACGTAGAACAGCGTGGATGTCAACTGTCGGCCAGACTGTCCCAGGAAAACACAGCATCAGTGACTGAAATGAAAATGTCTGGATAGTGGACCATGTTGCAGTTAGCCCTAGTTTCAGTGCCTTACTAGTCTTGCTTATTATCTCACTGGCATAGCTGACAGTTGATTACTCACCAAATGAGTTTCTGGTTCTTGGTGTCTCACATGTTATGTAAGAAAATGGCAGGTAATAGGGAACTTTATTTATAGCATGAAAATAAAAACCTGGTGGCTTGATTCTTAACTTCACAGCATGCAAATATTTTTTTTTCCTTTTGCTTATTTTCTTGAGGCCTATTCTCCAAACTTCCCTCTTGTGGCTAAAATGGATAGTCTACATATCCCAGCCCCTACAGAAGAATTACATACAGAGTAAAGGAAGAAAACTGGGTTGGAAACTTTGAAACAATTTATTGAGTTGCTTTATACAAGATTAACAATTTTCACACCACCCTGAACACCAACATGGTGGCCACACAAAAAGCCACAGCCCCTCTCACACCTAAGCAACGGCCGCGCCCACTACGTGCTCAGAGACCTTTGCTGCTCACAAGAAACCAAACCCCTGCAGCCCCCAGGCCCTGAGCCTACTCTGCCCAACCCTCCGCTGCAGCCGGGCCTGCAGATCTGCCTTACCATGGCTGTGTAAGTCATTCACTCTTTCATCATCACAAATAAAGCATAAACAAGAAAAAGAAATCTCAAACTCCCCATCAAAGAAACATTTCCCTGAGGCAAGAGGCATCACTAGATTCCTAAAAGGAGGGTTTCCTGCTCCAGCTGCACGCTCAGTGGTACATGGGAGGAGGGAGCACCAGCAGGGAAGGGAGGGGGCTGGGCTGCTACCCGGGGGTCTCGGGCAGAGCGCCCACTGCTCAGCCTTCTCTGACGGCCTCTGCTCTGCTCTGAGCTCAGCGACACAAATCTCTTCTTTGGCTCTTTTGCTACTATCTAAGACTATCCCGTAAACAAACTGGGAATCCAAGTTGCAAAAAAACACATAATAAAGGGATCAGGAGTCCATGTAGCCCAATGTGAAACACAGATTGATTCTATGTAAAAGGATCAGAGCAGAGGCCGGGAGGGCTGAGAGACCATGCTCCCAGAAGGCAGCAGGCTGCAGATCTGTCGGAACCGAGTCACTGAGCATCACACAGGTATACATGTGCTGCTGCTGTGGACTCTCCATGTGTCAAGCTACTTAGCTGTGGCAGTCATGTCAGAGTCATCGTGTGGCACAGAGTTCACAGGACAGGCCAAGGCCTTCCAAATCCTTGTGAAACAGCCACTGGCCGAGCGTGACCCGGGAGTGCTATCGACACTGTCCCAGCCTGACTCGGATCTGCTCTCCACACTCGTCTGTGTCACTCTAAGAAACAGCCCACGGCCCGGACAGTCCAAGACTTCAAGGTTTGTTTGCATACGGCAGACCCTGGCAGAGGCCTTTTCCTGCAGCTCTGCCTGAGACTGGCTTCTCAGAGTGAGACAAAGCGGAATGTCTGTCGGTGATGCGGAACCCCTTGTATCCTTGGCCTTAGAGAGGCCCTGAGTCCACCCACGTGAACTCTGGAAAAACAAAACAAGAGCCCTGCTCAACTGACTTGGGGTTGTGGACCCAGATGACTTACAAGTCAGGACAGCATTATGATGAGCAGCCGTAAAAAACTCAAAACCGGGTGTGTCTTCAATACAGACACATCTTTTAATTAAAAAGGTCTTCATATCAGATCCACTCAGAGGGCTGAACAGATGTGCACTGTCAAATCCTGCCCCACCACAAAGGCACTGGAATTACGTCTTCCTATAATATGATGTGTAAAGAACTGCCCCAGTCCATCCAATGCATTTAATTGTAATGATGAAAACTGAGTCCAAAATAGGTGTCTTTAAAAATCCTATTACAATAGTTGAATATACAAAGGTCATTTCTCTCTAAAGAGCTTCATTGTCAAGTTCAGAGGAGACACTGGCCCCTCACAATGGCCAGGTATTACATGTCCTCAGTATTTCGTAGAGACCAGGTAGGTCTCCCAGTTGTGGCTGATGCCAGGAGTCCCTGACCACTAGGTGCTGGGAGGCACTGGGACCAAACGCCAGGGGTTCAGGTGGATTTAAACCACACCTCTGCGGCCGGTATTGTAAACACGTGCTCCCCAACACCGCCAAGCCTGGGACACGCCCCTGCTCAGAGCTGCCCTCTGACAACCATCAGGTAATAAAGCTGCAAGGCCCCAAGCACCATGGTCATTAAGTGCTCCCTCGGTTGAAGGCACCTCAGAAGTGCCAAGAAATGCTCCACTTAGGACTCACGCCTGCTCCTGAAGAAAACCAATCGGCAGAAAGTACAGTGGCTCCATCACTGGAGACCTACACAGTTGGCTTCCACCCAGCCCCGAGTTAGTCAGGCCTTTCCTCAGAAGCAGTCATAATTTTCGTGGTACTCCAGGGCCCTTCCCATGAAGCTGAGAAGTATCTGGAAAATAAGAGAAACGGAATAGTCAGAGAATGGGAGCCCCCAATTCCCTCATGGCAGCAGTAATGAAAGCTCAGAAGGATCATCTCACCACCAAACATTCATGAGCGCAGAACATTCAAAGGTTCAAGTAAGGCAGAAAGCTACATGTGCACACCACTTGCAGCAGTCCGCGACATGCATGGACACAGGTGCTGTGCAGGCGGGTGGCCCCCGCGCATGGCTCAGAGTGGCTATCGCCACACAGCCCATGTCACTTACAAGCCTGTGGCTGCCTGTGCTTTGCCAGGGGAAGGCCTGATGACCGCTCAAGGTAGCAATAATCATTCCTCTATCTTTGGTTGCAGCAGGAACAAATTCAAAGGCACTGGCATTTTGAGACCACACGGGGAAGAGAGGCAAGCCAAGCAGACACAAGTCACAGCTGACATACTGAAATGCAGGCAGCTGGGCCCTTGTGGCCCTCCCATGACCCTACAACCTGCAGTCTAGCTGAGGGGAGAAGGTCCACTTGAACTGAGCAGCTCTTTCAGCAGAGTTGCCTTCCCACTAACCTTTTACTATCCCTAAGGAAAGAGAGAAAAATGCATAAAATTACATCTTCTTCTTTTCTTCAGCTGAAAATCCCACAGACCACTCTGTTGTCAGTGGCTTTTCTACCGCTTTGCAAGAGTAACTTTTCCCGGCACAGAGGCAGGTAATATCTCAGAGCTTCCACTCTCGCCTCATTCTCCCAACTCCAACGGCAGCTCCAGACAGAAGCCACCACAGCTCACTGCTCTTCAGGACAAATGGCTGACTATGGACAAAGGTGGGGTCTCTCAAAGATGCACTGCCATGGTGGAGGTTTCTCAGTCCATCATCAACCCCAGCAGGCTCCTCACAGCTAAAGCTATATCTACTTCAGCCTCATGAGCTACAGTGAATCAGAAGGCCTACTGGGACACAGCCCCCAAGTCATGTTTGCAGCAGATCTGGGATAGTGAAAGAACACTCGATAATCAACTCCACAAGATGCAACTAAGAATCAAGAATCCAGGACAAGACAAACCCACTTGTATAGAGGTAGGGTGTCCACATGCTGTTTCCCCCACCTCCACATACCCTCCGGTCAAGCCACAGTAGCTGCCACCTTAGTCTTGGGCTTCCAAGCCTCTACTTCCATCAGTTTACTCATCCAGACTTACACTACTCTCTGGGACCCTCGCTGCCACCAGAAGTCAGCTGTCCTTCCAAAAAACCCTCTCTCTTTGAGGGGAAAGTAACTTGAGAGAACCTCTTCCAACACCAACAAAGCCCAGCAAACTTGATGTGCCAGCAAGCCCTCAAGGAGATGTAAGGAAGGAGAGGAGAGGGGGAGCTAAGTGGAAGAGTGCCTCTGCCTAGCACTCAGGCCCCACAGCCTTCTCCGTGATCAACCAGGCAAGATCTGATTAGGCAGCAGTTCTGAGCACGCACCAAGGGAAATCTCAAAGTGGTAGAACCCTGTGTCATTCTGAGCACCCACAGAGCCAGAGCTTCAAAGGACACACTGAAACACCAACACAGCCAAACAGAAGGCAACAACACTGAACTCTTCAGCAGATGAGCAGCTACGGGTGGAGTAGGGAAAAGCAGAGGGTGCACGTGGCACACTGCCCATCTGGCGATTACCTGGCAGAGTCTGCGGGATATGGGTGGACACGGCAGCGTGTGGGAGAGGCGCTGCGTGGGGCGGGCTGGGGTGCAAGCCAGCCAGAAGACCTGAGAAGACGGGAGGGAGAAAAGAACAAGACACACACATTGAAGACGGGACAGAAAAGCTGCTCTGGCAGTCAGGAGCCACAGATGACCTGTGGGATGTGTCTAGGCTCCACACCCGAGGGGAGGGGGCTCAGCACAGTTCCCAGAGAGGTTCCCTTATCACACACCAGGCACATATACAGCAACCATAGTATACAACACCACAGGGACCGGAGGACACAGTCTAGAGGTTCCCCAGGTGAGAGAGAGCAGAGATACGTACTGGGGCTGAGGCCATGATGAAATGTGCCCGGGGCAGGGCCTGTGACAATGGCATCCTTGGAGACCCCTGCTCTGGCAGAAGAGTCAGCGCTGAAGGATAGCACGTGGAGAGGAAATGGGACAGGGGCTATAATTCCCAGTGAGTTCGAGTTCATGGCCCCAGGCAGCTTCGGGTTGCTGGACTTGTAGGATGAAGACAGCAGGTTTAGGGGAGAGGAGCTGGTCAGCAGCACAGCCCCACTTGTTCCTTTCTGGGAAAGAAACATCACACAGTCAGAACTCTCATCACGCTCACAGGAAGCTGACAAAGGCAGCCTGAGGTCACCCGGGATGGGGACATGTGCATGGCCAAGGTCTGCACCAGCATCCTCCTCCTCTGTAGCCCAGGGAGGATGGTCTCTACAGAGTGACAAGCAGTGGCTTCCGGGGTCCACACTCTACTTTTTATAAGCCTTTGCGAAGAAATGGAAAATGCACACATCAACATCCAAAGTCCATATACATAGGTACATGTGTGTATGTGTGCGCACTTACAGCCATAATACATACATACAAGGACAGGACCTTCAAAAGTTCATGAGCAACATGTATGAAAAAACTATGCAGGGACTTAAAATTTTTTGCAACAAAATAAACACATTTAAATCCCATTTTCCACCAATGTTGGAAGTACCACCTTACAGTACTAATTATGTATTTATTGATCTTTGTATTTAATAAACAGGAAAAAAAATGTGGTGGTAAGGAAGTGACGTCTCTTTAAACAGACCTTTCTGCAGTGTTTCCACAACTACAGCTGAGGGTGTACTAGGAACAGCTCATCTTTCTCGTTTGCCCAACCTGTGTCCAAATGTCTTGGAGTGTTTCAAGCCTCAGGACTCCTCACTGCTGGCCTGAAGCAAGCCACCTTTCACTCCTGCTTTGCAAAGCTCTGCGAGAGCTGCTCAGAAGACATGGGTAATTACCATCTGCCACTGACAATACCTCCACTCCCTCATCTGGAAAAATGGGCAGGTCAGAGGCCACAAAGGCAAATCCTGTGACTCATGGTGCACCCAAAGGGCCCAGCTTCCCTGCAGGCCCAGTGCTGATCAGTCCTGCCACTCATTGGCACCCCTACAAAGAAATTCACAACACCCTGGGCTTTTTGTCACCAGGAAAGGGAAGCCCTAAGCTCACCATTCCCACCTGGCCTTCGGTTTGGGACCGCCTTCTCCACCCAGGGCAAGTGGGCTGAGCTGGGCTGCCAGGATACTCACTGGCAAGGAGGTAGATGATGCCACACTACTAACCACAGCTGGCTTCAGGGAGGAGGTCAGTAACTTCGCCACTCCCTGGGTCCCACCTCCAGCATCTCCGTTTGGACCACCAGGAGGAGCCACCAGAGTCAGTTTCTGGGAAACAGGTGGTTTCTTCACTGTAGAGCTTGGCATGGGCCGGCTGGCAGGCTGTCCTGTGGAGGGAGGCTGTGAGCCAGGCAGCAAGGGCCTGGGAGGAGAACTTTGAACTGGGACTCCTCCAGAGGAAGAGCTTCCAGAAGAAACCCCATGCTTGGAGACAGAGCCTGCAAAGGGGCTATTCTTGTATACTGGCCCTGCAGGGCTGGCTGCATGCTGCTTGGCTGGATGGCTCAGGGCAGTGGAGGAGGTGGCTGGGGTCTTCTGAGAGCTGCTACCAGTAGGTGGTGTGCCTCCTGATGAGGTTGGTGTAGGGGAATGGAAGCCCTGACCTTTGGCCGCTGTCTTCACCAGCTGCAGGAGGGAACGATGACACTGTGGAGAGGAGGCCTTTGGGCCTTGGAGCTTATTTACAAACGGGACTGGGGTGAAGTTTTTCTGCTGCTGGGTACCTGCATGAAAGACTTTGACTTGGGGGCCAGGCACGGCCGTTGTCTGGGGTCCGTGCGACGTCCGTGGCAAGCTGTGGTGCTTTGCTTTGGACTGGTGAGCTTCTGGCAGGCCCTTGCTGAGGGGAGCCTGGCAGGATAGCTCTTTGTAGCCAGAACTCTCATTTTTTTTCTCCTGAGAGGACTGCCCAAGTGCCAGAGCCTGTTCAGCCAGAAAATTGAGGGGTGACTGCAGAGAGTTAGTGGGCTGGGGGACAGAAGGATTGGGCTTTGCAAAGTTCCTTTTCTCCTCTGTGCATGAAACACTTCCAGCTTTTTCTACAGGTGCTTTGGAGGGTACAGGTAGTGTGAATTCAGAGCTTCCTGCTGCTCTATTCAACACAGCCAGCTCCTTGGACACAGATTCCACTGTGGAGGCTGGATTACGGCCCACATCTTCATCCACTGAGTTGTCCAAACTGACAGGAGCAGGGTTAACAAGGTTGCCAGATAGCTGAGACGGGAGCTCTCTGCTTGTGGCCCCAAGGCTTAGGCCCCCGCCTTGGTGTTCTGAGGGCAAAGCTATGGAGCTGCCCATCTGTCCAGATGGAACAGAAACTTTTTTATCAGGCTTAGCAGAGAAGTCCTAGAAGAAAACAGAAGCAATGATGTTGAGAAGTTTCTAAAGCTGCCAACATTCATCTGTTGTCAGGATAACTGAGATGCCAAGAACTGGGCGGTCCTGTGTCACCACAAGTAAGTATGGCAGATAGCAGGAGCCTGCCTGTCTTTTCTTTTAGGTATTCTTTATTTTCATGAATTTGAGAGGCAGAATGACAGAGGGAGAGACAAAAACAAATCTTCCATTCACTGTTTCACTTCCTAAATGCCCTCCACAGCAAGAAATCAAAACTTCATCCAGGTCTCCCACATAGCAGCAGGTGCCCAACATCACAGCCATCATCACCTGCCTCCCAACATGCTTGAAAAGGAAGCTGGGTTGGAAATGGAGCAAAAGGAACGCAAAGTGACATTCCAGTATGGGATGTTACTGTCACAAGTGGTGGCTTCGTCCTCTACTACAATGCCTGCCCCTGCCTTCTGTTTAAATGCTGCAGCTTTAGCACCCTCTGGTGCAAATCCAGCCGACCAGGCCAGATTCATCCCCAGCAAGAGGACACACACACACATACACATGGGGACTTTTCTCCTGTGTTCTTCCAAGACAGTACGATTCATGCAAACACACACCCTAGTTATTGGCAGTCACACAATCTTAGATAGCGCCTACCCATAATCAGGTCTAGGCATAGCGCAAGAATGACTCACAATTGGTGTTCTTTTTATCCTTGATTTTCCCAGCACCCGTCTCCTCAGCTTGGGTTCCAACAGACAGGGTCCATCTTGGAGCCAATGCTGTGACACAGAGGACTAACCTTCCACCTGCTGGCATCCCAGAAGGGTGCCAGTTTGAGTTCGCTTCTAATCCCGTTCCCTGCTAATGCTCCTGGGAAAGCAGTGGAAGACAGTTCAAATACTTGGGCTCAAGAAGCACCTAGCTTCAGACTAGCCCAGCTCTAGCTGCTGCGGCCATTTGGGGAAACCTCTTTATCCCTCACTCTGTGTTCTCTGCCTTTCAAATACACAAATAAATCCTACAAAAAAAAAAAAAAAAAAAAAAGAGGGGGGGCACCCTAACGCAGTGTCTTACACATCACAGGTGTTCAAACATAGAAGGGATTTGCACACATTCTCACAGGCGGTTTAAATATGGTGAAGGGCACTGGTAAAGAGCATCTGTTCCAACAGCTCAGACAGCATCAGGCTCTATTCTACACTCATTGTACTTCCTCCATTTCTGCTAGCAAGGTCAACAAAGTTGCCTTTCCTTTCTGTTGTTACTCAAGGCTGCACCACTGGCTAGGAGCCATCTCCTCCTCTAAAGACCACCCCCACCTTCACATCTGCACAGACGTGTCCCAATCTAACAATGAAGGGGCTTGCCACTCCTTAGAGGACACTTACCAAGCCCTCCCTTAACCCAAAACAGTCTCTGCACTGTGCCAAGTGGGGGCAGTTCTGTAGAAGTGCCCCTCTCAGGCCTCTGCCCAGGGGTAATTTCAAGAGTATCATCCGGAACCGCTGCTCCCAGACCCACAAAGCTCAGCAAGCTGCCATGGTCACTGCAGAATTTCCAGAGTTTAGATGCAGAGAGATGAATACAGCTGGTACATGTCCTGTGCAGGCTGACTCACCTTCACCTTGACTTTCGAAGGGGCCATTACTTTCTTCTTGGCCCTGTCCGAAGGAATGGACACAGAGAAGGTTTAGCAGATACCCAGAGAAGTTGATACAATGACAGCAACCCTGAAGAGCCAAGACAGAGATACTCACAGGATTGAAGTCAGATGCCCATGGCCTCGTCGGCTCTCCTTAAACAGAGTCCTGAAAGACAAAGAACACTGGGCATTTGCATACGGCCCTACCTAGACACCTGGGTACCCAGTGGCTGCTCCTTGTTCAGTGTCAGTTCACAAATGAACTGATTTTCTGCTGAGCAGAAGAAAAAACCCAGAAGTCTGGGCTTACCATGAAAAGTTATGGCTCTGACTGAGACTTCGCATGGTGAGATTGCTCATAAAGACAGCAGCAGTTTCCTTACCGCCTAGTATCATCCCTCCTAAGAATTACAAGTGCAGTGATACACATGTGTTTTTCCAGACAAACTAAAGTTTTCCTTATAAAATCCAAACTATATGGAGGGAAAAGCAATCCCAAAGGTTCTGTAATCTGTCCAAACCACAGCTCAGTCAGGCCTAGTCAGCTGGCTGAGCCCTCCTATCCTGCAGTATACACTTCACTCATGGAAAGTGCCATCAACAAAAGGAGCCCGAGATGCAAACTTAGCACCAATCGGCACCCAGCCCTGCTACTCACACATGAGAAAGAGGACTAAGATGAATCCACCTTGTAGGCCATAACAGAAAATGCACACTGATAGGAAGTCAGCTCTGAACTGAAGAGGGACAAAGAATGACAAAGACAAAATCCCACCTGTGATCGCCCTTCAAAGCTCCTGATGTCCTCGTCATCCAGGTGAGGCCAGCACTGGGTTGACTAGACAACAACTCCCCGAGGACACACCCCACTCGCCTGGCACAAAAGCCATGATGCTCATCCACTTCTCTACTTGCACGTCAGCCCTACCTGGTCACAACAGTTCTCACCTGGCCTGCATCCAGCCTTTGGGCCAGAGTGGCTTCACCTCGGCATCGAGAAAGGCCTTCACACAGTCCTCCCATGCCTGGGCCTTGGTCCTGTCCAGCTCATGGCTCTCCAGCTTCATCTTCACCACTTGGCAAAGCAGTTCCCTGAGAAAATGGCAAAAATCAGTCTTCCCACCCATCTCCAGACGCTGCTCTAGGATTTCAATCATGCGCATTCAGCAGCCCAAATGAAAACAAAGGACCCTGACTTTCCTCAGACTCTAGCCCCACACACCTGATTTCTGAACACACCTGATTTCATCATTCCACTGGAATTTCTTCCGGGGTCCCATTATCCTTCTGCCCCCCTTTTCTTCATCATCATCTTCATCGGAACAAATCCGTTCTCTCTGTTCTTTGTCCTTTTCCTCTTCCAACATCCTGCAAGGGCAAACAGAATTAAACAGGAGCCTAAGGACTTCTTGCCACCACCTCCTCCACACCTGAAATAACTGGGACTTGCCAGACCAAAGGGGGAAATGCTGCAAAGGGCCAAAGGGTTCACCTGAAAATGGAAGTGAACACGGGGAGGTGTCGAGAAGAGGGGACTTAGGACAACAGTGTGCACGGGCACAAAGGAAGACACTCACTTCGCGACCTTTGCTTGCGTGTGCGCCTGGCATTCATCCTGGTACTTGGCCATCTGTTCTGGCATTGCTCGGCTGATAGCTTCCTTGAGCTTCTGCAGAGGTTCCTTCAGACGTCCCCCCTGCAGACAGGGGACACATGCATACTTTTTTTTTTTTTAAGATTTATTCATTTTATTACAGACAGATATACACAGAGGAGGAGAGACAGAGAGGAAGATCTTCCGTCCGATGTTTTCACTCCCCAAGTGAGCCGCAACGGCCAGTGTGCGCCGATCCGATGCTGGGAACCTGGAACCTCTTCCGGGTCTCCCACGCGGGTGCAGTGTCCCAATGCATTGGGCCGTCCTCAACTGCTTCCCCAGGCCACAAGCAGGGAGCTGGATGGGAAGTGGAGCTGCCGGGATTAGAACCGGCGCCCATATGGGATCCCGGGGCTTCCAAGGCGAGGACTTTAGCCGCTAGGCCACGCCGCCGGGCCCGACATGCATACTTTTGACACACATACAGGGCACTATGGATGGGGCAGTGCAGATATGCTACCCATGAAGGAGACTCGGCCACCCCAGCTCACTCCACAGCCACCCACGTACCTGTTCGTAGAGGTGAAGTTTCCGAGCGCGCTTGACCAGAGCGTCCTTACTGCAGGGCAGGAATGAGGCGAGATAGGCATACACCCCAGAGCGGACCTGGCTACTCAGCTCGCGGGCCTGCACCTCTATGCTAAAAAATAGAACGGAGCCACCACTGGCCTGCAGTTTCCTGCTGCCTCTCTCTTTACAAGCTCACACATCAGAAATGGAAAGCTAGCAGCTGAAGCCCCTGAAGCTTTATCTGTGGGCCACACATCCTAACTGGGCAGCCACAGCAACAGGACCTGGCTAGGTAAAGCAGGTCAAGGCTCTCAGGCCAGGGACAGGACCAAGTCAGAGAGGTCAGGAGAACAGCCCAAGAAGACATGCTTTGAAGTGCCAAATTTCATCAATGCAGCAAGCACAAAAATACTCAAAGTGGAAAGTAACCAGTAGTTTGGGTTAAGAGGAAACACTTTCTGAAAGTGTTTTTCTCAGTTCTCACTGTCCATAGTTACAAGGTCAGGGAAATCCTTATTACCTCCTATCCACTCCTCTCCCCTGCCCGTTTCCCCATCTAGATAAGCAGAACATTCCTTTTCAATGCCTTGAGTTCACCACATTTGGCTTGCTCAGGAAGCTTCCATGTTGGCAAACCTCTTGTCCACAATGGCCCCTGGGTGCTCTCTGTAGCCCATCTTTCCTGACCCAATTGCTCATCCAAATGCTGGCCAGGGAAGGTCATTTGTTGGACATGCTACAACATTCCCAAGTCTCAACAACCCTTCTTACACTCATACGATCCTCAGGGCTGAGCAACCAGCTCCCCTTGTTATGTCCAGTAGTCCTGCTACTGGAGGCTAGACACACGGACCCGGCTTAGACTTTTTACAGATTTTTGCTTCTTAATCCAATGCATACTATGCAAGGCCCTAGATTTGGAAGGAATTCTACAGGACAATGTGCACAGGCACTGGGAGAAGTGAGACTAAGAGGATTACGGTCCCTAACGCAGAGTAGGCCCAAGCCCACCACAGTGTCACTCATTCTTCTAGCTTCTCAAACACGGAAGCAATCACCTGGCTCTCTCCTCAACTCACAGTTGCCAGGAAGTCCTCTTCCAACAAGCCCTGACTGTGAGATAAAGCGTCCTAATAAGACTGCTATCTGACACTAGAAAGGTTGAAAACAAATACCGAGTGTGTCCATTTGGGTTCCTTAATACAAAAGCAACAACAAGAGAACTATACAGCCCAGATCTTCTTTTATTTTATTAGTGGCCTGTGTGGATGGACTTCAGTGGGACTGCCCGGTCCTGGGCCTGCTCAGCCCAGGTCTGGTTACAGCAGGTACAAATAAACAAAAGATACTCACTCCAACAGGATGCCATTAATATCCTGGGTGAAGAACTTCTGTCTGCTCTCTCCCTCAGCAGCTCTGGCAGCCTGGTTCACGGCAGACAGAACAACTGTTAGTGTTTGCTCCCCACAGACTTATACCTACCGTAGGTACAAAAGTCACACTCCAAGACTATCACCTTCTCAATTCTCCCATAGTTGCAAGCTCACGTTCACCTGTGATCAACTCTTTTTCCAAATGCTGCTACAGCATCTGTGTACTGTCTGTTCTTCCCAGGACTTAAAGTCAGGTAAGAGGAAATTACCCAGGCCTGAAGAAATTAAGATACATCTGGTCAGAGGGCAGTTTAGCCAGCTCTCTACTCCTCATGCCCATTCTCTATTATAAACAACTCTGGGAGATTATATTTCCAACTATCTACAGCTGAAAAGCAATTTAAAGAACCTCACAACCCTCTCAATCATCAGAGTAAGAGTAATGTATAGCCTCAGCATTTAAGATATTATAATTCTTTGAAAACCCATAATCTGCTTAAAGTATATCACAAACATTCCACCGGCTGGCCCATTAGGATGACTAACAGATGACACAACTTGACCACTCAGGCTTCTGTTTTCCAATGAGAACCCATTTCATAACCTAAAGAACAAGTTTGGAGGCTCCTCAGCAACCACAACAGGTTCCAAGACAACAAGAGCAGAGGTCTGAAAGTCAGACCTAGGGCTTCTCAGACTTGGCTGCACATGAGCGCTCCCCTACTCCAGACCAATTCTTCTACAAGCTCTAGGAACTCTAAAGGGCAGAGAGGTTAGAAAACCCCTGGCCTGAACATAGGAGCTGCTGGTCTGAAAGACTTTGGTGAAACAAAATTTGTGAAAACCAGACTTGATTCATAGCAATGGGCAACAAGGTGACAGAAGGAGACAGAAATCCTGACCCACTCCTCCATGCACACACAGTTCACCCCAGCCCCTCCTTCCTCTCATCACATCTCCCAGTCCTTCCTTCTGTCTCTACCACCAGTAGCTCCTTTACTGGAGGACACCCAGGATTCTCTCTGGAACTCACTTCTTACAGTAACTTCTTTCCCCACAGGCTTCAAAGTAATGCATGCTCATGCAGGGCCCTCAACTCGAAAGCTGGGCCTAATCCTTTCCCAGTGACTTCTAAGTCATTTCCAATTACTTCTGTTATTACCTGCCCCTTGAAAAGCAAACTCAATTGTCCCAGAACCAGGCCAACCACATTCTGCATGGCTTCTTCAGCTCTCCCACTTCTAATAACCACACTCCCAACTTCTTCACAAGTCTGCCCATTCCTATCCTTAGAACTCTTCAATGGCTCATTCCCAGCCTAGAAGCAAACCCACACGGTCAACCAGGATGTGGGCCTAGCCATCCACTCAGCTTCCATCTCCTATCTCATTCTGGGATAACCCCACCATTTAACTACTCTCAGCCTCAGCTCTGAGCTCTACACTATCTTCCCCACTAGGCCAGCCAAGCTGGTTCTCATACCCTCTTCCTGCAAAGTATGTTTGACTTCCCCAACTCTGTGTGTCCAGCTATCTGATCAAACATCATAGAATTTATTTCACACTGTTCCACCCTATGGTCTGGTCCATTACTCAAACATCTATTGGTCAGATCATTTTATAAGACATTCATGGAAGAACTGAATCTGAGTCATCAACATGCCTTCCACAACTGCCTATCACATCACAGGAACCTAACGAACGTCAACTGACTTAACAAAGAGATGAAAAAAGCTAGAGACATTAACTATAAGAACCATTACCAAGTGGCAAAGCTTCACACCAATCAAAAAGAACCCTGAGATGATACACAAACCTCAACCTTCTGAAGGTCACTGGTTAGAGAACAATCCAAAGGCCTGAGACAAAGGGAGTGAAATAGGTAACAGGAGAGAGAAACGGCATCACTCTCAACCCAGCCATGTGCAGTTCTCTTAGCCTTTCAGAAGCATTTGGAACGCTGTCCTGGTAATTATCGGAACTAAGAGAGCAGTTTGGGAAAATAAAACTGTGGCTTTATTTTGTTTAGGCTCACAGTGCTAGTTACAGGATTCTAGCACCACACATGAATTTAATCTCACTGCGTGAACCTATGGTGAAAATGCCCCACAAATTATCAGACATCGGTCACTGAACTTTTGAATCAAACTGCATTTTGAGATACTGGTCGTTTCTCCAATACTTCAGATGCTCCCAGCCTTACAAACTTCAAAACCATTTTCTGAAGGCGTTTGAGTTGCACAGACTGTATCTCTGAAGGTTTGGTTTTAGAAAGATAATTAGCCAAAGGCTACACTTACTAAAAAAAAATTTTTTTTTAGGATTTATTTATTTTTATTGGAAAGGCAGGTATACAGAGAGGAGGAGAGACAGACAGGAAGATCTTCCATCCGATGGGTCACTCCCCAAGTGACTGCAATCGCTGGAGCTGAGCCAATCCAAAGCCAGGAGCCCGGAGCAACTTCTGGGTCTCCCACACGGGTGCAGGGTCCCAAGGATTTGAGTTGTCCTCAACTGCTTTCCCAGTCCACAAGCAGGTAGGGGAGCTGGATGGGAAGCAGGGCTACTGGGATTAAACTGGCACCCATATGGGATCCTGGCACGTGCAAGGCAAGGACTTTAACCACGCTGGGCCCAAAGGCTGCACTTTTAAGTAAACTTAATTAAAAGAGCAATTGCATATGTATCTGATAAGTCTTCCAGAAACAAGTGAAGTCCTTCACCCTAAGAGACATTCTTGCTCCAGGAGTTGTATAAATTAATCAATCACAAATTAACTGGGAAATGAAGTTAAGTCAAACACCTTGATCGTGCTGACTTCACAGGAGGTCCAACAGTCTAGTAAGCCATTTCATTTTATTTATTACAAGAAAATTGTGTGGCCTTTCTGCACCAGCTCAAAATTGTATATACAATACCTGTTTTAGCTGACTAGTAGAAGATCTAGCATGATCTCTTAACTTTTACAACAATCTGTCAGTTGGTTTTTGTTCTACCTTATTCTCTTTAATGGCTTTACCTCTCCCTGGCTTTGTGGTGACACTGGGTTAATTCTAACTCCACAGAAGGATCCAACAGAGGATGGGCGACATGGGTTTTCTGCTTCTTTCTAGTCTCAGTACTGTTCCCATTTTATATTGGATGGAAGAGGACCAAAATAATTCTGGGTCACCTCTATGGATGGGCAGGTGATATCAAGAAACTGTAATTTGAAGGGATATCAAACCTGACATTCTTGGCAGCTATATGTTCTAACCACGAAGACTTTTAAAGACGTAGTCAATGCATATTAACAAGAAACAGAATAGGGCCATCAAGTCATCAGATTCCCTGGGGTCCATGTACAAGAAATAAAAACGGGTTAAATATGAAAAGAAAACCATAACACAGCCTGGGCTTCCACTAAGACATCCCTCTTGTCATATCTCTTTAGCACACCAAGTTTCCCAAGATTTTTTCAGGTTTCAAGTACCACACTTTGTTCAAAGTCTGACTTTTGCTTCCCACAGAGCATTCTTCTCTATGGAATCCACACATACTGCACTAGAGGCTGATGTGTACCTTGGTAGACAGCACAACAGGTCCACATTTTCCTCCCGCAGTGAAAGATTCCCCAGTCTCTGCCAGAAGGATGTCCTCCGGCTCCTGCCCCTATACCTTGGCCCAGCTGTTCCTGTGACTTGTTCTAGCCAAGAGTGAGGAGGAGGCAATGTGACACATAACCTCCAGGGCTGCATCTCAAAGGCCCTGTGGCTTCCACCTGAATCACCAGGACCTAGAGAAGTCCAGGATGAGAAACCCAAGCACAGAGCAGCCTGGTCAGCTTGTCAGCTGGATGCAGCTACGGGAGTGTGCTGAGGAAGAATCCAAACCAGAAATACCCAAGTAGCCCACAACCAGAAGGGAGACATTAAGTTTTACTCACTTAATGGCAGACTTGTGGCATTAAGCCCAAAGTTCCAGAGTGATTGTCAGAAAAGCAATAGAAAAGGACACATTTCCACACATATAAGGGTTCCAAGCACCCCCAACACTAGGCTCCAGGCAGCAAGGAGCTCTTGGATCCTCTGGAGGGGAAATACAGGGTATTTAAAAATGTCTTCTCTTGGCCTGGTGCAAGAGCATAGTGGCTAAAGTCCTTGCCTTGAATGCACCGGGATCCCATATGGGCGCTGGTTCTAATCCCAGTAGCCCTGCTTCCCATCCAGCTCCCCTACCTGCTTGTGGACTGGGAAAGCAGTTGAGGACAACTCAAATCCTTGGGACCCTGCACCCGTGTGGGAGACCCAGAAGTTGCTCCGGGCTCCTGGCTTTGGATTGGCTCAGCTCCAGCGATTGCAGTCACTTGGGGAGTGACCCATCGGATGGAAGATCTTCCTGTCTGTCTCTCCTCCTCTCTGTATACCTGCCTTTCCAATAAAAATAAACAAATCTTTAAAAATATATGTGTTCTCTTTAACGCAACCATTAAAAGTGATGAGGACTTTAAAATAATATTAAGTGAAAATAGCAGGAAACAATTATTCACAAATATAATTACAATATCACGAAAACATACATAAAGGTTGGACAGGCATAGGAGAACAGAAATTGTTTTAGACTGGTGAGATGTGGACAACTTCTAGATACCTCCCATTCCATTTTCTAGTTTTTCAGTGCTGGTGCAGAAGAAGTACCAACTACACCCTTGAACACTGTTTTCAAGCTGGAACTCGCACTTCTTCTGGTTACCAATTTCCCCCAGGACACAGGCCCACCTTGTGATGGGATCCTGGACCCCTCTCTGACACTTCCAAGTATAAGCCTGAGGTAGACAATTGGTCAAACAGGGAATCTTTCCTGTGAGGTTGGACCACAGTCCAACATGTATCCATCTGATGTCACTTCATTCCCACCTTTCCCAACAGAATAATGAGCTTAAGTTATCAGACCAGAACACAACCTGTAGTGGGAACTGAACACATTCAGGAGTTGTGCCAGAGACCCAACTTAACTAACAGTCTATAGAAAATCTGTAAGACAAGTGATTACAAATCAAGAGGCTGAACTGAATAGTCAGCTTTTATATCAATTCTGACAGCAAATGCAGGACAGCAGGCTCAAACAAGCCAAGTTTCAACTTGCCTCTGCCCATCACCATGCATATTAAACAGGCTGCCCCAGCCACGGAAGTCATTATGTTCAAACAGAATCCATCACTACATACAGCTGGCAAGGATGAACTGGCTCTAAAAAGATCCTTTATTTGCCTCAAATGTTCCCTTCAAATATTTTTTAGAAGTGAAAAAATCACCTGTAGCAGTAGTTGCTGTTTTACCCTGCTCTAACATGAGGGATGTTACAGGTAACAGGAATTCTGAAATGCCTGAGAGTTACTGATCCAAAACTCACAGTTAAAGTGTAAATGTCACTGCAACTGCACTACCAGTCATCATAAGTAAGGTTAACCAAATCAAGTGTCACCGTCAAAGAATAATCCATCACTGAACAGGAAGCTTCTGGAGTCCTTGAAGGAGCAGCAGCAGTGGTCGCTATCCTGGAAAGACCTGCCTTTCTTTTTAACAACATGGACGGCACACGAAGTTAAGCCCCTTCTGATGGATCACAACCAGGCACTCGTACAACCATTATCTAACACTGATGACATGCAACCAAAACCTATGGCAAAATTCCATAGTCACAAAGCATATACTCTACCAGCAATCTTTTACAAATCTTCAAAACCTTCCAAACAACACAAAGGTCAATTTGTCTCAGGTGCCTGCTGCCAACATCAGTGTCAGTTCGACTTATAAAGGAAAGAACTATATGGGGGGAAAAATGACATGAAACTGGAAGACAGTAAAATCTCCTTAAAGAAAGTAGTTTCTAGTCGTTAAAGTGTCAAGAAATGTCTAAAAACAATGCCTGATGGGCAAAGCTTACAATCATGTCCTTACTAAAGACAAGAGGGGAGCTTGGATAAAGCTTGCACCTGAACTGTAAACTCACTAAGGGTTTCTCTGGGCATCCAGCTTCTCAATGTCTAAAACAACGTCCAGGAAAGCCCGGCCACACCATGTCACCATACCTGAGCCAGCTCCTTAACGCGCTTCTCCAGGGGTGCTGGCAGGCCTTCGGGGAGGGAGGAGGGCTGCCTGAATTCCTGGTCCAATCCCACCCCAAGGGAATCACTTCCATCATCCATATCACGGAAGGGGCTTCCTTCTGGAGACTCACTGAGCAGTTGCTCCAAGTCCAAATCAGTCAGCGAGTCCATGGCAGTGGCTGCCTGAAGCAAGTCGTTGTCAGAAGTTGAGCCAAAGAGCGAGAGTAAGGGGTCCGAGGCACCCTCCAGTTCCCGCGAGCCCTGGGCTTCCGCGGAAGAGGCCGCTGCAGGCCTGTGCTCCTCCTCCCTCTTCTTCTGAGCCTCTTTCTCCTTCTGAAATTTCTTTAGCATCTCCTTTACACTCAAAGCCCCAGAATATTTCTTTTTCTTCTTCTCCTTACTGGCATTGAGGGCTGTGAAGCTGCAAGTAAGAAGGAGGAAGCCAGTCATGCGGGCTGCAGGACCCTTCCTCAGGGGAACTCAGGAGGCCTTTGCCCCTGCTCCCAGGGCGACAGGCTCCAGGAGCACCTCAGTCACTCCACCCTGTTTTACTCCTCCCTCCTCTTGGCATATGGAGCTCGTTCTGGCTGAGACCAAAGCTTAAGAGTTAATACAGGTTAGCAACAGTGTCACATAATCTAAATATCCGATGGGTTTTTAAGAACCACTGCCAGGCTGAAATAAAAGAATGCAAAAAAGGGAAGGGGCAAGAAAAGTATTTAAAGGCAGGAAGCAGGAGCAGCAGAGAACAGCAGCAACTTGAAGGCAGCTGGGGTGAGACTAAGTGAAGAGAAGGAAACAGGACCATAGAAGACAAGGGGAACAGCCGACAGAGCAACTGGGGCACAGAGGAGTGCTCAAGAGAACAAGCAACACCAGCAATCACACAGTGACAGAAACAGCTGCCAACACTGACAGTGGAACAGAGAAGCTCTGGTTGTCTGACACACAGAGATGTGAGTGTCTGACTGTGCCCAGCAAGGCACTGTGGGAGGCGTGGGGAGGACGGGAGGCCAGGCCCTGCTGCCTCTTCTAAAGCTGTGGGGAGGAGGGTGAGTCAGCTCCCAGGTGTCCTGCCCTAACAGGTCAGACTGCAACCTAGCAAAGAAGCTGCTGCCTCTCACCCGGCTTTGGAAAACTTGGACTTTTTCGATTTCTTCTCCTTGTCATAAGAGTCATCTTTTTTCTTCTTCTTTATCTTCTCACCACCTTCCTTCAACTTCCGCTTCTGAGAATTAAAGACAAGGCACAGTTACACAGCTCCCTAACTGAGGGAGCAGGTGCACTACACAGCACTGGCCTTGCTCCGCCCAGGGCATACTCTGAGACCTGTCTTATCTTTCTGAGCAGAAGCACACAGATCGGTCCCTGGACCACAAACCCACAGAATTCCCACTGACAGTACCTCCTGGAAACGCTCAGAGCCTTGTGGAGCCTGAAAGCTTTCTACCTTGGAATAAATTTAGGGAGGGCCTAACTCTCATTTTAAGCATACAAGCACTGGAAGGCATTTTAAAATATGTTTATCTTTGGGTGGGTATGGCACCCACAAGTAAGACACTGACATCCTACTTCAGACTGCCAGTCCAAGTCCCAACTCCTCCACTTCCGATCCAGTTTCCTACTAACGTGTATCTGGAGGCAGCAAATGATGGCTCATGTGCTTAGGCCCCTGCCACCCACCTGGGAGACCCAGAGAGGGTTCAAGGCTCCCGGTTTTGGCCTGGCCAAACCCTAACTGTTGTAGGTATTTAGAACCTCATTGTTTCCTTTGAATAAAAAAAGTATCTTCTTTAAAAAATTAACTATGCTCGGGCCTGGCGGCGTGGCCTAGTGGCTAAGGTCCTCGCCTTGAATGTGCCAGGATCCCATATGGTCGCTGGTTCTAATCCCGGCAGCTCCACTTCCTCTCTATCTCTCCTCCTCTCTGTATATCTGACTTTGCAATAAAAATAAAATAAATCTTTAAAAAAAAAAATTAACTATGCTCATCTTAAGGCTGACTTGCTTTCAGTGGGTGACAGCCCTGGGAACTGAAGTCCTCGATATGTCCACAGAAGAGGGTCAGCAAGGGTGGCACATACTCCCTCAACTCCACACCCTCACTGCTCTCATCCCCAACCTGAGAATACCTCGAGCAACAACTCTGTGGAACATGCTGGGATGTCCCGGGATAGGGACACAATGCCCGAGAGCTGAACAGTCCCATCAGCACTTGACCTTAGCACAGCTCTGCCCTTGCACCAGCCTCCTGAGCCATCCTAAACCAGCACATAGTCTGCTGAGTCACCTACTGGTCTGACAGAATCATGGCAAAAAAGCATTTCTGAAATCCAAAAGCAAGCAGGCTCTAACCTTTGGAGATTTTTTCTTCTTTTCTTTAATGAAGTCATCCTCAGATTCTGATGCTTGTCTAAACTGCAGGGTTCCAGAGTTAATGTAAAATCCTCCATACTTTGTGGTCAAAGAAGCAGGAACAAGCTCATCATACTGAAGGGGGGAAACAAACTGTCAGCTCCAAGTTCTGTTCTGTTTCTAGCCCAAAGGTGCAAAGAGGGTATCGAAAGATATGTGACCTTGTTTCTCTGTCACACTTTAGACAGCATGCTAAGATATCCTTCTGATCAATCATGAAATGTGCGAGCAGCAAGGCGTTCAAACAGACCTACCCATGTTCACATGAGGGAACTAAGGCCGGGATCAAGGCAGTAGCTTCCTCTTGCCTCATACTAAGAGGAGGGCATGCCTGCTCTGACAGGTCCGACATCCTGGTTGCTATCAGTAGAAGCTAAGGTATGGTGGTGGTGCTCACGTTCAACTACTTACCGCCTCAGAGTTATCGATGAAAGAATCGGACTCATCATAACCATACCCCATATCAATCAAGTCCTGTATTCGGTCTTTCCTACGTTTCTTTCCACCCTAAAATTTAAGAGCAAAAGGTCACATTTTTTGATGCACTCATTTAATTATCGCCTTGAACACCAGCTAGTTTAAGGGTTAAAGCACCAGGCAATCTATCACATACCCCACAACCTTCTTCCTGCAGATCTCCTTAAAACTGGGCCCAGGTGGGCAATGTTGCAGTGAGTCAAGCTGCTCATACCCGAGCACCTGCTCCTGATCCAGCCTCCTCCTAACGGACACCCTGGGAGGCTGCAGACACTGATACACTAGTTGGGTCCCGGCCACCCTCATGGGAACCTCAGAAGGATGGGGTTCCTGCATCCTGCTGACTCTTGCCTGGCCCACGCGGAGTTGTTGCAGACATTTGTCTTTTAAATAAAATTAACACTGGACATACTTACACTTATACAACAGGGCCTGAGATGAACTACACGGCTTCTTATGCTCCATTTCAAACAGTACTGCCAAGGCAGGCAAGAGCCCCTCTGGGTCATTCACCACTGAGCACCACATGCCTCTCCTGCCACATGCATTTCTGTACCTTCATCTACTTGTCTGGTAACTGTATTCTGCTCACACCAAGCATTACACTTACTTTCAGATCAATGATATAATCCACTAAAAATATATGGAAATGTCTAAAAACCTATCCTACTCAACAAAGTTGTTCTGTTGTTCGAGAGAGAAATCTTACATATTTTTCTTCGAACTTCCGGGCAAGAGCTTCCACTTTATGCCTTTCCTTTTCTTCATCATTGAAAGGATCCAAAAGATCTTTTTTCTGTAACGAGATTGTTCCATTAAAAAAAAAAATCGCACAATTCTATTCACAGAATGACAATGAACTAAGAACATGGTTTTCAGAAACACAAGAATACATGTTACCATATCAGTGTTTATCTTCACTACTAAAGGCTGTAAAATCCCATTCAATGGATTAAAAACGTTAAGGACTGACGAAATGTAGCACTTGTACTTGTGTGCTTTGCTGTTTAGAAATACCGTGCAATTTATCCTTCTCAGTCCTACCAACTTCAGACCCAGGTTCTCCATGTGCACTATCCCCAGAAGCTGGCCTTCCCCGCCCCCAAAAGTAATTTATGTAAAAGACAAAAGTTACAGAACGAGTGGGAGGAGTCTAGAACTCCATCTAGGTCTTCCATACAAGTGGCAGGGTCCCAAGCACTTGGGCCATCCTCCACCGCTTTCCCAGGCACAGCAGCAGGGAGCTAGATCAGAAATGGAGCAGCAAGGACATGAACCAGTGACCATTTGGGATGCCAGTGTCACAGGCAGCACTTAACACACTCTGCCACAATGCCAGACTCTTAAAGCCCATCTTCATCTCCTTTCATCCTCTCAATCTCAAAACTTTCCAAAGGTTATGTCTATTCAAAAATTTATCCCCTCATTTTTCTCATCAACTCAATCCAGAATCCAGAGTTGGGCCTCAAGCTTCTGAATCACACACATACACAGAGAGAGAGAGAGAGAGAGAGAGAGAGAGAGATTCCTAAGGCAGGTACATCGAGGACTGCAAAGCAGGGATGGGTATGTGGTGTAGCAGCTGCGTGGTCGCTTGGATGCCTGCATCTCCTATCAGAATACCTGGCTGAACTCCCAGTCACTCTGCTGCTGATTCACCATCCTGCTAGTGTGTGCCCCGACTCAAGCAGTCCTATCCGCATCATCCCTGTGGCAGCTCTAGATGGAGTTCCCAGCTCCTGGCTGAAGTGAACCAGCAGACATAGACACCTTTTTCTCTTTCTACCTTTCAAATAGAATTTAAAAAAAATTTTTTTGAAAATATAAGTTCATGGAAAATACATTAACAAAAAAAGACTCTAAGGGTTGGCACAGTGTCCTATCAGGCTAACCTTTGAAAAAAAAATTATTTATTTTTATTGGAAAGTCGGATTTACAGAGGAGAGAGGAAGATCTTCTGTCCCTGACTCAACCCGCCCCCATCCCTGCCAAATGAATACCACGCTGGAGCTGAGCCGGTCTGAAGCCAGGAGCTTCCTCTGGGTCTTCCACATGGGCGCAGGGACTATGGGCTGTCCTTCACTGCTTTTCCAGGCCATAAGCAGGGACAGGATGAGAAATAAGGCAGCCAGGACACAAACCAGTGCCAATATGGGCAAGAACAGGACTTTAGTCACTAAGCTAGCGTGCCAGGCCCCACCAGGTTAATCTTATGCCTATGGCATTGGCATCCCATATGGATACTGGGTCATGTCCTGGCTGTCCTATTTCTGATTCCCCTCCTTGCTTATGGTTTTGGACCCCTGCATCCATATAGGAGACGCAGAAGAAGCTCCCAGCTCTAGACTGGTCCAGCTCTGGCTGTTGTGGCCATCTGGGGAGTGAACTAGCAGACAGAAGCTATCTCTCCCTAAGTAATTCTGACTTTCAAGTAAAATAAATAAATTTGTACCAAACAAACAAACAAACAAAAAAAGACAGGCAAGACTCCAAAGTAGACTGAAACACTAAAGATTGTAAATGAAACTCTTATAACACCCTCCAACTACACCTATTGAAACCCTATCCATCCATGAAAGATCAGTAAGGGAGACTTAACAACAGTATAGTATATAGTCACATACAAGGTACATATCACAAATGGGTCCTCTTCCAGACAGTGGTGAATTGGTATCTTCTAATCTTTCCACAAAGACTGCATACAACTTGAATGGTCCAAATCATGAGGAGCACACAAATCAACACGTAGTAGCCTTGCAAAACAGTAGTCTTTCAACAACTACCCTTTTCTGACCAGAGTACAGTCTACCTCTGTCCAAGCATCCAGGACACAGGCTCCCCTCACTCATGTCCTCCAGGGCCTGCATCTGTCTCAGGCTGAAGCAATGACCACAAAGTTAACATCTGCTACCTGTGCAGGTCTCCTCAAACACCTACAAGACTGCAGCGGTGAGACTGGAGCAGCCTCTTTCCATCATTAACACAGTCCCGTGTCCAGCACAAGGAGGGCTCACTAGAAGAAGTACACGCCAAGTTAACTGACGCCCACTGTGTGGGGCTGCACTGTACTGTCATCACCACACAGCAGACCCATAGCATTCAGTTTTGAACCTGAAATCCAGGTGTGACCCAAAGTTGTATAAAATAGAAAAGTTCTATACAACAGAAATATAAAATACTATTTGGAGCCCCCAAAATAGTAAAATCAGAGAGCCCTGGGACTCGAATTTCAGTTGACCAAGTTGATTTAAGCCTATAAATGAACACATTAACCAATTCCTGATGTTCTTCTCCAGGAAGAAGGTTGCATACCTACCTTGGAAAAACGATAGGTCGATGCATTTTATATTTGTTCCTTATGCACATGCTGGTTTCTGGCACAGCCCTGTCTTTCACACAATCAGATCTTAAACTCAGTTGAGGAAAAACGAGCAAAGAAACCCGGGCAATCCTTCTAACCAAATAAACCCTCTTTAAACAGTACATCTATCAATCAGGCTGACTGGGCATTGAGGTGTTCACCAAGATTTTCTCATTCCAAAAACATGTCACAAGCCAGTTAATTGAAAGTCACTCTGGAGACCAGAATGCTGAGTGTGGAGCTGAATTTACCTTTTTCTTCAGAGCCTAACTTACTGCAAAGGGTTAAAATTGCTCTTCATCTAGCTCCTACAGCCATTAACTAATCCCATTAACATAAAGTACAAAAAAACACGCAGAAGTGACCTCAGCTGTTAGCTGCCAAAGGCCTGGGAGGAAGGATTCTGGGTCCTGGGTCCTGGTCAAGTGCAGGTTCCAGGGACATGTCGAGTTCATGAATGTTTATCAACCCATGTGTTTAAATATGTTCACTTTTCTAATGTATGTAAACCAATAAAAACTTCATCAGAAATGCTTGAATGGGACCCGGAAAGATGGTCCAGGGGCTAAAGTCCTTGTCTTGAACAACCCAGGATCCCATATGAGTGCCAGTTCTGGTCCCAGCGGCTCCACTTCCCATCCAACTCCCTGCTTGTGGCCTGAGAAAGCAGTGGAGGACAGCCCAACACCTTTGGGATCCTGCATCCGCATGGGAGACCTGGAGGAAGTTCCTGGCTCCTGACTTCAGATTGGCGCAGCACAGGCCATTGCGGTCACTTGGGGAGTGAATCATCGCAGGATCTTCCTTTCTGTCTCTCCTCTCTGTATATCTGACTTTGCAATAAAAATAAAGAAATCTTACAAAAGAAAAAAAAAAGCTTAAACGTTAGTGAGGTGCTGAAGTCAGGTGATGGACAGCTATTCTGTCTTCTACTTTCAAAGTTTCACACTAAAGAGTGAAGAAAACCTCTGGAAAACAACAAACACCATTTTTAAACATTTCAGAGGGGCTGGTTGGTGCCCTAATTGCTACACTTCTGCTTCAGTTCCCTGTTAAAGGCCTGGGAAAAGCAGTTGAAGATGGCCTAACTGCCTGAGCCTCTGACACCCATGTGGAAACCCAGACACATTCAATGTTCCTGACTTCCACCTGGCCTGGCCCAGCCCTATGGGGACTTGAGCTCTCTGTTCCTCTCTCTCTCTTTTTCAAACATAAATAAACCTTAAAAATAAATAATACAGCACTGTTCTCAAACACCGCAAAAAGAACATCCAGCACTGAATTCCAGCACGAGATCAAACAGGGATTGGTTTCATTTACACCTGGCATGAAAAAAATTTGCCATTTATTTATACTGACTAGCCATAATTCATATTGGCCTTAGATACGCTGCATGTTTTTCTCTAACATAAATCTAAAGAGAAGTTCTAGAAAGAATTCTCTATCATGCCCAGAGCCAAGACCAAAAAACTTGTGCTTGCTCCATCTCGGGGCCATCCAACCTTCTTCAGGCAGCCTTGCTTCCCTGCCAGGAGTCCTTCACATGCACAGACACCCAGGCCTGGGCCAGCAGCAGGACTCCAGGTTCCACTGGACCTACCTTGTCTCCAGGTTGAAGACCTTTCACCTTTCCTCGTATATTCTTGACTAGCTCTGGGTAGAAGAACTCCGGGCAACGTTTGTGATCCGGTTCAAAGAGTGTGAGTGTGATCCGAACAGCTGCTGCAGCGGGCTCACAGTCTTGATGTGGCTCTGTTCCAATCTCCTCCTTCCGAGACTTCTTTAAAAATGCAGGATTCAGAGAACCTGGGAGAGAGGCGAGCTGGACCCTGTGGGGCTCCGACATGGCTACCACCAGGTCTCAGCAGGTGTCACTGCATGATTCCTGTTAACACACAAGCGTTGCCAGGTCAAACCAAGTGGACAAAATCACTACTTTCTCATTCAATTACACAGGTTTAAGTTTAGAATTTCTCTGTCAAGAACCCATTGCTAAGCTTTTTAAACTGTCATCAGCTGCTCTCCTTTATATTTTTCTAAAGATTTTTGTCTGAAACGTGGATTTTCACAGAGAGAAGCAGAGTTCTTTCATCCACTGTGTTCACTCCCGCAACGGCCACAGCTAAAGCCAAAGCTGGAGACAAGAGCCTCTTTCCAGTCTCCCACATGGCTGCAGGGGCCCAAGCACTAGGATCATCCTCCGCTGCTGTCCCAGACACATTAGCAAGGAGCTCCATCTGACATGAGGCAGTCAAGGTCCCAGGGCTGCAGATGGCAGCTTAATCCATATGCCACAATGGCAGCCCCTCGCCTAGTTCTACAGTGCCCTCTCCAACCAGATCTCTCATACAGTTTGACAAAGTATTCATCTCATCTAACTTTTGAATCTAACTTTTTAAGTTGAACTCACTATATTACAATAAGCTGGGAGAGGCTCTTTGATTCTTAACTAAATAATCATTTTTGGGCCCAGTGTGATAGCCAAGTGGTTAAGGTCCTCGCCTTGAACGTGACAGGATACCATATGGGTGCTGGTTCTAGTCCCGGCAGCTCCACTTCCCATCCAGCTCCCTACTTGTGACCTGACAGTGCAGTTGAGGACAGCCCAAGGCCTTGGGCCCCTGCACTCGCATGGGAGACCCAGAAAGAAGTTCCTGGCTCCTGGCTTCGGATCGGCGCAGCACCGGCCATTGTGGCCCCTTGGAGAATGAGTCATCGGATGGAATATCTTCCTTTCTGTCTCTCCTTCTCTCTGTACATCTGCCTTTCCAATAAAACAAGTCAATTTAAAAAAATAATCCTTTTTGGCCCTGCTGATTTGACATTTAACATACAAGATCATATCAGAGGGGCCCGGCCGCATGGCCTAGCGGCTAAAGTCCTCGCCTTGAAAGCCCCGGGATCCCATATGGGCACCGGTTCTAATCCCAGCAGCTCCACTTCCCATCCAGCTCCCTGCTTGTGGCCTGGGAAAGCAGTCGAGGATGGCCCAATGCATTGGGACACTGCACCCCTGTGGGAGACCCGGAAGAGGTTCCTGGTTCCCGGCATCGGATCGGCACGCATCGGCCCGTTGCGGCTCACTTGGGGAGTGAATCATCGGACGGAAGATCTTCCTCTCTGTCTCTCCTCCTCTCTGTATATCTGGCTGTAATAAAATGAATAAATCTTAAAAAAAAAAAAAAAAAAAAAGATCATATCAGATACATAGAGTATGCAACATTCATTGGTTATATTCATCCAATTCTTAAGACAATACAAATAAATAAATAATTCAATGACAAATTATGGGCCCCGTGCGGTAGCCTAGAAGCTAGGGTCCTAGCCTTGCACACACCGGGATCCATATGGGCGCTGGTTCGTGTCCCGGTGGCCCTACTTTCCATCCAACTCCCTGCTTGTGGCCCAGGGAAGTAGTCCAGTACGGCCCACAGCTTTGGGATGGAAAATCTTCGAATGGAAGATCGTCCTTTCTGTCTCTCCTCCTCTCTGTATATGTGACCTCCCAAAAGAAACAAAATCTTTTTAAAAAATTAAATGACAAATTAAAGATCAAATGTCTTTGTTTGCATATTCTTAAATTCTAAACAAACAAAACGGTAAATTAACAAATGGGTAAAGTTGCTGGCATCCCATATGGGTCCTGGCATGAGTACCATAGCAGCTAATTCCTTTCCAATCAGACTCCCTGCTAACATGCCTCAGAAAGCAGTGGAGGATGGCCCAAGGGTTTGAGCTCCTCCATCTGTGTGGGAGACCTGGCAGAAGATCCTGGCTTTACACTGGCCCAGCTCAAGATGCTGCGGCCATTTGGGCAATGAACCAGCAGAAGGAGGATCCGTCTCTCCCTAATTCTGCCTTTAAATAAGCATACAAATATTTTTTTAAATCCCTAAAAGGCTTAAAAATAAGTTTAAATACTTTACTGAGCTGAATATTACTCTACACACAAAAACATTCCTCTCACAAAACCACAAGTGCTACTTACAGTACACTGCTAGTTTGTATCTCTAGTTTTTTTTTTTTTTTAAGATCTATTTGTCTTTATCGCAAAATCAGATATATACAGAAAGGAGAAGAGACAGAAATATCTTCCATCTGATGATTCACTCCGCAAGTGACCGCAACGGCCAGAGCTGTGCGGACCCAAAGCCGGGAGCCCTGATCCTCTTCTGGGTCTTCCATGCGGGTGCAGGGTCCCAGGCCACAAGCAGGAAGCTGGATGGGAAGCGGGGCTGCCGGGATTAGAACCGGTGCCCATTTGGGATCCTGGCGCATCCAAGGCCGGGATTTTAGCCTCTAGGCCATGACGCCAGGCCCTCTAGTTATTTCTATAGTTGGTATGCATTTTGTTACCGTAAACGTTCTTCTATTTTGGCTATTAGTATTTTCAAACCGGTTATTGGTGAAGCAAATGCTAACTGTCTATGCTGATTTCATAAAACCTTTACTAAACCCTGAAATTTTTTTCTCCACAATAGGCAGGCCCACGATGCGCACAAATCAACATCTTTTTACATGCTTCTCATTTTTGTTTCCTGTCATATTGCATTGGCTAGAACTTTAGATAAGAGAGGCTTTGTTTCTGACTCTGGTAATACCTCTAGGTGACTTCAATGTTCATGCTTTTTTTAATCAAGCCGTAGGCTGCAATCCTTCAAAAAGCTAAGAATGTTCGGGTCAGGGACGTGTGAGGTTTTTCATTCCCCGCAGGTCTGTATGAACGCGCGCGTGTGCACACACACACACACACACACACACCGCACGCCCCTGAAACTCATCCAGGGCCCTCCAGGGAAACCGGTCTCCCAAGAGCAAGTGGGATGTGGTTCACCCCGGAGCGCCGACAGCCCGGCTGGCCAAGTCAACTCCGGGCACAGGACGCTGTCAGGCAGAGTCCGCAGCCCCATGCCTGCAGCCCACACTGCCCAGTCCAGGCTTCGGGCTGACGACGCCTGCACCACGCTCCGCGTCCGGTCTGCCGGCTGCCACAACTTTTTAAAACAAAACAAAAACAAACAAACAAAAAACAAACCCTACTAAGGCGAGCCTCCACCTGATCGCCCGGCCCCGCCGCCTTACGCACCTGGGTCCCCAGTGCTGACGCGGGCCGCAGACGTCCCTCCGCGGGGGTCCGCATGCCGGCCCCGCGGTCCCGGGCGGAGACGCGGCTAGCGGTCGGCTCCCGAGCCCTGTCTGCGGGCGGCCGGCCGGCCAGTACCGCTGCCCATGGCGGGGTCCCGCGCCGGCCCGGCAGGAAGCGGAGAAATGCCAACTCGACGTCCGCGGAACAAGTCGAAAACCGCCGTCGGACAACTTGCCGCGCTCGGACACGGCTTCCGACGCTGGCAGTCGAGCAGAGCGCCCCGGCGCCGCGCCCCGACCGCGGGGCCTCCCGGGCTTCTGCCGGGGGGAGTCGGCCGGGCACGCGGCCCCAGGCTCGGTCGGAGGCTGGCTTCCAGGCCGCGCCGAAGTCCCGTCAGGAGGCAGCTACCGGGAGCAGCGACGGGGCCGGCAGGCGCTTCGGGTTCTAGAATGGCCCCGGGCCCCGCGCCGAACTAACGGCCGTAACGGAAGCACCGAAAGAGGAAGACGGCCGAGTCCAGGAACACAGGGGCGAGGCGGGCCGCAGAGCCGACTGCCTCCCGCGCTTGGCCGGCCGCACCGTCGCCGCCGCTGCCGTCGCCGCCTCCTCAGACCGCGGGCTCTTCGTTGTCACGAGCCGAAGGGAGGGGGAAGGAGCCGGGAGTCTCCGGACTCCGGGCTCCGGCGCGCGGAGACCGAGGCGCCCGAGTCACATGCTGCTCGACCGACCAATAAGCTCCGGCGGGCGCGGTGACGTCGGAGCGGCGGCGTGGCCGGTGACAGCAAGTCCCTGTCACGTGGCCGAACCCACTCCAATGGGCGGCGCCGAGCCGACCTGATGTTCCCGGCGGCCCGTGCGTCGGCGGTGGTTGGGTGGTAAGATGGCGACTGTGAGTCTGCGGCTCGGCGACTTGGTGTGGTGAGTCCCCGGGCGACCGGATCCGAGGGAGACGCGTCCGGGAGCTGACTGTCTGAGTGTAGAGTTTGCGGCCAATCCTGGAGTTCCCTTTCTGTGCGCTTCAGGCCGCGGACAAGAAGGGGAAGACGAGGTGCCAGGCTCTCCGAGCGACGCTGGACGGAAGGGGTAGTTCAGCCCCGGGGGACTGAGGCCGAGAGTGGCCTCGTAGGGCTCGGCTCTCAGTCCCGGAGCCGCTGGGCGAGGGCTGTCCTCGGGACCCGGGTGTCAGCGGCCACCGTAAAAGCAAGGCTCCGAGGAGGCTGGGTCCCGGAGGAGTCTTGACCGAGGCGGGAGAGCCTTGGAATCCGGATTGGGACGGGAAGGGGGCCGTCATCTCTCTCCGGACTGGCCCGTCAAAATCCGTGTTTGGTTTGAACTCGACCGGTCCGGATGGCTCGACAAGCGCTGTCTCGGGGAGAAATGGAGCCGGGACTTGGCAGTGCCCCCATTCCGTCCTTCTTCGGTTACCTCTCGTGGTCCTTGTCCCCGGAGACCGTCCGAACCGGGGCTGCATGTCATCGTCCTCGGAGCTGCGTGGTTAGCCTCTCCACCCTGAGAGAGAAAGCTCCCGTTAGCGTTTGTCATAAAGTTGGGGGCTGGTCTCCTGGTGAATTAAGCCAGACCTGGTAAAGGGGAAGTCTGTGTTTACCGAGGAGACTGTCCCCACCCCCCATCGCGGTCACGAGGAGACTCAGCACGAAGCTACTCTCAAACAGTTTTGCTCGTCAGCACAAGAATGCACACCCGTGCACGAGCAGCCTGCGAGGCCACTCGAAGAACTCCCCCCAATTCACCAGCTTTTGTTCTGGTGCTGGAGGCTGCCAACAGAGGTTGAGAAAAATAAATGGCAGTGCGAGTGGGTTGGAGGAGATGGACTGGCTTTTCCAGGGCAAGTTCTGACTCTTTGTGTTGTCTTTCAGGGGGAAGCTCGGCCGGTATCCTCCTTGGCCGGGAAAGGTGAGTGTCTTGCCATCCAAGGCTGATCCCCCAGGGTAGGGGTTTTGAGAAGAGGGCAAGAGGAGGAATGAACGATTCCCTGCACTGTTTCCAGCATTGAACTAACTGGGACCATCCGCAGTATTAGTGCTTTTAGGAAAGGTGCTGTAATAGAAATGAGGTCGTGTAACCTGCAGCCAGCATTTGTTTCTTGGGTCAAAGATATTTTGTGAGGTTTGTGAACCCCAGAAATCAGTTCTAATTTTAATTGCTCTATGCTAAAGTCTAACAAGAGAAGATGGAAATGAATCAGTGCATTTTTCAGGAAGAGAGATCTAAATGTAGTCTATTGAAAAGCCAAAGTATTTTTGTCCCAACTAAGTTTAAATCTCCCCCCCCCTTACCATATGTGCTGCTCCAGTGCTTCTTTGCAGAAGTTAGCATTCCAGGATTTGCATGAGGTGATTTGTTGTAGCTTTCCAAATGTTCTGATTTTATATACTAGCTAGAAGCCCAGGAAATGTCTTCAGACTCTTTGTGGTATGGTGTTTTCCATGCCTTAGTTGTCCTCTCTGTTTTTCATACTCTGTCTCAACCCTGCCTGCACAGGAAATATGTTGAAGAATAGCCTGTACATTTCGTCCATGTGGACAGAGTCACGTTGCAGACATCTGGGTTGGGGTGGATGTCCATGTGGCTCTTAGTTTTACTGCTAGTAAGGGATACTGTGTCTACTGGGAAATGTGTTACATGCTAGTTATAGTAGAATATTGACAAAGGTCCATGTATCTCAGCAGAAAGGTACCAGATTTGGATAATACTGGTCCCTGGGTTCTTATTCAAGCATTGTTTTTTTGTTTCTTTCTTTCTTTCCACTTTCAAGGTGTGGAAAATTACTGCCTAGCGGGCTGCTATTTCCTCTCAAGGGATGGAAGGTTACTGCCTGGCAGAGGGCTGTTTCCTTCAACCCATCTTTCCCTTTTGCCCTCCAGATTGTGAATCCACCCAAAGACTTGAAGAAACCACGTGGAAAGAAATGTTTCTTTGTCAAGTTTTTTGGAACAGAAGATCAGTGAGTAATATTTATCAGGAGTTTTGCTTTGCTTTTGTTATTTCGTATCTGAGTACCAGCTACTTTTAAAAGTATTCTGGGGCTCCTTAGTTCAATCTTCTTGCAGTATATAAGAAAGGCACATCATTCTGCTTTCATAACTTAACAAAAGGTGCTATCCTCACCTTGTGCGAATTGTCCTGGGCAGGTAACAGTGGCCATTAGGTAAGAACTAGGGTTTATCACCTTCTAAATGTGATCAACCTTTTTGATAATTGATCACCTATTTTTCTATCCACTTCACTGGCAGTTTTTTTTTTCCTTAAGATTTATTTTTATTGGAAAGTCAGATTTACAGAAAGAAAGAGAAGCAGAGAGAAAGATCTTCCATCCACTGGTTCACTCCTCAGGTGACCACAATGGCCAGAGCTGACCCAATCAGGAGCCAAGAACTTCTTGTAGGTCTCCCACAGGGATGCAGGGTCCCAAGGTTTTGGACCGTCCTCTACTGCTCTGGAAGGGAAGTGGAGCAGCTGGGATATGAACCAGTGCCCATATGGGATCCAGGTCATGCAAAGCGAGGACTTTTTGCTGCTAGGCTACCATGCGAGGCCCCACTGGCTGTTTCTTTTTTTTTTTTTTTTTTTTCTTTTATATATATATATGTATTATTATTGTTATAATTTTATAGTACAGTTTCATATTCCCTTATCCCCTCCCCAGTTCCCTCCCCCCCGTTCCTCTATATCATTATTAACATATAGTTCTTCATACTCAGTCATATGTCCATCATTGCAGGCATGGACAATGTCAGAGAGTCCCGAATCCTATTGTCAAGATATAGTAAACAGTTTCATTGGGAGTCCATCTTTTCCTGGAAGCAGAAATGCATACCATACTACATCCTCACATCTGAATGTTAGTCTCTGTTTCACAGCTACTGTACATCCCCTTAAATGAAAAGTCATGATTCAAAATCAACAATAGAAAGAAAAGAAGAAATTTACAATGCCATGAAGTTAAATGACATGTTACTAGATATGACAGTCTCCATTACACAACTACTGTACATCCCCTTAAATGAAAAGTCATGATACAAAATCAACAATGAAAAGAAAAATAGAAATTTACAATGCCTGAAGTTAAATGACATGTTACTAGACATGACAGTCTCCATTACACAGCTACTATACATCCCCTTAAATGAAGAGCCACAAAACAAAATCAACATCAGGGAGAAAAAAGAAATTAAGAACACCAAGAAGTTAAATAACATGCTATTAAATGACTAATGTGTAGCTGAAGAAATGAAAATCAAGAACCTTCTTGAAGATAATGATGCCACTGTGTGATCTACAAGTCGCTGAATGATTTAATCCAAAGGAAGTGTTTTGAAGAGATGAAACTAACAGAGAATAACAAAACCCATGTGATATAGTTTCCGCTAATCTTTGTTGAAGTGTGTCTCCTCCAGACAATAAGCAGATGGGTTTTGTTTTTTAATCCAGTCTACTAATCTATGACGTTTGATTAAGCTTAAGCCATTTACATTCAGAGTTTAATATACATGGGTGCTACGTTGGTTTAGTCTTCTGTTGTCATTTTACTGGGATGTTGTTCCCGTTTGCCCACTGGCAGTTTCTTTAGTGAGAACCCATGAAGTGTTGTGGTTCATTCATGAGACATATAATGCAAACTAAAATTTTATTTCTCTTAGTATAAGTAATTGCTGAATCCTCTTTTGTAAAACTAGGTGACTTTACTTAACGTTGTAGTAGTAAAGCTTTATTACCAGATGTTTGCTTAAGTTGAAGAAGGTTAATCTTGGGGCCTGGCACGGTGGCCTAGCGGCTAAAATCCTTGCTTTGAACTCATCAGGATCCCATATGGGCACTGGTTCTAATCCCGGCAGATCTATTTCTCATCCAGCTCCCTGCTTGTGGCCTGGGAAAGCAGTCGAGGATGGCCCAAAGCCTTGGGACCCTGCACCTGCGTAGGAGACCGAAAAGAAGCTTCTGGCTCCTGGCTTCAGATCGGCTCAGCTCCAGCCATTGCGGTTACTTGGGGAGTGACTCATCGGACGGAAGGTCTTCCTCTCTGTCTCTCCTCCTCTCTGTATATCTGACTTTACAATAAAATTAAATAAATCTTAAAAAAAAGAAGTTTAAGAAGGCAGAACTACTACTTTGAGACTGATCGACCCGACACAGAGCCACACACAAAATCACAAGGAGGGGAAGATTGTGTTGGTTTGTGTGATTTGTTTAGCTTTCTCCCTCCTTCAAGTTAATCGCTTGGGTCTAACTGCGTGGTCTGATTTCTTTTTTTAAATATTGTGTTTCTATTCACAATATTTATAGGAAAATCAGCTTTAGATTTGAAGAAAAGCCTGACTTTTCTTAGTAAATACAATACTGACGGTTAAAATATTCACTCTTTGAGAGCAAACATAATATGAGTATCCTTTCTGTACTGTTCTTTGTTCATTTAGTTTGGATATCATTGTTCTTCGCAGTTTAATGGCTATATAGTATGTCTAATTTCCCAGTACAAATATACCTAGCCCTCAATTCTGTATCCTAAACTAATTTACCATCCTTATCTTGGCAGGATTTCATGGGGGTCAGCTAGTCTGGAGTGGCCAGAGCCACGTTGTAGTACCATGGATTCCGTGAGATCATCCAGCAAGCAAGGGTTAAGCATCCACACTCTGAGGAGGGAACCCCTAGATAAGTGAATGCTGCAGTACCCACCTTCCAGGCGTTCAGTCAAGTGTCAGGACCAACATTGCAGAGGAGGTTGTGTGTGGAATCAGTGGAGAAAGAGCTCTGCATTTGTTTCTGGTCTGGCACATTCAGATCCCACTTGCCCTTGCTGTAAAACCTGGGCAAGCTGTGTCACGTTTCTTAGCATCAATATCCTTTCGTGCATCAGGAAGTGATAACCTCTTGCCTCGTGGTTATGAAGGAAAAGTAACATCAGCTTTGTTTGTTATGGATTGGCTTATGGCAGGAGTTCAGCAGACATTTACTCAGGGTATAAATCTGTCCCAAGAGAGGAACAATGCTGGTAAGAAACAGGTGTTTATAAGTAAAGAAAATTGTGGGAAACACACACATACACTGTCGCTGTGCAAGGAGGCAAGTGCAGAGTGTGTGCTTCAAAAGAGAAGACCCTGAAAATGAGAGATTCTTTTTTTTTTTTTCAAGATTTTATTTTATTACAAAGTCAGATATACAGAGAGGAGACAGAGAGGAAGATCTTCCATCCGATGATTCACTCCCCAAGTGACCGCAATGGCCGGTGCTGTGCTGATCCGAAGCCGGGAACCTGGAACCTCTTCTGGGTCTCCCACACAAGTGCAGGGTCCCAAATCTTTGGACTGTCCTCGACTGCTTTCCCAGGCCACAAGCAGGGAGCTGGATGGGAAGTGGAGCTGCTGGGACCAGAACCGGCGCCCATATGGGATCCCGGGGTGTTCAAGGCAAGGACTTTAGCTGCTAGGCCACGGCGCCGGGCCCAAATGAGAGATTCTTAAGGTTGTCTTCCAGGAATGGCATTTTGGCCAAAAAGGCTTTGACTATAAAACAGTATGTGTAATCTGTTGGTTTCGTGCTTCCGTAGGAATTGGGTAGAACTAGTCAAGAACTAGAAAAGGGGACCTAGTGAACAACAGTTTGACCTCTTGCAGTGGGAAAAACGAAGACTGAAAAAAGCGTGATCAGAATTCATGAATGTATGGGCTTTGTAGTTCAGTGAGGGGCACTGTGAGTGGAGTCTGATGGGGCTGCATTTTAGGATAAACGGGAGCACTGGATGAAACATTTGAGAGGGTTTTATAGGGGTGAGAACTAAGTTAGGAAGGACAGAGCTGTAAGTGGTGAACCTCCCTTACCATTTGACATCAAGTAGAAGCACGTGTGAGCTTGGCACATCCAGGGACTGTGCTCTGTTAGTTACTGGGCCCTACCAGTGGTGGCCCTAACTGGCCGTAACCAGTGAGTTCTTCCTAAGAAATATGAGGTTCAGAGATGTTCAGTTGCAAAACTGAACAAATAAGGAAGAGTATGTATATAGTTACAATGTTTTTATATTAGCAAGAACCTTTATGCAAGAGCAAAGAGAGTAGTCCCTTATGAAAAGATATATACAGTAACTCTAATCTTCCAGAGAAACCTGATTTTTTTCTTTCTCTGACAAATCGTTTTTACATCCTATCAGGAAGAGAGGACCAGACCTGCCTAATCATGGTTGCCTGGTGAGAGAAGGACTTAATAAGATAACTCAGTTCAGCACTCTGAGGCAAATAACCAAGGTAAAATTGCCTACAGATGCTTTTAGAAGTTTTTTTTGTGTTTATTTTTATTTTGTTTTTTAAGAAAAAAATACAAAAAGAAAAATGACTTCAGCATAGGTTTAGTAGCTCCAACAAAGGCTAAGTGTCAGATGCATCAGGGACCGCCTTGGACTGGTGTGGTTGACGGTGGGTGCCTGTCTCAGCAGCGACCAGGCTCGGGGTTCCAGAGTTCTATCACTGTCTGTTGGTGATGGAATGAAGGCCGTGTTAGTGTAGCTTGCACCAGCAGCGACTCAGGTAATGCTTTGGGCGAGCAGCAAGTGGATTGCAAAATGGTAACGTAAGAGTTTCCAGAGCAGTTCTTTACAGTGAATCCTCACAGAAGCTCTTTCAGAAAATGGATAGATTTATTGTTTGGATTCTTACTTTTTCACAGATGAAAAACTGGGAGGCCCAGGGATCGATGGGTTTCCCTGATAAGATGTTGAAGACTTCAGCCTTAAGTGCTGTTGATATCCACATATATCTAAGGTGGGCCAGATCTGACTGAGTGTGTCTTGTCAGAGTTGGTGGCAAAAGTAACCTTGTAGAAAAATCTGACTTGTAATTCAAGTTTTGAGGTTGGAACTGTTTGAGTATTCAGTTTTCTTTTCACCTGGCACCTGATTGGCTCACCCTCCATACATCCAGCACCATGGAGCAGTTGGAAAATTGAGCCGAGTGGATGGTCAGGACCACTGTTCCAGGTGTCACAGTGAGGAAGCAGTGTTCCTGTGCCAGGGTTGGAGTAGCTGTCCTAGAAAGCCTGGTTAGTGTCTGCTTTCCCTGAAGCCTCTCATCTCCTGCTGGAGTCTTCCTTTGTGGCTTGTGTGATGGGCTGCAAGAGCAGATGTCATGCAGAATTGTGGGGACTGGCTCAAAAAGAAGTGACTACCACACTGCATAGATACTGCTTAAAGGCATCATCAAGCAGTTGGAAATGTTTCCAGGTTCTAAGAACAAAGATTAAATTAATCTTATTTTAAATCTTAGTTCCTGAAAGGTAATTATTGCTTAAAATTAATTGATAAATTCTTGATGTGTGAGAGAGGTGTGTTTTCTAATACCTTTTAAATAAATTAGACACACTTACGACATCTCAGTGATCTATAGCCTCTTTCCATGTTTTTAGCAGCAAGTGAAGCAAACCCACATCTTAATCTCGTCTTGTTCTCACCTTTGGACATTGTGCCCAGATCATTGTATCTGAGAGGGTTGAGATTTGTATAGGGATTGGAGTGGGAGGTTGTTTGTAGACTAATGTGTGTAATGTTTATGATTTTCATTTAAGGGGAAAATACAACTTTTTGGAATTCATTTTCACTGGACTGCCCTCAAAGTGGCTTAGTGGCAATTCTATGTTTGTCAGTGAAAAGATCATGTGGGAAGTCCACAGGGTCCAGTTACTGTGCATGGATGTGTTACAGATGCAGTTAAACCAACAGCTAGGTGAGAACTAGGCACCAGAGCAACCCTAGACTTTAAGGACTCAGGAGCAGAACCCTCTGAGAGATAGTCAGAACAAGCCTGTGTTCTGTGACAGAGGCCCATGGAGTAGTGATGTGTTGTTTTCTAAAAAAAAGTGTGTGTTTGTGGTTCACAACACAAAAAGCTGAAAATGTGTAACAGTTCTCATCCCTCAGCCATCCAGTTAGGCTGTGTTCTTGTTTATCCCTACAGCGGTAACATAATCTGTGCATAATGACACATAATCTCAGTGTCATGGTTTACCAGCAGTGTACTGCCATGCTGCTGTCCAGCTTGCTGGCTTGCACTTAGATAGATACCCGAAGAACCTTCGGCCTCTGCTGAAGGAAGAGACAAAACTTTTCCATAAAACCCAACAACAGCAGCAGCCTTACAGAGCTGAGCACTTTGGCACCTTCCCACCCACTGGTTGGGTCAGTGGTGTAGCCCTCTGGACGTACACAGTTGCATTCCATGTGCAACTGATGTGCCTCTACAGGATGGAAAAGAACCCCCCCCCCCCCCTTTAAGAAGACGGAGAGCTTTGGTGGAGGATTTTGTCATTAAGACTCCCCATCCAAGTGCAGAGGTTCAATTCCCGGCTTGGAGTCAGCTCCTGGTGCCAACTCTGGGAAGCACTGCTGGTGGCCTGCATTGAGTTTGAGGTTCCCAGCTTTCCTGCCCTGGCCATTGCAGGCATTCGAGGAGTGAACTGTCAGGTGGGAGCATAATGTCCACACTAGTGCTTCCCCCCACCATCCATCTCTGCATCTCTGGCAGGCTGATTTATCTGATGTGACAGTAGGTCAGTTCCCCAAGCAGATTAACATTTCTTGCATTTATCCATTTAAAGTCATGTTTACACTGTCTGCTTCACTTAGCCACCTGTCTTAATGTTTCAGAAGTGGTTCTAGACAGGAAAATTTCATTTTAATATCTCAGATTCCTATCTGTAGGGTGAATGAAATTCTGCCTGCTCTGTTCCATCTGGCAGAAATCAGTAATCCATTTAAAACACGTCAGCAACAAAATAGGTGTTGATTTATTGGCACTTCCTTCTCCATAGGCATCTTCGCCCTCCATTCCCTGTGAGTCAGAGGTTGATATGAGGCTGAAGTGGAGGCAGGGATCATGGTCGGTGAGGCCCTTGTCCCGTCTCAAGAGGCTTCCTGAGATCTGTTCTTGTTCTGGGAATGAGTGCAGTCTCAGCTCCTAGAAGGCAGACGCCAGACGTGAGGGCTGTGCCTCTTAAAGCTCCATCTCTGACAGAACATGTGTTACCTCTGAGCCACCAGTTAGTACAGGCTTCCAACCAGCCTGCCTTCACACCAGATCATTCCAGTCTATCTTTTGAATTTTTGATAAGTACATAGAAAGGCTGAAGAGTAAGTTTAGTGATGCATTTGCCAGGAATTAACGGGGTCCAGCGGTCATTACACCTTTTCTCTCAGACTCGTTGACACACGCTGGAAACTAACTTGTTCACTGAATGATTGTCCGCTTCACTTCTCTGGTTATAGCTCTGTGCTGGACCAAGCGGTGTACCTATCCTCCTCTGACTACTGGTCGGCTGTCTTGCTCTCGCAGGCTGGTGGTGCTAGGCTGCCATGTCTCATCACAACTGCTTGTGTTACACAACTCCCAGAGTCCAGTTGGCATTTTGTGTACAGACGTTAGCCATTTTGCTATTAATATTGAATATTCTGTAGCTTTCTGTGCAGAAGAAAATTTTTAAGTTAGTGAGATAGCCCAGTTTCTGTGTCTAACCTGAACCGCTTTTTCTGAAGGTCATGCTATGAAACCTGTAAGTTTTACAGGGTAAAACATATATAAATTAATGGCTACCTGACCAAGCCAGTGATCTCCTCTTTTACATTTGTATTCTGTGAGCTGAACATCATTTGGGAAAACCCAGAAAGCTGGACATGGCAGATTTGTTCAGACCAGAATGGTAACTGCCTTTCTTCATTTTCATGTGTTGCACATCAGTGGTAGGGATTCAGACTTAAATATCAGAGATGTCTTGTCTCCTGTCCACACTGTTGAGGAGAATCTCATTTTTAAAGATCTTTTGTAACTGCTGTACTCGTTCCAAGCTTTATGTTCTGTGTTTTATGTGGTTTGGTAGCCATGGATACCACCAATTGTGAAAAGCTTAGTGGCTGCTACTATCTCTTAGATATTTGAAGATCCTGAACTTCTTCAGTTTTGGTGGCAGCCCCATGTCTCAGGTGATGGACAGATGGCAAATGTGATTTGCACGGTTGGTGCACAGCAAGTGTTTCCTTACAAGGAATACTGCTGTCGTTTGTGATGTTGCCAGGTACCCTGACTGCTGGGAACCCCTGTGGAGCCTTTTGAGCTGTCTGAAAAAGACGGGAGAGCGTCCTCGGGTTTCCTCCGTCCTGAGCAAGTGCAACAAGGCTTTGTTGGGCATTAATGGTTGGGGAAAAAGAGTGGTAATAAGGAGCCTGCGACACTGTGATTTCACATCAGGAGTGGTTTGAGGTGGTTGGGCATGACTTATTTCAAGAAAGCACACTTCAGGTTCCAAAGTTTGGGATGACTGATAACGTGTTTTGCAAAACATCTGGCCTATTCCAAAGTCCTGTTAAATCCAGTGGGTGCTGTGTACTGGAGAGGTCCTCGCCCGTTTGTTTGGCAGCATGAATCCTACCCTTCGTTGTTTGTTCTCTGCTAGTGCCTGGATCAAAGTGGAACAGCTCAAGCCATATCATGCCCACAAAGAGGAAATGATCAAGATTAATAAGGGCAAGCGGTTCCAGCAGGCTGTGGATGCCGTGGAAGAATTCCTCAGGAGAGCCAAGGGAAAAGACCAGGTGAGAGATCTTGGCATTCACTTTCTGCTGACACCAGACCCATTATTTTTGCACAATAATTAGCAGATGAAATGTAACCCAAACCCCAAACCATTGTTACGAGATGGTAATGGAGAGCTGTTTCTGTCTAAGGTATCAGCATTTTGCTCATCAACTTGAGCTACTTGCACGCTTCTCGCTGTTCTGGGCTTAGGTTATTGCTTTTAGGAAAGTGGCTTGGATTCAGGAGAAATAGCTCAGCTTTAAAGTACAGCACAGGCTATTCTCCCTTTGATGCTTCAGAGACGAGGAGCACACCCACTGACATACACTGGCCTGGGCTCAAATCCCGCTTCTTAGCTTTGGGACCTTGGGCAAGTAACTTGATTTTTGTTCTTTCCCCAATGTGAGTAGGGATGACCCCAGAACCTATTTCCTAGGGCTGTTGAGAGGATGATATATCCAGAGCCTGTAGCCATATGTGGCCCAGGTCAGTGGTGGTTTTGTCGGCGGTGGCAGCTGTTGTGGTTATCATTATTATTATTAAACTTTCAGACATCATCCCACAGTTCTGCTGATGACAAGAATCGGCGTAATTCCAGTGAGGAAAGAAGTAGGCCAAACTCAGGTGATGAGAAGCGCAAACTTAGCCTGTCTGAAGGGAAGGTGAAGAAGAACGTGGGAGAAGGAAAGAAGAGGGTGACTTCAGGCTCTACAGAGAGAGGCTCCAAATCCCCTCTGAAAAGAGCCCAAGAGCAAAGTCCCCGGAAGCGGGGTCGGCCCCCAAAGGATGAGAAGGTTGGTTTTCTCCCTGCAGTTTCTGGGATTAGTGATGTCCCTTTGTGTAAATAGAGTTGAGCTTACGCTTATGGAGTAGGCATAGAGTCCCATGCCAGGTGCTGTCCTAAAAAATTCTGGAGACCAGAAGAGAGATGGCCTTGGTGCTGGCATGAGGTAGGCAATCCAAAAGAGCATGTTAGGGCCAGCTGAGAAAATGCTTAGCATGAGAGAAGGGAAGTGTTCCAAAGATGGTGGCACTGCCCACCTCAGGCATGGTACTGTTGAAAATATTCTCAAAGCTGCCACAGAGTTGTGGTGTCCCTTGAGGTCTACTTGAGAGTGGGATATCATCCTATGATGGTCTTTGACCTGGGTGCTGTACTCCCAGCCGTGCCTCAGTCATGGAAGACAGAGAAGAATGGCTCAAAGTCCAGTAGATGTATATTCATTTGAAATGACAGCAGATATTGAGCGGAAGTGTCAAAAGGAAGAGTTCTAAAATGTGGTACTGGGTACCATAGTGATGAATGAGAAGGGAAAGAAGATGAGTTTGAGTGTCATTCCTAGGGAAATGGTAATGACTTCTTAAAAGGCAGAGGAGCCAGGAGATGGAGCTGGCCTTACAGGAAGTAGAGTTGATGCTGCTTTGATCGTATTGAATTTTAGGCCAGGCTTCAACAGCCTGGAAATCTCAGGACTGGAAGTGAAGACCTGGGAAGTGCCTGTATAGGAAGGAATACAGTTTGTGAAGCTAGATGAGTTGTCTTGTAAAGTAAGAAAAAGGTAAGAAGGGTAGAGGTTGCTCCACAAAGAATGCCCTGCTTGGGGGCAAGGGGTAGAAGCCCTGGCAAGAAATGGTTATGTGGAAGAGGGATGCTTTTGTTTGTGTGCTGACAGGCTTTGGACCCAGACTTGGATGTCAGGGAAGGAGAATTCTGATGTGAGTGGTGGTCTTGTGTCCACAACAGGAAACGGGAACAGAAGCTTGGAGACTGCAGAGGCAGTTGGTAGTAAGGCTGTGATGAAACACTAGCCATTAGCGCAGCTAGCAGGTTCAGACTCCAGTGAGACTGGGCAGGAATGGAAGCAAGTGAAGCTGCCTGGACTGGAGTCAAAATGGCTTATGTGTGTGCCTGTCCAGCTTGAACCTGTCTCAGCACATAGGGCCAGAGGGCAGGTGGTGGCTGGGGATCTGTGGAGGTCATTCTCAGTCTGTGGGATTTCAGCCAACTATTGCCAGGGTACCCAAGTTTTTCTAAGAAAAGCTGGGATCACAGACCGATTTTTTTTTTTAAGATTTATTTATTTTATTACAAAGTCAGATATACAGAGAGGAGACAGAGAGGAAGATCTTCCATCCGATGATTCACTCCCCAAGTGACCGCAATGGCCGGTGCTGTGCTGATCCGAAGCCGGGAACCTGGAACCTCTTCTGGGTCTCCCACACAAGTGCAGGGTCCCAAATCTTTGGACTGTCCTCGACTGCTTTCCCAGGCCACAAGCAGGGAGCTGGATGGGAAGTGGAGCTGCTGGGACCAGAACCGGCGCCCATATGGGATCCCGGGGCGTTCAAGGCAAGGACTTTAGCTGCTAGGCCACGGCGCCGGGCCCAAATGAGAGATAGATTTTTATGTGAAATATCCTAGTTTTGAATGTTAGAAGCTACTTCAAAATTTACACTTTATGGGTTTTGTTCTTTTTTTTAAAGGAAGAGCTCTCTGAGCTGCATTGCTTCCCTGTGGCTCAGAGTTAGAGGAGGTCCTTCTCCCCTTAGGTCATCTTAGACTGAGGGAGCAAATAACAGTGAGTGTGGAGGTGGTGGCTTCCCTGGGTGACTGTGAGCCCAAGGGCAGAGAAGGGTTAGACAAGCAGCCAACTGCAGTGCTTGGGGAGCTTCGGCGAGAGTGTGCTCTTGAGTTAGTTCCTGAAAGAATCAAGGCCGTCATGTTTTATCTCTTTTCCAAGTTCATGCAGCCTTGTGACTTAGGCCAAGCATCTCAGCCTCCCCTCGGTGGTGCTGAGTGATTCTCCAGGAGAATCTGATTTTTGGCTAGAGAAGTGCGAAGGAGGGATTGGACCTCTGACCCCATGGCTTGCTGCAACTTTGGCTTCCACATCTGGTTGCTGAGATAGTAAGTCATGTACCTGGCAGCTTGTTGAAGGATTAAGTGAGGAACATGGATGGAGTGATCAGAACATTACCTGTGATGTGCTGGACATTTGCAGTCCTTCCATTTGTTTCATGAGCAGGAGCCAATTATGCATGACAGCTAGGCAAGCCTGTCAGCGCAGCCCCAGCAGATGCTCCAGGCCCTTGAGTCTGAGTTACCGATTTCAGGGTGGTACCGTTTGGCTGGTTTTCAGTCCAAGAGTAATGTCTGCTGTTGACTTTCTGGTCTTTGGGCTTGGCCTGGCCTACAGTAAAAGGATGTGTCAGCAGGAGAGGGCAGGCTGTGTCTCTGGGGGGAGAATGTAGCCCTTTCAGCGCAGTACCATCAGACTCCCAAGAAGTCTGGGCTTTGGATTTCAGTACATTTTATGAGCTCATGTATTCTGTGATCTCAGTGCATGTGTGTGTGTTTATTGCCATAGTGACTGTCACCTGGCTGGCCAGATCCTCTCAGAAACTGTGAGCCATAGCACAGGCTGTTTGGAGGCAGAGCGCCAGACAAATGCCATTATGGTATAATGTCTTATCCCATGAGGATTAACACAAAGGCTAATCTTGATAGCAGAGGTCTCAGTTACATGCCAGAAGGTCCAGGCTGGGTTTTGTGTCTAGCTCCCACGCTCTTTGGGGCCTCTTTTTCCCTAGTACTGAGCTGAGAATCACCACACAGAGGGAAAGAAGTAGGGTGGTCAGGTGGTGGCTCTCCCGACAACCAGATGGGCTCAGAGCAGCCATTTGGGAGTCAACACCTTTTCTTGGTGCTGGAGCCTGCTGTGTGTATCCAATGCTGGTGTTGGAGACGCCTTGGCTGCCTTTGTTCAGTCGTCATGACCTTGAACAGGTCTCCAGGACCTCTTGCTGCCCCTGGCAACAGTAGCCATTGAAAAGTAAAAATGTAAATGCAGCCTTGGGTTAGGCGCTTGATAGGTATAAGTAACAGGAGACTGCTTTATAAGAACAGATAGGGAATATGTCCATGGTTGAAAAGAATTCTTCCAGGCAGTGTTGTTCTCTCCCCTGCCCCAAGGCCTTTACTCAGCAGGTGTTTCCTAAACACCTCAACTATAGACCAGATTTCTAGGCATGAAGCAACATTAAGGACAGCCCACGGGCCCAGCATGTTAGCCTAGCAGCTGAAGTCCTCGCCTTGCATGTGTCGGTATCCCATTTGGCCACCAGTTCCATCCTGGCCACCCTGCTTCAGTCGAGGATGGCCCAAAGCCTTGGGACTCTGCGCCCATGTGGGAGACCCGGCAGAGACTTCGGCTCCTGGCTTCAGATTGGCATAGCTGCAGCCAAGGTGGCCGCTTGGGGAGTGAATAAACAGAATGAAGGTCTTCCTCTCTGTCTCTCCTCCTCTGTATATCTGACTTTCCAATAAAAATAAAATAAATCTTAACAAGAAAAAAAGAAAAAACAAACCATAACCCTTGGGAGAGATACGTACTCATTTTATCAATGACTATTGAACCCTGACTTCGTGTCAGATAGTTCCCAGCATGGGGTACACAACAGGCAACACTGACACAGTTCTTTACTCAAGCATGCTTAAAATTACGTAGTCCTGGAGCCAAATTCCCCGAGTTTAACTCTTGTCTCAGCACTAATTAGGAGCTCTGTGATGACGTTACCTAAGCCATCAGTGCCTCAATCTTGTCTTCTGTGAAATGGAGATGTTCTCGGCACTTCAGGAGGCCATCGCTGGGAAGTATTGCAGCTGACAGGGCGACACACGCCAAGCCCCACAAAAGCCTCCAATGAGATCTCAAGGGAGCCTGTGAGGCATGTGCGAAGGCCTTCATGTATATGAGGACACAAGATTGGAGATCAGCATGGGGTCGCAGGACACTGTAGGACCCTCTTCCTGTTGACCATGGAAATAAAGCTTCTTTATTCACCTTGTGTGGTGAAAGCCAATTTTGGACAGAAAAGTGTCTGACCTGACTTTTTAGATCACTTTAGCTGCTGTGTAGCAGTAAGTTGTAGGAGTCCAGAGTGGAAGCAGGGAGATTTTTTTTAATCTGTGCAAGTGGCAGATGATGGTGTTCTAAATTTGGGTGTTGATAGCAAGGATGGTAAAAAGGGGTTGCCTAGGCACCTGAATGTAATGCTGCCATCACTGCTTGCTCCAGGGTGCCTGCTAGAATTATCTGAGGTTGGGAGGGCTGCAGGAAGAACAGATTGGGAAAAATAATTTTTAAAAAGGAACAGATTGGGGACCCAAGGTCAAGAGTTGGGTAGGCATATCAGGACTCCCAGTAAGTGTCCAAATGGAGATGTTGAGAAGGGCCATTTTGGCTGCACAGAGCAAAGAGGAAGCATGGGAGGACGTGTAGTACAGGACCAGATGTTTTCCTCACTGGACTGGTGACCGTTTGCTCAGGAACAGTGTGGACCAGGCTGTTGGGAAAAGCAACTGCTCCATCCTGCTAGGTCCTACCTGGACCAGGCTCAGCTGAGTTACGTGGAGCGTGTGTATATGCAGTAAGAAAGTTTCTCACGGTGGACCACAATTGGACTAATCAGCCTTATACAGTTGAGATGTAAAACACAGTTTATTGTTAGAAGAATGGAGAACAGAGGCGCCTTTGTGCTGCGGGGAATGAGGTGCTGACCTGAGTGTACACGTAGACCACGCCTATGCTGGGGTTTAGTTCATGACGCGTCTTGATGCTTTTCCTCTCCCTCTGTAGGATCTCACCATCCCCGAATCTAGTACCGTGAAGGGGATGATGGCTGGATCAATGGCCGCGTTTAAATGGCAGCCGACAGTGAGCGAGGTAAAGAGAGGTCCTGGGGCAGCATGGCTGCTGGGGAAGAACTGCACGCTCCTCTTTTCCTTTTCCCTTTTGTCTGTGAGATTTGTTTACTACAAAACAGTGCAGAAACCCATGAGGTTAAAAAGTAAAGCTTTCCCTGCATTGGGGTCAGTACTGCCCTGAAAATAAGGGGTCCTAGACCATGGTGAGCTCCTGCCATCATCTGACTGGCCACCGGTCCATGCCTTCTCTGGCTGGACATAGGATTGCTTTTCACAAAAGTGAGTTCATGCCACAAAAGTTCCTTGAATCCTTACCTCCTTGCCCCTTGTCCTTAAGTACAACACTGATTAGCAGCATAGGATGTTACCTTCTGTGTGACAGCACCCACAGCTGGATGTCACCTCACTGAGACAAGACCCTCACCGGTCTAGGAGCAGATACAGTAGGCTAAACCCTAAATTCAGAAAAGTTGATACAGTTTAGTCTGTTTGTCTTCTTAAGTGCCTGGTGAATACCAAATTTTAAAAATATGAGTTTACTTTTTAATATTTTCCCCAGTGCGAGGATAATTTGTAGATGAGTATTTCTTCCCACTTAAAGCTAGGTTTCCTCTGGCTGGAACAGGGGTTGTGTATGAAAGGCTAGACCAAACATGGGAAAGGAGTTTCCAGACAGTTGGTAAAAAAAAATATATATCCCAGAAGTGTTTTGGTTAACGAAGAGTCCAGTTACAAGGCAGAAGGAAGTAATCCTTATCCTTGCTGGAAAATAACTTGTTTTATTTCGTCATTTTCTGGTTTCAGCCCGTTAAAGATGCAGACCCTCATTTCCATCACTTTCTCCTGAGCCAAACAGAGAAGGTGAGTTGCTGTTTAAGGCTCTTGGTCACTGGTCAGGGGCTGGCTGGAAGGGAAAGCACTGCTACCTTTTGACCTCACCCTGCTGGTGACACTGGGCCTGTATGTTGTCCAGAGCCCTGAGCTAGAAAGTCCCAGGTAGGCCCACTTGAGAATTAGGCATCACTAAGATTAAACATAAACCAGACACAAAGAAGTAAAAAGCATTTAAAACTCAGGCAGATGTGTGCTGTAGACTTTCACAGCTACCTTTGGAGTCAGGATTAGCAACCAGACATGCGAAGCCAACCCTCATGAAGGCGCTGTGTGCCCAGCACCCATATCCTGACGCTCGCTGATCAGAGCAGCATCCAGCCCTGTAAATAAGCAGGAAATGGTGTCTGGCATCTGTGAGGCCGTGGATTAGGCTGCACTTTGCCTGCAAACAGTGTTAGTTTGTGCCTTGAAAGTTAAAGACAACAGCCGTTCAGGCGCAATGACCAGCTCTGGAACTGTGCACGTGACTTTTTTTTTTTTTTTTTTTTTTTTAAGATTTATTATTATTGGAAAGCCGGATATACAGAGAGGAGGAGAGACAGAGAGGAAGATCTTCCATCCGATGTTTCACTCCCCAAGTGAGCCGCAACGGGCCGGTGCTGCACCAATCCGAAGCCGGGAACCAGGAACCTCTTCCAGGTCTCCCACACGGGTGCAGTGTCCCAAAGCATTGGGCCATCCTCGACTGCTTTCCCAGGCCACAAGCAGGGAGCTGGATGGGAAGTGGAGCTGCCAGGATTAGAACCAGTGCCCATATGGGATCCCGGGGCGTTCCAGGCGAGGAATTTAGCCGCTAGGCCACGCCGCCGGGCCCTGTGCACGTGACTTTAGGCCTCTGGTTTCCAGTGTCATGGTCAGCAAAAGAACAGTGTGAAGAACACACAAAATTGAATGAGCTAATGCCTGTTAACTTTCCACTTTGTTTAAAATTCAGTAAAATTTCACAACAATAAGTATTTAATGTTAATGTTCCACTCAAGTCCTAGCCTTTTAAACAATGCTCAATTCGATAAGCAGTCTTTTTCCTCTCTCTTTATTAGCCAGCTGTCTGTTACCAGGCAATCACAAAGAAGTTGAAAATATGTGAAGAGGTATGTTAGGTTCTACACCTCCCCATTTTCCTTTTCACCTGGGGCCTTAGCATGGGTAGACTGCATTGATGATTTTTGCTTCCTGTTCCTAGGAAACTGGTTCCACCTCTATCCAGGCAGCAGACAGCACAGCTGTGAATGGCAGTATCACGCCCACGGACAAAAAGTAAGAACTCTGGTGAAAAGGTTTCCGGTGGCATGGGTTCTGCAGGGTGGAGCACTGTGACCCCACAGGGGCATCAGCTAAGGGTAGTGTTCCAGCCCTGCCTGAGCAGCAGAGATTCTGCAGAGGTGATGTGGATATGATTGTAGAAGGGTTAGTTTAGGGCTCAAGTATAAAGCCTGCAGAGGACATTTAGAACTTGGGGAGGAAACAACACAGTGTAGTCAAAAATGAAGAATTGTCCTATTCAAGGAATGGAAACGAAGTATAAGAACCAGAAGACACTGGGGCAAGATAAAAGTCATGTTGGTAGCAACTAGGCCCTCGGTTTCTGGGATACATGTAGGAGCAGCCTGAGGAGGTCCAGATTAGCAGAGCATGTCACAGAAGGACTGTAATGTTCTGTAACTTAGAGCGCACTTCGGGCAGTTAACGGGAGAGACAAAAGACGGGCATGGAGGAGGAATTGTGTATTGGAAAAAAACCAATTCCAAAGCCTGGATAAAGGACTTAACTTTAAAGAGAATGGAGAGGGCTGCAACTCTGTAACAAAAGGGAAGCTGGAAGGGCAAAGAGTAAGAGCCAGGAGGACAGAAGTTGGCAAAGGGTATGACAACTGTGGCTGTTTCCAGCAGGAGAGGAAGTGGCTCCCGTGATTTTCATGGGTCAAGACATGCCTTATAGGGCACCTAGGCCTAGCTCTGCAGGGAGCTGGTTTGGAACTCATTTGAAGAGGTGAAAACCGGTGTCCACCTGCTCACCATAATAGGATTCTTGGTGCAGACCCTCAGAGCAACAGGGAAACAAGATTTGGAATAACTCTGGAACTGTGCTAGTCATGCTCGCTGTGTGGCAGTTGAAGGTTTAAGAAATGATTGCTTAAGTTTAGGAACACTCTTAGACCATGGCATGAAAGGCACAATCTCAGTGCAGTGCCCCTGGTTTGTCACACTGTGGATATTTCTGGCCATATGAGGCCCACCTCCAAGGTTTCTTTGCAGGGGCAAGCCTTGTGTGCAAGAACACATCCTCTCCCAGTCCCTCCCACTCCACCCAGGAATGATCAGTCTCTCTCTTTCAGGATAGGATTTTTGGGCCTTGGTCTCATGGGAAGTGGCATCGTCTCCAACTTGCTAAAAATGGGTCACACAGTGACTGTCTGGAACCGGACTGCAGAGAAAGTAAGCCTCAAGGGTGGTGTCTGTCGGGGCTCTGGAGTGTGGTGTAGCTAAGAGTGACAACTTCTTTCTGTTGTGTCTGCAGGCAGTAAAGTAGGAGAAGTTAAGCTCTTAGTCCAGTAGGTGGGGAAGTTGTCAGATATAGGGAGTTGTTATAAAACTAAAAATGCCCCAGGAATTATGAAGAAGTGTTAAGTCCTTGAGAGGATCGATAAATTTACTCTAGTTGGACATTATACAATATGCATATATAACAAAATGTCACATCAAGTGGGAAAAACCCCATCCCTGCCATCACCTGAAATGAAATGACCCCTACTGAGTTGTATCCTTGTGTATGTCTATGTACAGGCGCAGCAGGTGCCAGTCCTGTGGAGCCTGTGGCTGGCTCTGCCACCTGAGTTCATGACTGCCCTTCATTTCCTGGCACAGGACTGTACCAAAGAGGCAACATTCAGCAACTGTGGAGGTGGATTAGCTCTCTGCTGGCCTGGGTGGGGCCGCTGGCCATGCCTGGCTGTGAATACTTAAAATTTGGCTAGCATAACTGAAGAACTGAATTTTTCCTTAGTTTTATTTAAGTAACCTTGTATGTAAGGACTACTGTATTGGATTGTGTGCCATGTTGGACAGTTCAGAAGTTCTTATGTTTTTTAAATATTTCTTTCTTTATTTGAAAAGAAAGAGATCAGGCCCGGCACAATAGCATAGTGGTTAAAGTCCTCGCCTAACACGCCAGGATCCCATATGGGCACCAGTTCTAATCCCGGCAGGCCTGCTTCCCATCCTGCTCCCTGCTTGTAGCCTGGGAAGGCATCAGAGGACACCCAAAGTTTTGGGACCCTGCACCCGTGTGGGAGACCCGGAAGAAGCTCCTGGCTCCTGGCTTCAGATTGGCTCAGCTCCAGCCGTTCCAGTCACTTGGGGAGTGAACCATCGGACAGAAGATCTTCCTCTCTGTCTCTCCTCTCTGTATATCTGACTTTACAATAAAAATAAATAAATCTTTTAAAAATATATATTTATAAAAAAAAAAAGAGAGAGATCATCCAACCACTGGTTCACTCCTTAAACAGCCGTAATAGCTAGAACTTGGACATGCCGAAACCAGAAGCCAGGAACTCCATCCAGGTCCCAAGCACTTGCACCGTCACTGCTTCTCTAGGCACATTAGCAGGGAGCTGGATCGCAAATTGAGCTTTGGTCCTCTCTTCAGCAGCACATATACTAAAATTGGAAAGATACAGAGATTAGCATGGCCCCTGCACAAGGATGACATGCAAATTTGTGAGGCATTCCATATTTTTATCTTACCTGTAGGTTCCCCGCCCAACAAGGAGGGGTCAGGGAAGGCTTAAAATCCCAAGACCCTTCCTCAAACCTTTGGTGTCTCTCCCTCCTCTTTCGAGAGGCACCCCACCTCCCGGCTTTCTCTCCGGAGGTGCCTCCCCTTCCCTCTCCCTTCCCTGCTCACCTGGTCCCTTCGCAAATAAACTTTTCTGTCTGCAAAAAAAAAAAAAAAAAAAAAAACAAATGGAGCTTTGGAACCTACTTTTTGAGACCGAAATGCAATTTTTTTTTCATATAGATGTTTGCTAGTGTCATTTATAGTATTTCTAATAATATTAAGTGTCATTTATAAAAAGAAAGCAGATTATTATGGACATGTGAGTTGTATAAAATACAAATTTCTAAAATATAAAACTGTACGAAATAGCAGGCTCAGATTTTTCCAGTTACTTTTAAAAAACTTTCAAAGAAAAGAAATATGCCACAATATTAACGATTTTTTTTAATAGGGGGGTTCTGATGATTTCAATTTTCACAAAAGTGAGTGTTTTTATACTCTGCAGAAATCATAACCTGATAGTAATGTCGGAAAAGAGCCAGTCTTGCCAGCCCACTCCCCCTTTCTGCACAGCCCTGGCAGCTCAAGGCCCAGAGTGCGTGGAGAGTGGTGCCACTCCCATCCTGTCCTTCAGACCTTCAGGAGACACCTATTTTATGCTTCCTGCGAAGTAGTGCATTGTTCTGGGCACCAGGGATGCACTGACACAAAACATGTCGGCTTCCCTCTGACTCTGGTGCCACAAGGAGGCTGGCCAATGGACTGACCTGCAGTCTCTGGCCTGGCTACTATGCTTGTGCACAACCTGAGCTCACATGAGGATCTGTGACTTTTGCAGTGTGATTTGTTCATCCAGGAGGGGGCCCGCCTAGGAAGAACCCCCGCTGAAGTTGTTTCAACTTGTGACATCACTTTCGCCTGTGTGTCGGATCCTAAGGCAGCCAAGGATGTAAGGATCCCCAGGGAATGTCTTCCCCCTCTGGGTAAGGGGATGGATTCCCCAGTCTAAGGATGTTTTAATATGGACTTCCTTGATGTCAAAACAGAAAGTGAAAATCAATAGAAAGTCAGTAGTAAAATGATCCCTGAACAGGTTTCATGTCAAGTTGGAAGCTTTAGTGCTATGTGTGAATTTGGTCCGTGTGTGTCATGTGTTTAATCTACATATGTCCAAAGAATCCCCAGAGATACTAAGGTTTTGTCATTTTAAGGGTGGGGAGAGAGCAACAAAAGCACATTGGAAATGCTTTTCTAGCCCTTATGTATTTAATGGCTCTTTCCTTTTCAGCCTTAATTGTTAACTCCTAATCAAGAAATGAGCCACAAAGCAGCAGGGTTTTTATTTCAAGAATCTGGGGGCTCTGGAGTACCTAGTGGGAAGCCTGGGCTATTGCTTCTTCCTTGTATCCCCACAGCTGGTGCTGGGCCCCAGTGGTGTACTGCAAGGGATTCGCCCGGGAAAGTGCTACGTGGACATGTCAACAGTGGACGCTGACACTGTCACCGAGTTGGCCCAGGTAGCAGCCTTGTCCAGGCTGGCTCTCCAGCATGTTTTTGGTTGGAGCACAAAACCACCAAGGCAGAGTGCACATCACTGTGTGCAGTTGGGTGACTCAGTCCAAAGCCAGAGAGAGCAGAGTCCTGGGGTTGGCCTAGCCTGCTTTATTCTCCACTCTCAAAGCTGCAGCATGTTTGCACTGTCATGGGGCAGGGCTGTCACATCCTATGGCTGCCACCCTTACAATGAGAAGAAGTCCAGGCTGTCAGCTTGTCCTGTTTGGCTTACTAAGCTGCCTGTGATTGACACTAGATTGAAGTGTTCCATCTCCCCAAGTGTCAGGGAGCAATGACTTTTGACCCAGGTATGTTCTTAATGTGGAGGATGTCAGGGTTGGGCAGTGTCCAAGGGGAGGTGTGTTTGAGCTATGGTTGTATGGTTGTATTTGGCTTTAGTCTTTAGTCTTTTAAGAAATTGAGATTAAGTGAGAACCTGTGTAAGACTCTAGCTGCTGTCTCGTTACTGTCATGTGGCTCATGACCTGGTTCTTCACCATGTTTATCCTGAATGCAGGTGTTAACTTTGAGACCTCAGCCTGGGTAGTTTGTGCCTCTTTAATTGGGGGAGGTGTGATGAGAAACCATGCTCCAACTCTTCTAGAGTTGCCAGGCCTCCAGAAGCTGTGACTTTCCCTTCCAGGTGATTGTGTCCAGGGGGGGCCGCTTTCTGGAAGCCCCAGTCTCAGGGAATCAGCAGCTGTCTAATGATGGGATGTTGGTGATCTTAGCTGCCGGAGACAGGGGCTTGTACGAGGACTGCAGCAGCTGCTTCCAGGCGATGGGGAAGACCTCCTTCTTTTTAGGTAACGTGCCTGCCCACCCATTGGGCCACGTCAGGCCTGGAGGCTGGGGGGCCACATCTTCCCACACTGCTGACAGCGTCCATCTTGCACGGCCTCTCTGCCGGGCGCCCCCAGGGAAGGTTTCCTTTGGCTTGCACAGTCAGTGCCTGGAAGGAGGAAGAGCCAGTTCTGTCGGGGGCAGGTGAATGGGGCTCCCCTTGGTGCAGAGGTGGGTCTGAGCAGGGATGAGGGTGGGCAGAAGAGGCCCAAACTGGGAGACTTATCCAGATGTGACCATGACTCTTTGCACTGCCCAGGTGAAGTTGGTAATGCAGCCAAGATGATGCTGATTGTGAACATGGTCCAAGGGAGCTTCATGGCCACCATCGCTGAGGGACTGACCCTGGCCCAGGTGACCGGACAGTCACAACAGACGCTCTTAGATATCCTTAATCAGGGACAGTTGGCCAGCATCTTCCTAGACCAGAAGTGTCAAAGTAAGTTGCCTTTGACGTCTGCTTGCATCTTATTTTTGAGGAGAGCTGGGGGCACTGGGTTGGATAGCTGTCAGTTTAACGCTCACTGGCTCTGAAAGATGTCCTCTTAGCAAGCAGTCTGTGCCCCTGGGCAGAAGAGGTTCAGAGCCATGCTGGATGGATTTGGGGATGTGGGCTGGTAGCTCCCTTTTCTTGGATATTAGAGTTCAGGAGAAAACAGAAGGTCTATGCTAAACAAATGTTGGGTGTTAAACTCTGAGGTGCTACGGGAACTTTTATTTAGGATATCTGCATTCCTTCTGATCGTTGATTTTTTTTTTTTCCTCCTCAGATATCCTACAAGGAAACTTTAAACCTGATTTCTACCTGAAATACATTCAGAAGGATCTTCGCTTAGCCATTGCACTGGGTGATGCCGTCAACCATCCAACTCCTATGGCAGCTGCCGCCAATGAGGTAACTGGGCAGAGGGTGTGTGGCTCAGGCCTCCGAACCAGTGCCCATGGGGGATGCTGGCACCACACGCCAATACCACCGTACCCTACTCCTGAACTCTGTCTTCTTTTCTTTCCTTGTCTCTAGGAACATTTGAGTGCTTCCTGGGTTGTCTCAAAACTGCAGTGCTATTTCAAGGCCCTCATTCATTTTTAGTTTTTTATTTTGTTTTGTTTTTAAGATTTATTTTGTTTTTATTGCAAAGTCAGATATATAGAGAGGACATAGAGGAAGATCTTCCAGCCATTGGTTTATTCCCCAAGTGACCGCAATGGCCAGTGCTGTGCTGATCCGAGGCCAGGAGCCTGGAGCTCTTCCAGGTCTCCCACGCAGGTGCAGGGTCCCAAGGCTTTGGGCCATCCTCGACTGCTTTCCCAGGCCACAAGCAGGGAGCTGGATGCGAAGTGGAGCTGCTGGGATTAGAACCGGCGTCCTTATGGGATCCTGGCATGTTGAAGCGGAGGACTTCAGCTGCTAGGCCACCATGCTGGGCCCTGGCCCACAATGATTGTACTTGTGACTTCCCTGAGCAGTGAATGGCTCTCTGTATTTTACAGTGTGTATTTGTATAAAAGAGCCACTCAATTGCAGGGACCTCTAAAGAGTTCCCCTTGTGACTTGGGCTGGGAAAGCATCTCTTTGAAGTGGTTTACATGTTGCTTCTGCCCTGACTCTGCAGAATTTGTTGGCTTGGAAGCAGCTTATGATTAATTTCTCAGTAGAACCTGGTGCTTTCAGGCCTTGGCCTTATGTGAATTTAGGCTGCACATCGCTGGGAGCTGGGAGGTCAGGCAGGTATGATTGGCCTAGTCGGTTAATGTTCAGTGTCTATTGATAGATGCTTGCATTTGAAGCTGAGACCTGGGTATTAACTTTCATAGTTCTTCCTTTTTCGCTTTCATTCATATAGTTGACATTTTTTAGAATTCCATTTTTATTTATTGAACTTTTAAAATATATTTATTTTTATGTATTTGAAAAACAGAAACAGACAGACAGGGAGAGGCAGCCAGAGAACTTGGCCTTTGCTAGTTTTCTATTTAAATGCTGGGCCAGGCTGAAACTGAGACCCAGGCGGTCACCCCAGGTCTTGCTGGGGTGACAGAGACCCAAGTACCTGAGCTATCTCCTGCTGCCTTTCTGGATGAGCATCAGCAAGAAGTGGCATTCTAAAGTGGAACCGGAAATTGAACCCAGGCACCCTTGAGCTTCCTTGCGTTACTACTTCAGTGTTTGTTCTGGCAATTATGATATATGTTCTTACTTTCACAACCTAGTTCAATTCATCTTGCATTATTTCATGGAAAACACAACTACATAGATGTGTTTTATGCCTCCTTTAAGCAAGAGTTCTCAACCTTGGCACTCGTGACATTGAGCAGAAGAGTCTGTCCTGAGTTTTGCTTGAGTTTGGCAGCACCCCTGCCCTCCACTCAGAGATGCCAATGTCACTCCACTACTTGACATTGTCTCCAGATGATAGTAAGTGTCCCCTACTGTTGATTTGCCATGCTGAAAGTTCCCAGGTGAGAGCCCATACTGTGGGGTGCAGATATTCTATGCACACTTCTGCTTTTGCCTTCTTTTTTTTTTTAACATTTACTTATTTTTATTGCAAAGTCAGATATACAGAGTGGAGGAGAGACAGAGAGGAAGATCTTCCGTCCGATGATTCACTCCCCAAGTGAGCGCAACGGCCGGTGCTGCACCAATCCGATGCCGGGAACCTGGAATCTCTTCCGGGTCTCCCACGCGGGTGCAGGGTCCCAATGCTTTGGGCCGTCCTCGACTGCTTTCCCAGGCCACAAGCAGGGAGCTGGATGCGAAGTGGAGCTGCTGGGATTAGAACCGGCGTCCTTATGGGATCCTGGCATGTTGAAGCGGAGGACTTCAGCTGCTAGGCCACCATGCTGGGCCCTGGCCCACAATGATTGTACTTGTGACTTCCCTGAGCAGTGAATGGCTCTCTGTATTTTACAGTGTGTATTTGTATAAAAGAGCCACTCAATTGCAGGGACCTCTAAAGAGTTCCCCTTGTGACTTGGGCTGGGAAAGCATCTCTTTGAAGTGGTTTACATGTTGCTTCTGCCCTGACTCTGCAGAATTTGTTGGCTTGGAAGCAGCTTATGATTAATTTCTCAGTAGAACCTGGTGCTTTCAGGCCTTGGCCTTATGTGAATTTAGGCTGCACATCGCTGGGAGCTGGGAGGTCAGGCAGGTATGATTGGCCTAGTCGGTTAATGTTCAGTGTCTATTGATAGATGCTTGCATTTGAAGCTGAGACCTGGGTATTAACTTTCATAGTTCTTCCTTTTTCGCTTTCATTCATATAGTTGACATTTTTTAGAATTCCATTTTTATTTATTGAACTTTTAAAATATATTTATTTTTATGTATTTGAAAAACAGAAACAGACAGACAGGGAGAGGCAGCCAGAGAACTTGGCCTTTGCTAGTTTTCTATTTAAATGCTGGGCCAGGCTGAAACTGAGACCCAGGCGGTCACCCCAGGTCTTGCTGGGGTGACAGAGACCCAAGTACCTGAGCTATCTCCTGCTGCCTTTCTGGATGAGCATCAGCAAGAAGTGGCATTCTAAAGTGGAACCGGAAATTGAACCCAGGCACCCTTGAGCTTCCTTGCGTTACTACTTCAGTGTTTGTTCTGGCAATTATGATATATGTTCTTACTTTCACAACCTAGTTCAATTCATCTTGCATTATTTCATGGAAAACACAACTACATAGATGTGTTTTATGCCTCCTTTAAGCAAGAGTTCTCAACCTTGGCACTCGTGACATTGAGCAGAAGAGTCTGTCCTGAGTTTTGCTTGAGTTTGGCAGCACCCCTGCCCTCCACTCAGAGATGCCAATGTCACTCCACTACTTGACATTGTCTCCAGATGATAGTAAGTGTCCCCTACTGTTGATTTGCCATGCTGAAAGTTCCCAGGTGAGAGCCCATACTGTGGGGTGCAGATATTCTATGCACACTTCTGCTTTTGCCTTCTTTTTTTTTTTAACATTTACTTATTTTTATTGCAAAGTCAGATATACAGAGTGGAGGAGAGACAGAGAGGAAGATCTTCCGTCCGATGATTCACTCCCCAAGTGAGCGCAACGGCCGGTGCTGCACCAATCCGATGCCGGGAACCTGGAATCTCTTCCGGGTCTCCCACGCGGGTGCAGGGTCCCAATGCTTTGGGCCGTCCTCGACTGCTTTCCCAGGCCACAAGCAGGGAGCTGGATGGGAAGTGGAGCACCTGGGACCAGAACCGGCGTCCTTATGGGATCCTGGGGCGTTCGAGGCGAGGACTTTAGCCGCTAGGCCACGCTGCCGGGCCCTCTGCTTTTGTCTTAATCCCATCAGACAGTGGTGTGACTTTAGCTTGAGGCGATTATAGCTGGGGCTGGCATCTTGTATGGGTTCCAGTTCAAGTCTCAGCTGCTCCACTTCCAATCCAGCACCCTGCTAATGCACCTGGGAAAGCAGCAGAAGATGGTCCAAGTGCTTGGACCCCTGTGAACCAGCAAATGGAAGATCTCTGTTTCTCCTTCTCCTTATAAATCTGCCTTTCAAATTTTTTTTAAAGAAAAACAAAAATTTTGAGTTTTTTTGCACTAAAATAAACTTCTCTTTTAAAAAAAGTGTTTGAAGGGCAGAGTCAACAGCAAGAGAGATATTTCATTTATTGGTATGCTGTCCAAATGGTTGCAATGGCCAAAGCTGGGCCAGTCCAGAGCCAGGAGCTGCTTCAGGCCTCCCATGAGGCTGCAGGGGCCTGACACTTGGGTCTTTTTCCCCTGCTTTCTTTCTTTTTTTTTTTTTTTTTTTTTTTTTTATTATTATTGGAAAGCCAGATATACAGAGAGGAAGAGAGACAGAGAGGAAGATCTTCCGTCCGATGATTCACTCCCCAAGTGAGCTGCAACGGCCAGTGCGCGCCGATCCAGAGCCGGGAACCAGGAACCTCTTCCGGGTCTCCCACGCGGGTGCAGGGTCCCAAAGCTCTGGGCCATCCTCGACTGCCTTCCCAGGCCACAAGCAGGGAGCTGGATGGGAAGTGGAGCAGCCGGGATTAGAACCGGTGCCCATATGGGATCCTGGGGCATTCAAGGCAAGGACTTTAGCCGCTAGGCCACGCCGCCGGGCCCTTTCCCCTGCTTTCTAAAACACATTAGCAGGAAGCTGGATGGCATGGACTTGAACTGCTTCCATATGGGATCCTCAACACTGCTGGTGCCTGAGACAGCCCCTTTGTAATTCTTGTCAAGTCTTTCATATTTGCCTTGTGTCTCAGGCACCTTTAGTTGCCAAGCATACTCCTCTAGACCCTGGGGATGCTTTGCAATACAGCTAGCTCCTTTCTTTCCGTAAACACTTAACTTTTCAATGGAAGGAGATACAATATAGCAGCAAAAGCACTTGAACAAAACAAGTTTAGAGCATTTTAAAGATACAGTAAAGGGGAGCCTGGTAGAATGGTGCAGCAGGCTAATCCTCTGCCCTCTGATGCTGACATCATGTGAGCATGAAGTCATGTCCCGACTACTCCACTTCAATTCCAGCTCTCTGCTTGTGGCTGAGAAAGCAGCAGAGGATGGTTCAGGTTCTTGAAACTCTACATCCAAAGAAGCTCCTGGATCCCAGCTTTGAATCAGTTTAGTTCTGAATCCAGCACCCTGCTAATGCACCTGTTATTGCAGCCATTTGGGGAGTGAACCAACAGACAGAAGAATTTCTCTCTCTTTCCCTCTCTCCCGTTCTCCTTCTCTCCTTTTTTCCCTGTAAAATCTACCTTTAAAAAAAAATGCAGTAGGGTCCAGCGCAGTAACCTAGGGGTGAAAGTCCTCGCCTTGCAAGCGCCAGGATCTCATATGGACACTGGTTCTAGTCCCGGCAGCCTCACTTCCCATCCAGCTCCCTGTTTGTGGCCTGGGAAAGCAGTCAAGGACAGCCCAAGGCCCTGGGACTCTGCACCCATGTGGGATACCCATAGGAGGCTCCTGGCTCCTGGCTTCGGATCAGCGCAGCTCTGGCCATTGTGGCCACTTGGGGAATGAATCATCATATGGAAGATCTTTCTATCTATCCTCTCTGTATATCTAACTTTCCAATAAAAATCATAAAATTTTTTTTAAATGCAAACAAGAGATATTATCAGGGTGTAGTGGGGGTACAGCTGCCTCATCCAGTGGGTGCTCCTAGAGAAACAGCCAGCATTGTGAGAGTATGGCCAGGCCAAGGACACACAGAAGACTCGGGACATCTTGGGAGGGTCGTCTGTAGGAAGGGGCTTTATTAGCAGTTACTACCAAGACTCAGCACTCTATATCCTTCTACACATCTAGTCTTCACACACCTCTGTAGAGGTCATTGCTGTTGCTTGCTGCAGACCAAACACCACTGAGGGCTTAGGAAACTTGCAAGACCCATTCGGGATCCATACCAACAGCCACAATCACAGCCCCAAAACCTACTTGCCTCACTAGAGACTCACCTCTAGTTTGTTTTTACTTCCAGGTGTACAAAAGAGCGAAGGCACTGGACCAGTCTGATAATGACATGTCTGCCGTGTATCGAGCCTACATCCACTAAACCATCAACAGCCACCCTGCCCCTCTACTCTTTCCTCTGACCCCTCTTCCTCACATGGGGTCGAGGTCTTGGGACTTCAGTCTGGACCAGTCCATCTGTCTGTATTTCCTTTTATAGACTTTGAAACTTGCCATCAGCACAGCACACGGAACCCCTCCCGGAGGCCCTGGGGAGGGAAAGACATCAGCAGGATTGGCTTATAGCAAAGCTCTTGAGCTGGGTGCTGGACCCAGACACACACACAGGCTCTCACCCCTGGATAGAAACTGCCCAGAAACTGCTGCCTGGCTTCATTTCTTCCTCCAAATTTGACCTCCGAACCCTTCCAGCCAAGGACTTAGAATCAGCAGCAACCATGGAAGCCTTCCACAGCTCTCTGAAGTAGGAAGAGGCTGTGGTGTCCACACACCTGCTGGATCCCCTGCTGGGAGAGGCTCTGGGCCCAGGTGAGCCAAAACAGACTCAAGACAAAGGATCCCGCAAGACCACCATCCTCAGGTGAGCAAACGAGCAAGATTTTCTGTCAGCAGCATACAACCCAACTTGTCATCGACGCCTTTGTGAACTCAAGACGTCTTAAGACTGTCCAAGTCCTGCCGAGACAGGGATCGGAAGCCCGCACCCTTCACTGCTGCTCAACATGCCTGGCCGTGCAGCCCTGAGCTGGCCAAGAGCCTTGCTTCCCTGCCCTGGGAGCCTGCTCCTCACCAGGCTGTTAGTGTGTGGATCTGCATTCCAGCCTTTGGGAAGAATGGAAGGAGATACAGGTTCCTTCCTGTTTCCGTTATGCCACAGACATGTCAGCTGGCTCTGAGGAGAGGTGCTGTGCTCCAGGCCCCTCCTTGCTCCCACCTTCTCCACTCTGCCCTGCACGGCCCCCCGCATGCCCCTCTGCCTTCTGCTCCCTTTGCCCCAGGTAGACAGTGTTTCTATCTGACCCAGACCAGCCTGACCAGCGGTGAGCCGCCTTGGGCTCAGCTTTGCTTCAGGAATGCGAGTGTCTTCACTCCAGCCAGCATCACATTGTGCGGTCCTTGGTGCTCCCCAGGCCCGGGGCCTGCCCTAACCTGAACCGACTGACTGCAGAGGTGGTCTGGGACAGCCTGAGGCCCTGCCTTTCTCCTTGCACCAGGGACCAGAAGGGGCTTCAAGTGCTGATAAGAACAAGGAGAAATCACCCAAAGGATGTGTGGTTTTTTTTCCCCTCTCTGTGGGTTGGGTTTTCCAAAGTCACAATTTGTAGAAGGTCAGCATTTATAGTGAAATCTATATAACTATATATATATATATATATATATGAGTTGGTCATGGTGGGGTGAGGCCTCCTCACAACCTTGCCCGTTTTTCACCGATTGAAAACCTGTATTAGAGGGTCTCAGAAGACATTGAGGGAGGACAGGGGAGAAGCCCTTGGGGGTTTCACGCAGTTGTTTATTTCACTGGGATTTGGGGCTCTCTTGTAGAGTCCTGGGGATTTTGAGGGGTAGGTATAGGGGACATGCTGTAATGAAACCGGTTAGTCAATGTTGTCTTAATATTGTTGACAATTCTGTAAAGTCCCTTTTTAAGAATATTTCTGTTTAAGGTATTTCACCTTTGTTTTGAAATCCTTCCCGTCTAAAGAGAAAATGTGACATTTGTGAAAAAGCTTGTAAGAGAGCTCCTCCCCCGTTTTTTTTCCTTTAAGCCTCCTTTAAACGACAAATCTTCTAGGTAATTAAGGTTGTGAATTTTTATTTTTGCTTTGTTTTTAATGAACATTTGTCTTTCAGAATAAGATTGTGCGATAATGTTTAAATGGCAAAAACATGATTTTGTGCAATTAACAAAGCTACTGCAAGAAAAATAAAACATTTCTTGGTAACAGCTATGCGTATCAATCTGTTCCTTCGACTGGCGCCGGCCGCCGGTGATCCCGGTGTCCAGGCAAACAGGGTGGTTGCGGTCAGGGCCCATGAAGACAGGACAGCCGGGACGGGGAACCTCCGGCGGACAGTAGACTCCGCCTGCCCCCGGACCTAGCGGGCCAATGAGGAAGGCGAGCGCCAGCCGACTGCTCCGCGGGCCAATCAGCGGTCGCAAATGGAGCAGGGCTCCCTACCAGGGCGGCGTGGGGCGGGGCCGGCGACCGACGCTCCCGCCCGGGGTCGTTCCGCCGAGTGTCGGCGCCTGAGGCTGGTGCCGGCCGCTGCGGGTGGGTCCGCGCAGCCGCCAGGCTCATTCCAGGGCTTTCGCAGGCCTCGTGAGCCAGGGCGGGCCCAGGGACGCCGGCCAATCGCCGGTACGGAGGCTGCCTGTGGGGGTGGGAATTCAGGCGCGCAGCCAATCGGTGGCAGAGGAGGAGGCGGAGCCGGTCGCCGCGCAAGGGCGCCCGACCCGCGGGCGACCTGCTTGAGGAGCAGGCAGCCGGCAACGATGGCGACAGCGGCCGCGATGACAGCGACGGCGGCGGAGCGGGCCGTGCTGGTGAGTCGCAGGCGGCGGGCTCTGGCTGCGGGCGGCGGGGCCGGGCCGTGACCGCGCGCTGTCCCGGCAGGAGGAGGAGTTCCGCTGGCTGCTGCACGACGAGGTGCACGCGGTCCTGAGGCAGCTGCAGGACATCCTCAAGGTAAGCGCGCCTCCGCGCCTGTGGTCAGCTGCTCTGCCCCTCGCCAGCTCGCCGCGCCTAGCTTCCTTCACCCCGGGGCTGAGTCCTGTCAGGGGAGCAAGGCCCAGCCGTGCTGCGGGGCCGCTGCTTCTCAGTCTAGCCCGGGGCGCACAGGGACATGGCCGAGCGGTCACCGCCGAGTTGCTCAGCCCCTGTGGGCCAGCTTTCTTCCTCATTTGCATGGGGAAGGTGATGGGAGTCGGGTCCCAAGGCTCTACGGTGGATGTACAGAAGCGGGAATGTCTAGCACAGTGCCTGTTGGGGCCCAGAATTCTATGGGGTACCCATCTGGGTCCACCTCTCCCCACACTTTGGTGGACATGCAGGGGGCGCTCAGAGCATGTGGACAGGGAGGGAGCAGCACCGTGGGAAAGCACCCCGGGTTTGCCTTGTCCCTCTTCCCCCCTGACCCAGGGGTTGGGGGCATCTGGGAGGAGCACGGGGTGGGACTTGAGTGGCCTTCACATGGCTCCCCTCTGTCCTGCAGGAGGCCTCTCAGCGTTTCACTCTCCCTGGCTCCGCTGCTCAGGGGCCAGGCAAGCAGGAAAACTTCATCCTGGGAAGCTCTGGGTGAGGCTGGCCTGAGATGGGCTGCTGGGGTACCCTGGGGGGCTGTGGAGGAGGGCACTGTTCTGACACCCCCCAACCCACCTGTTGCAGCACAGACCAGGTGAAGGGTGTGCTGACTCTGCAGGGGGACGCTCTCAGCCAGGCGGTAAGCCCCTGTCCGTCAGCGGTCCCCCACTTGCTGAGTCCAGCTGTGCTGCTCTCTACCTGTGTGCCTTAGCAGGACCTGAGCCTCTCTGACTTTGGTCTCCCCATTGGGTTTACGTGGGTCCAGTGAGAGATGCAAGGGCCTGGAGCCCAGAGTTGCTTGGCATGCAGCCTGGCTGGCAACTGGGCCCCTGTAGAGTGTGAACACTGGTGTGGCATGAGGTTGCCCCCAGATATCAAATGAGCCACTGTCTGAGCCCCTGTTCCATCCCTGTTGCATGACAATCACCATTTTCCCACTCATGGAAGAGGCCACAGACCTTTCCACTCCTAACCCTTTCTCAATTTCTTTTTCGCCACTCTGGAGCCTGACTTCCTGTTTCCTAGCCTCCGTCTCCAACACCAAGCAGCCAAGGCCTTGGTTGGGAGGCCCTTAGCCATGCCAGCTGGCTGGGGCCTGAGTCACTGCAATTGTCACATACCCTAGTCCTTCATTCCTGTCCCAGCTGAAGGGCCAAAAGCAGCTGTGAGTGGGTGGGGTGGGGAAGAGTCCATGGGCTGGGCTTACCCGCTGTGGCCTGTCAGGATGTGAGCCTCAAGATGACCCGGAGCAGCCAGTTGCTGCACTTCGCCTTCCGAGAGGACAAGCAGTGGAAACTACAGCAGGTAATCAACCTAGTCCAGCCAGGCTTCAGCCACAAGGCAAGCAGAGGCAAGCCGAGGTGCTGAGTTGGCCTGAGGTCAGCCGCGGTGGAGATGCTCTGGCTGTGGGGACTGGAGGCCACAGTAAACCTCAGAGGGTGTGATCTGTTTAGGGACCAGCCACCCCCCTCCACCCCACCCCGGGAGGGGATCACTGAGAACTACACAGAGTCTCTGGGGGTGTCCCTTGGCTCCTGTCTATAGCTTCAGATCGGCTGGACCCACTCTCCCTGCCCCATCTGCTCCATCTCCAGGCTGGTCTCTGGCAAAGCCTTTGTCTGTGCCTTTCCCCTTGGTACAGTCCTCTCCCCTCCCCACTCACACCCTGTTTGCTTCCTTCTGGCAGTCGTGCAGAGTGTGGTTACCCAGCATGTTTACTCTCAATTGTCTCGCCTCTAGAAGGTGAGCTTCTGGGGGCAGAGCCAGGCCTGCACACCCCACACTGCACCCAGCCAGGAAGGGTACGGAGGAGCCCATGTGCCTGGGGCCCGGCAGAGGCCCTGCGCAGAAGCAGCTCCAAAGCCAGCAGAGTGTGGCTCAGTGACCACTGAGTGGGCTGTGTTTTCAGATCCAGGATGCCAGAAACCACGTAAGCCAAGCCATTTACCTCCTCACCAACCGGGAGGAGAGCTACCAGTTCCAGACAGGAGCTGAGGTCCTCCAGGTGAGCCGCTTGAAGGTGCCAGCTGGCCCCTGAAGAGCACTGCCCCAGGGGGCATGCCAGGCCCACAGCCTCAGGCTTAGCTGGAGTTGACCCTTCACCTCTCTGTGCAATGTGTTTTGGGAGGTTCACACCCCCTCCCTTATATCTCACTGCTCATTCCTGGAACCAAGTAGACAGGCCCCTTATAGAATCATGACTACCCCCTCACCTCCAGCGTAGTGTCAGCTTCCTGCCTCCACCAGACTCTGCATTTCCTGGAGTCCATGGCAGCAGCTGACTGGACTCTGGCTGTGACACTGGGAAGGGACAGGTTCCAGAAGGTTCCCCCGCTTACCAGTGTGTAACCTCGGCTCCCGGCTTGGCCCGTTAGTCTCCTCACCCATGCAGATAAGGCTGCCCACATGCCTCTGCTCAGTGGCCCACTTCCTTCTTGGGGCCTCTTCTGAGCTGCCTGCTTACCCAGCTGCAAAGCCCATACCCCTTCAGTTTACCTCCAGGGCGCTTGCATTCCCTGTTGAGCTGCTGCAACCCAGTCATCAGCATCCCCCAGCCCCAGCTGGTAAAGGAACCCAGGGCTATGAACTGTGACCACCTGGCAGGGGCCACCCTAACCTTTGCCCATGGCTGCTGGGGCTCTGCCCCCTGCTGCTGGGCAGTGACTGTGGCCCACCCTTCCCCCAGCTCATGGACGCCGTGATGCTGCAGCTGACTAGAGCCCGTAACCGCCTCACCACCCCAGCCACCCTCACCTTGTCTGAGATTGCTGCCAGCGGCCTTACGGTCAGTATAACTGCTCCGTGCCCCCCCAGATGTGTTAATCCTGCCCTGGGTCAGTGGATCCTAAATAGGGAACCTACCTAGAGCAAAATCTAGGTACCCCCATTGTTTGGAAGGAGCAGCGCTCTGGAGGTAGAAACAGGTTCAGTCCTCCTCAATCCAGGATATAACTGTCCAACATGGGTAGGGGCAGGATAGAGGGAGGGGTGCCTCATCCCTCTTACCTCCCACAGCGGATGTTTGCCCCTGCCCTGCCCTCTGACTTGCTGGTCAATGTCTACATCAACCTCAACAAGCTCTGCCTCACCATCTACCAGCTGCATGTGCTGCAGCCCAATTCCACCAAGGTGAGCACAGCCTGTCCCCCACCCTGACCTGCAGACCTGCAACCCTTCTCCCTAGTCCCCCAACTTGGCCTTGGCCTTGGCCTTAACCTGACCCTGTCTTGGGCTCTTGTGCCTAGAACTTCCGCCCAGCAGGAGGTGCTGTGCTCCACAGCCCTGGAGCAATGTTGTAAGTGTGCATGGGGGTTGAGGGAGGCTCATCCCAAAATCCCCCCATAGCCCCAAGCCCCCCTTCAGGAGCCTGCCCCTCATCCGGCAGTGAGTGGGGCTCACAGCGCCTGGAGGTCAGCCACGTGCACAAGGTGGAGTGCGTGATCCCCTGGCTCAACGACGCCCTCGTGTATTTCACCGTCTCCCTGCAGCTCTGTCAACAGCTCAAAGACAAGGTGGGGGATTTGCCAGCCCCCGCCTTCAGGGAGGGAGATTCCAGGGGCTCTTGTAATACCCACAGAGTGTCCCCCAGGGCCTGAGGTCCTTGGTACCAGCACTCAGCACCGGACAGTGGGCTATGGTACTGTTGCAACCGTGCCCATCCCACACACACTGCCCTCGGGTGACCTTCCCATCTCACCTGGTCATAGATGGTGCACCCCACAGTTCCACCCCTGCCCCCACTGACTGCACCCTGGCACCCTCTGGCCATGCCCCCAACACCTGCTGACCGAGCTCTGTCCTCCACAGATCTCTGTGTTCTCCAGCTACTGGAGCTACCGACCCTTCTGAGTGGACCTCAGCAGCCTGTCCCCACCCCCACCCTCAGGAGTGTTGGCCAGGGATGGACCCTGAAGGCCATTTGTCTCCTCTTTACCCATCTGACACATATTGATAGCAGTGGATGTACAACACAGAGGAAAGGCCTTGGTTTGTGACCATGCTGGGGGACCGTTAGGAAGGCCGTCGTGAGGTGGCCCATACTTTAAGCCCAGTCAGCTGAGTACCTCGGAAACCTTTGGACTCAGGATGGGGCTGGGCCCTGGACACTCCTTTCTCTCCCTCCTGGCTGCCAGACTGCCTGTGGTGGCAGGGTGAGGGCTGGGAAGGAGTGGGACCCACTGGGCCGGCTGCAGCTGTGCCCACATGTGAGCTGTGGTACCCTCTACTGCTTTTGTGCTGCGCTGAAATGTCTAGGAAATACAAATCAAAAGACCCAACCTGCAGCCCTGGTCTGTCTGTGCTGTTGGTGTGGGGTCCACGGGGGGATCCCCCGTAGTCAGTGACTATCAGCTTTAGGAGCTGGTGGATCTCTTCTCAAAGCCCAGCCACTCCAGTCCCAGCACCACACAAGGCTGGGTACAGAACCCCTCTGAGAGAGATCCTCGGGGGCTGAGAGCTCATCCTGAGGTTGGTGCCCTGTTTCCCTGCTGTTAAGTAGGTGATGTGGAAGGGCAGGACACCACTCCCTGGGGAGGCAGGGTAGGAGGCATCATCTCAGTGACACAGCGCGTCCCTCTGCTGCCCACCCAGCAGGGCTTAGAACACAGTCCAGACTCAGGCTCTGAGCAGACAAGGCATTGTTAGTGTCCCTAGGGGGACAGGCAGGAAAGGGCTGACAGGACTCAGCAGTGTTAAGGTTCCAGGGCCAAGTTGTCCACTCCCTTGGGTCTGTCCTGCAAGAGAAGAACCCGTGGGGTTCATGTTTGAATTCCACCAGCATCAGCCCCTCCCTAGGCCACACCTGTCCTGCTCCTCTGCCACCCCCACCCACCATGCAGTACCAGCCTGCTGTAGCAACAGCTAGCAGGGCTCACCTTCCGGGGGCTCCTGGGGGAGGCACCACAGCAGCAGCAGCAGCAGTGAACAATAACCAGCAGCATCAACAGCAGCACAGTGCCTGGGGGAAGTGGGGAATCCAGGGTGGACATCCAGAGGAAGGGCCCCTGACAGGCCCCAGACCCAAGGCCATACTCACCAATGAAAGTGAGGAAGACAATGAAGGCTGCAGTGTCCCACCCGGACTGGAAAAGCTGGCGGCTCTGGAGTCTGCCCAGCACATCCTGGGCTGTGGCCTCCATCTCCTCCACAGACACACTCATCTCGGCAGGTGAGTCCTGGGTGCAGCTTCCCCAGACCCGGGAGCCTCCTCAGAACCCTGGGCAGGTCTCAGACCAGTTCTGTCTCCCTACTGCCCGTGCCTCTACTCCAGGCCCGTCTCTCTGGCCTCCAGACTCCAGGGTGTCTTGCCTAGCCAAGCACGTCCTGAGGCCTAGGGAGTACAGTACTTCCTGCTTCCGGATCCACCACACCTGAGGCCTTGGCAACGCGCCCCACCCTCCCTGGGGCTGCCAGATCTCCCAGGGCCCAGCAGCTGTATGTTCCGCCTTCTCAAAGCCAGCCAGAGAGGCCCTGGGGCGGCTCAGTACAGGGCGGAGTTGCCAGGTGCGTTGTGTCTTTCCTCAGTCCAGCAGCCCAATAGCCTGGAACAGGTGGGCACCCAGCCACTGTTAGCTTCACGCATGAGAGACAGGAGGAAGAGCTTATCTTACACTGCACTTCTGAGCAACTGGTATAGCCGGGTCAGACCAGACCTGGCTCCACAGGAGGACTCTTCGAAGTCTTTTTTCTGTTTTTATTCTCAGAGTAACCCTTGCAAAGTTAGTGGCTACCACCTCTCAAACTTTCTCATATGGCCAGGGGTCTCTAATACTGATGTCTCCCCACAGACCAGGGTAAGCAGGTGCCATTTCTGTCAGGACACCCATGGAGTAGCTTCCCCCTCCCACCCCCTGCTTCCCTGCAACCCCAGTTATAGGCAGAGCTGTAAGCTGTGGATAAAGTTTCTTGCCTTCTAGGTACTTCTGGTCTAGCCAGGGACAGGCAGATTTATAGAAAGACAGAAAGATCTTCCACCTGCTGGTTTACTCTCTAAATGGCCTTGACAACAGCCAGAGCTGAGCTATTCTGAAGCCAGGAGCTTCTGTGGGTCTCCCACATGCATTCAGGGTCCCGAGGCTTTGGGTCATCCTGTACTGCTTTTCCAGGCCATAAACGGAGCTGGATGGGAAGTGGAGCAGCCAGGACTTGAACCAGTGCTGGCCCCCAATCCTTGCCTTTTCTGAACCTAAGACTCACCAATGTATGAGCTTAGATATGTACCTCCAACTCCTTTTCCCTTGTTTCCTCATCCTTAGGATGGGTATATTAACAGTGTCCACTTCCTCAGGTGGTAGTGAGGATTCAGTCAAATAATAATCAACACTGGAGCCTCTGTAGCACCAAGAAAGCTCACACGACCCATGCACTGACCGGCCGGGCACTGCGTCCCTGTGCTTCCAGGGCAGGTCCCTCCAGTCCTTTGCTCTCTGTACACGTCTAGGCTCAGCATGGGCCTGTCATGCTCAGCTCTGCCCAGACAGCTTGCCGAGAACAGCCCATGTTCTGCATTCCTGAGCCCAAGGCCATGTGGGCTCCATGGGCCTCACCAGTGTGACACAGTCCCTGCTGACACTCATTCCCATTTTCACAATTGGATGTCACGTGTGTGATAGCTGGAGCAGGTGTCATCTCTGTACAGATGCAGTGGGACCCTCCGGGAAACAATCTTCCCCTGGGACTGATTCCTTTGCTTCTCCAAGGGGCCCTTTTGCCAGCTTTGAGAGCCTAGAGTTGCAGCCTGTTGAAATAGACTGGGGGGCTAGGGCTCTGGGCCTGCAGACAAGTGGTCACTTACAATGCCCACATCCAGAGTGCCTGCTTCTACTCAGGCTTCTTGCAGTTGTATACCCTAGGACACAGCAGGTGATGGTGCGTGGCTCAAGGACTCGGGTTCCTGCCACCCAGGTGGGAGACGTGTCTAGCTTCACTTGGCCAGCCTTAGCTGTTGTGGCAATTTGGCGAATGAACCAACTAACAAAAGATCTTGATATTTCTCTCCCTCCATATCTGCTTTTGAAGTAAAATGAAAATATATAAAAGGAAATGGGGGCAGAGGGGTGTTGTGTGGCACAGCAAGTTAAGCCATTGCCTGCAGTGTCAGCATTGGTTTGTGTCTCAGCTGCTGTGCTTGCAGTACAGCTCGCTGCTAATGTCCTTGGAAAAGCACCATTGCCACCATTTGGGGAGTGAACCAGCAGATGGAAGATTTTTCTTCCTGTCTGTGTGCTCCAAATGAATAAAATGGAAGAGGGCCCGGCATGGTAGCCTAGCAGCTGAAGTCCTCACCTTGCAAGTGCCAGGATCCTATATGGCTGCTAGTTCAAGTCCCAGCAGCTCTGGTTCCCATCCGACTTGCTGCTTGTGGCCTGGGAAAGCAGTCAAGGATAGTCCAGGCCTTGGGAGACCTTGCACCCATGTGGGAGACCCGGAAGAGGCTCTGGGCTCCTGGCTTCAGATCACAGCTCCAGCCATTGTAGCCGCTTGGGGATAATAGGAGGAGAGACAGAGAGAAAGATCTTCCGTCTGATGGTTCACTCCCCAGTGACCACAATGGCTGGAGCTGAGCTAGTCCAAAGCCAGGAGCCTCTTCCAGGTCTCCCACACGGGTGCAGGGTCCCAAGGCTTTGGGCCGTCCTCAACTGCTTTCCCAGGCCACAAGCAAGGAGCTGGATGGAAAGTGAAGCTGCTGGGATTAGAACTAGCGTCCATATGGGATCCCTGCGCGTTCAAAGGACTTTAGCTGCTACACTATCACACTGGGCCCAAAATAATTCTTTTTAAAAAAAGAAAGAATTGGGCCCGGTGGCGTGGCCTAGCGGCTAAAGTCCTCGCCTTGAATGCCCATATGGGCGCCGGATCCCATATGGGCGCCGGTTCTAATCCCGGCAGCTCCACTTCCCATCCAGCTCCCTGCTGTGGCCTGGGAAAGCAGTCGAGGACGGCCCAATGCCTTGGGACCCTGCACTTGTGTCGGAGACCCAGAAGAGGTTCCTGGTTCCTGGCTTCGGATCAACACAGCACCGGCCGTTGCGGTCACTTGGGGAGTGAATCATCGGACGGAAGATCTTTCTCTCTGTCTCTCCTCCTCTCTGAATATCTGACTTTGCGATAAAATAAATAAATCTTTAAAAAACAAAAGAAGAATTGATAGGGACTTAGCATCAGACACCCCATCAGAGAGAGACACTAAGGAGGCCAGGTATAGCTGGCAGCTGTGAGCAGGACCCAACATGGTCAGGGTTCAAACGTTGAAGGCCAGCTGTGCTACTGACCAGCTCTTGGTCTAGGTGGAGGGAATTGCTCTCCTGACTGGTAGAGTTGGGGTATAGTCAGGCCTGGGCTGGCAGGGTCTGCAGGAGCAAAGGGCTAGAGACTGCCTCAAGGTTCCCTGCTCTGTGGGAACCTTCCAGTGGGGGGAGCATGGAGCTCAGATTCTTCGGTTAACTGTCACCCTCCCCCCGCTCCCCCTTGGCACACATACCAAGGCCTGCCAGGACTGGGGCACTCCCACAGGGACCATACCCACCAGGTGCCTCTTGAAATGGCTTCTCTCTGTCTCTGTCGCTTGTAGGGCCAGCTTCTACTAGCTCCCTGCCCTTCTCCCTCAGGGGCCACTGTCCCTACCCTTGGCAGCCTATGATTACATCTGTGTCCCTCTCATGGTCACTCGTGTGGTATCTTACTCTACCCCACAAGCATCACAAGCAGCGGCTTCCCCTGTGGTGCCCCAGTGCCAGCCTGCACTGTGTGCTTGTGTGTCCTCTGAGACACGAGTCCCCAACTGGGACATGAGCCCTTACTCCAACCCCAGTGCCCCTCCAAGTCTCCTGTGCAGTTGTAGGCACATCACTGCCCACAGATTTTGCCAGGCCAACCCTGCTCTGCAGTGGGCAGCATCAGTGAAAGGAGCCCCCTTCCTGTGAGCTGTGGGGATGGGGGAGTACCAACCTCTGGAGCCAGAGCACCTTGGGATGGGGATTCACCACCCCAGCCTTGGCCCAAAGGGACTCAGGGCAGATGAGAGGCCAAAGGTATGAAAGAGGCTGGAGGCAGAGTCAGGAAGGAGGTTCAGACATGAGGACCCAGGCCAGGCCCCCACTGTGAGCCCCAATAACGTGGGCCTTCCCCTCCCATTCCCGTGACTGACAGGTATCCTTGTGCCCTGGCTCATGGACCCTCTGCAGCCATCCCCCTCCCCCTGCACCTCCCGGCCCTCCAGCCCTAAGACGCCACCTTGTGAAATGCTTGGTCTGGTGGGCATTGAGGCTGTGCTGGACCAGCTGAAGATCAAGGCCATGAAGATGGGGTTTGAGTTCAACATAATGGTGGTGGGTGAGTGAGGACTGGGGTCCTGGGCAGGGCACCCACCTGTCATGGCTTCCGTCAATCTCCTCCCTGCGCCTCACAGGGACATTATCATTGAATAGTTGGGAATTACTGGGTCAGTAGGAACTCAAATCCCCCATAGAGCTCAGCTCGGTTGCACCTCGGTGGTAGCAACTTGCCAGAGAGCTCAGTAACAGGCAATGGGTGGCGGCAATGTGGTTTTTTCATGCAGTTGTAACACATGCAGGAAGGAAACAGGAACAGACCAACCTGTAGCAAGAGGGAACCCTGGGCTCCAAGCAGACACAGAGACAGGGTGTCAGCACTGGCCAGGACCTGTGGTGAGCGGGGGAGGGGAGGAGAACCAACATGGTGTTTTTCTGGAGAGGGGGGTGAAGGCATCCTGGAAGGAGATGGACATGGTGGTGGCCCGGCATGGTGAGTGTACAAACGTCCACATACTGAGCACATTCCAAAGCATTATGTCTGTGTTATGTATATATCATGTGTATTGTCTACATGTGCATGATATATATGTCTGTGTAAAAAAGTCAAGGAGCCAGTCCAGTTGGGTCTCCCATTTGGGTGGCAGGGACCTGACCACCTAGACCATCCTCTGCTTCCGTCCCAGACACATTAGCAAGGAGCTGGATCAAAAACAGAGCATCCGGGCCGGGCTTGGCAGCGTGGCCTAGTGGCTAAGGTCCTTGCCTTGATCCCATATGGCTGCTGGTTCTAATCCCGGCAGCTCGACTTCCTCTCTATCTCTCCTCCTCTCAGTATATTTGACTTTGTAATAAAAATAAAATAAACCTTTAAAAAAAAAAAAAAAAACAGAGCATCCAGGACTCAGACCAGCACTCTGATGTGGGAGTGCCCCAGCGCCAGTCCTGGCTGTGCTGGCTTAGGGATTGGTGGTTGATTCTTTGTTCTGTGACTCTGACCGCACTGCACCCCCAGAATAGCAAGCCCTTGTGCTTGATCCTGTCATGACAGCTCACTTTAGTAAGAAGTCTTAGGAGCTTGAGAGACACTGTGGAAGATGCCCACCATCACTGCTGTTTTCTGTCTCTCCAGGGCAAAGCGGGCTGGGCAAGTCCACCATGGTGAACACACTATTCAGGTCCAAAATATGGAAAACTTCCCTGCCAGGCCTAGGGGTAACTACACCCCAGACACTGCAGCTACATTCAGTGACTCATGGTGAGTGTGCCCCCACACCCCACCCCAAACCCCACCCTCAGATCCAAGCCCTCACCCCCAGTGCTCCCTCCACAGTCATCGAGGAGAAGGGTGTGAAGCTGAAGCTGACGGTGATTGACACGCCTGGCTTTGGGGACCAGATCAACAATGATAAGTGGTGGGTTCTAGAGGGCAGGAGCTGAGCCTGGCTATCCCAGCCCCATCCTTGCCCTGTGACCTCCAGGGAGCTCCGTAGCCCTGAAGCAACTGGCTGTGTCATGGCTGAGCCTCAGTTTCCTCACCTGTGTAAGGGGTGGAGGGAGCTGAAAGTGAAAAGGTCTCAGCTGCCTGGGATGCAGTAAGGACCTCAGTGTCAAGGTTGGCCAGAAGCCCAGCCTCCTGTCAGGACAGCTAGGTCAGGCCACTTTCCAGCCATGGGAACCAATCACGGAAGCTCCCAAAACCCAGGGCTCCTTCACCATACCTTGAGAGTGATGACAGCATCCTGCTGAGCTACTTTAGGCTCTGAGAGCAATGACAGAAGTGTACACACACACACACACACGGACACACTCAAGTACACACACTTGGGTACAGAGACAATCACACATACACACATGAACACTCAGTTATACTTCCAGTTATACACATGGACACAGCCACACACATATACATGCAATTATACATACATGAACAGTTATATTCATATACATACATGACACAGACATATACATATACTGTTATACATACATGGCCACATGCCTACACATACAGTTGTACACAGAGACACATACATGCACATACTGTTATACACAGACATATATGTGCACATACAGTTATGCACAGAAACATGCCACATGTATACACATAGTTATACACACATAGTTATTCATACACAGACATGGCCACATGCATACACAGTTATACACACACACATAGCCACATGTTCACACAACAACACAATTATTTTATTTTATTACAAAGTCAGGTATACAGAGAGGAGAGACAGAGAGGAAGATCTTCCGTCTGATGATTCACACCCCAAGTGAGCCGCAATGGCTGGTGCGCGCCGATCCGAAGCCAGGAGCCGGGAACCTCTTCCAGGTCTCCCACGCGGGTGCAGGGTCCCAAAGCTTTGGGCCAACCTCAACTGCTTTCCCAGGCCACAAGCAGGGAGCTGGATGGGAAGTGAAGCTGCCGAGATTAGAACCGGTGCCCATATGGGATCCTGGGGCGTTCAAGGCGAGGACTTTAGCCGCTAGGCCACCGCTCCAGGCCCCAGTAACACAATTATAAACATGCTTGACATGGCCACATATAAACACAGTTACATGGATGGACACAGTCACACATAGGCTCATATACACACTAACATGGTTATAAACACATTGATAAAGCTACATACAAGTACACACTGTCCCATGCTAATATACATAGAATTCATGTATTCATGCAGTCACATATACACACATACATACCTTTACGCACACACTCATACCCACACCTACTTGTACACACATATGCATGGACACAGTTATATTCGCATGTATACACAGGAACAACCGTAATCTTACAGGCATATGCAGTGACAGCTCCCATGCATGCTTGCACTCGTATGCACACAAACACAATCATACACTTACATACAGTCAAGAAAAACATACTCACATCTGGACGCAGCCACACAACTGTGTAAAAATGTACACAGACACATACACTCTGACCATGTGCCCCGTTCTGCCCTGGACAGTGCTCAGGTAGCGCGGGTGAGCATCCTGGCCTCCACGGAGTCGGCACTGTCAGGGCAGACTGGAACAGACACTGAGCACAGCTGGGTGAGGCCAGGAGTAGCCTTCCAAAAGTGTAACACTCACACTGGGACAGGAGGGCAGAGCAGGAAGGGCGTGTGTGAACCAGGATCACACATGGCAGCCAGAGGCACTGCAACTGATGAAAGAGGACAGAGCGGGGAGGAGGGCGCAGAACAGCCAGAAAGGTTGAGGAGGGATCTTACTAAGAAAGGGATGCTGGGGCAAAGCTTCCTGAGGATGAGAGAAGGAGGTAGATGTGGACGTGGGGGACGAGCAGTCCAGGCAGAGGCTACGGTGTGTACAAGAGGTCTGGGGTGCATGCAGGGAGGGGGAGGTGTAGAGGAGCGAGCAGGGGTGCCGGCCAGTCTTTTCAGAGATGAGTAAGCTGTGGCCTCCACGCAGCAGTGGCACGATTATGCTCTGTGTCTCCCTGATGGTGCAGGGACTGGGTGCTGCCCCAGGGAGCTGGCACAGGGCTCCATTGCAAGGGAAGGGTTCCTCCACCACCCCAGCTGGGACCCAATCCTGAGCTACATCAACGCGCAGTATGAGCGGTACCTGCAGGAGGAGCTGCTCATCACCCGCCAGCGCCACATCCCGGACACGCGTGTACACTGCTGCATCTACTTCGTGCCACCCACTGGGCACTGGTGAGGTGACTGGGCCGCCTACACGGGGCAGGGCAGAAGAGGAGGGCAAGGTGTCCTGGGGCAGGCTGGGAGCTGCCTGCCCCTTGCATACATGCACACTGCCACCCGTGGCCCTACCCTGCCTGGGCAGCCTGCGGCCCCTGGACGTGGAGTTCCTGCAGCGGCTGTGCCGGACGGTGAATGTTGTGCCTGTGATCGCCCGGGCTGACAGCCTGACCATTGATGAGCGAGAAGCCTTCAGGAGCAGGGTGACCCGGGTGCCTGGGCTGCTGGGCTGGTACCAGTGTGGCAGGGAGCAGGGTGAGCAGAGAGGTTGAGGCCTCCTGTATGCTGGCCCAGATCCAACAGAACCTGAAGAGTCACTGCATTGACGTGTACCCTCAGAAGTGCTTTGATGAGGACATCAATGATAGGATCCTCAACAGCAAGATCCGGGTGAGGGGCTGGAAGGGAAAAACGGGCAGAGCATGAGGGGCAAAGACCAGGGGACAGGGCACACCGATGGGGACAGTCTCTCCATGCAACCTTTTCCACCTAAATGTTGATCTCTACAGTCAGGGAAATGCGAAGTTCCCTATTCTTCCAGGCAATCAGTAATAATCTAGCCCCTGGAAGGGACAGATCACAGGGAACCATAGCAAGCGCAGCTGAGCTATGGGAGGCAGGGAGGAGTGAAAAAATGAGACATCCACTTTTGAACCCAGCCTGGCAGTTCCATAGCTGGCCAAATAATAGTGCAGGACACACACTTTCCCACAACTTGTCCATCGGTACTTGTCCAAAATGCAAAACTAGCTCATGGCCAGTGTTCTGTGCACACCATGACAAGCTACTTGTATTATCATTATTGATTTATTTGAAAGGCTGAACAAAAGAGTGAGTGAGTGAGCAATACATTCCTTCTCTGTGCTGGCTCACTCCCCAAATGCCCATGACATCCAGGCATGTACCAGCCTGAGGCCAGGTTCTAGAACCCCATCCAGCTCTCCCGCATGGGTAGCAGAGGCCCAAGTACTTAATCTGTCTCCCAGGATGCAAGTTCAGGGAGGAGTCCAGATCTGTGAAACGTCCACAACAAGACAAGCCATACAGGAGAGGTTACGAGGAGCAGGCAGTTGGGGGTGAGTGCTAAAAGGTACAGGCTTGCTTTCTGGGCTACTGAGAACATTCTAGAATTAAAGTGCGTTGGTGGCCACATAGCCTTGTCAGTGTATTACAAACCACCAGAATATGTGCTTTCTACCGGGAATGTGTTCTTTGGCATGTTAGACCTCAGTGAAGCTGTTGGCAGGGAGGAAGGAGAGAAAGCACAGCTCTGAAACCACTGAATCGCTGCTCTCAGTCCCCTTCTGTTGCCTGTGTGGTGTGGTCAAGGTCAACCCATCTGGACCCTGCAGAGATGGGGGATTCACCATGTGCAGGCCACCACAGCTGTGTCCCCTTCACCCAGGGACTGTGCTGCCCAACCCTGTGCTTGTGCTTGGATTGGAAAGCTGCAGCATGATGAGCACTAGGGAAAGTTACGGAGGTACTGCTTAGGCTGCCCGTGTCCCCTAGTAGAGCATGTGGATTCAAGTCTCTGACCTGCTTCTGAATTCAGATTCCTGCTGATGGTCACTCTTGGAGGCAGTACCCAGGAGATCCAGGCTGGCTGTCACAGATGTTTGGGAAGTGAACCAGCAGAGGGGAGATCTTTGTACCTTAAAAATAAAATGAAAATTAATAAATTAGAAAAAAAAAGAGGGGCTGGCATTATGGTACAGAGGGTTACACCATCACCTGTGATGCCTGGCAATCCCATATGGGTGCCAGGGTTTTCTTAAGATTTATTTATTTTTATTGCAAAGTCAGATACATAGAGGAGGAGAGACAGGAAGATCTTCCATCCGATGGTTCACTCCCCAAGTGAGCCGCAACAGGCTGGTTCTGCGCCAATCTGAAGCCAGGAGCCAGGAGTTTCCTCCAGGTCTCCCACACGGGTGCAGGGTCCCAAGGCTTTGGGCCAACCTCAACTGCTTTCCCAGGCCACAAGCAGGGAGCTGGATGGGAAGTGGGGCTGCCAGTATTAGAACCAGTGCCCATATGGGATCCTGGGGCGTTCAAGGCGAGGACTTCAGCTGTAAGGCCACCGTGCCGGGCCCAGGTGCCAGTTTGGATCCTGGATGTTCCACCTCTGATCTGGCTACCTGCTAATGTGCCTGGGAACGTAGTAGAAGATGGCCAGCCTCCTGCACCCACGTGGGAGACCAGATGGAGCTCTGGGTTCCTAGCTTTGGCCTGACCAGTCCTGCTGTTAGGACCATGTGAGGAGTGGACCAGTAGATAGTGCTCTCCTTTCTCTCTGTAACTTTTAAATACGTAAATCTTTGGGCCCGGAGTGTCAGCGCAGTGGTTAAGGTCCTCTCCTTGAGCACACCGGGATCCCATATGGGCGCCGGTTCTAATCCGGGCCAACCTGCTTCCCATCCAACTCCCTTCCTGTGGCCTGGGAAAGTGGTTGAGGATGGCCCAAAGCCTTGGGACCCTGCACCCGTATAGGAGACCCCGAAGAAGCTCCTAGCTCCTGGCTTTGGATTGGCTCAGCTCCAGCCATCGAGGCCACTTGGGGAGTGACTCATCGGACGGAAGGTCTTCCTCTCTGTCTCCTCCTCTCTGTATATCTGACTTTACAAATAAAAATAAATAAATCTTTAAGAACAAAAAGGCAGAGAGGGGGCTACATGGAATTTCAGTCCCATACCGTGCAGTGTACAAACTACACCTCTGTTCATGCAGGCCCTGTCACTCACTCGTACCCAGTGTTTCTCCATCCTTCCTCATTTCCCTCCCCTCCGTCTCCTGCTGCTGGTCCTGAGGCAGCACAGCCACAGCTGGAACTGATTTTGGGAGAAATCCAAGAGGAATGTACACAAATGAATCACTCAGTCTTCCAGACATGGAAGGTTCATTGGCTTGAACTCTGAGCTGACACATAGTGGGTGTACAAACAGTTATTAACTCACTGTTATTTCTCATCACAAATTCATTCTGAGACATATTTGGGCCTCCAGCACCCACTTGGAAGACCTGGACAGAGCTCCAGGCTCCTGGCTTTGGCCTGGTCCAGGTCTGGCCATTTGGGGACCGAATCTGCAGATGGACAAGGTGTGTGTGAGAGAAAGAAAGACTTTCTGAGAATGAGAAGAAAAAAATGAGAGAGGCAGGAAGGGGAACAAATATAATTGGGCATTTTGTAGTTTACAGGCTTGGGTTACCACCTCTGCCCGTGTCAGGAAACCATGTGATGGCTAGCAAACTTTTTTGCTGAGGGCTGGATGGGCACGACATCCCCTGGTGAAGTCACTCAGGTGTGCTGTTGTGGTTAAAAGCAGCTGTGGGTGACAGTACATAAGCTTAGCTGTGTGGTGATAAATGTCAATGGAAAGAGGCTATTTCCTCCAAGAGCCACAGGCTGCCTCCACTGCTTCACTAAGTTGCTTGCTGGTTGGTTGGTTCTGAGTGGGGTGAAGATGGAGAGAAATAGAACTCACATCCATTGATCTACTCCCCAAATACCAGCAACGGCCAGACTAAAGGCAGGAGCTAAGGACTCCCTCAGGGCCTCCCTTTTGGGGGTCAGGGCCCCAATCGTGGCTTTTTAGAACCTGCAGCAGTAGGAAGCTGAGTCAGGAATGCTGGGATATCATTGCTATCAATGCTGGGACTGTATCTATCTTACCCAGCATCATATGCCCTAGGCCTCAAACTGGCCCCTCTGAGCTTCGTGGTGACCCCTAAGGTGGGGGCTCTGTGTCACAGGTGATGGGGACATGTTGTCGTCCACAGCCCTCTCCCAGCATCACCCTGCTAACCCTCCGTGACAAGGAGCATAATGCCTGGACGAGCACTACCAGCACCATGTCCCCATTTCACAGCCAGCTGGGTTCCTGGAACTCCTTACTCCTTTGTACTTGCTGCCCCCAGACAGCAGTGTCCCAGTCCCCTCTACCTTTTCTTCCTACCTCACCAGCAGGGCCCATCTGTGTCCCCTCCTCCCCCAGGACCGAATCCCCTTTGCTGTGGTTGGAGCTGACCGAGAACATCTGGTAAACGGGAAGTGTGTCCTGGGCAGGAAGACCAAGTGGGGCATCATTGAAGGTCAGTGTGGGCCGCAGGAAGGGTGCAGGGCATTCTGGGCATCCAGACGACCTGGGAAGGGTTCTCCCTAGCTGCGAGGCCTTGGGCAAGTCCCCTGGCTCTCAAGCCTCACTTCCCTCACAGTAGAATGGAAATAAACCTCTCCAGGTGGATGGAAGGGGAAGAGTCACCTGTCTGCATGATGCACACCTAGAGGCTGTCCTGCAGCTTACTGTGTGCTGTGCTAAGGCCCACAGTGACAAGGGCCCTGTCCGCAGAAGACCAATGAGATGCTGACAGAAGAGGGGACAATGAAAGCAACCAAAGGAATGGGAGGCTACAAAGTGAGGCAGGAGTAACAGCCAGGGCTGATGACCTATGAGCAATAGGATAGAATCAATATTCAATGAACTCCTTGTACCCTGGGGACATTATAACAAAGGGACCAGTGAATGAATGAACTAATGAAGGAGAGATAAGATCAAACAGAACCCTGGAGGCAGGTACCAGGCAGGTGTCAGCAGCTCAGTGGCACACAAAGAGGGTTACGCAGCACTTGTGAGGACCGGCTGGGTCCAGTAGAGCCACATTTAGCACCATGTCTTGCAGTGGAGAACATGGCGCACTGCGAGTTTCCTCTGCTGAGAGATCTGCTCATCCGGTGAGGTGTGGGGAGCCCAGGGCTGGGCACTGGCAGCCCTAGCGGTGGACCCTGGCCAGAGTTGACCCACTTACCATCACCCCAGCTCCCACCTCCAAGACCTGAAGGACATCACCCACAACGTCCACTATGAGAATTACCGTGTCATCAGACTCAATGAGAGCCATCTGCTGCCCCGTGGGCCCGGCTGGGTGAACCTGGCCCCAGCCTCTGTGGGCCAGCTATCCAGTCCCGGGCCCTCGAAGGTCTGCAGAACAGCCCGGCACAATTCAGATGATGAATTCTGAGCTCCCCTAGCACATGCCTGCAGGCCACAGCATCCAACAAAAGTGAATATTACTTTTTATGAGACACTGGGCTTGAAACAAAAGTGCTTTGTAGATGATTTCTCTGCTACCCTCTAATAAAAGTGTGGTTCCTTTTCAAGTCAGAGTGTGAAAGTCAGGGTCTCATGGCCACCCTACTCCAGAACCAGAGCTCAGTAGTAAACTGGACTCTCCTACCAATTCTGACCATTCAGTCCTAATCTAGGACCCAACACAAAAGAATTCCCTGCCTGGGCCACATGTTCATCCTCAAAGTCAAGACATTGGTTAGGAAATCTGCATCTGTTGGGTCTGGAATTTATCCCACCGCCTTGAAGAGAGGAGTTCCACACAAGATAATGCAAAAGCAAAGGAACTTTATTGCTAGCACACTAGGGTCCAAGTCTCATCCAACACAGTAGGGTCTTGACAAGGACCCCAATCATACATTTTACATGGTTTAAATAGGTTTTAGCTGCAGTTCCAGGAATGGTTCACTGATTCTAAGAATGGGCATTGACAAGATTATAACTGGTCAGTTTTTATTGCCCGCGACCACTCTTGTGGTCAGTCTCTTATCCGTGCCCACCTCAGTGGTCAGCCTCTATCGCCATGACCACTTGATGACTAGGGATTTTTCAAGTCTCCTCTGATTGGTCAACTCTGTCTAGGGTGTGTGGCGGCCCACTTCGGGGTAAGAAGGTGTCTCAGTTCCAGGGACTGAAACTTAGGCCTAGCCTGTCCGAGGCCCATCATGGCTTTATCTTGGTTCCCCTTTGCATCAAGTGAAGCACTTTTATAGAGGCCAAACTTAGCGGTTAGCTTAGCAATTAATCAGCATCATTCTAATATTATTTATTCTATATTTTAATTACCATTACTCATGCAACTCTACTAGTTTCTATCTCTTAACCTTAATCTCTATAATCACCCAATGTTATCTTTTAACATTTACATATTTTTCCATTATTTTCTTTTTTGCTAGACACTCATTTATTATTGAACTATTTTTAATATTACTTCCTAATACTATTTCTTACTACTATCATTCTAGTGCTATTTACCTACTGCTTAACACACTATTCTCTTGATTCATCTATCACTCAGCACATTTTAGTACTATTTAGCTCTTACTTTAGTTCCACAGGCTCACACATCCTACATCAGAGAACCTTGATCTGACACCAGGCTCCGGCTCCTTTCCCCAGCTTGCTGCTCGTCCACACCCTGCGAGACAGTGGTGAGGACTCAAGTAGTTGGGTTCCCGCCACTACTGGCGAGACCTGGACTGAGATCTTGGCTTTCAGCTTCGCCTCAGTCCAGACCCAGCACTGTCGTTTTTGCGATGCACCTGCCATAATCTGGAGAGATGGCAAGAAGACAGAGGGGATGCCCATGGGACGTAGAGCATCCAGCCCACAGGACAGAGGAGTCCTGCTGTCCCAGAACTCTCCAGAACCCTCAGCAGGAAGCAAGCTTCACAGATTCCCACCTGGTCAGGGCCAAAGCTGAGAACGTCAGGATAACAAAAGAAAAGGGCATCCTGTGTCACAGAGGGAGCCGGAGGCACATCTGCAATCATGGAAGGAGGGACAGCATGTACTCATTCAATAGGTAGCAGACAGAAGTCACCCCTTCAGAAAGCCCTCCTGGCTTTTCCAGGTGATGAGCTTGCTAGCTCCTGTGTGTTACTTTCTGTTGAGTTCACACACACACACACTCCCACTCTGCAAGGACAGGGCCACACCAGCACAGGGCAGGTGATAGGACACGTCACTAATACGGACTTCAACAGCCCACCCCTCCACCAACAATCTGGGTGGACTCCAGAATCCAGGGGGCTCCCAGGATGCATGGTGATATAGACCACCTACCCTCCCCCACATGGTGCTACATGGGGGCAGAGCCACCATCTCACACAGCAGCAGAGAAGGCCCCTTGGTGCTGAGGCTACCTCTGTAGCTGTCCCAGAGCAATGCTCATCCCTGCCACTACCTGCCCACCCCCCAAGCTGTGCCACTGCATCTCCAGTGAAGTTCCTACTGAAATCCTAACACAACTGACCCGTGGAGCTGAATCACTTAGCTGCCCACTGGCCCCTGGGCACAGGGTTGCTTAATAGAGACCAGCAGCATCTACTCCATGGAGGCAGCTAAGAATTGCTCTAGGGTTTACCACACATCCCCCATGGGGGCACAGTCTCCATGGCTGGGCACCAGGGATAGACACAGAAACACACGCACAGGATCCCACTGGTCTCACCGTTCCTTTGGGATGACTGCCAGCAGGGGACAGGTCCCATTCTTTTCCTTTCAAAAATTTTTTATCTTAAAAAAATTTTTTTAGCTTAAATTGGAAAGGTAGATCAGATTTATGGAGAGACAGAAAGATCTTTTCATCTGCTGATTCATGTCCCATAGGCTGCAGCAGTCTGAGCTGAGCCAATCCAAAGCCAGGAGCCAGGAGCCTCCTCTGAGTCTCCCACGTGGGTGCAGGTCCCCATGTTTACGCTATTCTCTGCTGCATTCCCAGGCCACATTCAAGGAGCTTGATGGGAAATGGAGCACCTGGGACACGAACTGGTGCCCATATGGGATCCCGGCACTTGCAAGGTGAGGATTTAGCCATTGAACCATCATGCTGCTCCCCTACACTCATTCTATTTTAATCTGTGTTGCTATGTACATTCACACAATAGCACAGATTGTGGCTCCTCCATTTGTCAGGAGAATCAGCTGTCCGTATTTGGCAGCTCTGCCTTTGAGCCCAGGAAATCATCAAGCTGAACTGCAGTTTTTCTCCAGTTATGCCTGCAGATCTGGCTGTTATATTTTTAAAATGTATTTGGGCAGTGCGATAGCCTGGTGGCCAAATCCTTGCCTTGCATGTGCTAGGATCCCATATGGGCACCAGTTTGTGTCCCAGCTGCTCTACTTCCCATCCCACTGCCTGCCTGCTTGTGGCCTGAGAAAGCAGTAGAGGATGGCTCCAAGCTCCCTGCCCCCAACTTCCTGTTTTGGCCACGTGGGAGTAAACCAGTGGGCTGATCTTGGTCTCTCCTCTCTGTAGATCTGCCTTTCCAACAAAAATAAATAAATCTTAAAACTTATTTGGGGGATGGGCGCCCAGCACGATGGCTCAATTGGTTAATCCTACCATTGCAAGCAGCAGGATCCCATTTTTAAGAAACCAAGGTGATGGGCCGAGCATGATACCTTAGCGGCTAAAAGTGCTTGCCTTGTATGGGCCAGAATCCTATATGGGCACCACCAGTTCGTGTCCTGGCTGCCCAGCTGCCCAACTTTCCATCCAGCTCCCTGCTTGTGGCCTGGAAAGGAAGTGAAGGAAGGCCCAAGTACTTGAGACCCTGTGCCCGCGTGGGAGACCCACAAGAAGCTCTTGGCCCCTGGCTTCCCACCTGCCAGGGCCTTTCCAGGCGGGAAGGGGGACTCGGTTTCCCATAATGCAGCACGCTCCTCGTCCCCCACGAGCGACAGCCGGCACAGCCAATAGCGTGCGGACTACATTTCCCCTAAGTCCTCTCGTAGGCCCGGCTGTCACCCTGTGGAGTTGGGCCTTAGCGGCTCTCGCCACTGGCGTCCTGGCTGTCCAGCTTCTCCCGCGCCCTACTCAGGCTTTCTGCTGGCGTGGAACGTGCCCCGCCGGGCTGCTGGTGAGTGCAGGCGGGGAGAGGCCTGAGTGAGTTGGTCCCGAACCCAAGCTCCGCGTCCACGGCCACCCTCCTCTGCCTGCGGGTGAGGAGACCAGATGACAGCCCCGTTCCCGGGGAGCCCCCACCCCAAAAATGGAAGGTCCAAGGTGACCATCCCCTCGAAGACAACGTGACGGGACCCGCCAAGCTCAGCCACCGGGGGTCGGGTCGGGACAGACTTCTGAAGAGACCTGTTGGGATATGTTACTGTTTTCTCCACAGAGGCCTGGAGTGACCCAGAGACCCAGGAAGGAGCAAGCTCCCCAACAATGACAACTACCCCAGACGTCTGTCCTCTCCCACCCCTGGGGCAGGACCTGGAGCAGGAGGAGATCCTGATTGTGAAAGTGGAGGAGGACTTCTGGGAAGAGGAGACCTCCCCACAGACCCCAGATCCCAGCCCTGAGACCTTCCGTCAGCTCTTCAGGCTCTTCTGTTACCAGGAGGCGGCAGGGCCCCGGGAAGCCCTCAGCCGCCTCTGGGAGCTGTGTTGCCGCTGGCTGCGGCCGGAGCTGCGCACCAAGGAGCAGATCCTGGAGCTGCTGGTGCTCGAGCAGTTCCTGACGGTGCTGCCAGGGCACATCCAGGCCCGTGTGCGTGAGCAGCAGCCCGAGAGCGGTGAGGAGGCCGTTGTCCTCGTGGAAGGGCTGCAGCGGGAGGAGCCCGGGAAGCAGAGACAGCGGGTGAGGTGGGGGGCATGCTGGCTCTGCACGGAGGGCTGCCAGTGGAGGCGGCCTGGGCCCTGTAGCCTCAGCCAGTCCTGGTCATTGGGAGGACGTGGGGAAGGCGCCTGCAAAGTGTTCCTCCACTTGGGCCTTTGGGTGCACACCCTGTGGCTAACCGTACAGCCTCACTTACTTGCTATTTTTTTTTTTTTTAAAGCATGTGCATGAGAGCGAGCAAGCAAGCTCTTCCATCACTGGTTCACCCCTTAGATGGCTCACTCAACAGAGCTGGGCTAGGCAGAAGCCAGGAACCTGCAACTCCATCTGTGTCTGCCATGTGAGTGGCAGGGGACCGTGTTTCATTGCTTTCTCTCGGGTGCATTAGCAGGGAGCTAGCAGCCAGGACTTGAACGTGCACTCTGATACAGTGGGACGAGCTTTATCTGCCAGCTCTCGCTACACGCTAGCTGTGGATAAGCAGGCAGATGTGCTACCACACAGCACAGCCCGGACACCGTCTAAGGCAGGGCTGTGGAAGTGGAAGGGACCAAAAGACAGAGGAATCCCAGAAAGTCCCGTTCAGAGCTCTTGGAAGTTGCCCAGTTTCTCTAGGGCAATACCATCCAGAAGAATAGCTACCAGCTGCATGTGATTCCTTACATTCTAAGAGTTGAGGAGATGTTTGCCTTAGTGGTTATTCCTGCTTGAGGGGCCCAACACAATGGCTCAGTTGACTGATCCTCCCCTTGCAAGCACCAGAATCCCATTTGGGTATCGATTCATATCCCAGCTGCTCCACTTCCCACCCAGTTCCCTGCTTGTGGCCTAGCAAAGCAGTAGAGAACGGCTTGAGGCCTCAGGACCCTGCACCCGTAGAGGACACCTACAAGAAGCTCTTGGTTCCTGACTTCAGATCAGCTCAGCTCTGGCCATTGAGGCCATCTGGGGAGTGAACCAGCAGATGGAAGAGCTTTCCATCTCCTTTTCTCTGTAAGTCTACCTTTCTAATAAAAGTAATTCTTAACAGAATGAAAGAATGCCCACTTTGGTGCCCACCTTCTACATCAGAATGCCTGGGCTGCAGTCCCAGCTTCTTGCTAATGTGCACTCCTGGGAGCCAGCAGGGGATGGCGTGAGCACAAAGATCCCTATCAGCTGTTTAGGTTAGAACCTAGATTGAGTTCCTGACTTCTGGCTTGCTTATGTCTGTTGTAGAGATCTGGGGAGTAAACCAGCAGGTGGGAACCTACCCCGCACCTCCGGTTTTCAAGTACAAGAAAAACATTTTTTAAAAGTCTAAATATAGTACCTTAGTCCTGCCAGTCCCACATGGCCGATGGCTGCTGAACATGATGGCACAGCTGGGGGACACATGCATCATAGAACGTCCTATGGACCGTGCTGTCCCAGTGCATGCTCCAATTCTTCCCAGGCCCTTGTGGAGAGTGTAGGAATCTCAGAAACTCCTCAAGATGATAAAGCACCCAGTCCTTTCCCAGTGCCCTGCCTCGCTTAGACATTGGGCACATGCTGACAGGTTACCCCCCTCCCTCTGGCAGAGCCATTGGCCCCATGCTGTTGTACTCTTTTGTCTTCAACGATTTATTTATTTATTATTTGAAAGGGAGAATTCTAAAGAGAGACTTTCCATCCAGTAGTTCACTCGCTCAATGGCCACAGGAAGCCTGGGCTGAGGCAGGCTGAAGCCAGGAGGCTGGAACTCTGTCCAGACCTCCCTCATGAGTGACAGGGGCCTAAGCACTGAGGTTGTCTTTGTGCTGCTTTCCCAGGTGTGTTTAAGATGCTGGCCTTGCAGGTGGCTTAACCCACTGAGTCACAGCACTGGCCTCACACCGCTGCTGTTATGTGTCCACTAGAGAGGCATCTCTAAAACCCAACTACTTGTGAGCAAATCCAGAATTGCCACCCAGCCATCCCAGCCTTGATGTTGGGGTTCTCACCACGACCTCCCTGTGTCACCATGCACACAGGAACTTGTCAGAGAGGGCCAGTCCTCTCACTCTCCAAGGGGATTGTTTCCTTCTGGGTAGTGGAATGTTGGATAGGAGAGACCCTAAGATGTGCTCCCAGGGCCAGCATGATGGCCATGGCCAGTGTTGCTGGCATCCATACGAAGTCTCAGCTGCTGACATCCTGGGGAAGCAGCAGATGAGCCAAGGACTGGGTCATCTGTGTGAGAGACTGATGTAGAGTCTCAGGATCCTGCTTTGGCCTGGCTCAGCCTTGGTTGTTGCAGATATGTGGGGAGTGAACTAGAAGTTGGAGCATCTTTCCTACTGTCTCATTCTGCCTTTCAAATAAATAACTATAATTAAAAAGAATAGTCAGGGTTTCCCATGGGCTGTGTTGTGGAGGGTCATGGTACTGTGGCAGAGTTCAGTTCTGAGACTCAGTTTTATCTAAGTCACCTCTTCTGGGTCAGCAAAGTAGGCATGCAGTGTACCTGAAGCTTGGCAGTCTGAGAAAATCCAGCAGCAGCTCTAGCAAGCACTTCTGGAATGAAACCACGACTGATTCCAGGTCTTTCCGACTCTGGGTTGCCTGGGAGAGAGCCTAGGAAAAGAGGGTAAGAACGTGACACCAATGTGGTAGGGCAAGGAGAGGCTGGGCAGCTGGCTGGAGGAAGGGCTGTGTGACATGCAGGCAGTGGACATAAGCCAATGGGAAACTGGCCCTGTGTGCTCAAGAACGGGTTCAGGGGACTTGGGGTGGGGGCTGGGGGGTCCGTCCCTTTGGAAACTCAGTGGGCTGATCTCTGTGTGCAGGGCCCTGAGTTGCCCCCTGGGACAGAGCAATGGTGCTTGAGACACCAGGCAGAGGCTCAGCCAAAGGCGTTTACCACGGGGGACAGAGCTGAAAGCTGCAGCCAGCATCATGCAGCTCAACCTGAAAAGGGTCCCCTCCTATGGACAAAGAAGGGTGAGTAGATGCCCTCTAGGGAGGGATGCTGGAGGTCTGGGAGCAGAGCGGCAGATAGTGGCTTGCTCAGATGTGGGTGCATAGCTATGTGTGTGTCGGGGAGGGGGGAGGTACTGCCTGGATGTGGGTGCACAGCTGTGTGTGTGTGTATGATGTGGGTGCATAGCCATGTGTGTGCTGGGGGGGTGCTGCCTGAATGGGGTGCACAGCTGTGTGTGTGTATGATGTGGGTGCATAGCTATTTGTGTGTGTGGGGGGGTGCTGCCTGGATGTGGGTGTATAGTGTGTGTGTGTATGATGTGGGTGTATAGTGTGTTTGTGTGAGTGTGTGTGGAGGGTGCACAGCTGTGTTGTATGATACGTGGGGAGGTGCTGCCTGGGTGTGGATGCAGCCTTGAGGAGGGAGGCGACTGCCTAGGGGAACTGTGTGGGCCTCGCTCACTCTGCACCTTCCCAGGCCCAGCAGACTCCCGGGATCAGGAAACAGTGTCATGTTCGGCCTCGTCAGCATCATCCTCCCTTCCAGGCTGGTCTCAGGTGAGTGGAGAGCTCCTGGACTGCAGTGTCCTCAGATCTGTGCTCCAGACCTGGGCTTGAGCATGTGGGGAGCTCCTCACTGTTTCCCCCTTTGTGCAACCCTGGCCTCCTAGAAACTCTTAACATCTTGCCAGCTGCCACCTCAGTATTAGGCAGTGTTCCTGAAGATTCTGGGGTTCAGGAGTGACGCAGGGCAGTGGCCTCAACCCCAACTGGACTCTGTGTTTCTCCCCTGTCTGGTCTGCAATAGGTGTCTTCTTTGCTTGCTTGCTTGCTTGATTGTAGATAACAGCTTTCTTGGAGTGTAACCCACACACTGTGCAGTCCACTTGTTTCTGGTGTAATTTCCGGCTTGTGTATGGAATATTGCAAGATTTCTCTTCTTCAAAGCACCCATACCCATTGGCAATCCCCTCACTCCTTCCACTGCTATCAGCTGCTCACCTACTCCACATCTCCGCGGCATTGCCTTTTCTAGATGTTTGCTTGTTTCTCCCCATGCACCCAGGTGTCTGGTGCTGGCTCTGTAGTTACTGGCCTGGAAGCATTCCAAGGCCTCCCATTGCCCTGTTTCAGTCCCAGGGCTGTGAACTTTTCTGCCTCTGGGGTGCAGGCTCCAGGGGCTGAGCATGGGGTTGGTGGCAGCTGCTCTGTGCAGCACAGTAGCATACTGGCAGCCCCACATTAGGGCAGTTGACAGTCATGGCAGCATAGGGGAACCACCATAATGTGAACTGTGGAGTGGACAGGGCCCAGCTTGCAGCAGCAGTGAACAGGTTCTTTGTCTCAGGGTGACAAGGGGGTTCCTTTTGAGCCTGGACTGAGTAGGGTACATTCCAGCAGGTTCCAGAGACCATGGAGGATGTGGCTTTGTACCTGCCTGGGGAGGAGCAGGAGCATCTGGACCCAGCTCAGCAAGACCACACCTGGAATGTGTTACCGGAGAGTGAAGGTAACAACTGGGAAACCTTGTTCTCTGGGCATGTACAGCTCACACCCCAGGGGAGTGGCGGCCTGCAAGGCCACAGCTGCTAGTGGACTCAGCGTCTCCACTGCACAGGGCGGTGAGGACACTCACCCATTGGCCAGGCCAATGCCCAGAGCTGCCTTGGGGTCCTTGCATTCTGTTCCTGCCACTCACAGTAGGTACAGCTTCACCTTGGTTCAGTTTCTGCCTCTGCCCCCGTGCATGGAGCTGCTTCTTTGAGGCTCAGCAGTCTGCCTGAGATCACAGCTGCAGTGCCATTCCTTCTATGTTTACACTGCTGGGACTAAGCTGTACAAGGAGAGTCAGCAGGAAGCACGTGCAGGTTTAGTCTCAGGAGTCCATCTGCAGTCAGGGAGGCCCACGTGTCCAGAATCCAGAGTGCAGGCCAGTGGGTTGGAACTGAGATAGAGTGTGAGGCACATGTGTTGATCTTGAGGCACTGGTTCTTCTCTGAGAAACCGGGTTTTGCCCTCAAGGCCTCTGGCCGGTTGGGTGCAGTCGTCCACGGGAAAGCCAGTAATCTGCTTCTCTGAAAGTCACATCCCCCACACACTCACACAGTAGCACCTGGGTCAAGTTCACCTGTGAATTCACCCTCCACGAAGCTCCTTCCATCCTTGCATGTTTCTTAAGCATCTGCTGAGTGAATGAGTGAATGAACACATTGCTGCTGGGCCGTGTCTGTAGCTGTTGGACTTCTGCTCATTCTTTGGTCTCCGTCTCCCTGTGTGTGACCATCCCCAGGCACCTGCCTGCTGCAATGGTCCAGCCCTGGCCCTCTCAGAGCCTCCTAGTAACCTTCCCAAGGCGGTGAGCACCTGAGACCCTGTTTCCTCATGTCCTCCCCTTCCGGCATCTCTCACTTGTCTGGATTTTGAGCTTTGCCAGAGATTGCTCCCACCCTATTTGATCTGTGGAAAGGGATTGTGCAGTCCTGGAGTTCTGACCTGGCTCACACTCTCAGCCACCCTTCTGGAGGAAGGGTGCCTCGGGCCAAGGCCCTGAATGTCTGCTAGGGTGACAGGGATGGCTGTCTGGTCTTCAACCTTGGTGGTTTCGAGCAGGGACAGCTGCGAGTCAGAGAGAAGGAAATGGAAATTCCGTGTTACAGTCTCCCCTTTCCTGAGAGTTTAGACCTTGATGTCCGTATGTGTAAAGTTCAGGTTAAATAGCCCAGCCAGAGGCCGGCAGACCAGACGGTGTCTCAGCTCTTAGGAGCCCTGTAGTGTCAAATGTAACTACTTAGTCCCATCCTAGCCCAGAAGCAGCTGTGACCAGTAGCAAAAAATGGACATGAACGTGCTGCATTAGTATTGTACTCATTGGAAGAGGCCTGGTTTGTTACCTTCTGGCTGAAGGTGAGCCCAGGAGACATGATAACCTTAAGGAGAGGTTTGAGGGTCTCCTGGGCAGATGGAAATAGGTTGGACTGGACTGTGGTACTTTATTTTATTTCTCCCTCTCGTTCTCAATTTCTCTCTTTTGCGCTCGCTCTGTCTCACACACACGTTTTAACAATTGCTTTAATTATTTAAGGCAAAGTGAGAGAGGAAGCTCTTCCATCTGCTGGTTCACTTTCCAGATAGCCACAATAACCTGGGCTGGGCTGGACCAGGCTGGACCAAGCCAAATCTAGGAGCCCAGAACTCCATCTAGGTGTCCCATGTAGGTGGCAGGGCCCAGTCATTTGGGCTCTTATCCACTTCTTTCTCAAGCACATTACCTGGGAACGGGATCAGAATTAAACCACCAGGATTTGAACAAGCACTCTGATATGGGATGCCAGAGTCACAAGCAGCAACCTAACCTTTTGAAAGACAGTTACAGAGGAGACAGAAATCTTCCATCCACTGGTTGACTCCCTAAGTAACCTCAATGGCCAGGGCTGGGGCCAGGCCAAAGCCAGAAGCCTGGACCCTCCTCAGAGTCCCCGATGTGAGTGCCAGGGCTCAAGCACATGGGCCACCTTCTGTTGTTTCTCAGGCACATTAGTAGGGAGCTGGATCAGAAGTGGAACAGCCAGGTCTCAAACCAGCATCCATATGGCATTCTGGTGTTTCAGGTGGAGGCTTAACCTAAAATGCCACAATGCTGGCCCCATTTTTAGTATTTATATACTCATTTGAAATGCAGAGAAACAGACCCCCAGGGGCTGGGGACCAGGGATGCTGGTATCTCCACAAGAAATCTGTCCTAACCTAGACACTTTTAGTTTTTGGGTTTTTGTCTTTAAAGATTTATTTGTTTGAAAGAGTCACAGAGGGCCTGGGGCAATGGCTTAATTGTTTAATCCTCCACTTTCAGTGCCAGGATCCCATATGGGTGCTGGTTCATGTCCCGGCTGCTCCACTCCCATCCAGCTCCTTGCTTGTGGCTGGCAAAGCACTTAAGGACAGCCTAAAGCCTTGGAACCCTGCACCCACGTGGGAGACCCAGAGGAAGCTCCTGGTTCCTGGCTTTGGATTGGCTCAGCCGTTGTGGCCACTTGGGGAGTGAACCAACAGAAAAAGATCTTTCTCTCTGTCTCTCCCTCTCTCTCTAGATCTGCCTTTCCGATAAAAATAAATAAATAAATCTTTAAGTGGGGGCAGGAGTTACAGAGAGAAAAGGGGAAACAGTGATTTTCTACGGTTGATTCTATCTCCAGTTGGCCACAACAGCCAGATCTGGCCAGGCCAAAGCCAAGCGTTTAGGAATCCCATCCTAGACTCCCACATGAGTGTCAAGGGCCCAAGCTGCCTCCCAGGCATGTTAGCAGGGAGCTGGATTGGAAGTGTAGCAGACTGGACTTGAACCAGTGCTTATCAGTTAGCTGGTGTCTAGGCAGCAGCAGGTCAACCCCCTGCACTGCACCTTTGGCACCTGAAAAATTCTGACCAGGCCTAGTGGTGGGGGGTCCCACATTATCCCAGTTCTGCAGATGGGGGGACTGAGCTCCCAGTAAGCCCTGAGCCCACACTTTGCTTTGTAGAAGTACAGGTTTAGAGATAAGCAGAAAGGGTCTGGGGATGGACAGTGCCTTCAGGGGACATTCCAAAGGTCACTTCCTGTCACCTCCTCGCTGTGTGATCTGGAAGTTCCTGCCACATGTTTGGGGCAGCTCACAGGGACTCCCTTGATGCCTTCTGCCGCCCCCTGCTGCCTCCCCTGCCCACACACACTCACACACATACCATCACATAGCCTGCCAGGGTCAGCTGCATCATTCAGCTCACTCTGTGCCTGCACTGTGGCAGTGGTGGCTCCTGAACTTGGATCTTCTCAAGGGGTTTTGGGCTGCCCATGAGAATACGGGGAAGAGGTCCTGCGAAGGCGGTCCCAGGCCTCCTGGTCCTACTGCCATCAGAGGCCTCTGTGGCAGCGTTTTTGCTATTCAAGCCTGGCGTGTCTTCCATGATGGGTAGACTGGGCACCCAGGAAAGTTTTCTGTACCCACTGGAGGCCCAGTACAAATTCTCTCCCCAGTCACAATCTGGAGGTCAGAGCCCCGACTCTGGGTCCACAGCCCAGGTTCCGCTGCATACCCATCTGCTGCCCAGGCCTCAGTTTCCCTATCTTCCAGAAGCTCCCAGAGTTCAGAGCTGTGGGGTGCTGCCTTAGGGGTCTCTGACACTCCTGCTGGGGAATCTGCCTGCCTTGGTCTTTCCCTGACTCTGCTTTCTGTCCCAGCAATGGCCATGCAGGTGGAGGATGGCGATGGTCCTGGGAAGAAGCCCATGAGGACAGAGTGGTACCGGGTGCTGTCAGCGCAGTGCTGGAGCTCAGCCATAGCTGAGCAGCGGAGAGACTGTCCCCCACCAGGAAGAGGGGAGCCCCGAGGACCTGACAAGCCGTTTGTGTGCCCTGAGTGTGGCAAAGCCTTTGGGAAAACATCCCACCTGACCAAGCACCAGCGCACGCACACTGGGGAGCGGCCCTACAAGTGTCTGGTCTGTGGGAAGGGCTTCAGCGACCGCTCCAACTTCAGCACACACCAGAGGGTACACACGGGTGAGAAGCCCTACCCGTGCCCCGAGTGTGGAAAGCGCTTCAGCCAGAGCTCTAGCCTGGTTATCCACCGCAGGACACACACTGGGGAGCGGCCCTATGTGTGCGGCCAGTGTGGCAAGAGCTTCAACAACAGCTCCCACTTCAGTGCCCACCGCAGGACACACACAGGTGAGAAGCCCTATACCTGCCCAGCCTGCGGCAGGGGCTTCCGCCGAGGCACTGACCTGCACAAGCACCAGCGGATTCACTCTAGGGCCAGTTGTTCACCCCAGCTCCAGGAAGCTCTGGGAGCCGAAGCCTGACACCACCCAGTAGAGGCTCCATTCCACAAGTTCTCAGCTGCAGCATTTGTGAAGCTGCTGGGCTCCCTTTCCATCCATCAGCTGACAGCATCTTGAGGCTGACTGCCCGTTATAGGCACGAGGACATAGCCAGAATACCTGAGGCTGGGAGGGAGCCAGAGGCCATGCTTCAGGGCTGCAGTCTGACAGCAGGTATGCAGGTTGCACGAGCGTCCTGGGGCAGCTGTCCCAGGCAGCACCGATGAAGGCTTTGCCCATGGCAGCCTGTTCTAAACTGCAGGTCACGAGTCCAAAGCCAAGCAGAGGCCCTGGGAATGTCCCTCACCTACCCACCCAGCGCGCGGTGTGCCTTGGCTTGCAGCCTCACTGCTCCTAAATCTGGCTGTCATCACAGCCTTCTGCCAGCTGTACTGTGACTCTGCCTGCCTTAGTGAGGATTTAGGGCTCTGATCCTCTGTGACTTCATGCTAACTGGTTACATCCTCAGAGACCTCCCTGTACAGTCATGTCTCGAAGTTCTGGGAGCACGCCCTCAGCCCCCTCAGGGGACCTCTGCACCTGCCTCTGCAACTGTGGGGCTCCAGGGCCAATGTTCCCAGCCCCCCACTGCCCCTCCTGTTCAGAAACAAGCTTGCGAAGTGGGGCTTTCCAGGACTGCAGCAGTGTGGGTGAGTCTGGGATTCCTGGGGTCCCCTCTTCCTGCCCAGGCCCTCAGGGGTCCTTCCCCAGGATAGGGCTTCCTTCGGTGGGAAGTCTGGCACCGTCAGGCTTCCTTCTGGCTCGTGAGAGGTGTGAGGCTGGCTGACCTGTCTGTAGCCATATCTGGTTAGGGGGCCAAGGGGAACAGGATGGAAACCTCTGGTAAAGTTAGTTGTCACTGTAGTCATAGGCCATCTGTTCCCAGGTTCTAGAACGTATTGTCCAAGCAGTGTGGCCTGGGACTTTGTAGCAGCCTGTGGTGCTCCGTTGCTTTGTCACCCAGGTGTCACCTGGGGCTCTGTTTGCATAATAAACAGTGTCAGTCCTGATCAGCTGGTCCCTGCACCCTGCAGAGTACAGCCACTTGGTCTCAGCACAGCTTTTCCCTTGCAGATGGTGCTGGCGGCCCTGGTGGGGCATGTGGACCCCAGCCACACATGGCCAAGCCACCCTGCCACAAGAGCCCACTGTTGTGGCCCACCAACTTCCCCTTAAACCTACGGCCTGGCTTGTTCCTCTCAGCCCAGATGGTGCTGTCTGTGGAGCAGCCTGGTTGGCTTGTGCCCTCTTCCCTGCCAGATATGTTCACACCTCAGTCCATGCCAGGGTCGGGGGCTTCTCCTGCGGGCCTCTGCTCACTCCTGCACCACCTGCCCCCCAACTGTTTGTTGGATGCAGGCGATGGCGTGCAGATTGCAGACAGCAGTGATGTCACCTCTTGCAGTTCTGTGTTGCAGAATGTCATTTTTTTTTAAAGATTTTATTTGAAAGGTAAAGTTACCAAGAGAGGAATAGACAGAGATCTTCCATCTGCTGCTTTACTTACCACATGGCTGCAATGGCTAGGGCTGGGTCAGGCCACAGCCACAGAGTAGACCCTGTCAAGATTATTTTACAGGTGGGTAGAGAATGGAGCCTCTGAGTGACGAGCACTAAGCCTGGGTGGCAGAACTGGCCTGGGACCCAGGTCTGAGCTCCCACCACCCCCTTCCCCCAGCTCTCCTCTAAGGCAAGGATTCACAGGCAGAGATGAACTCAGAACAGTTTATTTTTTGCAGTGTTTTGTGAAACATTCTGATTGAACCGAGTGGCACTGGAAGGGGCAGAAACAGGAGGAAGTAGAGTTACAGGAAAAACCAGAATGGGCTGAGGGCTAAGCTGCCACAGCAGAGGCTGTGTGCAAGTGGAGGCTCCCTGGTGACGGGAGTTGGTATGCCACAGGCTGAGGCCACAGTGATAGTGTGTCTGCTGTGTCTTCTGTGGCGGTGGGGTTGGTGCCAGGGTCCCAGGGGACAGTGAGGGTGGTGCTGGAGAGAATCCATGACCATATCACTGGCTACCTGAGTCTGGGGTTGTTTGATGTTGTCACTGGTCTCGATGCAGAGACCCTTGCCCAGCCTCAGTGGCGTGGCAGCCGGCTGTGACCCCAGCTGAACTCCACAAAGTCCTGCCAGGCACCCAGTCCTGCTGCCTGCACCCATGTTGTAGGGGCCCAAGGTGATGCTTCTTTTTCTGCTCTTCCCTGGGGCAGGAGGGGGTGGCATGCTGGAGACTCGTGGCAAAAGGAGGGGGTTACTCAGGACCAATGAAGGATTCTAAAGCAGGGGGAACAGGGCTCAGGCTTTCGGGTAACAGCTGAGGGAAAGTGGGTGCCCCCATGGGGCTGGGCCTGCCAGCTGGTCACCCTGCCCTGGTTACGTTGTTAGCAACGAGGTTTTGAACTTTTAGTGTGCACACCCAGCAAGTCCTGTGACCTCTGTGTGTCTTTATGCTTTACCAGGAAGTTTCTGCTGCCACCCCCCCTTTCAAGCAGCTGCTTGGGTGTGCACTGAGGAACCTTCAAGCCGAGGTCTCCCAGAGAGCCACGTGTGTGACAGAAGTAACATGGATAGAGGTGGAAGGTCTTGGTGGAAGGCAGTATGGCAGCCGCCCCATCTCTCCTCCTGTCTCTTTCTGGGGTTGCTGCCATTTTGCTTCCAGGTTTGTTGTGCTTTGTGTGTGAGTCTGTGTTTGCATCTGTTCTACATGCGTGCAGATGTTGTCACTGAACTCTAATAGGGCTGAGTGACAGGCCACAGTCATCCATCAGGGCCTGCATCCATGGGAGACTGCCTGACCTGATTCTGAGACCCTTCTATGGTTGGCCGAGGGGTGGCACCAGTGGCTCCTTGGCTATCCCTGGCCTGGGGGCCTGGGACTGTCCTCCTAGGGGTCTGGTCTGGGCACCCTGTACCTCAGGCCAGAGTTTTACATGTTTCTTCTCAGCTCCTGATTGGGCCTGGACCTTCTGTCCCCTGCGGCTGTCCTTGGCAGGCAGTTGGGGCTGAGCTGTCCCCTTGCGGAATGCCCTGAGCTGCTGGAGAAGCTGACTCTTCCCGGTGCAGGCCCTACAAGGAGATAGAGCAAGCTCAGGCTGAGGCCTCCCCTCCAAGAACACAGGCTGGCAGATGGCTTCCATTTCAAATGAGGCAGTGACATGGGCCTAGCTGCTAGTGGGGAGGGGGAAGCAGGTGGGGTGCCTGATGTTCCATTTCCGTGAGTGCAGCAAGACCTCACCACGTGGGGGTCCAAACATTCACACCTCCCCCAGCGATTCCCCCAGCCAGGAGGAAAGGCAGCGTCACCATCCACCCTTCCTGACTTCAGTCTCCAAGTTTCAGTCTAAGTTAGTTACAGATCTGATTGAGGGGCTGGTGTGTGGTGCAGTGGCTTAAGCCACTACTTGCAACACTGGCATCCCATGTGGGAGTGCTGGTTTGAAACCTGCTACTCCACTTCCCATCTAGCTTCCCTTGTCTGGGAAGGCAGCAAAAGATGGCCCAAGTGCTTAGGACCCTGTCACCCATGTGGGAGACCATGAAGGAGTTCTTGGCTTTGACCCAGCCCACAACAGACTGTTGCAGCTATTTTGGGGAGTCAACCATTGGATATGGTATTTCTCTCTTCCTCTCTGTTGTTCTGCCTTTCAAGAAAAAAAATGCACATGATGGAAAATTCTAGAAGAGAATATGAAGACCAAAGATGCGTTTAACTTTCCATTGAATGGGGTGAGCAGTTCCAGTCAGCCTGGGCCATGAGAACTCCACCACCTGCTGAGCACTTCTGTGTGCTGCCTTTGGAGTTGTTGGGGGTAGGAACTAAACCACCCCCTCCTCTCCAATTTTCTAAAGGGACAGAGATTCACTGCCAGTCCCCAGGGAATGGGAGGAGGCAGTAGCCTGGATTGCAGCCCAGGTCATTAGTCAAGGCAGGTGACACAGGGTAGCTGGTAAGTTCACCTGGCATGGGGTGACGAGGCTCACCTGGTACACACCAGCCCTTCCCGCTATCAAGGAAAAGCCAGTCCTTGCTGGGAGATACTGACAGGAGGCCGTAGCCACTGTGATGCCAGGGGGCTTCCAGAAGTGCCCTGGGATCGTCACAGCAGCTGTTAGTGTGGCATAGGTTTCTGACAGGAGACCTGCTGCCCGTATGCTCAGTCACACTAAGGAACATGCTGGAGAAGATCCTGACAGTCCCCAAAAGTAGCAGCCATTGGCTTTGCAGCATCCATGGCCACGACATGGGGCTGAGGAAGCTGTTATGACCTAGAGCTGAGCCGTCCGAGAATTTTACATCTGTATGTTTGTTCCCCTTGCCTCTTCTTCCTGATGGCTATCACCTCTGTCTTGCCCTTCACTCCCCCTTTATTTTCAAAACTGTCAGTAACAGGGCCACTTAACTCCCCATCAGCTTAGGGAGCTGCTTTTCAGACAAGTGGGACTACACCCTTATCAAGAGTGTGCTAGGGCATCCTTGATGCCGTCCACACCCGGGCCCTACCTCCAAGGCAACACCTGCCCTTACCCACTGGCCCTGGGCTAGAACCATGAGGCTCAGGAAGCTGGGGGGCGGGGTACAGATGGAACATTCCATGGCAGTGGGAGCCCCCTGTGGTTACCTCAGTGCTGCAGGGCCCTGCTGGTTTCCCAGAGTCTCCTCTTCCTCTTCCTCCTCGCTGTCAGAGGAACTGTGACTGGAGCTGGAGCTGTAGAGGAGTTGGGTTTATGGGGCACCCCATCCACTAGCCAGGCTTAGCTGCCACCAGGATGGGGGTGGCAGGTAGCTGAAGCCAAAGGGCTGTGGGACTTAGGCAGAGCGGCAGAGGCAGGTGCAGAGTGATGGGAATCAGTTTAGACGAAGTTTCCATAGAGCTCAGCCCGAGAGCATCTACTCCCCCTCCTCTGCTTCCCTCCCTGTACCTTTCTGGGGAGAAGTGGTGGCCAGGTGGTCCCGCCTGCCGCAGGTCGATGAAGATGGTGGGGGGCTCCGCCTTCAGCCATGGGCCCTCGCCTCCCTTCTTGTCTGACTCAGCCTGGAAGCCTGACTTGGTCAAAACACACCTGCCATGAGGAATGTGGGGGCTCCTGAGCTGCTTATGTATGGACCGAGACCTGGGCTAGGCTCAGACATGACCTGCATGTCAGTGGACGCTTTGGACACACCAGGGTGCAGTACAGTCCTGGCCATGTCTGTTGGACACTCCCAGAGAGGCCTGTGGAGAGCCACGAAGGGCTCCAGGCAATGTCAGGTGGCTTTGGGTCCTGAGCCCTAGCTCTGCTGTTTATGACCTGGGGGAATCAGGACCCCTGGACCTCAGTAGTCTTCTCTATAAAATGAACTCTGTGGGACCACTTGCCTAATCAGGCTCTCGAGAGACTGAGAAAGCACATAGCCTGCAGCCCACCCTCAGTGAGCCCATTCAGCAAGGTCACTGACAGGCTTGAGATGACGGGCCCTGGCTGGCAGAGACCCACCTGCTTCCAGCGTCTTGGGGGGTGACAGCAGGTGTCCTCCGGGCAGACGTGGTGGCTCTGGACTGGGCGGCACTCAGCAGGGCCAGCTGCTCCATGAGCCTGTCCTGGCCTCTTGACATGGCACGCTCTGAGGGTCACCAGAGGAGAGGAGGCTGTTGAGTCGGGGCTCGGGGTCCTCACAGCTTCCTGTGGTCTGCACCTCAGGCTTGCCCATGGTTCCTGGTTCTGCAGGGCAATGTCTTCAGGAGCAGGGGCCTGGTGACACCGGGGGACTTAATGTGGTAAGGGCATCTCCCCTTCTGTACTTGACCCCAGGTCCAGCTGACCTCAGGAATGATGCAAGGCACCATGTTTTATACCCAGAGGACTGCCTAAAGCTTGCCCAGCATCTCCCATGTTTTATACCCAGAGGACTGCCTAAAGCTTGCCCAGCATCTCCCATGTTTTATACCCAGAGGACTGCCTAAAGCTTGCCCAGCATCAAACATGTCTGTACTCTTGGGTATCTCATGAGGAGTCTGTGGTGTTGTGCTGCATAGCATTATGGGGTGAGTAACTCAGCTTACTGTTCCCGAGTTGGAGAGACAGAAAGATGCTGTGTTCACTGGCTCACTCCAGAGCTGAGCCAGTCCAAAGCCCTTCCATGCAGGTGCAGGGTCCCAAGGCCTGGGGCCATCCCAGACATCCCTCCCAGGTCACAAGCAGGGAGCTGGAAGGGAAGTGGAACAGTTGGGACACAAACCAGCACCCACGTGGGATCCCAACACATGCAAGGTAAGGACTTCAACACTAGGCCACCATGCCGGGCCCTAAAAGGCAGATTAACAGAGGAGAGACACAGGGAAGGATCCTCCATTCACAGGTTTACTCCCTAAGCGATCACAATGGCCAGAGCTGACTCTTTCCGAAGCCAGGAGCCAGGAGCTTCTTCTGGGTCTCCCATGTGGGCACAGAGTCCCAAGGTCTTGGGTCATCCTCCACTGCCGTTCCAGGACACAAGCAGGGAGCTGAGTGGGAAGCAAAGTAGCTGGGACACAAACTGGTGCCCATATGGAATTCTGGCACATGCAAGGCAAGGACTTTAGCCACTAGGCTTAGCCTGTTGCTCTAAATGGGCTCAAATACATGTTTCTACCTTCTAAACCTAGTGAGTGTTTAGGGAAGATCTTCCAAGTGGAGCAGCTTCAGGGTTATGTGCCATGCATCTGGAGACACCTGCCCTAGCCTAGTGGAGGGGCTATCCCTCCACATCCCTGTAAGCAGGTGTAGGTTAGGAACATGGCATTACAGGGACCCTGGCAGCAGCCTGGACTCAGTCAGGCCCCTCATAGGTGACACCTTAAGTCCTTTCAACAAGGAGGTGCGAGGGCAGGAGTAGGTGGGGGGTGTGAGTGGCAGGATTTAGCTTCCTCCAAGGAGATGAGGAGGAAGGGAGGGGTGGGACATGGAATAAGGGGTGTGGGCATGCATCTGTTGAATGGGGAATGAAGTCTGTTGAAGACTGACAGTCTGCGTGTTCATGTGTGTTCAGGACAGTGATGTACTCAAGGACAGTAAACGTGTGCCCACAGGACTGGTTGGTCCCCCCATGGCTCTGGAAGGCCCTATAAGGAGCAGCCGGCAGGGGTTCATTTGGGGTCAGGAGTTCTGGGTCAAACCTTGGCATTGGAAGAGGTCAGCTGCCCACCACACAGTTCCAGATGTGCGACTTCCCTGGTTGTCTTCCGGCCCCGACAGGCTCTGGAGGATGGAATCCAAATCCCAGTCTTCCAGTTGCTGAAACGGTCAGCCTGGTGGTTATAGGGTGTCCCAGTTGGTTGACCAGGAGATAGGGTAGAGGTCAGGCCTTGGGCGTCGCCCTTGTCACTGAACCCAACACGAAGCTGCTTTTGGCCAAGCCTTTCTGTGGCTAACACTTTGGTTTTAGGTGCAAAGACGTTTGACCAGGAGGAAATCTATGTTGTATTTAAAGCCACCTAGGTTCAGGCAAGTCCAAAATCCACCTGTTCTTGGCAGGGGCCCTGCCTGAAGGGTGTGATGAGGGAGTGTTTATTATGTGCAGCCTCGAGTCTACAGCCCTGTGGGTAAGGAAAAAAATTGTCAGGGCTGAGATGAGCGGAGCACAAAGGCCGCTCTAGTTAAACAGTAACGGAGAAGGCTCATGTGGGGACTAGAGTTCTCTGCGTTGTGACGGAAACTACCTGAAGAGCCAGCATGGTGGCATGGTGGGTCAGGCAGCAGCTCTGGTTCAAGTTCTGGGAGCTCTGGTTCAAGTTCTGGCTGCTCCACTTTGAATCTAGCTCCCTGCTAATGTGCCTGGGGAGGCAGCAGAGTATGGCCCAGGTCACCTGTGTGGGAGACCTGGTTGGAGTTGCAGGATCCTAGCTTGCTTCCAGGTCCAAACCTGGCTGTTACATGTACCTAGGAGTGAATCCAGTAGATGGAAGACCTCTGTCTACCCTCTTTTTCTGTCACTGTACCATTCAAATAAACCAATGAAATCTTTAAAAATTACTTCCAAGTAAGGAAGGCACAGTGTGTTGAGACACCTCACCTATCCATTGAGGATTACTTTGTTTGCACAGCTCAGGGGGCCCACATGTTTCACCTTGTAAGGGTGAGGGTTTTCTGCTCTGCCCTGGTTAGAAAGGCAGCCACTGTGCATCTAAGCTAGCAGTTGGGGCTGGACAGACAGTGGCCTCTGCTAATCTCAGGGCACTGGCCTTGCCACAGTGCTGCTTCCCTCACTGACATGCTGAGGTCAGCAAGCGCAGTACCCTGAGTCCAGCCACAGAGAGGAACATTTCCCCAGCCTGGGAATTATACACCTGGGCAAATGCTCAGGATCTGTTCCTGGGACTGCTCTCCTTTCGTTTTCTCTTCAGGCAGGCTGGGTCAGCTGGCTCTTCAGCATTCTCTCAGAGTATGAGAGGCGCAGGGGGACTTAGTGTGGGACCACCCCCACCCCCACCAAGACTGCTGTTCCCAATGGTGGACTTGGGACTCTGGGCTTCGGGTCCCCACGGGCCAGCTGGGAAGGTGGTCGTGCTATAGGGCACAGGCCCGGCGATGAGGGTGCAGCAGGGATACCCACCTGGAGTGAGAGCACTGGCGGCCCTTCCGCAGGTCCCATGGGGTCTTCTGGCTGGGGACCTGACTCTGCATCTGGGCAGGGTGCCCTCTGGGGTTGGCTCTGGGCACTGCAGGACGGGTCCTGGGCATCCCAGGTCACTTTCGGGAGGATGACCTTCTCAATCATTTTCCTCCTGGCCCGCCGGAGGGCCCTGCGGCCCGCAGAGTCTGGAGGGGCAGCACCCTGGGGCCCTGTCTCTCGGTCTCCATCTTGGAGAAGGAGGATGGCTCCTCCATGCATGTCCCAGGGTGGACTCTGCCACCCTGTGGTGTCAAAGGACTTGCTCCTGAGTTCCCCATCCAGCCGCGTGAGAGTCTCTCTGGCTGTCCCGGGAAGACAGCTGATCTCACCACAGCTCTCTGGAGCTCTCCCTCTCCCAGAGACTGAGTCCTCTGTCCTCACTCCACAGTCAGTCCCTGGCTGTGTGGCCCACTCCACAGGCACCAGAACTGCAACCTCAGTTCCATCCTAAAAAAAAAAAAAAGAAAAGAAAAGAAAGGAAAAAGCATTAGGGCACAGATGTAGCATGAAAATCTGCACAGTTCAGTGACTGATGATATTTCTAAGACTGAAACGGTCATCGCCACTATTCCCAGTGCTCATTCGCTTAGCCTGGGGTCCCCGGGCTGTACTGAAGGAGGCTGCTCACTTTAGCACCAAACTGCCGTGCAGGGTCTCCTGAGAGCCCTAGGGATGCCCCCCAACTTTTCTGTCCACAGGGTGCCCTGAAGCCCCTCCCCTCCAGCCCACAGACCTGGGAAGGAGACCCTTCAGCCGCAGGGACCCAGGCCCCAAACTTGACATCGTCGGCCAGGTCTTCTGCCAGCTCCTCTGACAGGTCTGGAATGAGGACAGTTTCATTTCGCTGGAAGATGAACAACTCCTCTTCCCCACTATCCAACTGTGGGCAAATAAGGGTTCCTGGGTTACAAGATATGGGCTCCAATCTCCCCTGCCAGCTCAGGCCTGCTGCAAGGAGAACCCGAAGAGAGCCTGTGCCCTCTGCAAGGGCCAAGGACTTTGACATGGGTACAGCAGTGACACTGTGCGGTATCTACTACGCCCAAGGCCTGGCCTACAAGAGGTGCTACACAAGTAATGGGGCAGTGAGGCGGTCAGTCTCTAGCCATCAGTCTTGAATGGTTAAAAGCATTTCTTTTTTAAAATGTCATGCAACTTTTAAAAATGTGTCTTCCTCTGTGCTATTACCATACCTGCCCCTTCATCACATTTTTTAGAGGGCAAAGGTCTTATACTGGCCTCTCCCCTTCACAGAGTGAGATTGAGAGCAGAACAAACCCCTGAGCACTGAGCTCTGGGGTCACCTTGTTCCTTAGCCTCAGCAACCACTGTAACATTCATCTCTGCAGGTGCCCGGGTCGACCCCGAGCCCTTGCCAAGTCGTGTGCTGAGGAGCCTATGGCTGATGGTGCTTGGCACCCTAGGGGCTGGCTCAGGGACCCCAAGCTAGGACTATCCCGAGGTCCTGCAATGGAAAGCTGAGAGCCAGAGTGGGAACACCAGGACACCCCTGATCTGGACTAAAAGGGACTCAAAAGCCAAGGGCGTGGTCCAGGGAGCAGGTCTGCAGAATGCACAGCCCTGCGTGGCAGCTGGCAGTCACCTCTGGCCCAGTGCAGGGTCCCTCCAGGAAACTCTGGCTCACCGAGGAGGAGTCTGAGTCCAGGGATGGAAGCTGGTCTCTGACAGCCTGCAAAATGGCGTCCCAGGGGGAGCCCAGCGAGGGTGTTAGGCCTCTGGATGCCATGGTACTTCAGTGTGCTCTCCTCCCAGGAGCCCTGTGGAGCACAGGGCAGGGGGTGTGGCAGGCAGAGTCAAGGTGAGTACTGCTGGGGTGAGAGGTGGTGGAGAGAGCAGCTGCCGCCAAGGTGCCGTAAGCTTACAGAGCCAGGGACCGAGCGTGTCACTGTGTGTCATGATACCCAGACACCCCATAAAACAGATCATATTATCTCCATTTTCAAGACACGGAGAGGAGTGTCAAAGGCAAAGACGGCATGGAAAAGGGAAGGGGAATTTCAAGCCCTCTTCCAGTACGTCTCCAGGCCCCTTTGTGGTCCCGTGTTTGCAGCTGCCACTCAGGTGCTCTCGCCCCACCAGTGGGGCGCCTGGACCCTGGGGCACAGGCAGTTGTTTCAGGAACGCGGAGAGGGGTGCTGGCACTGTAGGACCAAGGTCTGGAGCAAGGGTCTCAGGAGGACCAGCAGGGCAGGGGATGGTCTAACTTGTGGAGGGAAGGTTCATGGCTGAGGGGAAACAGGTGTCACTCCCGGCAACGCGCGGTGAGGACCGACCAGATCCTGAAGGCTCACCGCGCCAGCGAGGGCGTAACCCCGAGTCTTCTCCGAACCCCGTCTCTTGGCCCGTCTCTTGGCCCGTCTCTTGGCCGTTTCTTGGCCGCAGCCCGTTAGCCCCGCCCACCACGAGGCGTCCGGTTGTTGTGGCAACCGTGTGTGTTGGGACGGGCGGGGGGGGGTGATCATTTTAAATCCGAACCAGGGAAACCCTTGATCCTCTCCCCACCGCTCCCGGCCCGCTTTCCGCGTCCCGTCCAGTATATCGGTCTGCAGCCGCGGCAGGTCCGAGCCCACTCACGTCGGGTTCGCCTCCGCTTCCCCTCCCTGCGCGGTCCTAAGTCTCCGGCGCGTCACTCCGATTCGCACCCCTCGAGCCACAGCGCAGCTACGAAGGGTGACACAGGCTTCGAGAAGCCCCCCTCGCGGACCCTTTGGTCACCGGCCCGCTATAACGGTTTCACCCGTCTCCGTCTCCACTTTGGCACTTCCTCCTTTCCCGCAACAGGATTGGCTGTCTGGCGAGTGAGGGGCGGGTCAAATGCGAGCTAGCCCTGCTCATTGGCTGCTCCGTGCGTCACTCGGCGAGCTGGAGAAGCTGGTCGGAAGGTCTGGATGAGAGATGGGTGGATTCCCAGGAACTCGGGAACTGCTTAGGCGTGGACTCACGAGTGTCCCGGCGTGCTCCGCGCCCCACGCAATTACTTCCGGGGCGGGAGTCGGACCGCGGGAACGGGAGCCTGAGGTCCAGCGCAGGTAGGGAGACTCGGCCCCCGCGGCTCCAGCTGGTCAGTGGGGACGGGGTCCTGTGAGGGACGCCGGTGCGGGAGACGTCGGAGGCCGCGGGGTCGCGGGCTTGTGGAACGGGACCGGCCGTGGGGAGGTAGGAGCTACGAGCGCGTTCGGGGCACCCCGCCCCGTGTGGTGGTGTCAGCCCTCACCTGCGTCAAGTGGCTCGTTAAACGTCCCGTTGAAACTGCCTGCGGGCAGACCGCGCAGGAATAGTGTGGCAGTGCCTAAGTCCAGTTCTCAGCGCCGCTTCCCGAAGGTCATTCTGGAAGTGAGATGGGCGCGCGCGCGCACACACCCACATACCCAGTGAGATGTGCGCACCCCCACCCACCCACGCACCCTTCGTTGTCGGAGTTTGCAGAGGAAGTCATTAAGTAGCCCGGTAGTCGCAGGAATCCCCTTCTCTTGTCGCTAGTCTCTGGGCACTTCGGGGTCGGCTTGGGAGCAGGGAGCGCTGCAGGGATCCTGGGCTGGGCTGTTCTGGGCTGTGCTGGCTGGGTGTGGAATGTAGGGGCAGTGTGGTCGCGTAACTGGTGCTGCCCATCCCACTCACGTGCATTCGTCCCTTGCGGTTGTCTCCAGTGCTTGGAAGATTGCTTGGCAGCATTCTTTGTTTTTAATTGTCATTTTTCCAGAAGTTTTTATTTAGAAGGCAAAAAGTTACAGAAAGAGAGATGGGGCTGGGGGAAAGATCTTTCATCTGCTGGTTCACTCCCTAAATGGCCACACATCCACTGGGGCTGGGCTGGTCTGAAGCTAGGAACTTCTTCTGGGCCCCCACGAAGATGCACAGTCCCAAAGACTTGAGACACACACTGCTGGTTTTCCAGATGCATCAGGCGGGAACTGGATCAGAAGTGGAGCAGCCGGGATTCGAACCGGAGCGCATGGGATGCCAGCATCACAGGGGGAGGCTTAATGTGCTTAATGTGCTCTGCCACAGTGTCAGCACCTGTTTTTAATTACTTGAAAAGAAGGTGGGGGAGAAGGCGAGGGGAGAGGGATCCCTGCCTCTGAGTTGCTCCCCCAGATGCTCACATCCTCTGGGACCGCGTCAGACTACACTGGCTGTTGGGATCAGCAGGTCTGTGTTGTGAGAGAAGGCCCTCCACCACCGTAGGTGCCTCTCAGGATGTTTCGTTGTTTGTATGTGAAAGGGGGAGAAAGAACGACAGAGTCCAGGGGAAGCTGGGGTGCCCCTCGCACCTCAGGCCCCTCCTCCTGCTCCCCATGTCTGTGTGCTGGACCTCAGGGTGCTGCTGGAAGTTAGCAGCATGGCTTGATCTGGGGAGGCTTCCGAATTGCAGGTGCTGCCATGCCACCCCACCAGCGTCACCCTGTCCCCTGTCTCTCTACCCTCCAGAGGGTGTGGATACATTCCTGTCCTGCTGGGGCACCCCAGTCTCTGGGTTGGGGCTGGCTTTCCTTTTTTTCTTTTTTTTTTTTTTTTCTTTTTCTAGAGAGGATTTAAGATCAAGATATCAAGATACATTAAAATTCATGTTGGTGTCAGAAGCCAAATGCATGGCCACAGGTCGGCTTCCCCCACGTTGTAAGCTGGGTCCATCTCCCCCATTGTTGTACTGGCTAGTCCCTTGGCCACTCATCTTTGGTTCCACTGGCCTGGCGTCTGACCTTTCAGTTTCCCCTTTAATAGCGTGTGCTATAAACGGCATTACACAGTTGACAGCCTTTCAAGTGGCTGCTTCTGTTTGGCCTGTTGCGTTTCAGAGTCATCCATAGGCTGTGTGCAGCAGCTCTTGGCTTCTGTGTTGCTAGTGGTGCCCCTTGCGTGGGCATTTTGCTTTGTGGGGGTCTGTTCTTCCTTGTATTTTGACTGAGTCCTTCCTGAGGGTGTGACAGTGGCTGCCAACTGCCTGCTGTTGGCGTTAGATGATGGAGAAATAGGTTAGGAGCTACTGAGCAACAGGGCTGAGCTCCCACCTGGGTTCCTGGGCTCTTTCCGCTCACACCCAGGCACTGGTTGGACCACATGACCCAGTCAGCATTTGTTTACTGCCAAAGAGGCTATGAAGCTGCTGAAGCCCTGGAGAATTCCCTTCTGGAATTAGGGGCTTGGCGATCCCCCTCCAGTAGGTGCTCCCAATGAGCATGGCTGTTCTAGGAGGACGGAAGGTGCCTGCATTAGTCCCAGGGTCCACCGCATCGGTGCCCTGACAGAAGCTGGCTGCAGGTTGGACTTGACTGCTCAGTTCATTCCCCAGAACAGCTCGGAAGGAAAGATCTAATGCCTGGCCTCTCTCCGCAGCCATGTCTGAGCTCAGTGACGAGGCCAGCGAGCCAGAGCTGCTGAACTGCAGCCTGTCCATGTGGCACGGGTCAGGGGCCCAGGTCAGCCGGGAGGAGCTGGACGTGCCCCTGGATCTTCACACGGCTGCATCCATCGGCCAGTATGAGGTGGTGAAGGAATGTGTGCAGAGGTGAGAGCTCTGGGGGACCCACCTTCTCGCCTCTCTGAGTGGGCTGCGGGTGGGGCTTTCCACACAGGTGCAGCTGGTGGTCAGCCCTGCCCATCCCAGGCCACTAGCCCTAGTGACTTAGGGACTGGTGCTGGGGCAGTTTTTGTTATTTTAGGGAAAAAAAAAACTGGCTTAAACTTTGGCCACAGACGTGTAGGCATTAATTTACGGTGTGTTGTACACAGTACACACCGCAGGTCTTTGGACAGTCCCGTGGGGGAGGAGCCAGATGGAGGTTTATTCCCCAGAGGCCGGGTTGGGTCTGAGGGAGCTAGAGGCAGGGTGGGACTGGAAGGGAAGAAGCTGAGTGGGAGACCTGTGAGGCCGAGAGCTGCTCTGCTGCTCTGGCCAGCGTGAGGCCCTGGTGTGATGGGGTGACTCCACACAGCTCTCTGGAGCATCGGCTGCTGGGCATGCTGGGCCAGGAGGTGGCTTGCTGGCTGCTCCTGATGACAGAGGCAAGGACCACAGCGGGAAGGCCTGTGGGCTGTTAGCTGTGCAGGATGTCCCTGGATGTGGGGGTCGTTTTAAATGGGGCTCCCTTATCCAGCTGCAGAGTCTGGCCAGGGAAGCTCATATTGTTGTCCTTGTGGAAGAATGCTTTCAGATTTGTAAAGGGAACCAATGTGAAAAGTGGGGTTCTCTGGCCTTAGGTGTCACAGGAGTGATGGTGCAGAAGCTGGCTCAGTGGGACCTGACCTTTGGACAGTCTGTTGGTCAGTGTCCACTCCACCCATCACTCAAGTGGTGCCGGGGGAGGGGAAGGAGGCAAGGAGTCCTCTCTGTGGGGGTGGGGGGGAGGGAGGAGGAGAGGTGTCCTCTCTGGGGAGGCGGGGAGGTGTCCTCTCTGTCAGGGAGAGGTGTCCTCTCTGTCTGGGGAGGCGGGGAGGTGTCCTCTGGGGGAGGAGAGAGGCGGAGAAATGTCCTCTCTGGTGGTGGGGGCAGGAGGCGGGGAGGCGTCCTCTCTGTCAGGGAGAGGCAGGGAGGTGTCCTCTTTGTCGGGACCGTCCTGTGTGCTGTGGAATGTTGAGGAGTATCCTTGGCTGCAGGTCAGCCATGGCTTCCTTCCCCAGTTACAGTAACTGAAGATGTCTCTAGACCTTGCTCCAGGTCCCCTGTTTGAAGACGCTCTGTGAATGCAGGGAGTTGCTGTTTATGGCCTGGGAACAGATGCAAATGTGGAGGTAGAAGGGAGGCAGATGCTAAGGGCAAGGCAGGCGGGTGTTTGGGCAGCCAGCAACACTCCCTGCCTTCTTACCCCTACCACAGCCACATACCTGGCAGCACAGATGCTTCCCGTCAGCCTGACCCCCAGGGATGAGCCCTGCCTTTGAGGCAACGGGGTGTGTCTATCTTCCTTTTGTTTAGGGGAGAGTTAGATTTGAATAAGAAGAATGGTGGTGGCTGGACTGCATTGATGTATGCCTCCTACATTGGACACGATACCATCGTGCACCTGCTGCTTGAAGCGGGGGTGAGTGTGAATGTGCCAACCCCGGAAGGGCAGACTCCACTGATGCTGGCCTCCAGCTGTGGCAACGACAGCATCGCGTACTTTCTCCTCCAGGTGAGCCTGAGGTGCTCCCCAGCTGCCCTGCCGGGGTGGAGCACTGCAGGTGTGTGCGGAGTGGGTGTGCTGGTGTAATCACTTCCCTTCTTTCAGCTAAGGGCCTGGAGGGTGCCCGCCCGCCCGCGCAGAGGAGACGAGGCCGTAACCAGCATTCTGTGTTCTCTTGAAGCAAGGGGCGGAGCTCGAGATGAAAGATATTCAGGGCTGGACTGCTCTCTTCCACTGCGCCAGTGCTGGGCACCAGCAGATGGTCAAGTTCCTCTTGGATAATGGAGCGAATGCCAACGTCAGGTGATGACTGCACCTTGCATGACTATGGGCTGGGGCTTGAGTGACCCTAAGGAGGGCAGCCATGGAGGCAACAAGTGAGAGCTCAAGACGTCCTGAAGGAGTTACTCTTTGTGGAACTGCCGGGCACAGAGCTGCCCGGTGACACGGGTGCCTTCATGTGGGTGCTCTCAGCCTCGTTCCCTGTATGTGAAAGCTGAGAGTGTCCGTGCCCGTGTTGTAGGAGACTCACATCTCGCTGGCTGCCACGGGCCTGCTAGAGACAGTGTGTATGTAAGCCTTACATTGAACGCTACTTCCTTTCTCTTGTAATCATTATCTGTGTCAGGTGAGGTGATGCTTTGGAAACAGTAGTTTCCTAAGATGGAAGAAGCAGGAGAGAGAGAAGCATGCTACTAGTAAAAGTTCTAGTTGTTGTTTGGGTTTTGAGACCCATTGTGTTCTCTGAGATGTTAAAATGAAAAAAAAATCTATTAGAGTGAATGAAAGTCTATATTTAGCAGGGTTACTGTACTTTATTTATTTGAAAATTAAAGAGAGGAAGAGAGACAAAAAGATGTTCCATTCATTGGTTCACTCCCTAAATGGCTACCACATCCAGGTCTGGGCCAGGCTGAAGCCAGGAGCCAGGAACTCCATCAGGGTCTCTCACATGGGTGTCAGGGGCCCATGTCCTTGACCATTTTCTGCTTTCTCCAACGCATTAGCAGAAGGTTGGATTCCAAGTAGAGCAACCAAGACTGAAACCAGAGCTCTGATATAAATGTGAGAGGCTGGAGTTGCAAGTGGTGGCCTACCGGCTGCAGCACAGTCCTGGAAACCATTCCTGTCTGTTGGACAGTAATGAAACAAGGTGGGGACCGACTGAGCGCGGCAGATAAGCTTCAGGCATTAAGCCTGGTAGAGACAGTCTTCACGATGATGCTGCACAGGGCGGTACTTTGGAGCAGGATTAGAGTGGAGACAGGAGATGGCTGGCTGCAGTAGCCTTGAAGAAACAAAGATTTGTTTGGAATGAAAGACCCATGCTGAGGACACGCCCAGGGCAGTGTCAACTTTTGTCATCTCCAGAGGGAGACACGTACAGCTGCCCTCTGCTTGTGTGCCCAGCTGGTCTTACCTTGAGCAGTGGTGCTCCGCGCCCCGCCTTCCGCCTAACCACCTGGCCTGCTTGCAGGGAGCCTGTGTGCGGATTCACCCCTTTGATGGAAGCCGCTGCTGCGGGCCATGAGATCATTGTGCAGTATTTTCTGAATCACGTAAGTGCCCAAAGTTTAGCTTATCACTTAGCCCAGCCAGTGTCCTTCTGTGAAGATTCTGTCACAGAATCTTCCAACCCTTGGCTGACTGACACCACATGGTTCCATTGATGTGTGCAGATGTCATGTTTTGTGATGGGCAGAATCAGTACAGGATGGAGCTAAAGCAGATACTCACTCCTGTAATGATTTTGAAAGCACTGTTTTTTTTTCTAAATATTTATTTATTTTTATTTGAAAGATTTACAGAGAGAGGGAAAGACAGAAAGATTCACTGGTTCACAACCCAAGCGGCCGCAGTGGCTAGAGCTGAGCTGATAGGAAACCAGGAGCCCAGAGCCTCTTCTGGGTCTCCCATGCGGGTGCAAGATCCTAAGGCTTTGGGCCGTCCTCGACCCAAGCCACAAGCAGGGAGCTGGATGGGAAGTGGGGCATCCGGGATTAGAACGGCACCCGTATGGGATCCCATCACATGCAAGGCTAGGACTTTAGCCACTAGGCTACCGCTCTGGGCCCTCCCAGGTAGTGTTCTACAGTCTGTGTTGTAGCTATGTTTGTCAGTAGAAATGTTGCGTGGTTGGGACAGTGCTTTAGAAATGTGCTGTTCAGCCCTGGCATAGCAGCCTAGCGGCTGCCTGCTGCCCACCAAGGCCTGGGTAGAGTGGCTCGCAGCTGTGGCCGGCCCAGGCCTGACCACTACTGTTACTTAGAAAGTGAATGTGGAAGAGAGTTCTGTCTTTCTGGCTTTCAGATAGATACATTTCGCTTTTTCTTGTAAATATTTTGTTTCGATGATCCTTACATGGTTCATTAGGGCACAAAGGTCAAGGGCTACAGGAAAGTGGGTAAGACCACTGTTTCCACATTATTTTTATCATTTTTTCTGTGTCTGGGGTAGGAGGGGGGATAGAGTGAGAAGCCCCACCCAGCCTCCCACCCATTGCAGGTGTCCAGCGTGGGGCTCCGAGGTCACTGCTCAAGTGGTTTTGATAGTTCAGCTTTTCTGAATTGCTGCCAGTCTCGCCATTCCAAGCATGGTGAAATCTCCAGAATCCACTGGCTGACATAGTCCACCTTAGTCTCTACTTGCCCAGATTTTCACTGCCTACATGTGGCTGGGGCAGTTGATCGATTTGTTCTGTGTATTGCTGCACCGCAGCCTGAGTACAGGAATGCTGAGATCCAGACACAGGGCTGCATGCTGTTTGGAGCGGTGGAGGCAGCAAGTACCTCGTGGATGTGCGGGTCTGGGAGGTGGCGAGGCTGGCGAGGGGGTGTTGGCTAAGGGATGCACAGTTTCTCTAGAGGCTGGTGTTGTACAGTGGTGTAAGCTGTCAGGCTGAGTCCCAGCTGTTCTGCTTCTGAGCCTGTTGATGCTTCTGGGAAGGTAGCAGATGCTAGCCCGGGTTTTCAGGCCCCTGCCATCTGTATGGGAGATCAGCGTTCTGGGCTCCTAGCTTTGACCTAGCCAAGCCCCAGCACCATAGCCATCTGGAAAGTGAACCAGTGGGTGGAAGTCTCTCCCTTCTCTCTGTCACTCTACCTTTCAAATAGGTAAAAAGTAGGACCTACACATTGTAAAAATGCACATGGAGCAGAAAGTGCTGCATGTCACTCATGTGACAGTGTCCTGGTCGCCCTGCTGCGGGCATCTGTGCAGGCATCTGCACACGTGCCCATTGCTCCCACCTCCAAGACTGTTCCGTTCCAGTGTTTGGACAGCTGTGACTGCATTGGGGCGTGGTGTTCTCCTTTGGGCATGAGTCAGTGTGACAGCCTTCTGCAACCTATCTTTGCACATGTGTTCACATACACTCAGATACACAGGTGTGCGTGGCCGTGTCCAATATAGTGCAGCAGTACAGGAAGACATGCTGAAGTATAGGGACGGTGTCTGCGCGGATGCTGCCGAAAGTCCCCCCTGTACAGCCTGGCATTCCTCCACCTAGATGTCGGGGCATTCCTATCACTGACATATGTCCTGAATGCTTAAGCTGTGTACAGCCTCGTTTTGAATATTTGGGTGAGTAGCACACACCAGCTGGCCTGTGTGTGCTACTCAGCTGCGTGCTGGCAGCCATGGGCACTGCTCTCCGGGAGCCCGGTCTGTGTGATGCTCACAGCTTGTCCTCTCCCAGGGCACACTTGTCCTCCCAGCACGGCTGCAGTTGAAGTCCTTGCCTGTGTGCAGGGCTGGGCAAGGACCTGGACGTGCTCTGAGGGTGCTCAGTGCGGGCAGCTGCCTGGGCACCAGCGTCCCCCTTGGGCCCTGCACCCTCCTAACGCCTGGCACTTGGGTGGTGTTAGGGCACCTGTCTGCTGTTGACTCTTGCTTTCCTTAATGACTGTTGAGCCTCACAACCTTTATGGGCCAGTTAGGTTTCTTGTCCTGTAAATAATCATTCTTTTTTTTTTTTTTTTGAAGATTTTATGTATTTATTTATTTTCCTGGAAAATCAAACATACAGAGAGAAGGGGAGACAGAGAAGAAGATCTTCATCCGATGATTCACTCCCCAAGTGGCCGCAATGCCTGGAGCTGCGCTGATCTGAAGCCAGGAGCCTGGAACTTCTTCCAGGTCTCCTATGCTGTTACCGCACTTGCACGGTCCCAAGGCTTTGGGCCATCCTCAACTGCTTCCCCAGGCCACAAGCAGGGAGCTGGATGGGAAGCGGGGCTGCTGGGATTAGAACTGGTGTTCCTGCGCATTCAAGGCGAGGACTTTAGCCACTAGGTCATCTCGCTGGGCCCGTTCCTTTGTTTTCTTTTTTTTTTCTTATGATTTATTTATTTTTATTGCATCATCTCTGCTTCTGAGTTTAGAATTTGACTATGCAAATGGAGGCTGCCAGGGCTAGGGCCATTTACATGACTCCAAAAGGGAAAGTGTGGGAAGTCAGAGACTTGAGACCAGCTGTCTGTTGCACAGATCTGCCCTCCTGTGGTGCCTGTGCCTTCCAGCAGGTCCTTGGGTGTGCATGATATCCAGGCCAAGCAAGCTTTATTTGTTGTGGAAAAATTTTGTACCGGATTGCCTAAATGTTAACTTTCCCCTCATTAAAAAAATGCATATTTATTTAACCCTTGGAATTGCAGAACCAGAGGGAGCAACAGGAACTCTGTCTGCTTCATCTCTGTATGTCCGTGATGACCAGGGCTGGGCTTCATCTGGGTTCCCTGCTTTTCCACATGGGTAGAAAGGGCCATATTTTGCTGCTTTTCCAGGCCGTTAGTTGGAACACACAGACTGCGTCCATAGGAGACGCTGGTGTTACTGGCTGTGGCTTCACCCGCTGTGCCACAAGCTGGCCCCCTCTGAACTGATCAATCCCATTTTTGTATTACAATCATGTATTTCCCGAGTTATAAGTTAGTACATTATAAAATAGCAATAAAATTAGGAAAGTATAAGTAAACAAAAATTCCATTTTCCCCCTTCACGTAGGGACTTTGGTTTTCAGTTCTGTTTCATTCTTTTTACGAAGGAGAAGTATGATTGCTTTTTGCTTCTTATGTATAATTTCAGTTTGATTTAAAAAGATGAGGGACCAGATGGTGCAGTAGATTCAGCTGCCACTTGCAGTGCCAACATCCAGTATCAGTGCCAGTTTGAGTCCTGGCTGCTCTGCTCCAATTCAGCTGCTATTGGTGCTCCTGGGAAGGCACAGAAGAGGAGTTCAGTCCTTGGACTTGTGCCACCCAGTGGGAGGGCAGGATGAAGCGCCCGGCTGTGTCCTGCTCCAACCCCAGCTCTTGTGACCATGTGCGGAGTGAACCAGTGCGCGGAAGACCTCTGTTATATCTCTTCTTTGTCATTTTGCCTTTCAAATAAATAATATAAATAAACATTGAACACATTATCCTTTAAGGCCTTACAGTAAAGATGGTGTTGAAAACGTTTGGGTTCTTGCTGTGGACCTTGGCTGGAAGTGTCTTGGAAAGCTGCAGGTGTTGTAGCTTACCCTCTGACCAGAGTTCAGGGAGCAGGTGCTGGGGGAGCACATTGCCCTTTTGTGACACTGTCCTTTTTCTACTAGAGGGGCTTATGGGAAGCCCTTTCTGTGCTGACCCAAGGCTACATGAGTGTTCATTATACCTGCACACGCCTGCCATCAGAGCCAGAAATCACAGGGAAGCACAGACCGCTCACCCTGACCAGGGCCGAGGGACCTAGATTTTTTGACAGGTTTGAAGTCCACATGGAGCCCTGTCCATGCCTTACCTTAGAAATGCCCCCTCAGTTCTCAGCTCCCTTGGCAGTTTTTAACCCAGTTCTCATTGTCCTTGGGGCTGCAGTGCAAATCCTGATTCAGTGTGATGCCTTAATTATTCCCTGGGTTAAATTCCCAGAATTGCTGGGTCAAAGGGTATGCATGCTTGGAATGTTTAAAATTCCTCCTGCATCTTGCACTCCATGGTAGAGTGATATTATTCACCCCTCTCCATTATCAGAAATGAGACCACTTTGTTGAAGCTTTTTAAATTTTCTTTTAAAGATTTATTTATTTTCATTGGAAAGTCAGTTAAAGATCTTCTGTTCATTGATTCACTCTCCAAATGGCCGCATTGGCTGGAACTGAGCTGATCCAAAGCCAGGAGCCCCCTCCAGGCCTCCCAAGCGGGTGCAGAGTCCCAAGGCTTTGGGCCGTCCTCAGCTGCTTCCCCAGGACATATGCAGGGAGCTGGATGGGAAGTGGGGTGCCCATATGTGATCCCAACTTGTGCAAGGCGAGGACTTTAGCCACTAGGCTAGTGCACAGGGCCCTGACCTCTTTTTTTAAATTTTTTTTTTGGTTAAGATTTATTTTATTTTTATTTGAAAGGCAGAGTTACAGCAAGAGAGAGAGATGTTCCATCTGCTGTTTTCACTCCCCAAATGGCCACAGTGACTGGAGCTGAGCTGAAGCCAGGAGCCAGGAGCCAGGAGCTTCTTCCCAGTCTCCCACATGGGCACAGGGTTTCAAGGACTTGGGAAAGCCTCCATTGCCTTCCCAGGCCATAAGCAGGGAGCAGTGGAATAACCAGGATTTGAACTGGTGTGCATGTGGAATGTTGGTATTATGCTGTGTGTAGGATTTCCCTTCAACTCCACAAACTATTTTTTTTTTTTCAGAGGCAAAATGACATAGAAAGAGCTCCCCATGCCGCTGTTCACTTCCCTTGCACCTGTAATGTCAGGACTGAGCTGGGAGTTGGGACTCAATCTGTGTAGCTCATATAAGTGTCAGGACCTGGTTGCCTGAGCCATCATCTCTGCCTCCTGGTGTCCACTTGAGTAGGAAACTGCGGTCGGGAACCAGAGCTAGGTGAACCTAGGTACTCTGACATAAGGAATGGGGTTATTTTACTTTATTTTTTGTTTTTACTTTTTATTTTGTTAAAGACTTATTTGTTATAGATGTATTTTGGGGGTGGTCTGGCATAGTAGCCTAGGGGCTGAAGTTCCTCGCCTTGCGTGTACCAGAATACTATATGGCTGTTGGTTTGTGGCCTGGGGAAGCAGTCGAGGACGGCCCAAAGCCTTGGGACCCTGCACCCGCGTGGGAGGCCTGGAGGAAGCTCCTGGCTCCTGGCTTCGGATTGGCTCAGCTCTGGCCTTTGTGGCCACTTGGGGAGTGAATCAACGGATGGAAGGTCTTCCTCTCTGTCTCTCCTCCTCTCTGTGTATCTAACTTTGCAATAAAAATAATAAATCATAAGGGAAAAAAAAAAAAGAGAGTAAAGCGTTTAGCCAAGAACCCAACAGGCCTGTCTCTTTTTCTCACCCTCTTGCGCTCCTGGCAGAGGTAGGCAGAGCAAGGGGCTCTGAGGGGCTGCTTGCTGATTCTTCTTCCTGGTGTCATAGGGAGTCAGACTGGACACGAGAGACCACAATGGAGCCACGGCCCGCATGCTTGCCCGGCAGAACGGGCATATGAAGATTGTGGCCTTGATGGACACCCACTCGCCTGCTCTACCCAAGAGCCTCTACCGGAGCCCAGGTACGTGCGCACACTCCCACGGGGTAGGGGGAAGCAGAGGAGGACAGCCCCTCTTCTTACAGACACATGCCTGTCTGAGATTTGGGTCTGGTATCCTTGTGGGCGAGACCCTCCGACACCATTATGAGTTCAGGCTAAAGTTCCTGATGTGCCATGAACAAACAGCGGACAGCTGCTGTGCCAGGGCCCGCGGCCTGACCAAAGGCATGGGACGCGGGGTGCAAGCCTGCGCGGCGGGAGGTGTCACAGATTGGTCCTTTCTGATTGTTTCCTTTGCCTTTGCCTGTCATGATTGTTGTCGTTTGTTTTAATTCTATGTTACCAGAAATTACTAAGTTTTTGGACCCCTGCCACCCATTTGATTCAGAGTTCCTTGCTTAAGCTGTCCCCTGCCTTCCCGGGTGCACTCACAGGGGACTGAGTCGGAGGTCGGGCAGCCAGGCAGCCAGGACAGACACTGGGGCTGTGATGTGGCTGCTGACTGCAGGGCAACACTGAGCCCTCAGGGACATTTTCCACAGTTCTAGAGAGGACTGTAAATGGGCTTTGTACCACTACTAATGTGGCATGCTTTATTAATGTTTATCATCATAGTGAACAAACCGTATTCTTTTTTTTTTCTTATTTCCCAAAGATTTATTTTTATTGGAAAGGCAGAATTACAGAAAGAAAGGGAGAGAGAGATCAAGATTGAAATCTGGTTCACTCCCCAAATAGTTGCAATGGCTGGAGCTGGGCTAGTCCTAATGCAGGAGCCAAGAGCGTCCCCATGGGTGTGGGGGCCCAAGGACTAAGAACCATCCTCTATTGCTTTCCCAGACCATTAGCAGGGAGCTGGATCAGAAATGGAACGGCGAGACTCAAACTGGTTACCATATTGGATGCTTATGCCATACACTGAGTCTTAGCATACTTTGACACAACATCGGCCCCCACTTTATAATCCTTTTTAAAAAAATGTATCATTTGGGCCTGGTGCGATAGCCTAGTGGCTAAAGTCCTCAGGATCCCTATGGGTGCCGGTTCTAATCCCAGCAGCTCCAGTTTCCATCCAGCTCCTTGTTTGTGGCCTGGGGAAGCAGTGGAGGACAGCTCAAAGCCTTGGGACCCTGCACCCGGGTGGGAGACCTGGAAGGGGCTCCTGGTTCCCGGCTTTGGATCGGCGCAGCTCTGGCTGTTTACGTCACTTGGGGAGTGAATCATCGGATGGAAGATCTTCCTCTCTGCCTCTCCTCCTCTCTGTATATCTGACTTTCCAATAAAAATAAATAAATCTTAAAAAAAACACCAAATATAATTTGAAAGGCACAATTTAAGAGGCAGATATTCCAATCACTGCTTCACTCCGTAAATGTCTGTAGCAGCTGGGACTGAGCCGGCTGAACCCAGGGGCCAGGTACTCCATCAGTGTCTCCCACATGGTGGCCAAGGCCTGTTTCCCCAGGCACATTACCAGGGAGCTAACCCGGAAGCAGAGCAACTCGGACTTGATCTGGCTCCCACAAGGGATGCCCGAATTGGGGGCTGTGGCTTACCCCACTGTGCCCACTTTGCAATAAAAATAAATGAATCTTTTTTTTTTAAAGATTTATTTTTTATTGGAAAGGCAGATGTAGAGAGAGGAGGAGAGACAGAGGAAGATCTTCTGTCTGATGATTCACTTCCCAAGTGACCACAATGGCTGGTGCTGCACCGATCCGAAGCCTACACGGGTTTACAGGTCTCCCACGCGGGTGTAGGGTCCCAAGGCTTTGGGCCATCCTCAACTACTTTCCCAGGCCGCAAGCAGGGAGCTGGATGGGAAGTGGAGCTGCCGGGATTAGAGCTGGCACCCAAATGGGATCCTGGCACGTTCAAGGCGAGGACTTTAACCACTAGGCTATCGCACCAGGCCCAAAAATAAATAGATTTAAAAAAAAAAAAAGGCAGAAACTCATGACTTACTGCCTCCCAGGATGGGTATAAGCAGAAAGTTGGAATTGGAGACAGAGCCAGGATTTGAACCAGACACTCCAGTGTGGAACAGGGTTTATTCACTGTACCATATGCCCACCTCGTGTATTTAAAATTTTTCAGTGTCACCCATGTGACATAGTGGATTAAACCCCCATTAGCAATCCCAGCACCGCATCTGAGAGCTGGTCTGAGCTGGCCTCACGTGCAGCTTTTTGCTGGTGTACCTGAGAGTAAATGAGGGTGTGCGTGCTCAGGCCTGGCCATCCACGCAGAGATCTGGATGGAGTCCCACGCTCCTGGCTTCAGCCTGCCCAGACCTGGCTGTTGTAGCCAGTGGGCAGTGAACTAGTAGATGTTAAATTTTTTTCTTTATCTGTGTCTCCTTGACTCTAATGCTTTGCCTTTCAAATAACCAAATTTTTTAAATCAGGAGAGCCTGCTGGCCTGCCTCGTCCTTACGGAGGGCTGCTGGCCCTGGCTTCTACCTCAGTCTTGTGTCCGCAGTGTGGCTGGTCCCCACTGGCTTGGGCGTGGTCTCTGGGCTTGCTGAAGCTCTGTTGGAACTGCCCTTTTGTGCCCCCTAGTTATGTTCAGCCTGAGTACTGCTGTGCCAGCAGGATCACAACCGTGGCTTGTTGGCTGCTTTGCTGGCCTGGTCTGCCCTTGTCCTGTCGCTCATTCTAGCCATTCTTTTTTAAAGGTATGCTTATTTTCATTGGAAAGGCAGAGACGGAAAGACAGAAAGCTATCTTCTGTCCCCTGGTTTACTCCCCAAATGGTGGCAACAGCTGCAGCTGAGCTGCTCTGAACACAGAGCCGGGATTTTCTGGATCTCCCACATGGGTACAGGGGCCTAGGGCTTTGGGCTGCCTTCCTCTGCTTTCCAAGGTCACAAACAGGGAGCTGGACTAGGAAGTAGAGCAGCCAGGACACGAAGTGACACCCATGTTGGATGCTGGTGCTTGTAGGCAGATGACTAGCCAGTTGAGCCATTTTGCCGGCCCCCATTTTTGGGTTCTAAGGCTGCTCCGATTCACAGAGCCGCTGTTTTAGTTGCCTCCTGCTTTTCCTGTTCAGGTTTTGTAAGCTGTTTTTTGCTTCCATGGAAGCAGTTTCTTGTGGTGTATGTCTTTGTGTACATGGGAGTGTTTAATGACTATGGCCTGCGTGAGCAGCAGCTTGCCAGTTCTTAGCTCATACTGCAAGGACTCTTCCCCAGTGTTCTTGTGTTGGTTCACTACTAAGGGCTTGCTAGTTTGTTCATCACTGAATGCACTGTCTTGATTTTGGTATTCAACCTGCAGAGAAATATGAAGATCTGAGCTCTTCAGATGAATCCTGCGCCATTCCTCAGCGGCAGCGGCCTTCCCGTAGGAAGGGCCTCAGCATCCACGAGGGCCCGCGGGCCTTGGCCCAGATCACGGCCATCGGCCTGGGCGGCAGGACCCTGCAGCCCCGCCATGGTGAGTTGCACCTCTGGTTAAGGTCCTGACACTGTGCTCAGGTCTCACCCCCACCCCCAGTGAAGCGGGCAGCTAGCATAGGAAACAGGATGTCCACGGCCACCTCTGCTCAGACCCCCTGGGGCGGTTGTGGATAGGCCTTCCTGTCCTAGGGCAGGCCCACTCTGCCCTCCTTCTTAGAGCAGGCTGAGTGCCGCCACAGCATCCTGGGAGGGCTGCAGCTCTGGGTTCTGCCCTTGGGTTCCCAGGCTGTTACGTTGTCATCACCCTGGTGATGTGTGACGCTCAGGTGGAGTGGGTTGAGTGCTCACTCTGCTCACTAGTTCGAGCTGTGGCACGGGTGGTTGTTCCCACCTATGACAGACATCTGCCCACCTGGGATGGTGGCCGAGTGCCCTCCAGCCACTGGCAGGCACCATCCTAGGGTGAGGCCCCTCACCCTACCTGCAGTGCTGAGCATGTACCCCGGGGACCCTGAGACTGTCTTGTTCTGAGTGGCACCATCCATTGCCACCTGTCCTCCAAGCTGGGCTGCAGGTTAGGGGGACAGATCCTGTTTGGGCTAATTAGCAAGTGGTGCAGCTCTGCTTCAATGCCAGCCCTACAAATGCTTTTAAAATGGAATTCTGAAAGACAAACGGTAAGCTCCCATAGGCCTGCTGTCCGGGCATTTCTCAGGGGTGGTGGGGACCTGGTGTAAGGGCCAGGGCTTGACTCCTCACTGTCCCTGCCCTGGGCCATAGCTGACGGCAGCACCCTTGCAGCCACTCTGCTCCCCTGCTGTCCGCACATGCTGGCCTGTCAGTGAGGTCACACGGGAAGTTCCTCCTGTCCAGATCCGGGTCCTGAGCAAGAGCCCTGTCAGTGCTGTCGTGTCTTCACATCTTTGTTCATGTCCCTCCCACATACAGAGCAGGGGCTTCCCCGGGGCTATCTTACCTTCTCCAGCGTTGGGGAGAACCCCCCAGAGGGGGAGGGCCTTTGCTACCGGGACGTCACCTCCCCCATCAACGACCGGGACGTGGAGAGCAGCAGCAGCAGCAGCCGAGGTGCGTGTGCCCCTGCTGCCCGTGCAGCTGGCCTGGCTCTCTGACAGGGGAAAGAGGGAGACACAGGGCCCAGGTCTTGTGAGGGAAACCAAAAACGCAGGTCTGGTAGGAAGCGCTTCTGGTTCAGGGTCCCCATGCCCTGCTGAACCATTCCTAATGGACAGGCTCACTTCTTTGTCACCTGTGAGGTCGCACACGCTTACACGTGTGCACCCAGGCACACACCATGCTGAACACCACCAGAGGGGTTCGGGGTAGGCTCAGGGCTCAGCCAGCCGTCCTGCAGCCACCATCTATTCCCCTTTCCCAGAGGAGCAGGCGTTCTGTGCCCAGCTTGGGGCCATGCGCAGCAGCAGCAGCAGCAGCGAGGGCCTGAGAGCCCCAGGACTCAGCAGTGAAGCCTCCCTGGAGAGCAATGAGGTGAGGCAGCCTTGTCCCTCCTGGTGCCCTGGCAAGCCTCACAGGTCACCCACCTAAGACAAGCCTCAGGCTTGTGTGTGACAGGGTGCCAGTTCTGAACTCAGTTCTGAACTCAGTTCTGAACGCAGCAAGTCCTTCCCTTCTCTCGGTGAAACACTTGCCTCTCCTGCAGGATTCAGATCATGCGCAGCAGAGCTTGGCTCGCAAACAAACTAAGAGCCACATCAAGACTAAGAGTCGCTACAGTAATAGCGACAGCTACTGGACTTCCAGCACAGGGACTTCCGGGGCCACCTGTTCCCCAGGACCGATCCCACACATGGAGAGGGCACCTTACTCAGGACCCCAGGTAGGACCCCGTGGGAAGAGGTGCTCAGTGGGCACTGTGGGGTGGGCATTGGGGAGGACAGTAGCAGGCTGCAGTGTTGGATCCAATGCTGTCTGCCAAAGGACCTGTCCTTACGCCTGTGGACCCAGGCCAAGGGACATAGTGGGGAGCAGTTAGAAAGTGTACTCCCCCTTCAAAGAAACCAAGAGCAAGTTCGGGGATTAAAAATACAGCTGACACTTGCACTGGCAGAGCTAACCAGCAGACAGACCCCTGCAGGAAGCTGGAAGCCAGGTGCAGGAAGTGATGTAGTCAGAGGAACAAACACTTGGGAGCCTGGGAGACGGCCCCGCACAGCTCCCTGAAGACTAACTGCTGGAAATGTCCACGGATACACCTCACAGTACACCTGTCATCCCACACAGGGATAGCAATGATGCACCACATACAGAGGACCGTAGTGCAGACAGTGGCCGGGGCGGATGCCACCCTGAATTGGGGTGCCCACTCTGTCAGCTCAGGAGCTGGTCCTGGCTTATAGCTCGCGCCCACCCATCTGCCCTCCAGGACCTGGCATCGCTGCTGGAGCAGATCGGCTGCCTCAAGTACCTGCGGCTGTTTGAGGAGCAAGACGTGGACCTGCGCATCTTCCTCACCCTCACTGAGAGTGACCTGAAGGAGATCGGTGTCACGTGAGTGCGCATGGCCATGCAGCCAGGTGTCCCTCGCTGGCCAGTGCTCACTGTGACATGCCACGGTGCTCCCTGGTCGGCACAGGCCTTCTTCCCGACGCCCCATTGCACTATCACCCGCTGGTTTAAACCTGGGGCAGCAAGGTGCCAGCTCTCATTCCTGATACTAAAATGTGAGGATCCCACGGTGGCCCTGGTCACCATTCCACTGAACAGGTAGCACAGTGATTGGAGTCCCCAGCACCCACTGTCTTGGTGTTGGCTGTGCGCACAGCTCCATACTGGCTTTCCTCCTCCCATGTCCCATCATCTGGTGGGTGGGAAGCAGGGCAGCGCTCAGTGTCCACCTGGGCGCTTCCATTTTATCCTTGCTGGGGACAGTTGGCAGGTTTCCCTCTCGATCCTCTGGGTGCGTTGGCCCACTGCCTTCTGGCCTCAGCCTGTGCTGATGCCCGCATAGCCTCTGTCCTCCCAGTCCCAGGTGAGGGCTCTCGGGCGTCTGGGGCCTACGTCCCTCAGACCTGATGCCTGCTCAGCTGTCACTGCTGCATGAGCTCTGCCTGCCCTTTCACCCCGCCAGCTGCAAGGCCCTCGTGCCTGTTGGCTCCTTCAACCTTTTTCCTCCATTTTTCACTCATTTACTGACTTCTCTCTGCTGTGGTTTGTCACTGAGTCTTTTTTAGGGAACTTTCCCTTCTGTCCTAGGGTTTTCTCTGTTGAGGCTACCGTTTTGCATGTCTGCCACCAGGTCCTTGTTGGGGCTGGGGTTACTCCTCGAGGCCTGCTGGCTATTGTCCCTCCAGGGGCTTGAAAACTCGGTGCTGCAGGCTGATGGTCCGGCCCCTGGGTGGGCTGTGTCTTCCCTTCATTGTGTGAGGGATCCTCCTCTTCTCCCCTGGGTGTAGCTGCCACGGAGCGTCTCTATGCCTAGTTCTCAAAGGGGGAGAGGAAGTGGAGGAGGCACAGCCTTGTGCACCCGAGGCAGCCACGTCAGGAAGAAGAGCAAAGGTGCCCAGTCTGTGTCACCCAAACTGGTTCTGGCTCGTGGCAGAGAAGGTGGCCAGTCAGCTGCACCTTGCCTTGGCCTCAGCATTCTGGAGTGGCAGATACCTCTGAGTACTTGACAGTTTTTAAAAAGGGACCTTGGGTTCTGCCAGTGCAAGTCAGAGGGCAGAGACAGCCCCAGAGCTCTCCACTGTGGCTTCCCAGAATCCACTGGGGTCCACAAGGAGAGGCTCCCGAGGGCCACGAGGCTTATGGGCAGATGGGATGCCCTTCAGCTGCCAAGATGGCAGGAGCCCCATATTATTCCCAGTGTGCAGCTGATGCCAGTTTGTGTCCCTGACTCACTCTTGCAGGCTGTTTGGACCTAAAAGGAAGATGACCTCTGCCATTGCCCGCTGGCACAGCAGCGCACGCCCCCCCGGCGACGCCCTGGAGCTGGCCTATGCTGACCGACTGGAGGCTGAGATGCAGGAACTCGCCATCCAGCTACATAAGGCAAGGGGACTACACCCAGCCAACCCGGGCAGCTGAGGGGAACTTACAGGCAGGACACAGGGCAATGGCTGGAGACCAAGGAGGGGTTGGTGGGCAAGCATGGCCAGGTAGTAGGGCAAACCTGGGACCCAGCCACCATGGTCTGGGCCCCCTCCCAGCCCATGTCTCATCCTGCAGCGCTGTGAGGAGGTGGAGGCCATGCGGGGCCAGGTGTCCCAGGAGCAGGAGCTGCGGGCTGTGGTGGAGAGCTGCCTGCTTGAACAAGACAGTGCCCGCAAGGACATGCATGCCCAGCTGCAGGAGACCTGGGCCCTGGCCCGCGACGCTGCCCTCATCCTGGACCAGCTGCGGTGAGTGGGACACACTGCGGCCAACTGGCTGTCGGCCACCCCTGCTGAGCCTTTTCTCACTTTTCCCTTATTTGGAGGGCAGAGCACCTCAACCATCCAGTTCACTCCCCAACCACCCACAAGATCCACGGTCCGAGTTATCTTGCTCTTTCATGTGGGTGGCAGGTCAAGGCAAGGATCCAAGAACCCTCTCAGCCATCTCCCAAGAAGCTGGTCCTTGGCCCAGGTACTCCAATAGGACACGGGGGTGTGCTCACCCCCACACCAGGGCCCTTCTAAGCCTGGGACCATTTATACCTCCACCCTGCCTCAGCAAGCCAGCGTGCAGAAAGTTCTCCTTACCCAAGTGTGGCTGAGGCTCTGCAGCCAGGCCCTGGCCTCACTGGCACATGGTCATGTCTGCAGAGCTTGTCAGGACGAGCTGTCAGCCCGTGTGAGGCAGGAGCGGACTCCCAGCAAGGTCCCCCTGGGACCAGCCCTCCCTGCTGCTGGTAAGGAGACATTGGTGGCCTGCTGCGGGTGGGCAAGGGAGTGTCGAGGCCTGAGCAGTCACATGGGCACCACATCATGCACAGCCTAAGGGGGAAGGTGCCTGAGCCCCTGCCTGCCTTCCTCACCTGCTGGGCAGGACAGGGCCACCCAGCCACCTCAGGGCTGCTATGCATGGCGAGTAGACATTGGCGTCCTAAGTCTGCATGCTCTTGAGGTGGGAACACAACATGAGGACTCCTGCCTTGGCCTTCAGGGTCTCCCAGGTGCTGACAGCCGAGTCAGACCTGCCTGAGCCAGGGCTCAGGACACATAGGTAGGGCCTAGGCACATGCAGACCCCAGCCCACCCCAGCTTCTGCCCACAGAGTCCAAGGGCTGGCGAACCTCCCTACAGGCCCTGAGCCTTCCTGAGCTGGCGGGAGTTTTGGAGGACCGTGTGTGCGAAATGGGTGAGGTTCCAGGGCCTTCCTTACCCCCTGCCTACCGGGCGGCAGGCCCTGCCCACTCAGACCCAGGGTTGCTAAGCTCAAACTGAGCCCTTCAGGCTGGGCGCAGATGGCTGAGCAGCATCCCCTCCGCAGGGCACATGCTGTACTCCGTGACCCAGAGGCTGGAGAAGCTGCAGGTACTCAATGGGAAGGAGACGTAGCAAGACGTAGCCAGGAGGGCCGGTGAGTGTCCCCGCCCAGGCCTTCCCTGCTAGGGCTCGTGTCCCTCTCCTTTCTCACCAAGGCCTCTTCCTTCCTCAGAACTGACGTCGGGTGACCAATCCACCCTGAAGTTGTGCCAAGAGACAGCAGGCCAGGGAACAGGGGCTGCCGAGCCCAGGCCGCAAGCAAGGCCAGAGCATCAGGCCGAGGAGCAGCAGATGGAGGCAGGCTGAGGGCTGTGGCCCCTGCCCGGGGCAGCTCGGGCGGCAAGATGAGGCCACTCACCCAGCACTTGGTGGTAAGGCCCAGAGCAGCAGGCCTTGATAGACAGCGTGTCTCAGCACACGCACACCTCACAGTGAGGTCTGACCTGGGGGTGAGGTACAGCTGGGGCATCCAGAGGAAACCCATCAGTTGGAAAATAAAGTTAACATTGTTGGTGAGAGGCTCATTCTGGTCACATGACATGTAGGGTAAGTTCCCCTGGGAGAATGCGCCAGGACACAGCCCCAGGGACCCAGTGTTCTGATAGACAGCAAGCCCTCTTGCTGCCACCCTGGGCACCTGTGCTCCGTGAACCCATAGGATCACTCAGAACCCAGCTAAGCTCAAGTGGCTGTGGCAGCTAAGCACATCCCCAGGGACCACGAGTGAGCAGGGTGCAGGTGTTTATTTCTGTAGCAACGTGCCTTTCCCCACGCTCGGCCTCGGTGAGCAGCACCTTCCTTACCAGGCCAGGCGGAGGCTGTGGACACTCCCGCTGTACCCTGGTGTCCTCCAGGTCGCAGGCTGCAGGGGACTGCCAGTGGTGGCCTTCCTGTGCAAGGCGGCTCTGCTGGTCTCACTGCCCACTAGGCCTGCGCTTCCAGACCATCCCCTCACAGGTGCCTGCAGACCGGGCTGAGGACGGAGAGAGGCAGGTTTTCTAAGCATAGATCAGAGTTTGGGGTCAGGGTCAGCGGGGGAGCCAGCAGCTGAGCCCCTGCCAAGGACAGGGTGCCAGGGAGGGGAAGCTCCTCTCAGCACAGGCTTCCACCCAGAGCCCAGGTCCCACAGAACAGCTGTACAACGGCCTCCCGGTCTCCAGTCCACACAGCCAAACCCCAGCTGTCCCTGGGAGACCAGCCCCATACAGTGCAACCTCCACCAAAATCAACAGCAAGCTGCCCAGCCCATGTTGCGTCTCCAGTCCTGGTGTTAGCTTGGGAGGGATGCAGAGACAAGGCCACCTAGACAAGACACCCTGCTCCTGAGGCTCCAGGGCTGTGGACCAACAGGCTCACGGGGCCTCCAGCAGTTCCGCCCTGAGCAGAGGAGGTGGGAGGGTTGCCACGCTGCCAAAGGCCCGCTTCACCCCAAGACCAGAGCCCCAGGGTACAGACAAGCTGGGGAGGGTGACACACAGCGCCGGCACGGGGAGCACCTCAGGAGGAGGCGGGCAGCAGCTTCTCCAGGGCTTTCTTCTGCTTCTCAGTGGCTGCGGCCAAGGCCTCAGCCAGCTTCTCCTGGGGCATCATGTTGAGCACCTTGAGGGCGAAGAGCAGCTGGCACTTGGCAGTGCTGACGAACGCATTGCTCAGGAAGTTGGGGAAGCCACCGACGCGATCCTTTTGAGTGTACAGAGGTACGCGTACCAGGCCCAGTACCTGCAGGGGCGGGAGCCGGGGTTCAGGGCAGGGCCCTGATGGGCACAGCAGGACTGTCAGCAGCTAGGTGAGGGGCACAGCCGCCAGTTTCGCCAGGGAGATGATGGGCGACCAGGCCAGTCAAAGCCGTGCAGGCCCCTCGCCAGGCAAGCTGGGCCCCATGCTCTACCCAAGGGGCACCTGCGCTGGCAGGAAACTCCGCATGCACACCCTTGCCGTCCCACATCCCGTGCACACCCATGCTGTCGCCCTCCCCCACCTCCAGTGCAGCCCCAAGAATGCCGAGACCCATGGTGGACCCCCTCTCATGGACCCCCTCCGTTTCAACCCTCAGCCTCCTCATCCCATCCTTCCCTCCGTACCCTCCCTTTCCCCCTCCCAGGATTGGCAGTGGCAGGCAGCCCGGCAGATGTAACACAGCCCCGAGGGGCCCCGTCCCGGCCGCCCCAACCTTCCCCGGCCCCAAACCGCCGGCCCTTCCCCCCGCCCCAGTGCTGGAAACAGCAACAGCCCCCCAGCCCGGCCAGGGGACCCTCGGGGATGTGTTACCCATCGGTGCCTTCAGCGGAGCCAGAGCCAAACCCCTGGGCGGAGGACGGGCCCCGGGCGGTGGCCCCACCTCCAGGCCGTGGTCGCGCGAGTGCACCGCGCTGATCTCCACGGCGTGCAGCTGCTCCAGCGTCAGCTGCCGCGCGTACAGGTGCGCCACGACGCGGTGCGGGCCCTCGGTCAGGTGCGAGCTCAGGTAGTCGGCCTCGGTGAGGCGCAGGCAGCCCAGGCCCAGGCCCAGCACGCGGTTCAGTCCGTCCTCCAGGGACCAGAAGCGCCGGTCCACGAAGCCCCCGGGGAAGCCCAGCAGCCCATCAAAGCGCATCTGCATCTGCAAAGGGAGCTCAGGTCACGGGTGCGGGGCTGGCGCGGAGCCCCCAGCCCGGCCCCGCCGCCCGCGTCCTCACCAGCACCGAGAAACGCATGGGGATGCGCCCGAAGAGCTGCCCGGGGTTCGCGGCGTACAGCATGGCGTGGCACGAGTGGCTCCAGCCGGGCCCCAGCCGCATCGCCTCCTCCCGGCTGATCTGCTTCAACTCCGGCACAGCCGCCGTCGACATCTTGGCAACGCACCCCACTTCCGAGCCCGCGTCGTCCCTTAAGTGCATGCGCAGTTCTACCTGCTTCGCGCCCCGCCAATCAGCGGGCAGCTCTGCGCCTAAGCCCCTCCCCCTCACCAATGGCTGCCGTGCACCCAGGCTTACCCCGTCGCGGCTCCCGGGGCGTCGTTAGGCAGCGGAGCGGGCAGTGTGCAAAGGCTGGGGGCGGTGCACGCCCCGCTGCCATCCAATAGCGGCGTACCGCGCCAGGCGGCAGCGCTCACCCAAATACCCGTCACCCACTCCCAGCCTCGAAAAACTACAACTCCCAAGATGCAGCGCACCAAACCAAAGTACGGAATAGGCGTTCGGGCTGCAGACCACCAGAGACAAACTGGGCACTCCAGCGGGACAGCCGGGAATGCCAACCACTAGGTCACTATCGTTTCTCCTTGGGAGCCTGGTCTGTGCCCATGCATGCCCGTGAGCTCCGCCTGCAGGAACCTTCAAGGATCTCTGTTCAGCTGAGGCGGGAAACCCGAAAGAAACCAGCTACTCTACTGCCCTACCAGAGCCCAAGAGGGCAAGGACAGCAGGGCCTGACTGGGCTTGGGCCTCCCTGGACCCAGCCTGTGACCCCAGGCATCCTCAAGGGCTTGCCTAAGGCACCGCCAGGACCCCCCTGTCTCATCCCCGGTGTCCACAACAGACGAACCGATTCCGCAGGGGGTGGGTGTTAGAAGCACAGGAAGCCTCTTCCGGGTGCTCACAGAACTTCCTGCTCACAGCAGCATTGGCTGAGGGAGGGAGCCTGCACTCCCATCCCACTAAACCTTCAGCCGGGAGGCCCCCCGCTAAAGTCCTCACCTTGCTTGCACGCCGGGATCCCATATGGATACCTGTTCTAAACCCGGCAGCCCCGCTTCCCATGCAGCTCCCTGCTTGTGACCTGGGAAAGCAGCAGAGGTCGGCACAAAACCTTGGAACCCTGCACCCAAGTGGGAGACCTGGAAAAGGCTCCTGGCTCCTGGCTCCGGCCGTTGTGGCTGCTTGGGGAGTGAATCAACGGACGAAAGATCTTCCTATATGTCTTTCCTCCTCTGTATATGACTTTTCAATAACAATAAATCAATCTAAAAAAAAAAAAAATCAACAAACCTGCTGGGACGGAAGCCAAAGTCCAGGATGGGGAAGGCTTCCCCGAGCAGGCATCTTAGGGAGGGGGCAGGACCCACCACAAATATTCATTAAGTGCATGATGGCAGCAGGAAACGGGTGAGGTATGACCGCATCAGATGAGAACAGCAGTGTCCCCCAGGTCCCCCAGGCTGTGGGGCACCAGTGCCTGGCAGGAAAGCCCCTTTGCCTGCCAGCGGGCATTCATCAGCAAGGGGCTGGGGGTGTGGAATGAGACAGCACATCTGGCACCCCTTTCAACTTACTGCACCAGACCCAGGTGTCAGAACAGCCTCTGGGTCAGCAACACAGGCGTCCGTGCATGGTGGACATTTGCTGCAACACCATGCCCTGCAGCTGCCCTCCACCCCGTGCTCCACAGGCAGGGCAGGGGCAGCCCGCCAGCCTGACCCGAGTGGAGTTCTAAAGGGAGCATCCAGACCAGCCCTGTGGCTGCAGACCCAGGAGGCTCAGGCCTCCCAAGTATTCCTCCTCCTCCTCCTCCCTGTGACTGCACCTCACCACCAGTCCATCCCCAAGTTTGTTCCCAACAAGAAGCAAACCCTCACAGACTCAACCCGCTCAACTGCTCAGCAAGTCACTGGCAGGAACACATGAGCCATCCCAGCCTGGTTCACCCTCTGTGGGCACACAGTGAACACTCCATATCCATGCAAACCAACCAACCAACCAACAGGCCACGATGCACAGCTGGAGGCCCTGGGCTCCCTCAGAACCACGCAGGAGCCAGAACCCAGTACTCAGGGGGCAGGCAGGTTGCACACAACTGGGCATCCTCACTGGTTGGGCACTAAAGCTCCCTCCTCATCCCGTCCGCAGCCCGCGCTGTCACTGCCATCCACCCTCGCAGGCTGGGTGCTGGGTGGGAGGCACTCTCCTCACCCGCCCCAGCTCTGATGCACACACAGTGTTGAGTCCCAAAGGAGCAGCAGGTGGTATTGCTGCATGGTTTTATTACTATAAATATACAGTAAAAATGAACAAAAAAATGAGCCGGAGAACATCAACTGAGAGCCCAGGAGTCCAAGGCTAGCTGGCTGGGCCACAGCCTGACCTTCAGAGTACTGGCACCCACGACAACAGCAGGAGCCCCCTGCAAGAGCACACATGTGCACAGGGGTGGAGTATGAGGACGGTGCCCTGCCCACAGTTCAGTCACAGATAAGTCAGCCCCTGGAGGCTTCTCCCGAAGGCCCTGTTGGGAGGGCATCACGGCCAAGGTCCAGGCCGTTAGTGATGACCAGTGTGAACTGCTCTACAACCGTCCTGCCTCAGGATTGCCTCCAGGGGCTCCCTGGAGGCGGGCCTTGGGAGCTGCCCACACTAGTTGGCTCAAGGCCCTGAAGAGGGACACTGCTGCCTGGGAGTTCCATCTCAGAAGCCACACAGAGGCAGGACCCCCAACAGAACACACCAGAAGAAACACAAAGGGACTCTGGCAGAGGAGGAGCCGCGGGGCCTGGAAACAAGGGAGGTGGCAGAGGCAGTGCAGGGGACAGTGAGGAGGCCCTTGGGGCCAGGAGAGCCTCAACAGGGCAGAAAGCAGCAGGGCCAGCCAGGTGGCATGGGTGTGACGTGCACAGGGCAGAAGGCAGGCACTGTTTCTTTCTCTGCCTGTCCCCAGGCACCGCCAGCTTCCGCCCAGGAAGGACTTGGGCACCTCACTCCTCCACGCTGGTGTGCTAAGTTTATGGGGCATCTACCCCTTCCCATGGTTGTGCCAAGCCCCTGCCAGGCCACAGGGCATGCCAGGTGCAGGGCTGGAGAAGGCTGCTGTCCATCTTGAACCACATAAAAACCAACCAACTGTAGAAAAGGGGGCAGAGTACAGGCAGGCCACTGTGCTCTCTTGTCAGGGTCACTGTGGCACTCAGAGCCTGGTGTCCACCTGGGCATGCAGACAGGACAGCTGGGGTCACACCAGGCTCCAGGCTGGCCCCATGGCACTCTGGGCACTGAGGGCCCCCAAGTCGCCAGCACAGTCAGGCTCAGAGTGGCGTCAGCTCGGTGCTCCCGGAGTCAGGAACAGTGCAGCCAAGCGGGGCCCAGGGGCCACTGGAGGCACCGGGGCTGCGGGGCGTCTCTATGGAGGTAGACCATCCTGTAGGTAGGAGCACAGGGGCAGCAGTCACACTCAGCCACGTGGCCCCTGAGTCACCCATTCCCGCCTGCTGCAAGCCCTACTAAGACAAGACCTGGGCGAGGTGGGACAACATAAACCCAGCTGAGACCACGCCAAAGGCTAGGGACACCTCCAGCCTGGTTGGCACCTCCTGGGAAGGACTTGGGCAGGTGACCATGGGAGGAAGGCAGTGGACCCTATAGTTGGCCAGCTTCTCCAGGTCCCCTGCCCGGGCCTGTACTTTCTGCCAAGACAGACAGGCTGGAGCCTGGCTGCTTCTTGCCAGGCCAGGGGAGAGCAAACAGGAGAACGGGCGAGGGCAAGCCAAGGTTCCCAGGCAGGCAGGGAGGCCTCCAAAAGGCTTCTTGTCCCCAAACCTTCACCCCCAGGGCGCACCAGAAAACCTGCTGGCCCCTGCGGCCTCCAGCTGTGAGCAAGTGAGGGAGCAGAGGGCCTCCAGTGGAAATGGGTCAGGCAGAGGCTGAGGTGAGGGATTCAGGGTGGCTCCAGGCAAAGCGGCTGAAGGCCTGACCCTAACCCCCCAGCCTTGCTGCTCCCAAAGCCCCATCATGAAACTTCTCATTGGATGTGAAGGGAAGGGGTCTCCAGCCCCCTGACCGCTTCTGGTGGCACTCCTGTAACTGCCTTCCATACAGCAGCCATTCGACCACTGCAGCAATGAGGGGCACCAGCCCCACATGGAGCTTCCGAGTCTGCTAGTGGCCCAGAAGGTTCCACAAGCAGAAGGGATGAGGCAGCCAATAGCAATCGCCCAGTGACTTCCAGCAGAAGGCTCAGCCATCCACAAGGGCAGAGCAGGGCAAAGGAAGAGACAAGCAAATGGCACAGTGGTGCCTGGGGCACAGCAGCCTGGGTACACTTCCTGGGAGCCACGTGCCAGAGTTGTCCCCTATCGCACTCCTCACCCCCAGGAGGCCACCTCTCAGAAGCACAGTAGTAGTGGCTGATGGATTCTAACTCAGGGGCCCTGAGGGAACAGAACAAGCAGTAGCTCCACAGGGCGGGCAGGACACTGGGCAGAGAAGCCCGCAGAGCGTGTGCAAGTGGTCACGTACCAGCTCACTCCTCTATACCAACAGAGCACGCCTCAGGGCCCAGGGCTGCACAGACAGGAGGGAGAGACAGATGAAGCAGTTAGCAGGCACCCGTTGGCCACCTCGCCCAGGCGTCCCGCAGCACCCACGCCACAGCAGCCGTGACCAAAGAGAGCGAGCGTGAGCAGAGCACGCCTGGGCCAGTCGACTCCAGGGACACACGGACTTGCCCATTCCGCTGGGCTCTGAGGCCCAGCAGGCATACCACGGCACCACTCCACCTCTGGCTTCCACAAGGACATCTTGGACCTGGGTCTGGATATGCAAGATCCCAGCTGGAAGCTTGGGGCTGGCTGTGAGAACGACACTGTCCTGAGGGTCCCCCTTTCTTTTGTCCCACTCTCAGGGGACCCGGGGCTGAAGAAACTATGTGCTGGGGGCTTGGCAGCGTGGCCTAGTGGCTAAGGTCCTCGCCTTGATCCCATATGGCCGCTGGTTCTAATCCCGGCAGCTCCACTTCCTCTCTGTCTCCTCCTCCTCTCAGTATATCTGACTTTGTAATAAAAATAAAAAATAAATCTTAAAAAAAAAAAAAAGAAACTATGTGCTCTCTTGGCAGCAGATGCCATGTGGTCCTGAAGAAAGACAAGGATGGGTGGGCACATCCCAGACCACAGACCAAGTGGAGACACTGAAGGACACTCACGACCTGGGATTGGGGAGAGCAGTAGCAGAAGGCGCCTTGTGGTGAGAAGGGGACAGACGACGCACGCCATGCATGCCACACACAGGCAGCTCACATGGACCAGGAGCCACACATGGGGCTGACTCAGTGCCGTATGCGGCCTAGATGCAGATTCTGCCACCTCAACAGATGACCCTCCCCAAGACCCTGGCCTGAAAATGGGCACAAACCTGAGGTCTTGGTCTCACCTGCAAGTCACAGGAGCAGAGGTGCACGCTCCCAGGGATGTGATCTTGGGGTCAGAGGTCAGCAAGCTGAGGCCCCTCCCCCGCCCGTGCCCCACTTTCTTTATCAGAATGAAACCCAAGTCCATGGGGCCATCTCACTGCCGTCCCAGTCCTGGCTTCTGCCATGGCCGTGCTTGGGATGGGCTGCCATGGGTGTGCTCGGGATGGGCTGCCATGGGCTGTTAAATGCACACGTCTATACCCTGACACCTGGTGACCCTGTCAGCCCAGGCTGCCCACATATCCACTGGGGGACTAGAAGCTGGGTGAGACCAACAGGCGTGATAGTGGGTTAAACCTCTGCCTGTGATGCCAACGCACCCAGGAGTGCTGGCTTGAGTCCCAGCTGCCCCACATCCAATCTAGCTCCCTGCCAATGTGCCTGACAAAGCCAGAACATGGCCCGCATGATGAACACCCACACGGGAGTCATAGAGTTCTGCGCTTCCAGCTCTGGCTGTTGCCGCCAGTAAGAGTGAATCAGAGGATAGAACATCTCTCTAACTCTCACTTTTAAATAAATAAAATTTTTAAACATCCTTTCCAATCAGAATGCATCCCTGATGTCCAGGCCTGGATCCTAGGCAGCAGGGCCAGCCAGGTGGCATGGGTGTGATGTGCACAGGGCAGAAGGCAGGCACTGTTTCCTTCTCTGCCTGTCAGAGCACTGAGTGACAGGGCGAGTGCCAGCAGAAGACTTTCCAGATCCCACAGCCATGGTGAGGCTGCACCTGCAGGCCATGTGGTCACTTGTCCCACTCCTGGTGGGCACTGGCACAAACAGGGGAGTCCCTTTCTCGTCCCCATCCTGTGAGATGAGGTGGAGAACCCAGGAGACTAAAGGGGCCCAGTAGCTGTACCTCTGCACATGTAGGGGAGTCAGAGCAAGACACTGTCCGTGACCTGGCCGGCCCTGCTGCCAGCCCTCATCAGCCTGGCCGGGCACAAGTGCTCCACTGCAGGTGGCCCAGAACCTAGCTCCCTCCCTACCCCAGCACCACAGCAGGTTCCTGCCTGACCACTGTCTGCAACTCCATTGTGAGGCCCTGCTACTCAGGCCCTTTTGGTTACTCGCACCTCCCCAGGTTGGGATGGCCGCAGGAGAAGGGGCCCTGGCAGAGGCTCTGCTGAGGAGCCAGCCTGTGGTGGGGCAAGAGGGTCTGCCTTGCAGACCTGGTCCTGTCCTGCAGTATGTTTGGGGTTCAGGAGGAGTATGGGTGCTGCAGAGATGCCACGGGCTTCTGGTGGACACCAGGGCAGATGCAGCCCAGGTGCCGTACCTGGCAGGTAGATGTCGGCAGGCGGGGCTGGCTGGCCAAGGCCACGGTGCTCAGGGCTGCCATCCTGCAGGACGTCCTCAATGGATGGCACTCGGCTTCCTGTGGCAGGCAAGTGGCAAGGTCAGGACCCAGTCCTGGCCCCAGGGACCCCTAAACTAAGGTGTTGCTGCCTCTTCCTCCTCGCCTGTCCCCTGGATCAGGGTTTGTGTTCATTATGAAAACATTACAAATCCATATGCCCAGAGTAAGACTGACTGGTAAGATGCTACGGCTGCCCCTGCTGGTACCAGGGACCTGGCCCTGCTACTCCAGGGCAGTGGAGTAGGTACAAATCCTATGGGGTGGGGGACTCACCCCGTGTCCCATGGCATAGGATTTAGCTGGAACCACAGGGATGTTTCTCTACTTAGGCCCCAAAGCACCCAGAACTACTGCAGCAGCCTGTACCTGGGCCCAGCTCTGCAGCCCCACACTCAGCCTCAGACCAAGGTGGGACAGAGGTTGGAGGGACACTGCATGCGTGGAACCCACAGGCCTTGCAGCAGCCTGGGCCATACCCAGCTCTGTCAGCTCTAGGGGTGGTGGCTGTGGCACCGCTAGGGTTAGCCCTGAGCATTGGTTTCCTGGAGCCCTGTGGTGGTGCTGGTTACGGCCACCAGGACCACATCCAGGAGCTGGCGCCAGGTGCTCCTGCCTGTTCAGGGGAAATGAGGGGGGGTCTCGAGCCCCGCTTGGTTCATTTCTAACCAGGAGGGAGGATGAGGATGAGGCAAGTCACTGAAAACCAAAGGCAGAAAGAAAAAGGGCCACTTTCTGCCTCTCTGGAGGCCCACCCGGACGTGGAGGACACAGGCAGGGCCGACCAATGACCCCAGGCTCCTGCCATGCTGGCTGCAGGGGGTAGTGCAGTGACCATGATTGAGAACCAGGGAGGGGAGGGGAGCAGGCCTGACCTTGCTTTAGCGGCGACTCGTCCACCTCTTCCGTCAGGAAACTCTGAGAAGCAAAGAGGGACATCCACACGCAGTGCCGAGCCCGGGGCAAGCAACTGCCAGGTCACAGGGACTTGGGGGTCCCCATGGCCCACTTGACCTGCACAACAACCCCCCATGACAGGAAGGCACCCCAGGGACAAGGACTGATGCCATGCGAGACACACATGCCGAGGCTGAGGTATGTGGAGCGGCTGGGGCCAGGCAGTGGGGTGGGGCGACCTCACCTCGGGGGAGCTGCTTTCCCGCAGTGCCAGTTCCACCCCGCCTGGCGCGGGGGGTGCGTTGCCATCCTCAGAGAGCTTGCTCTCGTCCTCTTCACGGATGGGGGATGATGGGGACCGCAGGGTGCTGGGGACAGACCAGAGTAGGCTGGGGGCAGTCCCCAGGGACCCCACACCTGATATGGCACCATGCACAGACCCCTAGACCCACGTCAAGTGTCTGAGTCAGCAAATGCCTGGAACAAACCCAGAAGCCTTGCAGGTACGGGGTCCATGCAGGTCACCCCAACAGACCCACGTCCAGGAGAATGGGAACCAGATCTGTGTGGCAGGAGGCAGGGGGATCAGCGAGAACAGACCCTGCCCTTCTTCCTGCACCTGCAGTGGCTCTGCCAGGCTGGGCCTCCCCTCTGCCTCTCTACTGACACAGTCAACACAAGGGTTGCCCCAGCAGGAACCAGTAGACCAGCAGGCCCTCGGCGTGTCCAGCACAGGTGGCCGAGGCAAACACAAAGATGTGTCATCCTCAGAGACCCCAGTAACAGGTTGTCCCTGCCCAGGGCCAGCTCCACGCAAACCAGCTGCAAGGCACACCTGCTCCCGGGGAGCCCAGAGCACATGGGAAAATGGCTGAAAACCACAGCCCCTGCTCCGCACTGCCTCACCTGTCAGGAGACTCGCCCCGTGGCCTGCCCTTCTGGTGGCCACTCTCCATGACACGCTCAATCCCAGCCAGTGGGCAGCTGGCCTGGGACACGCCGTCCGAGACGCCCGAGTAGGTTATCTCCTCATACAGAGGGGCTGAGGGGATGGCTGGGGAGACAGCTCTCAGGCCGTTGAGCGCCTCGAGCAGGGAGATGGGCTCATAGCCAGGCGGGATGCTGTCAGAGCTCTGTGGGAACAGGGCAGGTCAGAGTGATGCAGCCAGGCTCCCTGCCCATGGTTGCAACGTCCCAGGCTGTGACCTGCATCACTAATATGGTACTCACCACTCCTGCCCGCCCCCCTACCAGGGCTGTGACCCCACCCTACAACAGCACCAGAGACTTCCTGCCCAGCATTCCTGCACAGCCCTGTACTCCCACACACCCAGGACGCTGGGTGCAGACAGTTCAGCCAGTCCCACCCGGATCTGTTCCCACCAGGCCGGGAGATACGAGAGGTTAGTGACAGAAAGGAGAGTGTGTGAGGAGTGGGGCAGCGAAGCCGTGCCAGAGCTGAGAGATTGCGGGGGACGCAGAGCAGGGAGGCCCGGCCTGGCCAGGGCCTGCCACGCTCCAGGCAGGGCCAGTGGACTCCTTGGGAGGGAGCCCCGTGTCCACACAGGATGTGCATTAACTGACCAGGCTGAGAGAAGGCAGAAGGCTCCAAGCCCTAGCGAACAGTGGTAAGCCACCAGTTGCTGTACCAGGTGGGAGCTGGCCCAGCCCCCAGTGCTCAGAAGTGCTCCCCAAAGGAGGGGGGGCTGCAGCACTCTACCCTGGGCATGCCCCACCCCCACCCATCCCCAATCAAAGGTAAAGACAGACTTTGCAGCCACTCCACAAAGGAAGCTCTCTGCAAGCTGATCTGCACAAGGTCTCCCTGTCCCAAGTCACATCAAGGTTACCCCTGAGGCGGCAGAGACCCCAGGTAGTAGCCTGGACACACACACCTTGTGGCTCCCCCCATCCCTGCTCCCAGGGGACAGGTGAAATGCCGGAGAAGAGTCCCTGACCCAGAGAGCTAACACCTGAGGCGGGGATGGGGCAGGGGATGCGAGGCTCCTGCACACACCAGCAGCGTTAGTCCCACCTCCTCCATCCGCACCCCCGCCAGCAAGGAGAAGGGACAAGGACGCTGGGGGCGAAGCTGGCAGGAAGGGCGATGGCTGAGGCTGCGAGCAGCCACCTGCCGAGGATGCAAACAGTGTCTGGCCAAGAGAATCCGAGTTCTGCTTCTTCTACAAACTCCCTTCCTGGGCAGGTGCGCCTGGTAAGCAGCACCTGTCTGTGGCCTGGGTGGGCTGAAACTCAGGGCAGCACAGACCTGGAGCTGTGGGACCCAGCACTTACTGTGGCCCTTTTAGGGTTCCTGCTGGCCAGGGAGACGGGGTGCGACTTTGATTTTTTAAAGGGACACTGTCGAGATAAAAATCATAGGTTTTACATCTACCACCCTCCATTCAGCACTGGGAGGTAGGAGGGCTGGTGGCCCAGGGTCTCTGGAAGCATCCTGACCTCAGACTCACATACAGAACTTGGGACAGCTTGGGACCAGGGGTCTGGGCCCACGAACCAGGCCTCTGTCCCCAGTGTCCGTCCACCTACAGTGTGGGTGTCACTGTGGAGCAGCAAGCCAGTGTTGGCCGGAGCAAGGGGAGGGACTGGGGCCCAAAGTCGCCTGGGTAGATTCTTGGAGGAGGGGCAGACAGAAGTGCCCACGGTCCCAACTAGCCCTGCGGGCAGCAGCCATCCCTTGCCAGGGTCAAGTACACCCAGGCGCTGCTCCTTGCCCCCCAGGGCCCCAGCGGCACGGCCTAGCTTCAGGGCCCCATGAGGAGCCAGGGAATACAGGATAACCTCTGCTCCAAGCTGTGAGAACACAACCATAGACCTTTTAAGGTCAAAAACCTGGGTTTGGGTGGAAATCTCCAGAAATGTCAGATGGGCCACACAAACACCACCTGCTGTCAGGTGTGCGCCTCTGAGAGCAAGTCTCCTCTCAGATGCAGGCCCAGGCACCAGGTCCACTCCTCTTTCTTTTTTTTTCTTTAAGAGGCCTTTCAGAGAAAGTTTGTGGGGGCTGGCATTGTGGCATAGCACCTTAAGACACTGCCTATAATGCTAGCGACTGCTGCTTTCCCACTGTTCCATTTCCTTGCTAAGGTAACCTGCAGAAAGTAGCGTAAGAAGACATGGGTCCCTGCCACCCACACGGAAGACCGAGAATTCCCAGATCCTGGCTCCCATCCACAACTCACTCCCCAGATGGCTGCAGCGGTTAGGCCTAGGTCACATACTAGGCTGTGAGGCCAGGCCTTCAAATAATTTTTTTTAAAGTAATTTCAGGGCCCAGTGTGGAAGCCTACTGGCTAAAGTCCTCACTTTGCATGCACTGGGATTCCATATGGGTGCTGGCTCATTTCTCAGCTGCTCCACTTCCCATCCAGCTCCTCGCTTGTGGCCTGGGAAAGCAGTAGAGCATGGCCCAAAGCTTTGAGACCCTGCACTCATGTGGGAGACCAAGAAGCAGCTCCTGGCTCCTGGCTTTGAATTAGCTCAGCTCTGGCCATTGCAGCCATGTGGGGAGTGAACCAGCAGATACAAGATCTTTCTCTCTTTCTCTCTGTAAATCTGGCTTTCCAATAAATTAAACTATGTACATATATATCTTAATAAAAAGCAATTTCGGTACAAAAGAAATGCTGAAGTATACACATATGCAGGGTCTTCACAATTTCACAAGAAATGTGTGCATATCAGGAACCAAAGATGCATCTTTCAAAATTTTTTGTACCCAAATTAACTTACGTGTGAATTCCATTTTCCACAAACTTTTTAAAAAATATTTTATTTGTAAGGCAGAGCTAAAAAGAAAGAGGGATGGAGAGAGGTTCACTCCCCAAGTGGCCATGGCTGGGCTAGGTTAAAGCTGGGAGCCATGAACTCCATCTGGGTCTCATGTGTGGGTGCAGGGTCCCAAGGACCTAAGTCACCCTCCACTGCTTACCCAGGCCACAAGCAAGGGAGCTGGATGGGAAGTGGAACAACGCGATTTGAACCAGTGCTCCCATGGGATGTTGGGCACTGCAGCGGCAGCTTTCCTGGTCACAGCACTGCTCCCCACCCCCACACTCTCACACTCCATTCAAAGAGCTGCAGTGGACACAACAAAGAGTCTCGCAGGCTACCCAGAAGGGCGCTGCAAACCTGAGACTGGCTCTGCTGAGACCTGGCTGATGCCCACCTGATCCCTCTCCTTCCAGTCTACCCTGCCCATGTCTTTTCTGTGTGTCTCTTCCTGTTGCTGAGTCTCTTTAGGGAAATGAGTTTGATCTCTGGACTCTGGAAGCAAGAGCTGCATTGAGTCCCATAGGACAAGCCCCTAGGGTTGTATGCAGAGGTCTGGAGGGCTGTGGGCCATGGGCAGACGGCCCACCCACCCACCCACCCAGGGCCATGTGCAGAGGCACCCCTCTCCTCCCAACTGTGTGTGGAAGCCAGAGACTGGGCACATGGACGGGCGGAATCCGAGTGGAGTTCTCCAGGACTCCTTGGCACAGAGGCATGAACTCAGGGCCACCCAGATTGCTCTCTGCAGCACTGTCACCTCCCACTTCCATGGGAATGGCACTTACAGAGTGTTCCTCGTGGTCCACACTTTGCGCCAAGACGGGGCTGAAGGAGATGGGGGACAGAGCCCCTGGCTTCTTGCGCACAGCCCGGATCTGCAGGAGGGCCCGGAACGCTGGGATGGAAAAGGATTCGTGTCAGTTAGCGGGGACTCTGCTAGCAGGTGCCCCAACCCTCCACCAGCAGCACTCCTGCAAATGACACATGCCAGGCTGCAGGCCAAGTGGACCCACGGCACAGCAGCGTGGGCGCCAAGGCTCAGGCCTCAACATGGCTCCCTGGGCACCTGGAGCTTCTCCCCACCCTGCCCCTACTCCTCAGATAGGTGAATGTACACTCCACTGCCCAGTCACCCAGGTACGCTTCTGCTTCCCTGGCTGACACACTCCACTGTGCATTGTGCCAGCACTGCAGTCCCTAAACTCATGCTCTCCACGGGCCACCTGGCTCTCATGCTGCATGGGCTTCCAGACGGCAGCCTAGGACAAAGCCCACTGGACTGAATCGTCCTTCCTGCCCTACAGCACCTCAGCAGGACACCCCCAAGTGCAGCCTTCCAGGAGTCCTACCGTAGGGGGGAGGAATCGTGGCTGGGGGATCAAGGGAGCCGCAGGGAGGCCGGCATGCCCCAGGCCAGTGAACCAGGCCATGGGAGGATGGCCCTTTCTTATCTTAGGCCAGAGGGTAGGACTGCTGGGCTGGCGTCCCACGGAGGGGCCCACACTCACGTAGCCGGCAGATGGGGCAGTTGTTGGCCTGGTAGCGCAGTGTGTCGGCGCACGAGGTGCACAGGCACAGGTGGCGGCAGGGCAGGATCAGTGTGTCCCGCAGGTCAGACAGACACACCACACACTCGTTGCTGTTGTCACTGTTCTCATCGTCCGCGGGCTGTGGGGACAAGGGCCAGTGGTTGTGGCCACCCAGGCTGCAGACCCAGGGAGCAGGAGATGGGATCTACGCCTTCACCCACCCAAACCACCACAAGCTGTTCCTGGGACTCAAAGCCACCCTCCCAACCACAGGGGATTGAGCACCTGTGAAGCCCAGACTACCCCGCTGGCCACATCTGAAGCAGCCAATGGCCGGCCGCTCGCTGAGACCACGGGAGACCTTGCAGGCATCATCTGAAACAAGGTGAGCATGGTGACCGCACCTGCGAGTGACACATCTAGCTCTGAGTTATGTGTCCCTCTCCGAGTGGTCCTGGCTGCACTGATGGCAGTGCTGGGACCTAAAAAAAATAGCTCACTACTTCCAGAAAGCCACCTGGCCCCTGACATAAGACCTGGGAGTAGGTCAAGCCTCCTGGTCCTTCTGGCTTCTGGCTGGATGCAGCTTTCCTGGACCCAGAGGCCACGGGACAGCTGCTGTGAGCTGTTCAGAAACCACACCAAGCCACCCGAAACGTGCCCCATCGCCTGATCTTGGAAGCGAAGGTGGTGGGGCCTGGTTAGTACCTGGGGAACATGAGGCCCCAACAGTGATTTCCCAGGTACCACTGTGCCTTTAATACAATGAAAATACATTGTATTTTCCACCATGCTCTCGGCTGACCTTCCCTGGCTGTCCTAGACCACAGCCAACTTGTCAGCCGCCACGACCTCTGCCTAGAGATGTCTAAAATGCTTGTCTCTCCACCAGCAGGGGGCAGTGCTGGTCTGCACCCAAAGGCAGCCAGGCCAAGCTACAAAAGGGCCAGGAGTTGCGCCTGCCTACTTACAAGCCGGTGACAATGCTGGGAAAATGATAAAGTGGCACTTTTCAGGAGGAAATCGCTGTGGAGTAAGCCTGCAGCTCAGCAGAGAAGCTGCTCTGATCGCCACTCCTTCTCCCAGCTTCCTGCCAACACAGACTTCAGGAGGCAGGAGTGACTTAAATGACTGGGCTCCTGCCAGTTGCAGGGCAGACCCAGGCTGCGTTCAGGTCCTGGCTTCACCTCACAGCAGTCCCCAGCCTCTGTGGGCAGTCAGGGAGTAAGCTGGATGATGGGTGCTCTGTCCTTGTCCCTGCGTCAGACACATTTAATATCCCTTGTCCCTGATCAGATAAATGACCACATTTTAAAATGACGTTCCCGTGAAGGAGTCTGGGGGATCTCCAGGGAGGGCAGGAAAGCGTCTGACTTGCTCACCATCAACCCTGGGCACGCACTTCCACCCCTGGCTGACCAGTGTCACACCTATGAGTGGCCACCATGAGGCGGGAGGAAGCTTGGCTGCATGGCTAGCCCAGAGTCCTGGCAGGCCGTCACGGGACACACCTTGGTCTCCTGGTTGTTCTTGTTCTCAATGCCATAGATCTCCTGCAGCAGGTAGCTGACCCGGTCCACCTGAAGAGGAGAAAGGCACATTGGGACCATTCCTGCCCCAACACGAGGATGCTTTCAAAACCCCCTCCAGGTACCAAGCTGAGGTTCTGGGGCAGTCATGGCTGGGAATTGTTGGGGCTGATGCCAGGAGAAACCTGGGGCAGCAAGATCTGAGAGGCCCGGGAAGTAGTCCCTGGGTGGGTGGCCTGCCCTGGCACACAGCCTTGCCTCAACTCTGTGAGGCTCAGAACCACACCTTTTGCCCAAAAGCCAGAAAACCCCTGAGCCACACCACCAGCCCCACCAGGACTCAACGCCAGAAGAGACCAGATAGCAGCTGAAGCAGCCGCGGCATTTCAGAATCTCCTTCCACAGATATGAAGACATCTCTGGTCTCAGAGATACCAGACTACTTCTCTACCCTGGCCTGCCACTCACTCCTGACCACACTCCAGTAGGGACTCAGACCCGGGGTCGCCCACACTTCCAGGGTATTTGAGCAGCCCACGGAGCCCACTGCTGCGCAGCAATCCCAGATGACACCTCAGCTGCCTCACAACAGTTTGGCCCACTGATCTTCAGGGTCCCCCACCCCTAGGAACTAGGGCGGATGTGACACAGACCCCAGCCAAGGCCTGCTCTATTTTCTAAATTCTCGCGGAGCTGCATGGGAGTCATACACAGCTAGACCCCAGAGGACAGAGCTGCCGGTTCACAGCTCCCCCTCGTGCCGGGGTCTGTGACTGTCCTCATGACAGGCTGTATCTCTCTTCCCTCCCTCAGCAAACAGCTGGCTGCTATAACCCAGGCACCATGGCTCAAACTGGGCAGGACCCAGGGCCTCCAGAGACACTGCTGGTGCAAGGTGGGCCTCGAACACCTGCCTGCACACTCACACACAGCCCAGGGCTGGCAGCCTGACCCCCAGACAGCGGCAAGGCAAAAGGCGCGCCTGAGTAGCCCAGTGGCCCGGGCCTTGCGCTGCGACCCAGGGCTTGTGCGGCTATTTTGTCAGACTTACGATCTGCTTCTGCTTCAGAGGCTTCACAGAGAAGCTGCCATCCATGTGCTGTGGGAAAAGATGCAGAGGTGAACTCGCCACGGGCACCGTGCCCTCCTGCTTGGCAGACTCAAGGCCCCTCCCCAGCCACCAACGAAAAGAACAGGAAAACTGAAGAGCCAAGCTGGGATTTCTCCAGATGCGATTCCAGACAACCTGGAGGACCGTCTATCGACACAGCCTCCCAGACCCTATCCTGCCCAACAGGAACCACCTGGCCAAGTTCAAGGAGGGACACAGGCCTCCTGGACATGCAGCAAAGGTCAAGGCAAACGAGCTCTTGTCCTCACAAGCCAGCAAGGTCAGGAAGACAGCAAGGGCACACACACGTGAACAGAGCAGAGTGCAGCACTCAGAAAACCCATGGACAGAGTGCAGTGAATGTGCTGGGTGGTATTAGGGAGACCGAATACTCGGAGCTCCACAAGCTGAGTGAAGAGGTTGGGTCTGCTTGGGATCCCTGCTGAGTCAACCCAGACCAGCCCTCAGGGGTTCTGCTAAGGCCGCTGGGTCCTTGCAGACATTTCCAGAACAAAGGACCCCCAAAATAAAGCAGCTGCACACTGAGCTCTATACCGCAAGCACAGAAGGGGAGCTCTGAGGTTCGCCAGTGATGGCCCGTCTGCTGTGCACAGATGGAGAATGCAGATACATGAGGAGCAACATCTCCTCGGAGGAGGCCAGGCCTGGGGGGTGTCACAGTGAGCCTGGGGCAGGGGTGAGGACAAGGCCTTGCAGAGGATGCTCACGGATCCCAGCACCAGATGGCAGGGACACACAGACCCAGCCATGGACCAGCAGCAACACAGTCAAGCCTGCACCCCGTGCACTCCGCAGGTCCAGGGGCAGAGAGTGGGCCACGGGTCTGGGGCCAGGCAGGTGGCAGGTGGCAGAGCTTCATCTACCCACCAGCTCCGAGCGTCCACTGTGTGCCCAGCTCTGAGACACGTGACACACGAGAGGCCAGTGCTGCCTGCATTGGCACCCACAGGGACAAGGCACGTTTGCCCTAGACTGTTATCTGGGCTGGGCCAGGCAAGGCCTGGGGTGGGAAGGCAGGCACCACTAGGTGCCACAGCTAGGAGGCAGGCAGTGGGAGTAAAGTGGGGAGAGGGATCTCGAGTGGACACTGAGGACACCTGCCTGCTGGGACCAGGCCACATCCAGGAGGTAACAACTTTTACAATCTCCCCAGTAACAGCTGTCCATGGATTGGTTCCTGTGCTAGCAGGTTCCAGCGAAGTCTAAGGACTGGTCACAGTGTAGAACAATGTGTACCACCAAAGGCCAATGTGTTTAGAGAAAGGCCCTGATGGGAACCAGGGTCCTGGAAGCCGGAATGGTTGCAGAATCCACTGATTGTAGTCCACATCAAGGAGCTCGGACCCCACTTGAGCCTTGCCTTCAAGGTCGTCCTCATGTCCCAGCTCCAGACCCTGGGAAGGCGAGGGCAAAAGGGCACTTACCTTCTCAAAGGCTGCCAAGAGCACGTGGGCATGGCCAGTCACTTCCACAACTGCCCAAGGTGAGAGAGACAGGAGCGTGGTCAGAATCCAATGGGACCCACCCCATCCTGCCACAATCCCCTTCCCTACAGCCGGCCTCGGGGAATGCTGGCCTCTCCCAAGCTCCCCGTCCACTAGGCAGCCCCTGGTGGCACCGCACGATTCTCAGGAGATGAAGGCTAATGCTCACAGGCCCACATGCTCGCCAGGGGGATGGGAGAGACAAGCCAGCACCACTCACCATCTCCTTCATCCACCACGGCCTGGATGACCACTGGAAACACAGCCCGGTCCAGGTCGAAGTTCAACTAGGGGGAAAGCAGACCAGGAAGGTCAGAAGCTACAGCAGCCAGACCAGGTTGGTCAAGGAGAGGTCAGGATGGTCAAGGAGAGGTCATGCAGAGCCAGGTGGATGTGAAGTGCCCACAACCTAGAGGACCTTCCCAGCCTCAGGTACCCATCATCACCATCTGCCTCCAGAATGTTCCATTGCCCCAGGAGGAGCCCAAAGCCCCTTGGTAACCGGTGACCTCCCTCAGCCCCAGCAGCATACTCTCGCCTGCTGCCTCTTGGACGTTTCACTAAGGGGAATCCTGCGAGGGCCACTAATCTGTCCTCTCACTCCTCCCCTGCCCCGCAAATTGCAGAGGCTGCTCAAAGCATACCAGAGGGGCATACCCCCTGCTGTCCACATGCGATCCCAGCAAGAGGACAGACCACCATGCTCACTCAGCACCTGCTGACGGATGCTCAGGCTACCCAGGACAGCACTGCTAACTGGGAAGAACAGCTCCTCAGCTCAGCCCCCACCAGACAGCTGACAGGGGAAGGTGATGTGGCCTGAGCTTCAGGAGGAATCTGAGCACTTCCTATCCCTCCTTAAGAGCTCCTGGGCCAGCCCCTACCTCGGGTCTCAGAAAGGCCTTGGCCCCTCAAGTGTACCCGGCCCCTGGGAAACACTTTCTAAGTTCCTGTGTCTTAGCAGCATTATGTGGGCCATTAGAACAAGGGCGGTCACCACCAGCCCTCCCCAGCTCCCATTGGCCATGACCCTGCCTACTTCGTGAGCCATCCCACCAGCCACAGTCTGGCACAGAGGAACAAGCAGTCCTCAACGCAGATGAAGGAACCAACACATATTGCTCAGATGTGACGAAGGCAGACAGCCTGCAACCCCATCACCACATTCAGCGGGCAAGTGTATGGCTATTCTTAGGACAGCTGCCACAAAACAAGACATGGAGGAAGAATGGGGGTGACTGTGACACCCATATCCCACTGGGGAGGTACTGGCTCCAGCCCAAGCCACTATGCTTTCAACCCGACATCCTGCTAATGCACCTCCTGCAACAAAGAGGCCCAAGCACTTGAGTCCTGTCATGTGGCAACTCAGCTAGAGTTCCAGGCTTGGTCCAGGCTTGGTCCAGTCCTGGCTGTGGTGGACATCTGTGGAATGAGCCAGTAAATAAAGACCTCTCCCTCTCCCTGGCACTCAAATCAGAAAATAAATCTCTCAACAATGGCAACACTCCCGGGTGTACAGGGTGGTTACACTAGGGGTGGCTGACAAAACTGGGACCATGGAAGCCCCTCAAGGCCACTGAGGGAGTGGCTGCGCCAAGCTCCATGTTACACACGGGGCCCAGAGAGGCTGGGGAGTGCATATGAGGCTTTAAGAAGGAAAGGGGCAGGGAGGGGTTGGCCTTCAAGCCTCATCCACTTACAGCCTCCCAGGCCCAGGACAGGCTCCCAAAGCCACCCAGCACCCCTGTACTCGGGCCCTGTAACTCGGCGCTGACCACGCTCAGGGACCCAGCTCTCCCCTCTCTGAGGGCAGTGTGTTGCACTCAGAGGATGGAATGTCCATTCCAGGTGGGGCCAGGCAGGGTGGACAGAGCCCTCGAGGACTCCTGTGTCAGGTGCCTGTCCAGGAGTGAGGCCGGTTCTAAGGACAGGCCTACCGTGGATGGATGGGGACAAACGGCAAGCTAGCCAGTCTCATCACAACCCCAGCAAATCCCGCTTTTTCTTCCTGGTTGCTATTTTCTTTTTTGGTTAAATTTCTTGACAGAGATACCCGCTGGGGCCGTTAAGTAGCCTTCCTCAGCTCCTGGACACAACCCAGGGACAGCGGCTGACGAAGCCTGGCAACTGGTACCCCCGTTCATCCAAAGCTGGGCACAGGGACAGAAACCAGGACGACCGTACTCACTGCATGCCCAAGGCCCGCAGTCCTGGCTGCCCACTCCCCAGCCCAGCCCCAGCTGCAGGGGACTGAGTGTCCTGCAACCCCAGGGAGGACAAGCAGCCCCTCGAGACTCCTGCACATAACACATCCTCTCACAGCCACACTAATGTGGGCAGGGATCTGGAGGGATCCTGGGGGGCGGGTCTGAGACATCTATATTTCTTTCTTTTAAAAAAAAATCTTTCTTCATAGTTCTTTATTTGAAAGGTAGAGCAACGGGGGAAGGAACAGAGAGGAGAGACAGAGGGACTTTCCATTCCCTTGAGTCCTGCACTCCTCAGAAGCCTGTACTAGCTGGGCTGGGTCAGACAGAAGTCAGGAGCCCAGAACTCAAGCCAAGTCTCCCTGATGGGTGGCACAAATCCAAACACTTGTGCCATTATCTGCTTCCTCCCAGGATGTCTGAGAGCTGGAGGTTGGACCAAAGAAAGATGGATGTGGGACCTGATCCCTCAGCACCCTGATGTGGGAGGGGACTAGTCTAGCCCACTGTGTGCGGCTTTCTTGGTCTCCTCCTGTGGGAATCCCAGGCTCGGAGGAGCAGGAAGAGAGGACAGGGCCTCGGCTGGAACACATGGATGACAATAAGGCACACAGAGAAGTGAGACCTGGGGCTGGCATGGCAGGGCCCACAGCACAACTCAGGGCCAGCCTCAGGTCAGCAGGCTGAAGGGGTGGCTCCCAGTGCTGAGAGAGCCTGCCCCACTGCAGCCCTGTCACGGCCACAGCTCATCGTCCTGCAGCCCGGCATGTGGGCCTCCATGAGCACTGGGCCTCCCTAGCCTGGCTCACCTAGCAATCAGCCCACATTTTGTCCTACCATGTGCCCACTTGTGTCACCAAGCACAAGGACCTGCTAGGCACTCCCGGCCTCCCCAGCAGAGGAGCCAGGGACCACCACACAGCAGCGACATCCGCAGAGAGGCTGAGAGGAGGGGTGGGTCCAGCCACGTGAGCTACCTCATCGTCCTTCCACTCGGAGAAGTCGATCTTGAAGGAGGGCAGGGAGAACTGCTGGCTCACCCCTCTCTTGTAATGCACGGTCTCTGATTGCAGAGCAGGGCTCTTGGGGCTGTACCTGAGGGGCCAAGAGCAGCACATGAGACACTGGCCACGGGCCTCCTCCTCCTGGGCAGGTGGGGAGCAGGAAACAGAAGGAAGTGGCCCCTGGCTCTCACCCTTCCACGGGCCACCTCGCAGCATGGAGCCAATTTTCCCAAGGTGCACCCCTGCCCAGCACCTTCCCAGCCGAGACAGTGACTTGGTGTCAAAGTGCAGGGTAGACTCCTCACCCCTACCACACTCACAGCCAACTGCTCCTTACCTCTTACACAGTGCACACTGTGGCCCCCATGGCATGGGCATCCATACCCTGTCAAACCATGACAAAGCCCAAAGCAGTGTTCTCAGACCACCACACGAACTCCACTGTGGTTTCACTGAGTCAGACCTAGGAACCTAGGTCTCCTGCGTCTTGCTGCCCCAGCAGCCTCCCCAGGACAGGGTCCAGGGGCATCTGCCTCTTCCACCCTGGTCAAATTTGCTGCTGCCCATTCAGGAAGTCAGCACACGACCTGCTTCCCTCCCTATGCCCCAGCCCATGGGGCACAGGTCCTCCCTGGAAACCTGTTTGGGCCCGAGACCAAGGATACTCTTGAGAGCTGAGTAGCTGGGGGTGTTGTCGCTGTGCTGGAGTCATAGTGGTGGGCAGCCCCGGGGAGCCCTGTGCTGGGATGCTTCCCCCAGACTCATCCATGGGAGCCTGGGCCTGGCCCTCGCTCACAGCCTCAGCTTCTCCATGGGAAGTGGAGTTGGGGGAGCGAGAGGACTGTGTGCCTGATGCTCCACTGGTTTCCTAGCGCCTAGGGGGTGAAGTCCAGGCCCTCCCACCCTGTCCCACTGACCTTAGCAGACTGGAGGGGAAGCAGGGCCCCTGCCAGGCCCTAGTGAGGATTGTGGCATCCCCAGGCCCCTGGGCCCTAGGAAAGGTTGTACACAGCTCAGGAAAGCTCCCAGCTTGCCATTGCCACGGCCTGGCTGTGGTCCTGTCAGGCTCTCCTCCAAGATGTTCCAGTGACCCCTGCCCCCAACCTCCTCCAACGTGGTCACTACAGCTGAGCCCAGGCCATTACCACACAGGCCTGAGCAGGGTACCGCCTGAACCTACTGGAAGCATGAGCCACCAGGTGTTGGCCTCTGTCCCAATTCCCAGGGGAACCCCCTGAGGGCCTGTCAGTGGTACCAGGTGCACCCCTCATTTTTTTTCTTTATTTTATTTTTAGTGGAAAGTAAGATACACAGAGAAGAGGAGAGACAGAGAGGAAGATCCTCCACCTGCAATGGCTGGAGGTAAGCCAGTCCAAAGCCAGGAGGTTGGAGCCTCTTCTAAGTCTCCCACGTGGGCACAGGGTCCCAAGGCTTTGGGTTGTCCCCGACTGCTCTCCCAAGCCACAAGCAGAGAGCTGGATGGGAAGTTTCTGGTTCCTGGCTTTGGTCTGGCCCTGATGATGAAGAGCTTTGCGAGGATAGAGTACAAGAGGAAGCTGTCTTTCCCTGCAGTCAGTAACCCACAGAGGGCTCCTGGGGAGCCTGTGGCACCCCCGCCTGCCACCTCAGGACTCACACAGCCACGCCATTCAGGAACTCCTCAGCTGCCTGGCAGTAGATGGTGATAGCCACGCGGGCATCGGCATCGAAGGTGAACTCCAGGCTGTAGAGCACCCGTGGCTTCTCGCTGTCCTCCGTGGGGCTGTCAGCGTCATCCTTGTACCTACCACAGCAGCGCAGAGGGCAGAGGAGGGTCAGGCGGCTACCCCAGGCTTCCGGCAGCTCCAGGGACCGTGCCCTGTTTCATCAACAAACCCAGTAATACACACTCCAGCTCCCTTCCTTCCTCATGGCTTTGAGCCAGCACTTCCCACCCCTGAAACCTGAAAGAGGGCCAGCCAGCACAATGCACCAATGCACATGGCCAGTAGGCGCCCAGCATCTACTCATCGGACAACAGATACCACGTGCCCCCAGCCGTCTCCAGACACTGCCCTGCTGAGAACCCTGAAGGCCAGATTTCCACCAGCCTGGCTACTCTCCTGCAGGGTCCTCGCGGAAGCCACTGACTCCATGCAGGAAGGCTGCCCTCCTGTGGGATTCCATGAGGTCCCAGGGGTCCCTCGGGCAGCTGCTGACCCTGTGCAAGCAGGCCACTCTCTCATGGGGTCCCATGAGGTTCCACGGGAATGCAAGCTGCCCCTCCTCCTGCCAAGCATGGACCTGGAAGCTGTACCGACACCCCACAGGGCACTGAGGGCCCCAGACCTGGCCTGCAGGGTTACCTCACAAGCCGCAGCGAGTCCTTGCGGATGTTCACCAGGCTCCTCAGCGTCTTGACAGGCTCGTGGGGCGCAGGAGTGACATAGGGGAACTGGGAGGGAGAAAGCAGTCTTGGTGCCTAGCTCCTCGGGGTGGTCCCGACTCCTCCTGGGGCTGTGCCCCGTGACAGGCAGGCACAGATGTCCAGCGCACAGGACCTGACCAGAAGTGCCCTCAGCAGACTCACTCACTCAGCCAATCTAGGAAGGGGCCATGACAGCCCACGGGCTGGAGGGACCTGGGAGAGCAGCCAAGGGTGAGCTCCTTGAGAACAGGGGATGGCTGCCAACCCAACAGGTCAGCGTTTAAAAGGGGGCTGGCACTGTGGCACTGTGAGTTAAGCCGCCACTTGTGATGCTGGCATCACATAAGGGCGCCAGTTCATATTCTGGCTGCACCCTTGTAATGCACTTAGGACAGCAGAAGATAATCCAAGTCTTTGGCCCCTTTGCTCACATGCGAGACACAGAGTCCCAGGCTTCCAGCTTCAGCCTGGTGCAACTCTAGCATTTTCAACCATTTGGGGAATGAGCCAGCTCATGCAAGATTTTTCCCTCTGCCTTTCAAATAAGTAATAAATTAGTGCTTTAAAAAAAAAAAACTAAAGATTTAGGGAGGGCACACATGTACACACAACACTTTAGCCAGCCTCCTGCCGGTGGCACAGGATTGCAGCCCTAAGGACAGTGGGTAATGTAAGTTAAGCACACGTGGGGCAGTTCTGCTCCATTTTTCACAACTGCAGGTGCATTTCAAATGGTTCCCAAACAAAAAATTAAAATAAAGATTCAGCCACAGCAACCTTGATGGAGCAGGCCGTGGGCAGAAGCCAAGGCCTCAGACCTCCACTCCAGGCCTCTCCATGGGACCTCCAACCCAGCAGCAGGTCCAGGCCCAGGGGGCCCTGCTTTGCCCAATTCTCTGTAGTCCACAGCCTCATAGCACCTGCTTTCTTGCGCACACCCTGAGTACTGCCCACCCACTGGCTCTCACCCAGACTCCCACAGGAAAAACTCAAGCCCCTTGTCCATTAACAGCCTCATGACGCACCCGTGCGATGCCTGCTTCCGTCTGGGCTGGGCTCCATTGCCTCCCAAGGGCCTGCTGCAAGGCTCACAACTCGCCCTGCCTCTCGCCCACAAGGCCCGGAGTGTTCCCATCACCCCCACACCTTTTTTTTTTTTTTAAAGATTTTTTTTTATTGTTATTGGAAAGCCGGATATACACAGAGGAGGAGAGACAGAGAGGAAGATCTTCCATCCGATGATTCACTCCCCAAGTGAGCTGCAACGGGCCGGTACGCGCCAATCCGATGCCGGGACCAGGAGCCTCTTCCAGGTCTCCCATGCGGGTGCAGGGTCCCAAAGCTTTGGGTCGTCCTCGACTGCTTTCCCAGGCCACAAGCAGGGAGCTGGATGGGAAGTGGAGCTGCCGGGATTAGAACCGGCGCCCATATGGGATCCCGGGGCTTTCAAGGCGAGGACTTTAGCCGCTAGGCCATGCCGCCGGGCCCCACCTTTTTTTTTTAAATGTAACTACTCTATCCTTAGTTTGCTATCATTTTTTAAAATTTATTTACTTTTATTGGAAAGGTAGAGTTACAGGGACAGAAGGAGAGACAGAGATATCTTCTATGTGCTAGTTCACTCCCCAAACGTCCGTAATGAACAAAGCTGGGCCAGTCCAAACCTGGAAGCCAAGAGCTTCTCCAGGCTTCTTATTTGGGTGCAGGGGCCCAAACACTTGAGCCGTCATCCTTTACTCTCTCAGGCCATCAGCAGGAAGCTGGATCAGAAGTGGAATGACCAAGATTCAAACCACAGCCCATATGGGATGCAGTGTCACAGCGGCTTAGCCTACTATGCCAACACACTGACCCCACTTCTGCACTGTTGCTCCAGCCTGCAGAACCCTGTCCACCTCCTGGAAAGCAAACTGGCCCATGTATATAGGTTCCTGTACCCTTGTAGGAGACTTGGACAAAGCTCCTGGATTCAGCTTGGCCCATCCCTGGCCACTGTGGCTATTTGGGAAATGAACTAACAGATGCTCTCCCTCTCTCTAACTCTCAAATACCTAAGTTAGTATTAAAACAAACACAGTGCCTCTACCACTCACACAGCAGCTTGTGCTGTTCCTAACGGCTACTCCTTGGGGACCCGGCCCATCTGGCAGCTTTGAGGCAGCACCAGGACAAACCCTGTTCCAAATCATAGGTCCTCAGCTGGCCCTGCCATCCTGCTTGCTGTGTGTTCTGCACGGCAGGGACACACACAGCCAGGGGCAGGGCCTCCCACCACAGCCCCTGAGACCCACCTGGACCGGCCGACTGCCTAGGAAGTTGAGGTCCATGTTCTCTCCAAAGAGGTACCCCTCAGGGTGTGGGGTGTCAAACTTCTCGCCTCCCATGAAGAAGTGTGAAGCAAAGTAGTTTCCTGTTGAAAGGCAAACAATGAGACACCTGACATGAGTCCAGGAGAGCCAAACACAGCGGGAGAGCAGCAGTGCCCACGCTAGCAAGGGGCATGACAGCCCATGGGCTGGAGGGACCTGGGAGAGCAGCCAAGGGTGAGCTCCTTGAGGACAGGGGAACAGCTGCCAACCCATACAACAGGTCATAAAAACAAAATGACAATTTGAATACAAAAACCAAGCCTTGCTCCTAGCCCCTCTAACCATTCTATCTTCTCCCCACCCCACTCTCCTCATTTACCATCTGGTATTAGGAGTTTAGGTTACATCAGCCTGGCCTGGCCCCTCCCACAGCAACCTCCTGGCCTCTGCACCACCAACCGCAACCCACGCCCTCTCCTGACACCTCTTTCCAGCTCAGCCTCCTCAGCCCACTCACACCCCACCTCATCTCAGGCCATGTGCTGAGCTGTGGGCCTCACAAAGATGCACTCAGGCCTCCCAGCACCCACAGGCGACCTAATCCAATGCCCAGTACCTGCGGCTTGAGAGAAAGGGGAGGAAATGTGAAGTCATGGAGGAAGATGGAGTGTGCAGAGGGGGGACACAGGCTAGGCCCAGCTCCGAAGCGGGAAGAGCCGAGACAGGCGCGCCCCCTCCTCCCCCAGGGGGCTGTGAGGGAGCCGGGCCTGGTCACTTCCAAACGTGGGGTCCAGAAGTGAGGCAGGGCACTTCCGTGGCAGCCAGTATCCGTGTTGGTTGGTTACAGCATATCTCCTGCCTTCTCCTTTCAGGTGCAACACTGTGTGCCCTGTATTTCACTCAGATTGCCCTCCCTGTGCCCACCAAGGCTGTGAATGGTTCCCTTCACATCCTGGACACACATGGGCAAGAAATTCCCATTGTTACTGGGAGGAAACGGACAAGGGTGCTGGACACTTGTGCATCCAACACCTGGGCCCAGAGCCCAGAGAACCAGGGCACAGCTGTTCCCACACTTCTCACCCAACAGCACCTGCCCGCTGACCACACTGCCCTCCCACACAGGGCAGTTGGGAGGAAGGTCCAGGTGACCACAGCACCAGCGATGGTCACAGATGCCAGAGTATGTGTGTCTCTTAGCTCTGTGTGTGGCAGGAACTCCACGCGGAGTCTCCCTGGGTTATCTGATGGGAGTTCTGGGCCCACCAAGCTTCCCAGGAAGTCCTTGGCCCCAGTTCTGGAGCACAGCCTTGGCTACATAGCTGCAAATAACAATGAACTTCCTGCCCGGGAGGAGGAGGGGTGCCCAGAGCCAGGGGTCCAGACAGCCAGAACAGCAGGCAGATGCTCAACCCACCCAAACCCACCCTGCCCTGTGGACCAGGACCAAGGGTGGGCCAACTGCAACAAGAAAGAGCAATGGGCTAACCACACAGAATACCAGCTTTAAGACTTCTTTTTTATTTGAAAAGTAGAGTTCTAGTGAAAGATGAGACAGATCTTCCATCTGGTTGTTCACTTCCCTAATGGCTACAATGTCTGAAGCTGAGATGATCCAAAACCAAAAGCTCCGTCTGGGTCTCCCACGTGGGCAAGGGGCCAAGCAAGTGGGCCATCCTCTGTCCTCCCAGATCTAGTTGCAGGGAGCTGGATTGGAAGTGGAGCAGCAGAGCCTCAAACTGCCACCCATACAGGATGCTGATCCTTGAGGCAGAGGATTCACCTACTACGCTGCAGTGCCTGGCTTTGCGGAACACCAACACCCTGTGCTGTGAGACAAGAGCCAACAGACCTGAGGACCTGAAATGGAGTCCTTGCTATGAAAGGACACAGCTGGCACCAGCTTTGGTGTAAGATGCTGCCAAGGACATTCAGGTTTTCCGGTCCAGCTCTGCTCCTGACTACAGCTTCCTGCTCATGTGCACTATGGGAGGCAGCAGGGGACAAAGGACCGAGTGTCTGGGAGACCCACGTTGGGATCTGGGCTCCTGGCTTCAGCAGGCCCAGGGCTGGCTGCTGCAGGCATCTGAGGATTCAGCTAGCAGTCAGGTCAATCTTCTCCCTGCCCACACTAGCATCTGCCTTCCAAACACAGGAAACTAATGATTTTCAAGAAACCAAGGTGATGGGCCAGCAAGCTAGCTTAGTGGCTAAAGTCCCTGCCTTGCATGTGCCAGGATCCCATATGGGCACCGGTTCTAATACCGGCAGCCCCGCTTCCCACCCAGCTCCCTGCTTGTGGCCTGGGAGGGCAGTGGAGGACAACCCAAAGCCTTGGGACCATGGGAGACCCAGAAGAGACTCTGGGCTCCTGACATTGGATCGGCATAGCTCCGGCTATTGTGGCCACCTGGAGAGTGAATCAGCGGACAGAAGATCTTCCTCTGTCTTCTCTTTGTATATCTGACTTTCCAATAAAAATACATCTAAATAAATAAATAAATACGGAATCAACCCAGATTCCCATCAACATATAAAAGGATAAGATGTGGTACGTATGCACCATGAAACACTACTCAGTCATAAAAAGGAAGGAAATCTGGCTTTTTGCAAGTAAATGGACCCAGCTGGAAATCATTTTTAGTGAAATAAGCCAATTTCTAAAAGACAAGTATCATATTTTCTCTGACCTGTGACAACCAACACACATAGCACCAAAAGCATGTCACCTCTAGCAGGGAGGTTTATCTCCTGCTTACAGTCTGTGTCTACACTCCTAGGAGCAGGATTTCCATCTTTTTCTTCTTTTTCCTCTACTTGTTTTGTCACGATATCCATACCTATTAGAGTATTAACCTTGTGATTGTGAAATGAAAGGAATATATGTCATTATAAAAAATAAGGGAGGGGCAAGGAAGCAGAAGGGAGGAGGAACCCCTATGCTTCTAAGTCTGCATCATGAAATATACAAAATCTACTCAATTAAAAAAATGGGAAAAAATAGCAACAACCCCACCACCACTGCACACATGCACACAAACGCCACACACTGCTGGGGCTCACATGCGGCCACACACATTCACACATGGAACAAAGGTGGGAAAGATCAGCCAGCGTGCTGGGTAGGGAAAGACGAGTGACTGGGCCTGGGGAGCAATGCTGGGGCAGGTAGGGGGTGGCTCTCCCTTTTCGTCAAGAAGAAAGCATAGGTCAGCGGGTGATACTACAGCTTGCTGTGCTGGCATCCTGCAAGGAACTGCCCATTCAAGTCACAGCTGCTCCACTTTCAACCCTGTTCACACACTCCAGAAGGCAAGGAAAGACGGCCGAAGTGAATGGGTCCCTGTACCCACAGGGGAAGACCCAGACGGAGTTCCAGACTCCAGGCCTCAGTCGGCCCAGCTCTCGCTGTTGAGGTAATTTGGGGAACGAACCAGCAGGTCAAAGATATTCCTTTCCCTCTTTTTCTCTGACACTTGGCCTTTTGATTATACAAATAACTTTTTTTTAAAGATTTATTTATTTTATTGGAAAGACAGATGTACAGGGAGGAGGAAAGACAGAGAGAAAGATCTTCCATCCGATGATTCACTCCCCAAGTGGCCACAACGACTGGAGCTGAGCCAATCTGAAGCCAGGAGCCAGGAACTTTTTCCGGGTCTCCCACGCGGGTGCAGGGTCCCAAGGCTTTGGGCCATTCTTGACTGCCCTCCCAGGCCACAAGCAGGGAGCTGGATGGGAAGTGGAGCTGCCGGGATTAGAACCAGTGCCCGTATGGGATCCCAGCGCGTTTAAGGCAAGGACCTTAACCACTAGGCTATCGCGCCAGGCCCTGATTATACAAATAATTCTTTAACAAAAAGGAGGGGGAAGCCAACTATAAAAAATATTAACAGTGAATTCAGAAAATAGGGCGGGTTATCGTATTATTCTGTGCTTTCCTTAGGTTTCTACAATGCTCACATTCCTAACAAACTTTGTAATTTATGCATTTTTATTTGAAAGGCAGCTCTACAAAGAAAAGGCAAGAGAGCTCTTCCAACTGCTGGTTTATTCCCCAAACGGCCACCATGGTTGAAGGTAAGTGGATCCGAAGCTAAGAGCCAGGAGCTTCTTCCTCATATCTCACGTGGGGCCCAAGCACTTGAACCACCCTAAGCTGCTTTCCCAATCCATAAGCAGGGAGCTGGATTCGAAGTGGAGCAGCCAGGACATGAATTGGTATCCATATGAGATGCTGGTATTGCAGGCAAAGAATTAGCCTGTTGAGCCACTGGGTCAACCCCAAAAATGAGTTTTAAACAGAAAATATGCCAGGGGAACTGGTCACAGTGTCTGAGCAAGTCTGAGCTTCAGTCTGTGCATGCGCTGCGCACACCTGCACAGTTATACCTCTAAACACACACCAGTGTCTGTGTGTGTGTGCTGCGCACACCTGAACAGGTGTACCTCTAAACACACACCAGTGTCTGTGTGTTGGTGTAGTGCGTGGTACTCATGCAGATTCACCTCAGGACCAAGGGCAGTGGCAACACCAGCAGAACAGGAAGGAAAGACAGAAACGTCAACAAGGAAGACACAGGGGTCTGTGTCTGAGCTGGCTGGACGTGGGCAGAACAGGGGCAGCTCACCACTGCCCTCACCTGGGCAGGCAGAGACAGAGAAAACGCCCCTACTTTCTAAGCCTTAAATGCAGGTCAGAGATCACTAACTTAGCAGAAGGGCAGAAATAGAGTTCAGCCTCCACATTCCAGTGTGGGCCTCACTGCCCTTTTGTCACAGCATGAACACAGAGGTCAGCAGTGTCATCCCCAGTCACAATAGGAGCCACAGGTGAGAGCCATCCTGGTACAAGCTGCAGAAAATCATCCTGTGGCCACACTTGGAGGGCCCAACAATGGGTCTGGAGACCTCAGCCAAATCTTCACCAATGAGAAACACCACACCTTAAGGCCACATAGAGCTGACTCCCTGAGCAGCCAGTGGAAACTGGGCTCCTGTGTTGGCAGTACATGCACCTGCCATACTGGAAGGCAAAGCATCCCAAAGCAAGAAGCATCTCATGACAGTGCCAGGAGAGCAAGGTGCCGGGGCCCAGGTAGTTTCCAAAGTGCAGCAGTGGAAAGGCCTAGCGCCCTTTTTAGTGCAGGGCATGGTGGGATCCAAACTCAAACTGCTGGAGGGAGGCTCAAAGGAGAGCGGGAAGACATACACATTTATTCCACATGCTTCTTCCTCCTCTGTGTACCTGCAGGGTTTTTTTTTTTTTAAGGTTTATTTATTTTTATTGGAAAGTCAGGTATACAGAGCGAAGGAGAGACAGGATGATCTTCCATCCGATGATTCAATCCCCCAAGCAGCTGCAACAACTGGAGCTGCGGCAATCCAAAGGCAGGAGTCAGGAGTTTCTTCCCGGTCTCCCACGCGGGTCTGCAGGGTTTTTTGTGTTTTTTGTTTATTTGTTTGTTTGTTTGTTTTTAAGAACTACCAGGTCAGAACCTCCTAATTTGGACCTGTAAACATTTCCACGCAAACTTCCTGTGCCATGGGGCACACCAACAGCAGTGGGCTGGGGTCAGGCCTGGCCCCTCTGTATCCACACATGGCTGCATATGTCCCACACTCTCCTACCACCTGGGGGAAGGGGACAGAGGGCCACTTGTCCTAGAAATCAGAGCTCAGGTGCCAGTTAGGTTCTAGGAGCTGAGGCCCCTTCCCCATGTTCCCAGTACCAAAAGGGGATGTGCTGTGCTTCAATCTCTATACCAGAACCCTGCCCCTTCTCAGCCTATGGACCTGTCACCCCGTTTGGCACTGCCCTGCACCCACTTTACTGGCACAAAGACGAAGCTAACCTTGACCACCCTGCGGCCCACTGGCCACCATCTGTCCTACCCCTGCTTTCCTCACTGATGTGCGGGCCATGCTCTACTCCCACCCCGCCCCCAGTCCGTCTGCTCACCTGGCCTAACCTGTGCTCGCAGCCATATCCAAGCCAGGTACGGTGACCTCACTGCAATCCCATGATCCCAGAGTTTCATCCTTGTTGTGGGTTGAGCAAGACTTGTGTCCCCCAAAACTCACACAGACGTTTGAACTCTGATGTCAGTGTTAATGAGTGACAGATTAAGGGTGGAGACTTGATACAATTAGTTTCTGATGGATGTGTCCCACGGGAGGTTTCTGGGTCACTCAGGGGCATGCCCCGGGAGGAGGTTCCCAAGAGAAGGCTGCTGATCTGGGGTCAAGGTTGGTCTTGCTGCTCTCTCTCCAATTCCTGGTCACCAGCTGACGGTCCCTGCGTACCGGCCCCAAGTCTGATCTGTCCTCCCACCTCTGTGCTAAGATCAACCTTTGTCTCCTTGAGAATGAAGACACCCAGCTGCCATGTCCCCCAGGACCTGGGGCACAGAGCATGGATGTGGCTCGGCTGCCTCAGTCTCTCTCCTACCCCAGGGAAAGGGGACATGGCAGTCTGCCCCACCATGTGACATGCTGATACACTGCCTGCTAAGCCCCAGCTGGGCCTAGGTCCTGGGATAGTGCTGACCTCCAGAAAGCACCTCCAGGCCCATCTGTCAGTGTCCCTGGGCTGAGTCCACTGTATACACAGAGCAGCACTGCCAGCCTGCCACCCTCCAGGGAGCAACTCTGAGCCTCAATGACCCAACTGTGACAAGGGGCAGGAAGTGTGGCTGCAGAGGGTGCAGGAAGGCAACAGAGACTGGCACCCAAGTCAGGCAGGTGAAAGGAACCGCCACGCACTGCCAAAGGAGAAAAAGCCACTGGCGCCCAGCATGAGACCCTCCTGCGCCACACAACCTCCACAGTGCACAGCATCTGGATCTTTCTGTGAGGAGTGCTCCCCAAAACACATACAAGCCTCTTCTGGAAACAGCCCTAGTTGGACACTGGACTGTGTTGGGCCAATCATTCTCTCTCCTATGGAACAGGAACAGGGAGGGGAGCAAAGGAGTCAGTCCACGCTGGGCTCCAAGGGGCAGTGGTCGGCTCCACATGGACAGTGGTGGCTCAGCCTCCCAAGGATCCCATCTCCAGGCTTGCCTGACTTGCTTCAGCTTCCCCAGAGCCTTCAATACATTCCATCTCCTGGCTAAGCGTCTTTCTGGTCATGTCACCGAGATGGCCAGTTTCCAAAATTTATAATGCAACAAAGAGCTGTTAGAGAAGAACTATTCATCAATAAGGAAAGATAACTCAGTTTTCAAAATATGTAAAAGAGGGCCTGGCGGCGTGGCCTAGCGGCTAAAGTCCTCGCCTTGAAAGCTCCGGGATCCCATATGGGCGCCGGTTCTAATCCCGGCAGCTCCACTTCCCATCCAGCTCCCTGCTTGTGGCCTGGGAAAGCAGTTGAGGACGGCCCAATGCATTGGGACCCTGCACCCGTGTGGGAGACCCGGAAGAGGCTCCTGGTTCCCGGCTCCGGATCGGCGCGCACTGGCCGTTGCGGCTCACTTGGGGAGTGAAACATCGGACGGAAGATCTTCCTCTCTGTCTCTCCTCCTCTGTGTATATCTGGCTGTAATAAAATGAATAAATCTTTAAAAAAATATATGTAAAAGACTTCAACAGGCACCTCAAACGAAGAAAGAAGAAGGAATTTATAGCCTGTGGTCACCAGGGAAGAGTATATCAAACCATAATAAGGAGACCATGGTGCTGCATTGCTGCATCACCTGTCTCACTGGTGTCCCTGACGGGCTCTGGTCCTGTGAGCTTAATTTCTGATTCAGCTCCTTGCTAATGGCCTGGGTCCTTGAGACCCTGCACCCACAAGGGAGACCCTGAAGAAGCTCCTGATTCCCAGTTTTGGACTGGTCCAGCTCAGGCCAGTGCAGCCATTTGAGGAGTGAATCAGTGGATGGAAGCTCTCCCTCTCTCTTTCTGTGTGTGTGTGTGCGTGTGTGTGTGTCCGTCCTTCTTTGCATCTCGTTAAAATAAGAAAAAAACAACCCAGTGAAAGTGGCTGGTGACTGGACTGGCAGTGAGGACAGCTGCATGGCTGCTGGACTCTGGGGTCCAACGCCCACCTCACGTGCAGATGTTAGCTTCCTGCTAACACAGGCCCTGAGCAGCCAGTGATGACGGCGCAGGTGTCTGGGATCCTGTCCGCACACAGGAGACCTGGACTGAATACAGCTCAGCACTGGCCCAGTGCTGGCCACAGCAAGAACCTCAGGAGCAAACCAAGGATAGGATGCGAACTCTGTCATCATCATCTCTACCTTTCAAGCTGAAAAATCACACACACACTCACACACACACCACACTATGCAGTATGGGTAACAACGCAGAGTGACCACAACTCCATCATCCCCTGTGGGAGTGGAAACAGTTCCAATCACTCCGGAAACCTGTCAGATTTACCCTGGGGCTTGACAAGTCCACCACCAGGTATCAGAAGGGATGCCAGGAAATCACGTACACACAGCAATGTCCACTGCAGCACTGCTCCCAGGGGTGTCCCCAAATCTACCCGCACAGGACCAATCAGCCCCCTGCAGTGTCCAGAGACTGTACAACTCCCCAGTGGACACAAGACAAACTGCACCCTGTGAACCAGGCAAGCCCATCTCACCCCCCCCACACACACACAAAAACAAGGGGGCCTGGCACGATTAAAGTCCTATTGACTAAAGTCCTTACCTTGTACACGCCATGATCCCATATGGGCACCACTTTGTATCCCGGCTGCTCCACTTCCCATCCAGCTTCCTGCTTGTGGCCTGGGAAAGCAGTACAGGATGGCCCAAGCCTTGGGACCCTGCACCCACGTGGGAGACCTGGAGGAAGCTCCTGGCTTCAGGTTGGCGCAGAACTGGTCATTGCGGTCACTTTGGGAGTGAACCATCAGACGGAAGATCTTCCTCTCTATCTCCTCTCTCTGTATATCTGACTTCCCAATAAAAATAAGTAAATCATAAGAAAAAAAAAAAAAACAGGCCAGCGCAGTGGCTTAGCAAATTAATCCTCTTCCTATGGCACTATGAACCCATATGGGCTCCAGTTCACGTCCTGGCTGCTCCACTTCCCATCTAGCTTCCTGCTTATGGCTTGGAAAAGCAGCAGCAGAGGATGGCCTAAAGCCTTGGGACCCTGCACTGAAACAAAACACCCAGAAGAAGCTCCTGGTTCCCAGCTTCAGATCAGCTCAGCTGCAGCCACTGTGGCCATTTGTGGAGTGAATCAGCGGACAGAAGACCTCTCTGTAAAACTGGAAATGTCCTCATTCACCCTCAGGTCTTGCTTTACCAACAGCAGTGACACTGCCTGAATTCACGGAGCTATCTGACCAGTTCCATGAGGAGGCAACAGAACCCAAGTGACCCCACCAGGATCATTCCACACTAGCAGCTCTTGGATTTCTGCCCTCCATGGTCCTTCCATGTGGGATGGTCACACTTCCCAAAGCCCAGGAAGTGCCTGTGCTAAGAGGAGCTGGGCAGCCCCCGGGTATTTACTGAGTGCCAGATCAGGCACCACAGGGCCAGTGTGTGTGACACCAGCAGGCCCTACCCAGCCAGAGGTTGCAACAGGAAGGCAAAGGGCATGAAAATCCTGCCCACATCGCAGGTGGCGTGCAGGAGGCAGCAGTCACTACCCCACGACCCGTCCAGGAAGCACGGGGTTTTCCCAGAAAAGCAGCAGCCCCATGGGCTGGTGGAGAACCAGACGCTGCCCTGTTACCTCCTGTGGACTGGGACTGGTGGGGTCTGGCCAGCATGGCTGGAGAAAGCAGGGCACCGGAGCTTCAGTCAGGAGAACTGAGGCAGCAGAGCCCAAGTGACTGGCCAAAACCAGAGGGACTTGCTGGCAGAGCTGTGGGCCAAGGCCTCCCACCCTTACAGACCTGGCTGGTTTCTCTCACTTGGTCACAAAACGCCTACCCCTTCTAAAACACTACAGCGGTCCTCAGCTTCCAGGATTGTCCTTGTGGAGAGGCAGATGGCAACACCCCAAAGCAACACCCCTTCACCCCAGGCAGTGGGCCCTGCCCCATCCCCAGCACCATACAAACCAGCCTCCCTGTCATGGCTCAGAACTCTGGCCTGCTCTCTGGCTTCCTGGAGACCCCAAGACAGGCCAGCAGTCAGGCACCCGGCAACAGGCACCACTCAGCCAAGGCCTGGGAGAGCCCAGGGCCAGCACTGACCCAGAGTCAGGTCAAGGCCAAGCAGTCTGGGCAGAGCTTCTAGTGATGAATTTTCAATCCCGTTTCTTATTTTCATTCTTTTAAGATTCATTTATTTTAATTGGAAAGTTAGATTTAGAGAGAGGGAGACCAAGAAAAGTTCTTTCATCCACTGGTTCATTCCCCCAAGTAACTGCAACGGCTGGAGCTGAACTGATCCAAAGCCAGGAGCCTCCTCTGGGTCTCCCATATGGGTGCAGGGTCCCAAGGCCTTGGGCCATTCTCTACCGCTTTCCCAGGTCACAAGCAGGGAGCTGGGTGGCAAGCAGAGCAGCTGGGATACGAACCAAGCACCCATATGGGATCCTGGTGCATGCAAGGCTAGGACTTCAGCCACTAGACTATTGCACCGGGCCCATTCTCATTCTTTTTTAAAGATTTATTTTACTTGAAAGTCAGAGTTACAGAAGGAGAAATAGGAACAGAGAGATCTTCAATCTGCTGGTTCACTTCCCAAATACCTGGAACGGCCAGGGCTGGGCTGGTCCAATGCTAGAGCTCCCACGAGTGCATAGGAGCCCAAGGCCTTGGACTTTCTGCTCCTTTCCCAGGCACATTAGCAGGAAACTGGATCAAAAGTGCAGCAAGCGGAACACGAAACACCTGCCCTACAGATGCCGGCACCACAGGTAAAAGATTAGCTTTATACACCACAACAGCCCTTGACTTTGGTCTTAGCTACTCCACACTTGTGACCCTCAAATGCGCCTGGGAGGCAGCGGAGAAGGGTTCCAGACCTCGGGTCCTTCACACCCACATGTGAAGCCTGGATGGAGTTCCTGGCCCAGTCCCAACCGAGGCCACTTGGGACAGGAACTGAGGAAAAGCTCTGTGTGCTCTCCCTCTGTTGCTTTACCTTTCCAACGAACTTGATAGTTCTCTCTCCCCCACCCCACCCCACCCCCGGGAAGAGAGCAGCAGCCAGCCCCGCAGACTCGGGCATGCCCCAGCAATGCTGGTGGGCCAGGCAGTCAACACAAGTTCCATCCGAGTCTCCCCTATGGGTGCAGGGGCCCAACCGCAGGGGCCATATCCCACCACTCTCCCCAGTACATTAGTAGGGAGGGCTCCTTGGCCTGTGGGCACAACTAGTGAGACGTCATAACGGCCTGACAAGCAGAACCAACGAGGCTGCTAAGGGCTGACCTGGGAGAGCTGAGTCATACAGGAGCCAACAGAGAGCAGCAGGTTCTTCCAGCTCCCAGAGACCAAGGCCTCAGGACAGCACCTGCCCCTGGAGACACAGGTGGGGGGAGGGGCACTTAGGGTTCTCCAGGCTGAAGATGGACACTGCTACAACACCAGGACGCCTCAGCAGGGTTCACATCGGGTAACTGCTGCTGGCTCAAGCCAGTCCTCAGACTCCCTAGTCAGCCAAGTTAAAATATTTGGGTTGTTAGGCCTGGCATGATAGCCTAGTGGCTAAATCCTTACCTTGCACATGCCAGGATCCCATATGGACACTAGTTCATGTCCCGGCTATTCCACTTCCCATCCACTTCCTTCTCTCTCTAAATCTGCTCTTCAGATTATTATTTTTTTAAAGATTAATTTAGTTTTATTACAAAGTCAGATATACAGAGAGGAGAGTCAGAGAGGAAGATCTTCCATCCGATGATTCACTCCCCAAGTGACCGCAACGGCCGGTGCTGTGCCAATCCGAAGCCGGGAACCAGGAACCTCTTCCAGGTCTCCTACACGGGTGCAGGGTCCCAAAGCTTTGGGCCATCCTCCACTGCTTTCTCAGGCCACAAGCAGGGAGCTGGATGGGAAGTGGAGCTGCCGGGATTAGAACCGGCGCCCATATGGGATCCTGGCACGTTCAAGGCAAGGACTTTAGCCACTAGGCCACGGTGCCGGGCCCAAATCTACTCTTCAATAAAAATAAATAAATCTTCTAAAATAATGGATTGTCACTGTCCTTTTTTACCTAAAATATCATGTAAATGTAGGTGCTCAGAAAGCACACCTTCTCTATATACTCGTAACAACAATGAAAAACATATCAGCTTCCCACCAACAGGGGCCCAGAACTGTTCCCTGAGGGGAAATGACACAAGACTCAGGGTGTGTCCAAACCTCTGCTCATTGTGTCATGGCAATGCAGGCTTTTTAATTAATTAATTTAAAATTAATTTAAAATGGCCTAGAGGCTAAATTCCTCACCTTGAAAGCCCCGGGATCCCATATGGGCGCCGGTTCTAATCCCGGCAGCTCCACTTCCCATCCAGCTCCCTGCTTGTGGCCTGGGAAAGCAATTGAGGACGGCCCAATGCATTGGGACACTGCACCCGCGTGGGAGACCCGGAAGAGGTTCCAGGTTCCCGGCATCGGATCGGCGTGCATCGGCCCGTTGCGGCTCATTTGGGGAGTGAAACATCGGATGGAAGATCTTCCTCTCTGTCTCTCCTCCTCTGTGTATATCTGGCTGTAATAAAATGAATAAATCTTTAAAAAAAAATGCAGAGTTAGAGAGGCAGACACATCACCAGAGAGATCTTCCACCTGCTCTGGTTCATGTCCAGGAATGATCGGAGCTGGGCCAGTTCAAAGGCAGGAGCCTGGAGCTTCCTCTGTGTCTCCCACATTGGTGCAGTGGTGCAAGCACTAACACCATCCTCCATTGCCTTATCAGGCATATCTGTAGGGAGCCAGATGGGAAGTAGAGCATCCAGGACATGAGCTAGCACCAGCACCCAAATGACCAAAGGTCTTTAAACCTCTGTGTAAAGCTGTCTCCTGTCACCACCTCAACTGGAACCAATGGTCTCTGAGGTCTCCCTCAAGCCACAGTCTCCATTGGCAGAAGACCCTTCAGGGACACAGCGTCCTCATCCCTTATCTAGAACCCCTGCCTGCTCCTTTGTGAGCCCATCACAGCCTCTGCAGAACAAACCCATGACCACGTGGTGGTCGGGTGTAGACTGCTGCACACACACAGTGTACCCTAAACTCTTGGCTCTGATCTCCAGGACACCCCGGAGTGAGATGCAGCACCCTATCCCCCACAGGGATACTCACTGCCTGCTCACAGCACTGGAAACCCCACCGTAGGCTGTGAGCCCTCACTTCACTGGAGAACAAAGCTGCCCCTCACATCTTCATCAAAATCAACTCCTTAAAGGAGGAAACTGTATTGCCACTGGGCTGGGAAAAGCTGTATCCCTTGCCTCATCCAAACTGCCTGAAAAAAGATACAATCAGGAAGTCAAAGATCAGAAAGGAAGGCAGAGCTGTGCGTCCCCTGAATCTCCTGCTGTGCAGGTACCCTGCCCCGGCCACCATGCTGATCTCCCATGGGAGGCCACCCTTGTCTGTGTAGGACTCAGCAAGCTGACTGCAACATCCATACATGAACACAGAAGACCATTTATGCCCAAAACAATGCCGGCTCACACCAAAGCTGGGGGAAGAATGTTATGGGCATTCAGTGAACAGCCATGTGGTGCCAGTGTGAGGACAGACCAAGCTTCCGCCATCTCAGCAGGCACCTGGGGCTCCATAATGGTCACGGGAAGGTTTCCTGTGACCTCCACCAGCTAGGTGTCAGCAGCAAACACACACACCTGCTGTGACCACACAGCAGCCCTCAGCCCAATGTTAACTAGACTGCTAGGTCACTCCAGCTGAGCAGCACAGGGCAGACGGCTCGGTGGAACCGAATGGGGAGCTCCAACACAAAACCTCAGGCTGGGTCCACAGAGTAAGCTGCCTCTAGCAGCACTGACATCCCATATGGGTGCTAGTTCAAGTCCCGGCTGCTCCACTTCCAATCCAGCTCTATGCTAATGAATCTGGGAAAGCAGCAGCAGATGGCGCAACTATTTGGGCCCTACAATAACAGGGGAGACCGGGGTGGACTCCTGGCTCCAGCCCAGCCAGTTGCAATGCTGCAGCCATCTGAGGAGTAAACCCACACATGGAAAAGCCATCTACCCCTCTCTCAATAAAACAGCTTTTCAAATAAAAAAAAAAGCAAAAAAATTTTAAAAAGCAAGCTCTCACCTTTACAACCGATTCCTGAAGGAGGGCAGAGCTATCTGACCACAAGAGGCCAGTATGCAACCACACAAAGGGTTATGCCCAGATAACCGAATCCAACACCCAGCAGGTACATGAACTCTCCACCCCCCAAAGGGATGCCAGCAGGAAAGAGCTCCATGTGAAGCACAGACCTAAACCTGTGCTACAACTCTAACACTTTCAGGGAAACAGAAAATCTTCATGACCTTGAGTTAGGCAAAGATGTATACACACACAAACACACACACACACACACATTTTTAAATTATTTTTTGTATTGGAAAGACAGATACAGATAGAGAAGGAGATAGAGAAATACTGCCACCTGATGATTTACTCCCCAAGTGGCCCCAACAGCCAGAGCTGAGCCAATCTGAAGCCAGGAGCCAGGTGCAGGGTCCCAAGGCTTTGGGTCGTCCTCCACTGCTTTCCCAGGACACAATCAGGGAGCCATTTGGAAAGTTAAGCAGCCAGGACATGAACCAGAGCCATATGGGATCCTAGTGGACATAAGGCCCATATCAGTGCCAGTTCTAGGCACCTTACCCCTCTTTTCTTCCCAGCTTCCTGCTAATGTGCCTGAAACAGTAGCTGAGGAGGGCCCAAACGCTTAGGCCCCTGCATGCTGAGAGAGCTAGAAGCTCCTGGCTCCTGACTTTGACCTGGGCCAGCTCTGGTCACTGTGGTCACCTAGGGAGTGGATCAGCAGATGAAACATCTCTTTGCCTCTGCTTCTCTGTCCTCTATCTTTCAAATAAACAGATAAATCTTTGGAAGAAAGAGGCAGAGAGGGGTTTTCCAACCACTGGTTTAATCCTCAAACACCCACAACAGCCAGGACTGACGCAAGCTCAAACTAGGAGCCAGAAATTCCAGCCAGATCGCCCACCGAGGCAGCAGGGAACCGTGCTCGGGTCACCAACTGCTGCTTTTCCAGTCACATTAGCAGAAAGCCAAGCTGGAAACAGAGCATCTAGGGTTTGCAAGCAGTGGCTGAACCCATTTCACTACAAGCCAGCCTGTGGAGATCCATTTAAGAAATCCTCAGAGGCAGGCATTTTGGCACGAGCCAGTTAAGCCACGGCCTGCGACAGTATGCCCATATGGCCTACTGACGTGCTGGCTGGAGTCCCAGCTCCTTGTCTTCCAACAGGGAAAGTGGGAAATGATAACTCAGTGCCTCGATCTCGGCCACTGAAACGTGAGGCCAGGATGGAGTTGTGGCTCCTGGCTTTGACCTGGCCCTGCCAAGGCCACTATGGCCACTTGGGGAATAAACCAGAGGACGCAAGATTTTTCTGTGTCTCTGTTACTCTGCCTTTCAAATAAATAAACATCTGTAAAAAACAAAAAGATAGATAAATGAAACAATGTCACCACTTTGAAGTTCCTGGTCAAAAGGTTACACAGAGGGCTGGTGTTGTGGTGTTACCGGTTAAGCCTCTGTCCATGATGCCTGCATCTCATGTGACTACCCATCCAAGTCCCTGCTACTCCACTTCTGATCCAGCTCCTTGCTAACAAGCCTGTGGAAAGGCACAGAAGATGTCCTGGGATTTCTGCCACCGTGTGGGAGACCTGGATGAAGCTCCAGGCCCTGGCCTTGGGCTGGTCCAACCCTGGCTGTCGGTGCCTTTGGGGGAGCGACCGAAAGACAAAAGAAATCTCTGTGCTTCTCTCTTCGTTCCTCAGTAACTGCTTTTCAAACCAGCAAAAATAAAAATTTTGTTTTACAGAGAGAAATAAAAGAACCTCCATCCGCTGGTTCACTCCCCAAGTGGCCACAATGGCTGGAGCTGAGCCAATCTGAAGGGAGGAGCCTGGAGCTTCTTCCAGGTCTCCCACTGTAGGGTGCAGGGTCCTAAGGCTTTGGGCTGTTCTCTACTGCTTTCCCAGGCTGCAAGTAGGAAACTGCATGGAAAGTGGAACAGCTGGGACACAAACCGTATGAGATCCAATGGATACAAGAATTTAGCCACTAAACCCTCATACCAGGCCCATAAGTAAATAAATCTTAAAAACATATGGGGCTTGGGCTCGGCGGTGTGGCCTAGTGGCAAAGGTCCTCGCCTTGATCCCATATGGCCGCTGGTTCTAATCCCGGCAGCTCCACTTCTCCTCTCTATCTCTCCTCCTCTCAGTATATCTGACTTTGTAATGAAAATAAAATAAATCTTTAAAAAAAAAAAAAAAAAAAAAAAAAAAAAAAAACATATGGGGCTTGGCAGTGTGGCCCAGTGGCTAAGGTCCTCGCCTTGATCCCATATGGCTGCTGGTTCTAATCCCGGCAGCTCCACTTCCTCTCTGTCTCTCCTCCTCTCAGTATATCTGACTTTGTAATAAAAATAAAATAAATCTTTAAAAAAAAAAAAAAAAAAAACATATGACAAAACCACTTCATTCTTAGGCACAGAGCCAACAGATACACATACCCACTCCAAGCACTATGCACACACTCACGGTGAACACGCGGGATTCCCACAGGGCCTGTCTCCCCCACCCATGCCCTGCTTTTACCCACCGGAACTCCCTCCACTGACGTAGTGCTACCCTGGCCTAGCCTGCAGGATCCCTGCAGGAGGTCACGCGTCTCTCCTACAGAGGCCATCCCCAGGAAGCACAGCCCCTCCGCCGGCACTTCCAACCCGAAGGCAGGCCACCAACAGTACAGGCCAAGCAGGAGCTCCAACACAAGCCCAGCACGCACTCACAGTCCCAACCCCAATCTCAGAGCACCCTGACCCCTACTCCCCTGAGCACAGGGGTTAAGCACAGATGTCCAGCTCCTGGCTCTACACTTTGCAATACAGTACTACTTTTGTTTATTTTTTAGTTTGTTTTTTTACATGAAAGGCAGAGTTACACAGAGAGAAGAATCAAACAGAATTCTCCATCTGATGGTGCATTTACTCCCCAAAACAGCCACAATGGTTGGGGCTCAGTCAGGCCAAAGCCAGGGTCTTCCTCTGGGTCTCTCATGTGGGTACAGGGGCCCAAACACATGGGCCTTCTTCCACTGCTTTCCTAGGAGTGTTAGCAGGGAGCTGGATCTGAGGTGGAGCAGCTGGGACTGGAATCAGCTCCCATATGGGATGTCAGTAGCGCAAGTGGAGGTTTACCTCGCGACACCCACAGGGTGGGCCCCTGAAGCCCTACTTTGTGCAAGCAGCTTGGAGTTAGTATTTGGCCGGCTGAGCATTGGGGTAAGACCCTCTAGCAAACCCTACAACCAGCCATGGGGTGGTCCGTAACACCAGTGCCACGCTATAGCATGGATCCCCAGGAAGAAGCCAGACTCAGGGAAGCAGCCTACCGGGTGACTCTGCCAAGTGCAAATGTTCAAAAGGGCAAACGCTGAAGACAGCCCATCAGCGACGGGCTGGCACAGGCCCTGCCTCCAAACAGGCACAAAGGGACTTTCAGAGGCCGGGAAAACACACCAGGGGTTGTGGCTGACAACTGCACAGTTCTGAATTCACCAACAAGCATCAATCAGGAGGTTTACGACAGGCGCTGTACTGCATTGTATGGCGATTACACCTTGATTAAGCTGTCAAGAATCAACAACATTAACAAAGCCAAGTTCACATTCATGCTAAGCGCTGCTGCAGGCATGCTGCATCTGCACGAGGTTCGAGGTGTCACACAGTGGAACCCCATGATTCCTCCTCTTTGAAGGCATCCACAACCCAGACAGCACCTTGAGAAGGTAACAATTCTCCCGTAAACGGACACCCCCAGCACCATCTTCCCCTATGTCTTCACAGCCCCCAGGTCACCTTTTTTTTCTCCCACCACCCTCCCTTACGGGGTTCTCCTGAGGCACCTGGGCAGCCGGCGGGAGCACCAGGATGGGACTAGCACCCCAAGGCCCTCGTGTGAGGCAAGAAGAATCACGGCAGGAACGTCACCCAGGAACACAAAGGACAGAAAGCAGAGAACAGCGGCGGACTGGGACAGCCTCTGTGCCGGGCAGGCGCAAAACAGGCTATCCGTTCCAGGCCACCCTGCACGGGGGACTGTGGCCAGCCAAGCAATGGCAGCTGACTGAAGGCTTCTCTGACTGGTTCTGAAACCAAGCCCAGACTCCCGGGGAGAGGGGGTGCTTAAGGGCTGACAACGCCTGCCACACAGGAATCCCACAGCGCTGCTGGGCATGCCACAAATTTGCTCTGTCCAAACACCCAAAGCAAGGGCCACCCAGTGTGCTCGGGCCAGGGGCACGGAGGGCCATCAACAAACATGCCAAGTCCCTGTCACACCCCTTCCTGCAGTGAAGGCCTGAGCCACTCACCCCCTTTGCCTCTCCAGCAACTTCCGTGTGGTGCCAGGTGCGGCTCTGAGTGCTCTGCAAGCTTCCGCCCATGTTACAGATGAGTAAACTGCTCTGGGGTCCCCGCCCCTTCTTATCCCCAGACCCTTAGCGACCTCCGAGGTCAGGGCCAGCACCTGTCAAAGCGAAGAGCATCAGACGCACGAGGGCAATCTGGCCCTGAGAACCCTCCAAGCGACCCAGCCAGGCCTCCAGCACCGGCAGGACGAGGTTCCTCTAGCAAGGCGCCCCCCACAACCAGCCCCAGCTGAGCCTCCTCCAGCGCTGGCGCCTTGACTAAGTCACTTTCTCCTCGGAGGGCTCAGGGCCCTGTCCCACCGCCGCCTCCAGGGGCCCGGCCTCCCTCCCACTCCTACCCACACGCCACACGCCCGCCCGCGCCAGATGCGCCCTGGACTACCGGCCCGGACTCCACGGCAACACACCAAGTGTGTGAGAACTGGCCGCGGCCGCCGCGAAGTCCACAGTCCCAGCAGTCCACGAGCAGCAGCCAGGCCCCGGCCGAGGGGCTTCACGCTCGCAAGAGGCCCTCGGCAAGGCAGGAGGGAGCCCGGACGCGCTGGGGCCGAACGAGGGCCCAAGGTCACCGGCCCCGGGCGCGGCAGCGCCAGGTGCGACCCGGGGGGCCCCGGGGCAAGGCTGCAGCCCCCAAGTCGGACTGCCCGGCGCGCAGCTTCCGGACAGGAACCTGCAGGCGCCCCTTGGCCGACCGGACTGCCGCCCGGCGCGCGCCCGCCGTCCCGCCGCCCGGCCGCCGTTCCAAGCCCGGACACCGCGCCCACCTGACTTCGGGGGGTAGCGATAGGCCGAGTTGGCCTGGATGTCGATGTCCTCCACGCCCGCGATGCGGCGGCTCAGGATGGAGCCCATGGTGCGCGGAGCAGCCTGGCGCAGGCCGGGTCGGGGTCGGGGTCGGGGGGCGGCAGCTGCCTCACGCGGACATGGCCCTGACCAGGTCACACGGACGCCAGCCCACGGCCGCCGCGGCGCTTCGCTGTGAGCCCGCACCCCCCACGGCTCGGCCCGTGGACAGACGCCACGGCGGCTCCCGCCCCCTCGCCCCCAGTCCGTGGCCCGGGGCTCCTCGGGAAATGGAGTCCACTGGCTGCCAGGGCATCAGGGTGCGGTGCGGGGTGCCCGGCTGTGAACTACTCTTCCCGGGATGCTCCGCGCCCGTGCGCAAACCAAATGCACCTGATTCTAGGGGGAGGCTACATCAGCCGCACCGCCAATGGTCGTCCTTCTGCGTTCCAGGTGCGGCGTTCTCACCTTAGGCTCCTCAACATTTTTTAAAAATCTATTCATACATAGGTTGTTCTAGGGCCCGGCGTCCTCTATATTCCCGCTTCCAGAAATAACTCCATGAGGCACCG